>NC_091987.1:26420423-27620423 GCF_044704955.1 Pristiophorus japonicus | reverse complement strand
TACCAGCAGCGCCCGCATCATAGAATTAGAGAATCTTCAAAACTTACAGCATGAGAGGAGGCCATTCGGCCCATCGTGTCCGCGCCGGCCAACAAAGATCTACCCAGCCTAACCCCACCTTCCAGCACCAGGTCCGTAGCCCTGTAACTTACGGCTCTTTAAGTTCATATCCAAGAACTTTTTAAATGTGGTGAGGGTTTCTGCCTCTACCACCCTTTCAGGTAGTGAGTTCCAGACCCCCACTGCCCTCTGGGTGAATAAAAATTCCTCATCTCCCCTCTAATCCATCTACCAATTACTTTAAATCGATGCCCCCTGGTTATTGAACCCTCTGCTAAGGGAAATAAGCCATTGCTATCCACTCTATCCAGACCCCTCATAATTTTATACACCTCAATAAGGTCTCCCCTCAGCCTCCTCTGTTCCAAGGAAAACAACCCCAGCCTATCCAATCTGTCCTCAAAGCTAAAATTCTCCAATCCAAGCAACATCCTGGTAAATTTCCCTTGTACCCTCTCCAGTGCAATCACACTCTTCCTGGAATATGGCGAGCAGAACTGCACGCAGTACTCCAGCTGTGGCTGAACCAGTGTTTTATACAGTTCTAGTATAACTTCCCTGCTCTTGTATTCTGTGCCTCAGCTAATAAAGGCAAACATTCCGTATGCCTTTTTAACTACCTTATCGACCTGTCCTGCTACCTTTAAGGATCTGTGGACATGCACTGCCAGGTCCCTCTGTTCCTCACTGAGGCTGTGAGTGCTGGATGTGGCTGAAATGAAAACGTTCTTACCTTCATAATTTTAGTTAGATCATTGAACTTATTTCTACCATATCTGCCAAGCACTTGGTACACTGCACCTAGCATTGACACCCTCAGCTATCTCCTCCCACTGTGTCCCTTCCTTTCCCGAGCCCACCCAACCAAACTTCCCCAAAGGTTCCCCCCTGCCGTAGCCCTGAACTTTCTCCTCTTTCTCTCTGATCTCCCCTCATGCACTCTCCGCACTCATCCAGTCCATGAGATCCACTTCCTGCTCCCCTGACCCTATTCCCATCAAACTGCTGACCACACAACTTCCTTTTCTGGCTCCCATGGTAGCCGACATTGTTAACGGTTCTCTGTCCTCAGGTACTGTCCCCCTCTCCCTTAAATCTTCCATCATCACCCCCTCTCCTCAAAAACCAACCCTTGTCCCATCCATCCTTTCAAATTACCACCCCATATCCAACCTCCCTTTCCTCTCCAAAGTCCTTGAACGTGTTGTCACCTCCCAAACCATGCCCACCCTTCCCAGAACTCCATGTTTCAATCCGTCCAATCCGGTTCTCGCCCCTGACACAGAACCGAAACGGCTCTCATCAAAGTCACAAATGACATCCTTTGTGAGTGTGACAAAGGTAAACTCTCCCTCCTTGTCCTCCTGGACCTGTCTGCAGCCTTTGACACAGTTGACCACTCCATCCTCCTCCAACGCCTCTCCACCATTGTCCAGCTGGGTGGGACTGCACTCGCCTGGTTCCATTCTTATCTATCTAATCGTAGGCAAAGAATCACCTGCAACAGCTTCTCTTCCCGCTCCCGCATCGTTACCTCTGGTGTGCCCCAAGGATCTGTCCTTGGCCCCCTCCTATTTCTCATCTATATGCTGCCCCTTGACGACATCATCCGAAAACACGGAGTCAGTTTCCACATGTACGCTGACGACACCCAGCTCTACCTCACCACCACTTCTCTCGACCCCTCCTCGGTGTCTAACTTGTCAGACTGCTTGTCCGACATCCAGTACTGGATGAACAGAAATGTTTTCCAATTAAATATTGGGAAGACCGAGGCCATTGTCTTCGATGCACACCACAAACTGCATTCCCCAGCCAATGACTCCATCCCTCTCCCCAACCTCTGTCTGAGACTGAACCACACTGTTCACAACCTCGGTGTCATATTTGACCTGAAATGAGTTTGGGACCACATATCCACGGTATAACTAAAACCGTATATTTCCACCTCGGGAACATCGCCCGTCTCCCCCCCTGCCTCAGCTCTTCTGCTTCTGAAACCCTCATTTATCCTCCCCGCCTCTCTCTCTCCCTCTCTTTCCTCCTTTAAGACGTTCCTTAAAACCTCCCGCATTGACCAAGCTTTTGGTTACGTGCCCTAATTTCTCCTTATGCTCCTTGGTGTCACATTATTTTTTAATGCTCCTATGAAGTACCTTGGGATGTTTCACTCGGTTAAAGGCGCTATATAAATACAACAGGGCCCAGATTGGCTCTGGCCCTGATTGGGGGCAGTAACCTTTCTGAGCCCGGCGCCCAGCGCAGAAGTCCCGCCCTGGAAGTGAAATTGGGGTCACCGCCCCTCACAGGAAGTGGCGTGCCATCCCACGCACTCTACTCCCTCTCGGGGTGGGATCGGGGGCGTGAGGTGGACACAACGCGGAGCGCCACGTGGCCTCTTCACGTTTCAACAGCTCTCCTCTTCCGTCAAAGGGGAGGGAGGGAGTGATGGTATGTGGTCTGCAGGCCCTTCGATGTCCTCCACTGCCACAGCCCCGGCCCAACACGAAGCATCAGGACAGCGGTCTGACCGGTAAGTGCGTTAAAAATAACTGATCGCGGCGCAGCGAACCTCCCCTTTAACATCCGCCCCGTGTTCATGACCCGTGAGGCTGACCCAGCCATGGCCCTCATGGGGGGGCTGCCCGATTTCTGCCAAGGGGCAGAAATACCTCACTGTGTGGTGAAGATGGGTCGCCCCACACAACGATGGTGTTACCACTGGAGGCACACAACGGCACGGGTCGTGACCTCCTAGAGGATGAAATGTTTTAAACATCGATTCCTCGACTACCGTAATCTATTTTCTGTCAAGTATCGCTGTAAATCTAAGTTATGCATAGTCATCGCGCGCCCAGAAACATTACAGACTGCACTCCGCAGATAGCATATCATAATCAGTACAAGAAAGGTTAATATCATTTGCATAGGTAAGATTGCCACAGAGATCATTGTGTACAATGGGTGCTGACCCAGGTTATATGTCGGTTCCCAACAGCTGCTACTCCCTAGGGCCACAATCTCTCTCTGTCTTCCATCATTGCTTTGCTGCTTTTAAACTAAGTGTACTTGTGAAGTTGTAGTTCTGTCTATAACAGCTTTAAGATTTAGGGATAAGGGCAGAATTCGATGTCCAAAGTTAGCCACCACTCTTGGGCCTTCTTCTTGCATTGAAAAGTTCACTTCGTTCGGTGATGTTGTGAATTATCACAGGTAGGAGGGTTTTGCTGCCTATACGGACTGTTTGTGTGGGTTTAAAGCAAGAGGTCGGATAATCTATTGGACATTCATCCTGCCCATGCTGGTTTGATTTTGCCTGAGTGGTGACGCAATCGGTGCTCATCTGTAAATAAACGTAATGGCCCAGAAATCCCGCTTTCTCCTTCCCGCCGGCATTCAACTAGATTTTGGAGAAAAAATACGCACCTACCTGAAGCTTCTGCGCCCACTCAAGTTCCCGATCCTCAGGCCTCCTCTCCCTGTGCGTCGCAGCACGTGCACATCGGCACGTCCGTAAGCTGGACTGGAGTCACATGGCTCTGGGCAGCCAATCAAGGTATAGTATTTTCTCATTCATAATAATGGGAACTCTGTAAGTTGGACTTCCCATTATTTTGATTGAGAAACCCCCCCCAAACACACAAAACACTAATAAAAAATAGAAAATATTTACTACTTATTTAAGATTCATTTAAATTAAAGTTATTAATGTCTTATAAAAAAATATATATTTTCCCGATTTTAAAAAAGTTTTTTAATTATGCCTTAAAATAAACTTACCGTAATGGGGAGGGTTTTAACAATAAAATATGTTTTCATAACTTGCGCCTGTAAAAGTAAGCTATGGCATGCTGTTATCAGGCGCTAGAGTTTTGAAGACATTTGCTGGGCAAGATATGTGCAAATCTTGGCCATGCCAATGTCCTTGCTCCCGATCTGGCTACGATCTATCGATGCCCTTCCCGGGTGCGAAGAAACTTCGTTCGGGCCCGGGATGTAGGGATTTCTGGCCCACCGTATCCAGTCTAATCCGCACCTCTGCACATTCCTACTACAGAGGGCTGAGTGTGAGTCTACTGTGGACCCACAAGCGGCCCGCCTTGGGTTCCTGACATCCCACCTGCACATGTAAACACCCATATTCAGTACAACACCCCATATCTGGACTGTCCCAGGTATCCTCTCACTTAATCAAGGCAAGTGGGGTTGATGCAAAGGACTTATGGACTCTTCCTGCAGTGTCCCTATCAATTCCACGCTCCATACCTCCCCAGGTGTCATCCTGTGTACCTGGAGCATCCACAACACTACAGGAACAACTGGCCCCATTCCCTCTCACCAAATATACTAGTCCCTGCTTCCTTGCATCCTTTACATTACAGCCCGAATCATAATGGAACCATTTCCTAATCACGGAATGGTTGAGGGATGTGGGGACCTGTTTGCATTCTATTTGACCTGACCATGCCATTACTTGATCCATGTCTGTATATTTCAGTTTTGTCTTGTGTGGTTATCAGCATAGTCTCTAACTCCTGTATGGTGTCTGAATCACCCTTATTCACACCAGACACAAGGCCTTTCAGCTGTTGTCTCCTTACCTCATCATGTTCCCACATAGTCTCTGTATCGACCCTGGTCAAGGCAGAGGCTCCCGCAGTGGCTCCTAGACCTAACCATTCTCCCAGACCTCTCTTCATTCTCAAATGGCCATTATTATGACCTGTTGCGTAAATCTATCCTACATCCTGTGATCCCACTTGTCTTGTGCATGGTTCTTATCCAAAAAATCCTTTACCATTTTCCTCACCAATTGGTCATAATATCCGCAATATCCTTTAGGCCAAATATTTCTGGGGAAGGGAATAGCACTAAAATTAAGAATGACCAGAATAATCTCATACCGAATGTCGCTATACAATTGCTGATAGCTATGGTGACAACCAATCCGTTTGATGGTCCTTTTGTCAATAATGGGTATCCCTCATGCCTGTTGCTGATGTTATCGCCTCTGTTCTTCCCCTGATCTCAGACTGTTGTATTTGTCCTGGCCTGGCTCCCCCTAGCTCTGCATTATAGCATCCCACCATTCCCCTGTGCCTTTGACCTATTTTAGGACAATTCAGTTTATTCAAGCGCTGTCCCAAATACTATTTGGGGTAATCTTAACCATCTCGTTGAACCTAAATCCTGGATCTACAGACTTCCCTTTTCCTAAGTGAAACTGGGGTTGCGAATGTTGTCTTTAGTACCTAGACACTCGATGTTAATCCCTTCGCTTTCTCTGGCCCGTATATTCAAAGTCACATCAGGCATGTTTCCGTGCTTACAATAATCACAGTACACAGTCATATCGCATCCATCTCCTGAAGCCGCTCCCCATTCTAACGATGCCGTTTTGTCGGTTGACACATCGACTCCTTTCCGGACGATGATAATGTTTGAGAACTGGTTGGTAACAGCAACAAGTATCACTGTCCCACCATGCGTCTGAGTCCCGTCACTTCGAGCACCCGAAGGAATAAAGTGCAGTATTTATTCTTTCACAATCTGTAACTGATTGATATGGTCGCACGTAGTTACTTTCCTTTTCTCCACTTCCCTTTAGTGTATTGAGCCAGATACACGGCTGGATCCAAGTTATCCACTATCGGGTAGGGACCCTTCCATTTGGGATCAAACACAGTATCCTTTCCCATAATTTAATACGACGCCACTGTCACCTATCTGATACTCAAAAGGTTGAACCTTCTTGTCAAAGTATTTCTTGATTTGGGTTTTAGATTTCCCTAAATTTTTTTACCACGTGTCGATTAACTCCACTGTGCGCTCCAACCAGGGGTGGTCCCATGGTTGTTGCGAGAGGGGGGTGGTTCCAATCAAAGTCAGGTGACCTGGCGACCTCACCAACCTCCAGTCATTGCCTGGTCAGGTGATATCCCTGTGGTCCTCTGTGGTGGGTGGCCCGAATTGCCATTAAACGCATCGGGACCATATGGACCCATTGAGTGGGGTGCTCTGTACACAATTTTCCTAACCTGGAGTTCAGTGTATGATTCCCGCTCTACTATCCCAGACGATTGGGTATGATGGCCTATATCTGGCTTATGTTTAATTTCTATAAGTTCCTGTAACTTGAAAAAAATTCAGCAGTGAAATGGGAGGCCTGATAGCTACCAACTTGAAGTGGTAGTCCACACCTCATCATAGGCAGTTCCTTGGAATCGAGGAAGACTTGCTTCCACTCTAAAAGTGAGTCCTCAGGTGGCTGAACAGTCCAATACGAGAATTACAGTCTCTGTTGCAAGTGGGACAGATAGTTGTTCAAGGAAAGGGTGGGTGGGACAGGTTGCCGCACGCTCCTTCTGCTGCCTGTGCTTGATTTCTGCATGCTCTCAGCGACGAGACTCGAGGCGCTCAGCGCCCTCCCGGATGCACTTCCTCCACTTAGGGCAGTCTTTGGCCAGGGACTCCCAGGTGTCGGTGGGGATGTTGCATTTTATCAGGGAGGCTTTGAGGGTGTCCCTGTAATGTTTCCTCTGCCCACCTTTGGCTCGCTTGCCCTGTAGGAGTTACGAGTAGAGCACTTGCTTTGGGAGTCTCGTGTCAGGCATGTGGACTATGTGGCCTGCCCAATGGAGCTGGTCAAGTGTGGTCAGTGCTTCAATGCTGGGGATGTTGGCATGATCGAGAACACTAACGTTGGTGCATCTGTCCTCCCAGGGGATTTGCAGGATCTTGCGGAGACATCGTTGGTGGCATTTCTCCAGCGACTTGAGGTGTCTACTGTACATGGTCCATGTCTCTGAGCCATACAGAAGGGCAGGTATTACTATAGCCCTGTAGAACATGAGCTTGGTGCCAGATTTGAGGTCCTGGTCTTCGAACACTCTTTTCCTCAGGTGACCGAAGGCTGCGCTGGTACACTGGAGGCAGTGTTAGACCTTGTCGTCGATGTCTGCCCTTGCTGATAATAGGGTCCCGAGGTATGAAAAGTGGTCCATGTTGTCCAGGGCCGCGCCGTGGATCTTGATGACTGAGGGGCAGTAGTGTGTGGTGGGGTCAGGTTGGTGGAGGACCTTTGTGTTACGGATGTTTAGTGTAAGGCCCATGCTTTTGTACGTCTCAGTGAAGATGTTAATGATGACTTGGAGTGCAGGCTCCATGTGCGCAGACACAAGCGTCGTCCGCGTAGTGTAGCTCGATGACAGAGGTTGGGATGGTCTTGGATCTGGCCTGGAGACAATGAAGGTTGAACAGATTTCCCACTGGTTCTGTAGTTTAGTTCCACTCCAGTGGTGAACTTGTTGAGTGCAAGGTGGAGCATTGTAGCGAGGAAGATCGAGAAGAGGGTTGGGGCGATGACGCAGCCCTGTTGACCCCAGTCTGGACGTGGATTGTGTCTGCAATGGATCCGTTGGGGTAAGGATCATGGCCTGCATGTCGTCGTGGAGCAGGCAGAGGATGGTGACGAACTTTTGGGGGCATCCAAAAAGGAGGAGGACGCTCCATAGTCCCTCACGTTAACAGTGTCAAAGGCCTTTTCAAGATCAAAGAGGGCCATGGACAATGTTGGTCCCCACCTACAGAACACCTCACTCAATAACACCTTGGCTGCAACAAGCGCGGTGTTGGATCGGGATGGGAAGGCTTCGATCCATTTAGTGAACTGGTCGATGATAACAAGGGCGTATTTATAATTACCCTGCGATAGTGGGAGAGGACCAATTTGAATATGAGTCCAAGGACTGGCTGGCTTCGAAGCAAGGCACGGTTGGAACAAGGGGATGGATTCTGCTGTAAACAAAGTAAGCATCATGAAACATATAAATTTACCGTCTCCTTCATATTAGGCCACCAGGCCGTGGAGGCAATTTTTGCAAAAGTGACTTCTGCTGAGTAATGACCTCCTGTGAGTGAAATAGGAACAATATTTAGTCTGTCAAGTGTGGGGGAATGCAGTCAATTGGGCCTTTATCTGGGGCCTGTTGATACAAGAGTTAGGGTTATGCACCATTTACCATCAGGAGGGTTTTGGAGACCCTAGTGGTGGGTGCTGGTAAAGGTTCACCTTGTTCATGGCCACTGATGACCATCGGATAGGAGCTGTGCTCTGTTTGAAGAGAAGCCAGGTCGAGAGCTGAGCTAACCATGGCAACTGGGACCCCCTCACGGTGTAACCGTAACGGCGAGTCATCCACTGGGACCCCCCTCACGGTGTAACCGGAGAGACCTGTCACCCACTGGGACCCCCTCACGGTGTAACCGGAGAGACCTGTCACCCACTGGGACACCCTCATGGTGTAAAGGGAGGGACCTGTCACCCACTGGGACCCCCTCACGGTGTAACCGGAGAGACCTGTCACCCACTGGGACCCCCTCATGGTGTAACCGGAGAGACCTGTCACCCACTGGGACCCCCTCACGGTGTAACCGGAGAGACCTGTCACCCACTGGGGTGCCCTCATGGTGTAACCGGAGAGACCTGTCATCCACTGGGACCCCCTCACGGTGTAAAGGGAGGGACCTGTCACCCACTGGGACCCCCCTCACAATGTAAAGGGAGGGACCTGTCACCCACTGGGACGCCCTCATGGTGTAACCGGAGGGACCTGTCACCCACTGGGACCCCCTCACGGTGTAACCGGAGAGACCTGTCACCCACTGGGACCCCCTCATGGTGTAACCGGAGAGACCTGTCACCCACTGGGACCCCCTCACGGTGTAACCGGAGAGACCTGTCACCCACTGGGACCCCCTCACGGTGTAACCGGAGAGACCTGTCACCCACTGGGACCCCCTCACGGTGTAAAGGGAGGGACCTGTCACCCACTGGGACCCCCCCTCACGGTGTAAACGGAGGGACCTGTCACCCACTGGGACCCCCCTCACAATGTAAAGGGAGAGACCTGTCACCCACTGGGACGCCCTCATGGTGTAACCGGAGGGACCTGTCACCCACTGGGACCCCCTCACGGTGTAAACGGAGGGACCTGTCACCCACTGGGACCCCCCTCACAATGTAAAGGGAGAGACCTGTCACCCACTGGGACGCCCTCATGGTGTAACCGGAGAGACCTGTCACCCACTGGGACGCCCTCATGGTGTAACCGGAGGGACCTGTCACCCACTGGGACCCCCTCACGGTGTAAATGGAGGGACCTGTCACCCACTGGGACCCCCCTCACGATGTAAAGGGAGGGACCTGTCAGCCACTGGGACCCCCCTCACGGTGTAACCGGAGGGACCTGTCAGCCACTGGGACCCCCCTCACGATGTAAAGGGAGGGACCTGTCAGCCACTGGGACCCCCCTCACGGTGTAACCGTAACGGCTTGTCATCCACTGGGACCCCCCTCACGATGTAAAGGGAGGGACCAGTCATCCACTGGGACCCCCCTCACGATGTAAAGGGAGGGACCTGTCAACCACTGGGACCCCCCTCACAATGTAAAGAGAGGGACCTGTCAACCACTGGGACCCCCCTCACAATGTAAAGGGAGGGACCTGTCAACCACTGGGACACCCCTCACGATGTAAAGGGAGGGACCTGTCATCCACTGGGACACCCCTCACGGTGTAACCGTAACAGCCTGTCACACACTGGGACCCCCCTCACGGTGTAAACGGAGGGACTCGCCTGTCAGAGCTGCTTCTCTAGCAGCAGAATCTGCCGCATTGTTCCTGAGGGTGTGAGCGGACTGGGGGGCGTTAACGTTGCCAACGTGACAGGCCTTTTGACGTTCCTGCAAAGCCTGCCACCGTATTGCTTCCAGTTTGGCTAGCCCAATCTATGTGCATATTAAAGTCATCCATTTATTGCACCATTATTGCATGCACCCCTAATTTCCTGTTTGATGCCCCCCCAACATCCTGGAGTGCATAAGGGATGGTTTTCTAGACCAATGTGTCGAGGAACCAACTAGGGGGGAGGCCATCTTAGACTGGGTGTTGTGTAATGAGAGAGGATTAATTAGCAATCTCATTGTGCGAGGCCCCTTGGGGAAGAGTGACCATGATATGGTGGAATTCTGCATTAGGGTGGAGAATGAAACAGTTAATTCAGAGACCATGGTCCAGAACTTAAAGAAGGGCAACTTTGAAGGTATGAGGTGTGAATTGGCTAGCATAGATTGGCGAATGATACTTAAGGGGTTGACTGTGGATGGGCAATGGCAGACATTTAGAGACCGCATGGATGAACTACAACAATTGTACATTCCTGTCTGGCGTAAAAATAAAAAAGGGAAGGTGGCTCAACCGTGGCTATCAAGGGAAATCAGGGATAGTATTAAAGCCAAGGAAGTGGCATACAAATTTGCCAGAAATAGCAGCGAACCCGGGGTCTGGGAGAAATTTAGAACTCAACAGAGGAGGACAAAGGGTTTGATTAGGGCAGGGAAAATGGAGTACGAGAAGAAGCTTGCAGGGAACATTAAGACGGATTGCAAAAGTTTCTATAGATATGTAAAGAGAAAAAGGTTAGTAAAGACAAACGTAGGTCCCCTGCAGTCAGAATCAGGGGAAGTCATAACGGGGAACAAAGAAATGGCAGACCAATTGAACAAGTACTTTGGTTCGGCATTCACTAAGGAGGACACAAACAACCTTCTGAATATAAAAGGGGTCGGAGGGTCTAGTAACGAGGAGGAACTGAGGGAAATCCTTATTAGTCGGGAAATTGTGTTGGGGGAATTGATGGGATTGAAGGCCGATAAATCCCCAGGGCCTGATGGACTGCATCCCAGAGTACTTAAGGAGGTGGCCTTGGAAATAGCGGATGCATTGACAGTCATTTTCCAACATTCCATTGACTCTGGATCAGTTCCTATGAAGTGGAGGGTAGCCAATGTAACCCCACTTTTTAAAAAAGGAGGGAGAGAGAAAACAGGGAATTATAGACCGGTCAGCCTGACCTCAGTAGTGGGTAAAATGATGGAATCAATTATTGAGGATGTCATAGCAGCGCATTTGGAAAGAGGTGACATGATAGGTCCAAGTCAGCATGGATTTGTGAAAGGGAAATCATGCTTGACAAATCTTCTGGAATTTTTTGAGGATGTTTCCAGCAGAATGGACAAGGGAGAACCAGTTGATGTGGTATATTTGGACTTTCAGAAGGCTTTCGACAAGGTCCCACACAAGAGATTAATGTGCAAAGTTAAAGCACATGGGATTGGGGGTAGTGTGCTGACGTGGATTGAGAACAGGTTGTCAGATATGAAGCAAAGAGTAGGAGTAAATGGGTACTTTTCAGAATGGCAGGCAGTGACTAGTGGGGTACCGCAAGGTTCTGTGTTGGGGCCCCAGCTGTTTACACTGTACATTAATGATTTAGACAAGGGGATTAAATGTAGTATCTCCAAATTTGCGGATGACACTAAGTTGGGTGGCAGTGTGAGCTGCGAGGAGGTTGCTATGAGGCTGCAGAGTGACTTAGATAGGTTAGGTGAGTGGGCAAATGCATGGCAGATGAAGTATAATGTGGATAAATGTGAGGTTATCCACTTTGGTGGTAAAAACAGAGAGACAGACTATTATCTGAATGGTGACAGATTAGGAAAAGGGGAGGTGCAACGAGACCTGGGTGTCATGGTACATCAATCATTGAAGGTTGGCATGCAGGTACAGCAGGCGGTTAAGAAAGCAAATGGCATGTTGGCCTTCATAGCGAGGGGATTTGAGTACAGGGGCAGGGAGGTGTTGCTACAGTTGTACAGGGCCTTGGTGAGGCCACACCTGGAGTATTGTGTACAGTTTTGGTCTCCTAACTTGAGGAAGGACATTCTTGCTATTGAAGGAGTGCAGCGAAGGTTCACCAGACTGATTCCCGGGATGGTGGGACTGACCTATCAAGAAAGACTGGATCAACTGGGCTTGTATTCACTGGAGTTCAGAAGAATGAGGGGGGACCTCATAGAAACGTTTAAAATTCTGACGGGTTTAGACAGGTTAGATGCAGGAAGAATGTTCCCAATGTTGGGGAAGTCCAGAACCAGGGGTCACAGTCTAAGGATAAGGGGTAAGCCATTTAGGACCGAGATGAGGAGAAACTTCTTCACCCAGAGAGTGGTGAACCTGTGGAATTCTCTACCACAGAAAGTTGTTGAGGCCAATTCACTAAATATATTCAAAAGGGAGTTAGATGAAGTCCTTACTAGTAGGGGGATCAAGGGGTATGGCGAGAAAGCAGGAAGGGGGTTCTGAAGTTGCATGTTCAGCCATGAATTCATTGAATGGCGGTGCAGGCTCGAAGGGCCGAATGGCCTACTCCTGCACCTATTTTCTATGTTTCTATGTTTCTAATGCTTGCCGGGGAGTCAGAAGATTCTTGAACGGCAATGAGGAGGGCCAAAATCTCCGCATATTGGCCTGAATGTTTGATACTTTTAAACTTGAGAGCCTTGTGAGGGAGGACCACAACACAGCAGGCACAGGGTGA
The DNA here is from genome assembly GCF_044704955.1 of Pristiophorus japonicus. Classification (NCBI taxonomy): domain Eukaryota; kingdom Metazoa; phylum Chordata; class Chondrichthyes; family Pristiophoridae; genus Pristiophorus; species Pristiophorus japonicus. The sequence goes on along the minus strand of NC_091987.1, from coordinate 27,607,922 downwards.
GCCCTGTATGTGGTGTGAAAAACTGTCCACCTCTATCTCAGAAGCTCCTTCTATTGGCGATCGCAAAACAGGATGGGAATCAAAGTGTATTAAGGGCAGCAGATACATGTGACGTTGTCCCTCATACACAAATAATAGTGGTAAGAGAGGAGTCTGTTTGGGGTTCTATCAATGTCCCGTTGTAAATAGTTCCAAAGTCCATTTACTAATGCGTTGGGCTGAGACCCAACAATCGCCTGGTTCCATGAGCAGGTTCAGCGGGGTGTGAGGGAAATGTAAGATGACCCACTGGAAGCCCGTGATGTAGGTAAAGCGTTGAGTGGCACAGAACATCGCCAGTAGTTGGCGCTCGCAGGCTGAATACATCGTTTCTGCCCCCTGCAACACCCCTGAAGTATGCATGATCGGTTGTAACCTGTCTAGTCGTTTTTGACATAGGACCGCAGTCAGACTATGATCCCTGGATGCGACCTGGAGACGGAATGTTTGTGTCGTGTCGGGCAACATCAGACAGGTAGCACAGCCTCTCCCTGTACAACACAGGTTCATAAACTGTGTACAGCCTGTCCCTGTACAACACAGGTTCATAAACTGTGTACAGCCTGTCCCTGTACACCACGGGTTCATAAACTGTGTACAGTCTCTCCCTGTACAACACAAGTTCATAAACTGTGTACAGCCTGTCCCTGTACAACACGGGTTCATAAACTGTGTACAGCCTCTCCCTGTACAACACAGGTTCATAAACTGTGTACAGCCTGTCCCTGTACAACACGGGTCCATAAACTGTGTACAGCCTGTCCCTGTACACCATGGGTTCATAAACCATGTACGCCTGTCCCTGTACACTATGGGTTCCAGCATAAACTGTGTACAGCCTCTCCCTGTACACCATGGGTTCCAGCATAAACTGTGTACAGCCTCTCCCTGTACACCATGGGTTCATAAACTGTGTACAGCCTGTCCCTGTACACCACGGGTTCATAAATTGTGTGCAGCCTGTCCCTGTACACATGGGTTCCAACATAAACTGTGTACAGCCTGTCCCTGTACACCACGGGTTGCAGTATAAACTGTGTACAGCCTGTCCCTGTACACCACGGGTTGCAGTATAAACTGTGTACAGCCTGTCCCTGTACACCACGGGTTGCAGTATAAACTGTGTACAGCCTCTCCCTGTACACCACAGGTTGTAGTATAAACTGTGTACAGCCTGTCCCTGTACACCATGGGTTCCAGCATAAACTGTGTACAGCCTCTCCCTGTACACCATGGGTTCCAACATAAACTGTGTGCAGCCTGTCCCTGTACACCATGGGTTCCAGCATAAACTGTGTACAGCCTCTCCCTGGACACCATGGGTTCCAACATAAACTGTGTGCAGCCTGTCCCTGTACACCACGGGTTGCAGTATAAACTGTGCAGCCTGTCCCTGTACACCATGGGTTCCAACATAAACTGTGTACAGCCTCTCCCTGTACACCATGGGTTCATAAACTGTGTACAGCCTGTCTCTGTACACCATGGGTTCCAGTATAAACTGTGTACAGCCTGTTCCTGTACACCATGGGTTCCAGTATAAACTGTGTACAGCCTGTTCCTGTACACTATGGGTTCATAAACTGTGTACAGCCTGTCCCTGTACACCATGTATTCATAAACTGTGTACAGCCTGTCCCTGTTCACCATGGGTTCATAAACTGTGTACAGCCTGTCTCTGTACACCATGGGTTCATAAACCGTGTACAGCCTGTCTCTGTACACCATGGGTTCATAAACTGTGTACAGCCTGTTCCTGTACACATGGGTTCATAAACTGTGTATAGCCTGTCTCTGTACACCATGGGTTCATAAACTGTATACAGCCTGTCCCTGTACACCATGGGTTCCAGTATAAACTGTGTACAGGCTGTCCCTGTACACCATGGGTTCATAAACTGTGTACAGCCTGTCCCTGTACACCACGGGTTCCAATATAAACTGTGTACAGCCTGTCCCTGTACACCATGGATTCCAGTATAAACTGTGTACAGCCTGTCCCTGTACACCATGGATTCCAGTATAAACTGTGTACAGCCTGTCCCTGTACACATGGGTGATTCTGCTGGCCCTGTATGGTTTGATAACATTTCTCAGCCATATCCATGTTTTTAATGCCTAACTGTTCTGAATGGACTCCATAACCTATTTTGGGGTAGTGAGGGTATTATAAACCATAAATGAAAGATTTTGTCGTATTTTAGGATTGATAGCTGCGAGCAGAACAGGTTTCAAATTGGCATTGTCTAATTCGTCGTGTCCTCGTTTCCAAGCATCCCATCATATCCTCACATCGATGGGCCACTTGGATAGTGTTATGGGACCGAACTCATTAACACAAGCCTGCAATTCAGAAGCATTGAGGGAAGGGAGTGTGTCTCGGGAGGTGTCTCCTCCCCCTTGTCATTATAGGGCTGGGTGCTAACGGTGACACTCACAGGGGTCTGCCCTTACTATTGTTGGACTCTCCGGGGTCTCCCCAACCACATGCCTTTCCTTCCAGTGCACCCCGGTCTATCACTTCCCCTCTGCCCGCTGCTCCTACTGAATCATATGGTCTGGCTGTGACGGCCACAAGAGCATCCCGTTACCCCAGCTTTCCCTCTAGTTCGTATATCGTCAACCTGCACTGAGTGTGATCCATTTCTCTATCAGGGCTCTGGAGAGCTTCCCTCAAGGTGCCTCTGGCATCTCGTAGGTCACACGTAAGGTTTTCTCTCTCTCTCTCTCTCTCTCTCACAAGATTGTAACTTGTTTACTTTCTCCTAATTCACCAGAACACCTCCGGCCTGGATCGCCCACACTCTCTGTTGTAGCAGCTTGAGAGGTCTGGCTCTCTGTCTGTAATTCGCCTTTTTAAGTCTCCCATCTCCTGAACTTGCTGCTTCTTTAAGTCCCCTATCTCCTGACTATGTTTCTTTTTCAACTCTTCTATCTGTTTGCTTTGTTTCTTACAGTACTCATCATCTCTCAATGCGAGGAGTATTCGTAATAAAGTGGATGAATTAACTGCGCAGATAGCAGTTAACGGATATGATGTAATTGGCATCACGGAGACATGGCGCCAGGGTGACCAAGGCTGGGAACTCAACATCCAGGGGTATTCAATATTCAGGAAAGAAAAGGAGGTGGGGTAGCATTACTTGTTAAAGAGGAAATTAATGCAATAGTAAGGAATGACATTAAATTGGATGATGTGGAATCGGTATGGGTGGAGCTACGTAATACCAAAGGGCAGAAAACGCTAGTGGGAGTTGTGTACAAACCACCAAACAGTAGTAGTGAGGTTGGAGATGGCATCAAACAGGGAATTAGGGATGCGTGCAATAAAGGTACAGCAGTTATCATGAGCGACTTTAATCTACATATAGATTGGGCTAACCAAACTGGTAGCAATGCGATGGAAGAGGATTTCCTGGAGTATATTCGGGATGGTTTTCCAGATCAGTATGTCGAGAAACCAACTAGAGAGCTGGCCATCCTAGACTGGGTGTTGTGTAATGAGAGAGGATTAATTAGCAATCTTGTTGTGCGAGGCCCCTTGGGGAAGAGTGACCATAATACAGTAGAATTCTTCATTAAGATGGAGAGTGACACAGTTAATTCAGAGACTAGGGTCCTGAACTTAAAGAAAGGTAACTTCGATGGTATGAGGCATGAATTGGTAAGAATAGACTGGCAAATGATACTTAAAGGGTTGATGGTGGATAGGCAATGGCAAACATTTAAAGATCACATGGATGAACTTCAACAATTGTACATCCCTGTCTGGCATAAAAATAAAACGGGGAAGGTGGCTTAACCGTGGCTAACAAGGGAAATTGGCCAGAAAATGCAGCAAACCTGAGGACTGGGAGAAATTTAGAATTCAGCAGAGGAGGACAAAGGGTTTAATTAGGAGGGGGAAAATCGAGTATGAGAGGAAGCTTGCTGGGAACATAAAAATTGACTGCAAAAGCTTCGATAGATATGTGAAGAGAAAAAGATTAGTGAAGACAAATGCAGTCAGAATCAGGTGAATTTATAATGGGGAACAAAGAAATGGCAAACCAATTGAACGAATACTTTGGTTCTGTCTTCACTAAGGAAGACACAAATAACCTTTTGGAAATACTAGGGGACCGAGGGTCTAGCGAGAAGGAGGAACTGAAGGATATCCTTATTCGTCAGGAAATTGTGTTAGGAAAATTGATGGGATTGAAGGCCGATAAATCCCCAGGGCCTGATAGTCTGCCTGAAGTGACCCTAGAAATAGTGGATGCATTGATGGTCATTTTCCAACATTCTATAGATTCTGGATCAGATTCTGGATTGGAGGGTAGCTAATGTAACCCCACTTTTTATAAAAGGAGGGAGAGAGAAAACGGGTAATTATAGACCGGCTAGCCTGACATCAGCAGTGGGGAAAATGTTGGAATCATTATTAAAGATGAAATAGCAGTGCATTTGGAAAGCAGTGACAGGATTGGACCAAGTCAGCATGGATTTATGAAAGGGAAATCATGCTTGACAAATCTTCTAGAATTTTTTGAGGGTGTAAGAGTGGACAAGGGAGAACCAGTGGATGTGGTGTATTTGGACTTTCCCACTCTTTGCTTCCTGTCTGCCAACCAGTTCTCTATCCACGTCAATAATTACCCCCAATACCATGTGCTTTAATTTTGCACCTGTTCGCTAATAGGCCCTACCCTTTCTTTAGTTACCCTCTTACTCTTAATATATTTAGCGAACATCTTTGGGTTTTCCTTAATTTTAGCCAGGAATTTTAGCATTCCTAATATCCTTTTTAATTTTGCCTCTTAACTTTCTCTATTCCTCCAAGGATTCTATAGTATTTTGCCGTTGGTATAAGCTTCCCTTTTTTTCTTTATCCTCTCCTGTAAGTCCCTAGACATCCAGGGGGCTCCAGAATTATTTTTCCCAGTCTTTTTCTTCAAGGGCACATGTTTGGCCTGAGCCTTCCAGATCTCCTCCTTGAATGCCTCTCACTGTTCCGACACTTATTTACCCACAAGTAGCTGTTTCCAGTCCACTGTGGCCAAATCACTCCTTAACTTAGCAACATTAGCTTTTCCCCAATTCGGAACTTTTATTCCAGGCCTATCCTTGTCCTTATCCATAACCAACTTGAATCTGACTGAATTATGGTCACTGGCACCCACGTGCTCTCCCACTAATACCCCTTCAACCTGCCCAGCTTCATTCCCCAAAACTAAATCCAAGACTGCCCCCTCTGGTGTTGGGCTTGCTACATACTGACTAAAAAAGTTCTCTTGAATGTATTTCAAGAATTCCACACCCTTTATACCCTTCACACTAAATTTGTCCCAATCAATATTCGGATAGTTAAAATCCCCGATTATTACTACCCTATGGTGTTTTGACTTCATAGCAATTTGCCTACATATTTGTTCCTCTATCTCCCTCCCACTGTTTGGGGGTCTATAATACCCGCCCAGCAGTGTGATCGCCCCTTTTTTATTTTTCAATTTGATCATAATGGCCTCATTTGATGATTCCTCTAACATATCATCCCTCCACACCGCTGTAATAGTTTCTTTAATTAGTACCATGACACCACTCCCCCCTTTTACCCCCCTCTCTGTCTTGTCTAAAAATTCTGCAGCCAGGAATATTGATCTGCCAAACCTGCCCCTCTTTCAGCCATGTTTCTGTAATGGTTATAATGTCATACTCCCAAGTGTCTACCTGTGATCTTAGCTCATCCGCCTTCTTCGCTATACTCCTTGCATTAAAGTATATACCATTCAGCACAGGAAGACCTCCTTGCTTACTACATACTAAGCCCTGTTTCCTTTGTCTTACAGATTTGCTTTCTACATTCTTGCTATCCAATTTCTACTTTATTTCCTTCCCTTTTGAATTCATTTTCAGGTTCCCATCCCCCTGCCAAGCTAGTTTAAACTCTCCCCAAGAGCACTAGCAAAACTCCCCGTGATGATATTGGGTCCGGGCGCTGTTGAGGTGCAACCCGTCTGGTTTGTACAGGTCCCCTCTCCCCCAGAAGCGGTACCAATACCTCAAGAATTTAAAGCCCTCCCTCCGACACCAACTCTCCAGCCACGTATTTATCCTCTCTATCCTTCTATTCTTGTACTCATTAGAACGTGGCACCGGTAGTAACCCGGAGATTACTACCTTTGAGGTCCTACCCTTTAATTTTCTTCCTAGCTCCCTGAATTCTGCCTGTAGGACCTCATCCCTCATTTTACCTGTCGTTCATCCCGATATGAACCACAACCTCTAGCTGTTTGCTCACCCCCGCCCACCCCCCCCCCACCCCCAGAATGCCCTGCGTCTGCTCTGTGACATCCTTGACCCTGGCACCAGGGAGGCACAAAACCATCCTGGAGTCACGTCTACGGCTGCAGAAACGCCCGTCTGTTCCCCTAACTATAGAATCCTCTATCACTAGGGCTCTTTTGTTCTTTGTCCCTCCTCCCCCCTGTGCAGCTGAGCCACCCGTGGTGCCTTGGAATTGGCTCTGGCTGCACTCCCCAGAGGCACCATTGCCCTCAACGGTACTCAGAAGTGAATATTGGTTTGGAAGTGTGATGGACTCATGGGGGTACTCCTGACATTGTGCTCTGTACACCCAAGGCCAAGTCATTAACATATATCAAGAAAAGCAGTGGTCCCAGTACCGACCCCTGGGGATCACCACTGTATACCTTCCTCCAGTCCGAGAAACAACCATTCAGCCCTACTCTCTGCTTCCTGTGTACTAGGCCCATCATCATCATCATAGGCCATCCCTCAGAATCGAGGAAGACTTGCTTCCACTCCTGAAATGAGTTCATTGGTGACTGAACAGTCCGATACGAAAGCCACAGACTCTGTCACAGGTAGGACAGACATTCGTTGAGGGAAGGGGTGGGTGAGACTGGTTTGCCACACGCTCCTTCCGCTGCCTGCGCCTGACCTCTTCACACTCTCGGCGTTGAGATTCAAAGAGCTCAGCGCCCTCCCGGATGCACTTCCTCCACCTCGGGCGGTCTTCGGCCAGGGACTGCCAGGTGTCAGTGGGGATGTTGCACTTTATCAGGGAGGCTTTGAGGGTGTCCTTGCAACGTTTCCACTGCCCACCTTTGGCTCGTTTGCCGTGAAGGAGCTCCGCATAAAGCACTTGCTTTGGGAGTCTCATGTCTGGTATGCGAACTATGTGGCCTGCCCAGCGAAGCTGATTGAGTGTGGTCAGTGCTTCAATACTGGGGATATTCGCCTGGTCAAGGACGCTAATGTTGGTGCACCTGTCCTCCCAGGGGATTTGCAGGATCTTGCGGAGACATTGTTGGTGGTATTTCTCCAGCGACTTGAGGTGTCTAGGAGGACGGGTATGACTACAGCCCCGTAGACCATGAGCTTGGTGGTAGATTTGAGGGCCTGGTCTTCGAACACTCTTTACCTCAGGCGGCCAAAGTTTGTACTGGCACACTGGAGGCAGTGTTGAATCTCCTCATCAATGCCTACTTTTGTTGACAAGAGGCTCCCAAGGTATGGGAAATGGTCCACGTTGTCCAGGGCCGCGCCGTGGATCTTGATGATTGGAGGGCAGTGCTGTGCGGCGAGGACAAGCTGGTGGAGGACCTTTGTCTTATGGATGTTAAGCGTAAGGCCCATACAGCAGAGCCTGGTCTCCAATTGTCTTGAATACCTTTGCCATTGCACCAAGAACTTGTTCCATCAATCCCGTGTGGTAGCTGGTGTTCAATAGCCTCCCCATGTTAAAAGAATTCATGCACGGGCATTTTCACACTTTAAAATGAAGTTGGAGACCTGGCATCAGTCACCTTAGAACACATTTTAGTGTGGAAGCATCTTCAACAACGAGGGGATTGCCTAAGAAGAAGCTGTTTCCTGTCACTTCGCCAAATTCCAATACTGATTCCACTGCCCCGCTCTCTCCCCATAGCCCTGTATCAATCCTAAACTAATCCCACTGGGATTACTGGTATTGGGATTGATACAGGACTATGGGGAGAGAGCGGGGCAGTGGGATTAGTTTGGGATTGATACAGGGCTATGGGGAGAGAGCGGGGCGGTGGGATTAGATTGGGATTGATACAGGGCTATGGGGAGAGAGTGGGGCAGAGGGATTAGTTTGGGGATTGATACGGGCTATGGGGCGAGAGCGGGGCAGTGGGATTAGTTTGAGATTGATACAGGACTATGGGGAGAGAGCGGGGCAGTGGGATTAGTTTGGGATTGATACAGAGCTATGGAGAGAGAGCGGGGCAGTGGGATTAGTTTGGGATTGATGCAGAGCTATGGGGAGAGAGCGGGGCAGTGGGATTATTTGATAATTGACACAGGACTATGGGGAGAGAGCGGGGCAGTGGGATTAATTTGGGGATTGATACAGGACTATGGGGAGAGCGCGGGGCAGTGGGATTAGTTTGAGATTGATACAGGACTATGGGGAGAGAGCGGGGAAGTGGGATTAGTTTGGGATTGATACAGAGCTATGGAGAGAGAGCGGGGCAGTGGGATTAGTTTGGGATTGATGCAGAGCTATGGGGAGAGAGCGGGGCAGTGGGATTATTTGATAATTGACACAGGACTATGGGGAGAGAGCGGGGCAGTGGGATTAATTTGGGGATTGATACAGGACTATGGGGAGAGCGCGGGGCAGTGGGATTAGTTTGGGGATTGATACAGGACTATGGGGAGAGAGTGGGGTAGTGGGATTAGTTTGGGGATTGATACAGGGCTATGGGGAGAGAGCGGGGTAGTGGGATTAGTTTGGGGATTGATACAGGGCTATGGGGAGAGAGCGGGGCGGTGGGATTAGATTGGGATTGATACAGGGCTATGGGGAGAGAGTAGGGCAGAGGGATTAGTTTGGGGATTGATACGGGCTATGGGGCGAGAGCGGGGCAGTGGGATTAGTTTGAGATTGATACAGGACTATGGGGAGAGAGCGGGGCAGTGGGATTAGTTTGGGATTGATACAAAGCTATGGAGAGAGAGCGGGGCAGTGGGATTAGTTTGGGATTGATGCAGGGCTATGGGGAGAGAGCGGGGCAGTGGGATTATTTGATAATTGACACAGGACTATGGGGAGAGAGCAGGGCAGTGGGATTAATTTGGGGATTGATATAGGACTATGGGGAGAGCGCGGGGCAGTGGGATTAGTTTGGGGATTGATACAGGACTATGGGGAGAGAGCGGGGCAGTGGGATTAGTTTGGGGATTGATACAGGACTATGGGGAGAGTGCGGGGCAGTGGTATTAGTTTGGGGATTGATGCAGGGCTATGGGGAGAGAGCGGGGCAGTGGGATTAGTTTGGGATAGATACATGTACAGCAAGTGATCAGGAAAGCCAATGGAATCTTGGCCTTTATTGCAAAGGGGAAGGAGTATAATAGCAGGGAAGTCTTGCTACAGTTATACAGGGTATTGGTGCGGCCACACTTGGAATACTGCGTGCTTTTTGGTTTCCCTATTTACAAAAGGATATACTTGCTTTGGAGGCAGTTCAGAGAGGGTTCACAAGGTTTATTCCGGAGGTGAGGGGGTTGAACAATGAGGAAAGTTGATGAGATTGGGCCTCTACTCATTGGAATTCAGAAGAATGAGAGGTGATCGTATCGAAATGTAAAAGATTCTGAGTGGTCTTGACAAGGTGGATGCAGAGAGGATGTTTCCACTGATCGGGGAGACTAGAACGAAAGGGCATGATCTTTGAATAAGGGGCCGCCCATTTAAAACTGAGATGAGGAGAAATTTATTTTCTCAAAGGGTTGTAAATCTGTGGAATTCGCTGCCTCAGAGAGCTGTGAATAAATTTAGGACAGAAATAGACAGTTTCTTAACCGATAAGGGGTTGTGGGGAGCGGGCAGGGAAGTGGAGCTGAGTTCATGATCGGATCAGCCTTGATCGTATTAAATGGCGGAGCAGGCTCGAGGGCCGTATGGCCAACACCTGCTCCTAATTCTTATGTTCTTATGTTCTTATGTTCGGGTTCAGAGGTAACATCAGAGCAATTCACTTTGCGCAGGCTTATGTGGAGAGCAAATATTTTTTTACTGAGAATCATTACTTGAATGTATCATGAGCAAAGGATAGAGAAAGTACATGACATAACAAAACTTCAGTCCCAAACAGTTTGGTTTCCAAGTGGCACGGCGTGATTAACTAAAAATTCATGTCACCATTAACAACGTGTCTTGGTCCCACCATTACATTACAGTCTACATTATATAATCATAACATTGAATTAGCTGATCGCAGTACAGCCCAGGGACTATGCAGACTTACCCTCCGGGATAACTGGTTTAGCACCAACACACGTGGCGCTGCAATCAGACGCCTCCATCAGGGCTGCAGCGCTTCCCTCCAGGTCCGTGAGAGGAACAGTGTTGGGTGGACCATCGCCCATTTCGTGTAGCTCCGCCCTATTGCCGGCTAGTTTTTTCTGCAAAGGTGAGAAAAAATATGTGTGAACTAATTTGACAGCGACTAACACCGAGCACAAACACACACACACACATACACACATACAAAATATTGGTACACATCCCCAATTAACTGTCCCCCAGTCTTTTCGTCAACGACTGCACGATTTAAGTTATGTTAGCATGCAGATGTTGCATGATGAACATACAGGGCACTAACACAATGCGATTGATGATGGGAAATAAAAATGTTACCAAGCTTTATAACATAATAAAACATGTCACTATTCAAGCGTCAATCATCAATACATGATAAAAGTTAGTACTTACTCTCGCAGACCCAACGATGTCATTCCACCGTTTGCGGCACGGGTTTGGCCCCGCATCACGGGCGCGATAGAGGACACCACCTCAGCGATCTATCACCATGACAGCTGATACACAGACGGTGACGGTCTCCCTTGCCCACCCGGTGTTAACTGATGCCAACGCGCCTCCACTTCCTCCATCAATGGCTCCAGGGCTTCTTCCGAGAAACCAGTGGCCCCTTTTTCTCCCACCGAACTCCCGCTCCACTTGCATGGCTTGCTTCTCCATTATATTGATATATATTTATATATCCATTTCAATTTAATTAATGAGTTATTATTATTAATTTGAAGATTTATTATTATTATAATTATTACTAGTTATATTGATATTATTTATAATATAATATAATTGTCAAGATACTAAATACTCCTCAAAAATGTTCACAAATGCTCCCAGCTCCTGTCCCACTGACTTGCACCAACCTCTGCAGCTTGAAATGTTGAGTGCCGTCCTTACCTTCGCGGCGCAATCGCGGGTCACCCTTGACCCCGGAATCGTGGGGGAATGGCTGCGCATGCACAGGATCACCCTTGACCCCGGAATCATGGGGGAATGGCTGCGCATGCACAGGATCACCCTTGACCCCGGAATCATGGGGGAATGGCTGCGCATGCACAGGATCACCCTTGACCCCGGAATCGTGGGGGAATGGCTGCGCATGCACAGGATCACCCTTGACCCCGGAATCATGGGGGAATGGCTGCGCATGCACAGGATCACCCTTGACCCCGGAATCGTGGGGGAATTGCCGTGCATGCACAGGATCACCCTTGACCCCGGAATCGTAGGGGAATTGCCGTGCATGCACAGGATCACCCTTGACCCCGGAATCGTGGGGGAATTGCCGTGCATGCACAGGATCTCCCTTGACCCCGGAATCGTGGGGGAATGGCTGCGCATGCACAGGATCACCCTTGACCCCGGAATCGTGGGGGAATTGCCGTGCATGCCGTGGAGAAGCTTTTCCGGCCGTTTCCTACAGAGGCTCTGCTTCCCTTTCTAAAGGGAAGGTGATGGGAGACTTTTCTTCTGGTTTTTGCTGCCCGCCCCAGACCACAATCACTCGCCTTCGCCGCCGCCGACATTGAGGACCCGAAAACCCCGGGAGCGCACACCAGCGGTATTCCCGCAGTTAAAAAGACGCAAATGCCACAATGTCACTGGTGATCAGGCGCCATAGATGTGAGTGAAATTTCTAGCTCTACTCAGCAATCAAAAACACAATTTGTAAATGTGCGGATGACATTAAATTGGAGGGGCGATAGTCAATACTGAGGAAGACTGAAACACATTATAGGCGGACATTAATAAACCTGAAGAATGGGCAAATAATTGCAAATTAATTTCAACACCGAGAAATGTGAAGTATTATATTTTGGTAAGAAAAATAGGGAGGTCATAAATTATTTGGACAAATGAGAATCTAAATGGGATAGAGGAACAAAAGGACCTCGGAGTACAAATAGACAAATCACTAACAGTAGCAACACAGATTAAGAAGGCCATAAGAAAGCAAACCAAGAACTAGAGTTTATTTCTGGAGGGATAGAATTGAAAAGTAGGGAAGTTATGCTGAACCTGTATCGAACCTTGGTTAGACCACACTCGGAGCACTGCGTACAGTTCTGGTCGCCATATTATAAACAGGAGATAGAGCCACTGGAAATGGTGCAGAGTAGATTTACAAGGATGATACCAGAAATGCGAGGGTATACATATCAGGAAAGGATGGACAGGCTGAGTCTCTTTTCTCTGGAAAAAGGCGGCTGAGGGGTGACCTAATAAAGGTCTTTAAAATGATGAAAAGTTTTGATCGAGTGGGTACAGAGAGAATGTTTCCACTTGTGGGGAAGAGCATAACTAGAGGCCATCAATATAAGATAGTCACTGAAAAATCCAATGGGGAATTCAGGAGAAACTACTTTATTCAGAGAGTGGTGAGAATGTGGAACTTGCTGCCACAGGGAGGGGTTGAGGCGAATAGTATCGATGTATTTAAAGGGAGGCTGGACAAGCATATCGGGGAGAAGGGAATAGAGGGTTATGCTGATAGATTTAAAAGACTTTAAGATTGAAAGACGGGAGGAGGCTCGAGTGGAGTATAAACGCCGGCATGGACTGGTTGGGCTAAATGGCCGGTTTCTGTGCCATATATACCGTATGTAACTATTTATGTGTTTGTACAAAGTTTTTGAAGTAAGGAGTTGTGTTTGGAAATTTCTTGCCTCGGGCAGGTGTGACGGTAAATGCAGTTCACCCAGGAATTGTGCAGACGGAGATAATGAGGAACCAAAAAATCTACATTCGAGTGATCAGCAAGCTGCTTGGCATCTTCTTCTTCAAGGTCAGTGCTCACGTCACGCACCATTCACACACCAAGCTGCTATGGCACTCGATGCGCAGCGCAACACCAAGTGCACGCTGATTCCCCGTGTGCCGGCTCATTCGACGTGTGCCTGCTGATTCACCGTCTGCCCGCTGATTCACCGTGTGCCTGCTGATTCACTGTGTGCCCGCTGATTCACCGTGTGCCTGCTGATTCACTGTGTGCCTGCTGATTCACCGTGTGCCCGCTGATTCACTGTGTGCCTGCTGATTCACCGTGTGCCCGCTGATTCACCGTGTGCCCGCTGATTCACCGTGTGCCTGCTGATTCACCGTGTGCCTGCTGATTCACCGTGTGCCCGCTGATTCACCGTCTGCCCGCTGATTCACCGTCTGCCCGCTGATTCACTGTGTGCCCGCTAATTCACCGTGTGCCCGCTGATTCACCGTCTGCCCGCTGATTCACCAAGTGCCTGCTGATTCACTGTGTGCCCGCTGATTCACTGTGTGCCTGCTGATTCACCGTGTGCCCGCTGATTCACTGTGTGCCTGCTGATTCACCGTCTGCCCGCTGATTCACCGTCTGCCCGCTGATTCACCAAGTGCCTGCTGATTCACTGTGTGCCTGCTGATTCACCGTGTGCCCGCTGATTCACTGTGTGCCTGCTGATTCACCGTGTGCCCGCTGATTCACCGTCTGCCCGCTGATTCACCAAGTGCCTGCTGATTCACTGTGTGCCCGCTGATTCACTGTGTGCCTGCTGATTCACCGTGTGCCCGCTGATTCACTGTGTGCCTGCTGATTCACCGTCTGCCCGCTGATTCACCGTCTGCCCGCTGATTCACCAAGTGCCTGCTGATTCACTGTGTGCCTGCTGATTCACCGTGTGCCCGCTGATTCACTGTGTGCCCGCTGATTCACTGTGTGCCTGCTGATTCACCGTGTGCCCGCTGATTCACTGTGTGCCCGCTGATTCACTGTGTGCCTGCTGATTCACCGTCTGCCCGCTGATTCACCGTCTGCCCGCTGATTCACCAAGTGCCTGCTGATTCACCGTGTGCCCGCTGATTCACTGTGTGCCTGCTGATTCACCGTGTGCCCGCTGATTCACTGTGTGCCTGCTGATTCACCGTGTGCCCGCTGATTCATTGTGTGCCTGCTGATTCACCGTCTGCCCGCTGATTCACCAAGTGCCTGCTGATTCACTGTGTGCCCGCTGATTCACCGTGTGCCTGCTGATTCATTGTGTGCCCGCTGATTCACTGTGTGCCCGCTAATTCACCGTGTGCCCGCTGATTCACTGTGTGCCCGCTAATTCACCGTGTGCCCGCTGATTCACTGTGTGCCTGCTGATTCACCGTGTGCCCGCTGATTCACTGTGTGCCCGCTAATTCACTGTGTGCCTGCTGATTCACCAAGTGCCTGCTGATTCACTGTGTGCCCGCTGATTCACCGTGTGCCTGCTGATTCACCGTGTGCCCGCTGATTCACTGTGGGCCCTCTGATTCACTGTGTGCCCGCTGATTCACTGTGGGCCCTCTGATTCACTGTGTGCCCGCTAATTCATCCAGTGTCTGATGATTCACTCAGTGTCTGATGATTCACCCAGTGTCTGATGATCCACTCAGTGTCAGATGATTCACTCAGTGTCAGATGAGTGTCTGATGATTCACTCAGTGTCTGATGATTCACTCAGTGTCTGATGATTCACTCAGTGTCTGATGATTCACCCAGTGTCTGATGATTCACCCAGTGTCTGATGATCCACTCAGTGTCAGATGATTCACTCAGTGTCAGATGAGTGTCTGATGATTCACTCAGTGTCTGATGATTCACCCAGTGTCTGATGATTCACCCAGTGTCTGATGATTCACCCAGTGTCTGATGATTCACCCAGTGTCTGATGATTCACTCAGTGTCTGATGATTCACCCAGTGTCTGATGATCCACTCAGTGTCAGATGCATGTCTGATGATTCACTCAGTGTCTGATGATTCACACAGTGTCTGATGAATCAATCAGTGTCTGATGATTCACCCAGTGTCTGATGATTCACCCAGTGTCTGATGATTCACTCAGTGTCTGATGATCCACTCAGTGTCTAATGCATGTCTGATGATTCACCCAGTGTCTGATGATTCACTCAGTGTCTGATGATTCACCCAATGTCTGATGATTCAACCAGTGTCAGATGATTCACTCAGTGTCAGATGATTCACTCAGTGTCTGATGATGCACCCAATGTCTGATGATTCACCCAGTGTCAGATGATTCACTCAGTGTCTGATGATCCACTCAGTGTCTGATGATTCACCCAATGTCTGATGATTCACCCAGTGTCAGATGATTCACCCAGTGTCTGATGATTCACCCAATGTCTGATGATTCACCCAGTGTCTGATGATTGACCCAATGTCTGATGATTCACCCAATGTCTGATGATTCACTCAGTGTCTGATGATTCACCCAGTGTCTGATGATTCACCCAGTGTCTGATGATTCACCCAGTGTCAGATGATTCACCCAGTGTCTGATGATTCACCCAGTGTCTGATGATTCACCCAATGTCTGATGATTCACTCAGTGTCTGATGATTCACTCAGTGTCAGATGATTCACTCAGTGTCTGATGATTCACCCAGTGTCTGATGATTCACCCAATGTCTGATGATTCACCCAGTGTCAGATGATTCACTCAGTGTCTGATGATTCACTCAGTGTCAGATGATTCACTCAGTGTCTGATGATTCACCCAGTGTCT
This sequence comes from Pristiophorus japonicus, assembly GCF_044704955.1. Classification (NCBI taxonomy): domain Eukaryota; kingdom Metazoa; phylum Chordata; class Chondrichthyes; family Pristiophoridae; genus Pristiophorus; species Pristiophorus japonicus. The sequence goes on along the minus strand of NC_091987.1, from coordinate 27,592,005 downwards.
GATGATTCACCCAATGTCTGATGATTCACCCAGTGTCAGATGATTCACCCAGTGTCTGATGATTCACTCAGTGTCTGATGATTCACCCAGTGTCTGATGATTCACCCAGTGTCTGATGATTCACCCAGTGTCAGATGATTCACCCAGTGTCTGATGATTCACTCAGTGTCAGATGATTCACCCAGTGTCTGATGATTCACTCAGTGTCTGATGATTCACTCAGTGTCAGATGATTCACCCAATGTCTGATGATTCACCCAGTGTCAGATGATTCACCCAGTGTTTGATGATTCACCCAGTGTCTGATGATTCACCCAATGTCTGATGATTCACCCAGTGTCTGATGATTCACCCAGTGTCAGATGATTCACTCAGTGTCAGATGATTCACCCAGTGTCAGATGATTCACCCAATGTCAGATGATTCACCCAGTGTCAGATGATTCACCCAGTGTCAGATGATTCACCCAGTGTCTGATGATTCACCCAATGTCAGATGATTCACTCAGTGTCTGATGATTCACCCAGTGTCTGATGATTCACCCAATATCTGATGATTTACCCAGTGTCTGATGATTCACCCAGTGTCAGATGTTTCACCCAGTGTCAGATGATTCACCCAGTGTCAGATGATTCACCCAGTGTTTGATGATTCACCCAGTGTCTGATGATTCACTCAGTGTCAGATGATTCACTCAGTGTCTGATGATTCACCCAGTGTCTGATGATTCACTCAGTGTCAGATGATTCACCCAGTGTCAGATGATTCACCCAGTGTCAGATGATTCACCCAGTGTCTGATGATTCACTCAGTGTCTGACGATTCACCCAGTGTCTGATGATTCACCCAGTGTCTGATGATTCACCCAATGTCAGACGATTCACCCAGTGTCTGATGATTCACTCAGTGTCTGATGATTCACTCAGAGTCTGATGATTCACCCAGTGCCTGATGATTCACCCAGTGTCTGATGATTCACCCAGTGCCTGAAGATTCACCCAGTGTCTGATGATTCACTCAGTGTCTGATGATTCACCCAGTGTCAGATGATTCACCCAGTGTCTGATGATTCACCCCGTGTCTGATGATTCACTCAGTGTCAGATGATTCACCCAGTGTCTGATGATTCACTCAGTGTCTGATGATTCACTCAGTGTCAGATGATTCACCCAATGTCTGATGATTCACCCAGTGTCAGATGATTCACCCAGTGTTTGATGATTCACCCAGTGTCAGATGATTCACTCAGTGTCTGATGATTCAACCAATGTCTGATGATTCACCCAGTGTCTGATGATTCACCCAGTGTCAGATGATTCACTCAGTGTCAGATGATTCACTCAGTGTCAGATGATTCACCCAGTGTCAGATGATTCACCCAATGTCAGATGATTCACTCAGTGTCTGATGATTCACCCAATGTCAGATGATTCACCCAATGTCAGATGATTCACCCAGTGTCAGATGATTCACCCAGTGTCAGATGATTCACCCAGTGTCAGATGATTCACTCAGTGTCTGATGATGCACCCAATGTCTAATGCATGTCTGATGATTCACCCAGTGTCTGATGATTCACTCAGTGTCTGATGATTCACCCAGTGTCAGATGATTCACTCAGTGTCAGATGATTCACCCAGTGTCTGATGATTCACGCAGTGTCTGATGATTCACCCAGTGTCAGATGATTCACTCAATGTCAGATGATTCACTCAGTGTCTGATGATGCACCCAATGTCTGATGATTCACCCAGTGTCAGATGATTCACTCAGTGTCTGATGATCCACTCAGTGTCTGATGATTCACCCAATGTCTGATGATTCACCCAGTGTCAGATGATTCACTCAGTGTCTGATGATTCACCCAGTGTCAGATGATTCACTCAGTGTCTGATGATTCACCCAATGTCTGATGATTCACCCAGTGTCTGATGATTGACCCAATGTCTGATGATTCACCCAATGTCTGATGATTCACTCAGTGTCTGATGATTCACCCAGTGTCTGATGATTCACCCAGTGTCTGATGATTCACCCAGTGTCAGATGATTCACCCAGTGTCTGATGATTCACCCAATGTCTGATGATTCACTCAGTGTCTGATGATTCACTCAGTGTCAGATGATTCACTCAGTGTCTGATGATTCACCCAGTGTCTGATGATTCACCCAATGTCTGATGATTCACCCAGTGTCAGATGATTCACTCAGTGTCTGATGATTCACCCAATGTCAGATGATTCACCCAGTGTCTGATGATTCACTCAGTGTCTGATGATTCACTCAGTGTCTGATGATTCACCCAGTGTCTGATGATTCACCCAGTGTCTGATGATTCACCCAGTGTCTGATGATTCACCCAGTGTCAGATGATTCACCCAGTGTCTGATGATTCACTCAGTGTCAGATGATTCACCCAGTGTCTGATGATTCACTCAGTGTCTGATGATTCACTCAGTGTCAGATGATTCACCCAATGTCTGATGATTCACCCAGTGTCAGATGATTCACCCAGTGTTTGATGATTCACCCAGTGTCTGATGATTCACCCAATGTCTGATGATTCACCCAGTGTCAGATGATTCACTCAGTGTCAGATGATTCACTCAGTGTCAGATGATTCACCCAATGTCAGATGATTCACCCAGTGTCAGATGATTCACCCAGTGTCAGATGATTCACCCAATGTCAGATGATTCACTCAGTGTCTGATGATTCACCCAGTGTCTGATGATTCACCCAATGTCTGATGATTTACCCAGTGTCTGATGATTCACCCAGTGTCAGATGTTTCACCCAGTGTCAGATGATTCACCCAGTGTCAGATGATTCACCCAGTGTTTGATGATTCACCCAGTGTCTGATGATTCACTCAGTGTCAGATGATTCACCCAGTGTCAGATGATTCACCCAGTGTCAGATGATTCACCCAGTGTCAGATGATTCACCCAGTGTCTGACGATTCACCCAGTGTCTGACGATTCACCCAGTGTCTGATGATTCACCCAATGTCAGACGATTCACCCAGTGTCTGATGATTCACCCAGTGTCTGATGATTCACCCAGTGTCAGATGATTCACCCAGTGGCTGATGATTCACCCCGTGTCTGATGATTCACTCAGTGTCAGATGATTCACCCAGTGTCTGATGATTCACTCAGTGTCTGATGATTCACTCAGTGTCAGATGATTCACCCAATGTCTGATGATTCACCCAGTGTCAGATGATTCACCCAGTGTCAGATGATTCACTCAGTGTCTGATGATTCAACCAATGTCTGATGATTCACCCAGTGTCTGATGATTCACCCAGTGTCAGATGATTCACTCAGTGTCAGATGATTCACTCAGTGTCAGATGATTCACCCAATGTCAGATGATTCACCCAGTGTCTGATGATTCACTCAGTGTCTGATGATTCACCCAATGTCAGATGATTCACCCAATGTCAGATGATTCACCCAGTGTCAGATGATTCACCCAGTGTCAGATGATTCACTCAGTGTCTGATGATTCACCCAGTGTCTGATGATTCACCCAGTGTCTGATGATTCACCCAGTGTCAGATGATTCACCCAGTGTCTGATGATTCACTCAGTGTCTGATGATTCACTCAGTGTCTGATGATTCACCCAATGTCTGATGATTCACCCAGTGTCTGATGATTCACCCAGTGTCAGATGATTCACCCAGAGTCAGATGATTCACCCAGTGTCAGATGATTCACCCAGTGTTTGATGATTCACCCAGTGTCTGATGATTCACTCAGTGTCAGATGATTCACCCAGTGTCTGATGATTCACTCAGTGTCTGATGATTCACCCAGTGTCAGATGATTCACCCAATGTCAGATGATTCACCCAGTGTCAGATGATTCACCCAGTGTCTGATGATTCACTCAGTGTCTGATGATTCACCCAGTGTCAGATGATTCACCCAGTGTCAGATGATTCACCCAGTGTCAGATGATTCACTCAGTGTCTGATGATTCACTCAGTGTCTGACGATTCACCCAGTGTCTGATGATTCACCCAGTGTCAGATGATTCACTCAGTGTCTGATGATTCACCCAATGTCAGATGATTCACCCAATGTCTGATGATTCACCCAGTGTCAGATGATTCACCCAGTGTCTGATGATTCACCCAGTGTCAGATGATTCACTCAGTGTCTGATGATTCAACCAGTGTCTGATGATTCACCCAGTGTCTGATGATTCACCCAGTGTCTGATGATTCACTCAGTGTCAGATGATTCACTCAGTGTGAGATGATTCACTCAGTCTCTGATGATTCACCCAGTGTCTGATGATTCACTCAGTGTCAGATGATTCACCCAATGTCTGATGATTCACTCAGTGTCAGATGATTCACTCAGTCTCTGATGATTCACCCAGTGTCTGATGATTCACTCAGTGTCAGATGATTCACTCAGTGTGAGATGATTCACTCAGTCTCTGATGATTCACCCAGTGTCTGATGATTCACCCAGTGTCAGATGATTCACCCAGTGTCAGATGATTCACTCAGTGTCTGATGATTCACTCAGTGTCAGATGATTCACCCAGTGTCTGATGATTCACTCAGTGTCTGATGATTCACTCAGTGTCTGATGATTCACCCAGTGTCTGATGATTCACCCAGTGTCTGATGATTCACCCAGTGTCAGATGATTCACCCAGTGTCAGATGATTCACCCAGTGTCTGATGATTCACTCAGTGTCTGATGATTCACTCAGTGTCAGATGATTCACCCAATGTCTGATGATTCACCCAGTGTCAGATGATTCACCCAGTGTTTGATGATTCACCCAGTGTCTGATGATTCACCCAATGTCTGATGATTCACCCAGTGTCTGATGATTCACCCAGTGTCAGATGATTCACTCAGTGTCAGATGATTCACCCAGTGTCAGATGATTCACCCAATGTCAGATGATTCACCCAGTGTCAGATGATTCACCCAGTGTCAGATGATTCACCCAGTGTCTGATGATTCACCCAATGTCAGATGATTCACTCAGTGTCTGATGATTCACCCAGTGTCTGATGATTCACCCAATATCTGATGATTTACCCAGTGTCTTATGATTCACCCAGTGTCAGATGTTTCACCCAGTGTCAGATGATTCACCCAGTGTCAGATGATTCACCCAGTGTTTGATGATTCACCCAGTGTCTGATGATTCACTCAGTGTCAGATGATTCACTCAGTGTCTGATGATTCACCCAGTGTCTGATGATTCACCCAGTGTCTGATGATTCACTCAGTGTCAGATGATTCACCCAGTGTCAGATGATTCACCCAGTGTCAGATGATTCACCCAGTGTCAGATGATTCACCCAGTGTCAGATGATTCACCCAGTGTCTGATGATTCACTCAGTGTCTGACGATTCACCCAGTGTCTGATGATTCACCCAGTGTCTGATGATTCACCCAATGTCAGACGATTCACCCAGTGTCTGATGATTCACTCAGTGTCTGATGATTCACTCAGTGTCTGATGATTCACCCAGTGCCTGATGATTCACCCAGTGTCTGATGATTCACCCAGTGCCTGAAGATTCACTAGGTGTCTGATGATTCACTCAGTGTCTGATGATTCACCCAGTGTCAGATGATTCACCCAGTGTCTGATGATTCACCCCGTGTCTGATGATTCACTCAGTGTCAGATGATTCACCCAGTGTCTGATGATTCACTCAGTGTCTGATGATTCACTCAGTGTCAGATGATTCACCCAATGTCTGATGATTCACCCAGTGTCAGATGATTCACCCAGTGTTTGATGATTCACCCAGTGTCAGATGATTCACTCAGTGTCTGATGATTCAACCAATGTCTGATGATTCACCCAGTGTCTGATGATTCACCCAGTGTCAGATGATTCACTCAGTGTCAGATGATTCACTCAGTGTCAGATGATTCACCCAGTGTCAGATGATTCACCCAATGTCAGATGATTCACTCAGTGTCTGATGATTCACCCAATGTCAGCTGATTCACCCAATGTCAGATGATTCACCCAGTGTCAGATGATTCACCCAGTGTCAGATGATTCACTCAGTGTCTGATGATGCACCCAATGTCTAATGCATGTCTGATGATTCACCCAGTGTCTGATGATTCACTCAGTGTCTGATGATTCACCCAGTGTCAGATGATTCACTCAGTATCAGATGATTCACCCAGTGTCTGATGATTCACTCAGTGTCTGATGATTCACCCAGTGTCAGATGATTCACTCAGTGTCAGATGATTCACTCAGTGTCTGATGATGCACCCAATGTCTGATGATTCACCCAGTGTCAGATGATTCACTCAGTGTCTGATGATCCACTCAGTGTCTGATGATTCACCCAATGTCTGATGATTCACCCAGTGTCAGATGATTCACTCAGTGTCTGATGATTCACCCAGTGTCAGATGATTCACTCAGTGTCTGATGATTCACCCAATGTCTGATGATTCACCCAGTGTCTGATGATTGACCCAATGTCTGATGATTCACCCAATGTCTGATGATTCACTCAGTGTCTGATGATTCACCCAGTGTCTGATGATTCACCCAGTGTCTGATGATTCACCCAGTGTCAGATGATTCACCCAGTGTCTGATGATTCACCCAGTGTCTGATGATTCACCCAATGTCTGATGATTCACTCAGTGTCTGATGATTCACTCAGTGTCAGATGATTCACTCAGTGTCTGATGATTCACCCAGTGTCTGATGATTCACCCAATGTCTGATGATTCACCCAGTGTCAGATGATTCACTCAGTGTCTGATGATTCACCCAATGTCAGATGATTCACCCAGTGTCTGATGATTCACTCAGTGTCTGATGATTCACCCAGTGTCTGATGATTCACCCAGTGTCTGATGATTCACCCAGTGTCAGATGATTCACCCAGTGTCTGATGATTCACTCAGTGTCAGATGATTCACCCAGTGTCTGATGATTCACTCAGTGTCTGATGATTCACTCAGTGTCAGATGATTCACCCAATGTCTGATGATTCACCCAGTGTCAGATGATTCACCCAGTGTTTGATGATTCACCCAGTGTCTGATGATTCACCCAATGTCTGATGATTCACCCAGTGTCTGATGATTCACCCAGTGTCAGATGATTCACTCAGTGTCAGATGATTCACTCAGTGTCAGATGATTCACCCAATGTCAGATGATTCACTCAGTGTCAGATGATTCACCCAGTGTCAGATGATTCACCCAGTGTCAGATGATTCACCCAGTGTCTGATGATTCACCCAATGTCAGATGATTCACTCAGTTTCTGATGATTCACCCAATGTCTGATGATTTACCCAGTGTCTGATGATTCACCCAGTGTCAGATGTTTCACCCAGTGTCAGATGATTCACCCAGTGTCAGATGATTCACCCAGTGGCTGATGATTCACCCCGTGTCTGATGATTCACTCAGTGTCAGATGATTCACCCAGTGTCTGATGATTCACTCAGTGTCAGATGATTCACCCAATGTCTGATGATTCACCCAGTGTCAGATGATTCACCCAGTGTTTGATGATTCACCCAGTGTCAGATGATTCACTCAGTGTCTGATGATTCAACCAATGTCTGATGATTCACCCAGTGTCTGATGATTCACCCAGTGTCAGATGATTCACTCAGTGTCAGATGATTCACTCAGTGTCAGATGATTCACTCAGTGTCAGATGATTCACCCAGTGTCAGATGATTCACCCAGTGTCAGATGATTCACCCAGTGTCTGATGATTCACCCAATGTCAGATGATTCACCCAATGTCTGATGATTTACCCAGTGTCTGATGATTCACCCAGTGTCAGATGTTTCACCCAGTGTCAGATGATTCACCCAGTGTCAGATGATTCACCCAGTGGCTGATGATTCACCCCGTGTCTGATGATTCACTCAGTGTCAGATGATTCACCCAGTGTCTGATGATTCACTCAGTGTCAGATGATTCACCCAATGTCTGATGATTCACCCAGTGTCAGATGATTCACCCAGTGTTTGATGATTCACCCAGTGTCAGATGATTCACTCAGTGTCTGATGATTCAACCAATGTCTGATGATTCACCCAGTGTCTGATGATTCACCCAGTGTCAGATGATTCACTCAGTGTCAGATGATTCACTCAGTGTCAGATGATTCACCCAATGTCAGATGATTCACCCAGTGTCTGATGATTCACTCAGTGTCTGATGATTCACCCAATGTCAGATGATTCACCCAGTGTCAGATGATTCACCCAGTGTCAGATGATTCACCCAGTGTCAGATGATTCACTCAGTGTCTGATGATTCACCCAGTGTCTGATGATTCACCCAGTGCCTGATGATTCACCCAGTGTCAGATGATTCACCCAGTGTCTGATGATTCACTCAGTGTCTGATGATTCACTCAGTGTCTGATGATTCACTCAGTGTCAGATGATTCACCCAGTGTCTGATGATTCACTCAGTGTCAGATGATTCACCCAGTGTCTGATGATTCACTCAGTGTCTGATGATTCACCCAGTGTCAGATGATTCACCCAATGTCAGATGATTCACCCAGTGTCAGATGATTCACCCAGTGTCTGATGATTCACTCAGTGTCTGATGATTCACCCAGTGTCAGATGATTCACCCAGTGTCAGATGATTCACCCAGTGTCAGATGATTCACTCAGTGTCTGATGATTCACTCAGTGTCTGACGATTCACCCAGTGTCTGATGATTCACCCAGTGTCAGATGATTCACTCAGTGTCTGATGATTCACCCAATGTCAGATGATTCACCCAATGTCAGATGATTCACCCAGTGTCAGATGATTCACCCAGTGTCTGATGATTCACCCAGTGTCAGATGATTCACTCAGTGTCTGATGATTCACCCAGTGTCTGATGATTCACCCAGTGTCTGATGATTCACTCAGTGTCAGATGATTCACTCAGTGTGAGATGATTCACTCAGTCTCTGATGATTCACCCAGTGTCTGATGATTCACTCAGTGTCAGATGATTCACCCAATGTCTGATGATTCACTCAGTGTCAGATGATTCACTCAGTCTCTGATGATTCACCCAGTGTCTGATGATTCACTCAGTGTCAGATGATTCACTCAGTGTGAGATGATTCACTCAGTCTCTGATGATTCACCCAGTGTCTGATGATTCACCCAGTGTCAGATGATTCACCCAGTGTCAGATGATTCACTCAGTGTCTGATGATTCACTCAGTGTCAGAGGATTCACCCAGTGGCTGATGATTCACTCAGTGTCAGATGATTCAGTCAGTGTCTGATGATTCACCCAGTGTCTGATGATTCACTCATTGTCTGATGATTCACCCAATGTCTGATGATTCACCCAGTGTTTGATGATGCACCCAATGTCAGATGATTCACCCAGTGTCTGATGATTCACCCAGTGTCTGATGATTCACTCAGTGTCAGATGATTCACCCAGTGTCTGATGATTCACTCAGTGTCTGATGATTCACTATGTGTCAGATGATTCACCCAGTGTCTGATGATTCACTCAGTGTCAGATGATTCACTCAGTGTCTGATGATTCACCCAGTGTCTGATGATTCACCCAGTGTCAGATGATTCACCCAGTGTCTGATGATTCACTCAGTGTCAGATGATTCACTCAGTCTCTGATGATTCACCCAGTGTCTGATGATTCACCCAGTGTCAGATGATTCACCCAGTGTCAGATGATTCACTCAGTGTCTGATGATTCACTCAGTGTCAGATGATTCACCCAGTGTCTGATGATTCACCCAGTGCCTGATGATTCACCCAGTGTCTGATGATTCACCCAGTGTCTGATGATTCACCCAGTGTCTGATGATTCACCCAGTGTCTGATGATTCACCCAATGTCTGATGATTCACTCAGTGTCTGATGATTCACTCAGTGTCAGATGATTCACTCAGTGTCTGATGATTCACCCAGTGTCTGATGATTCACCCAATGTCTGATGATTCACCCAGTGTCAGATGATTCACTCAGTGTCTGATGATTCACCCAATGTCAGATGATTCACCCAGTGTCTGATGATTCACTCAGTGTCTGATGATTCACTCAGTGTCTGATGATTCACCCAGTGTCTGATGATTCACCCAGTGTCTGATGATTCACCCAGTGTCTGATGATTCACCCAGTGTCAGATGATTCACCCAGTGTCTGATGATTCACTCAGTGTCAGATGATTCACCCAGTGTCTGATGATTCACTCAGTGTCTGATGATTCACTCAGTGTCAGATGATTCACCCAATGTCTGATGATTCACCCAGTGTCAGATGATTCACCCAGTGTTTGATGATTCACCCAGTGTCTGATGATTCACCCAATGTCTGATGATTCACCCAGTGTCTGATGATTCACCCAGTGTCAGATGATTCACTCAGTGTCAGATGATTCACTCAGTGTCAGATGATTCACCCAATGTCAGATGATTCACTCAGTGTCAGATGATTCACCCAGTGTCAGATGATTCACCCAGTGTCAGATGATTCACCCAGTGTCTGATGATTCACCCAATGTCAGATGATTCACTCAGTGTCTGATGATTCACCCAATGTCTGATGATTTACCCAGTGTCTGATGATTCACCCAGTGTCAGATGTTTCACCCAGTGTCAGATGATTCACCCAGTGTCAGATGATTCACCCAGTGGCTGATGATTCACCCCGTGTCTGATGATTCACTCAGTGTCAGATGATTCACCCAGTGTCTGATGATTCACTCAGTGTCAGATGATTCACCCAATGTCTGATGATTCACCCAGTGTCAGATGATTCACCCAGTGTTTGATGATTCACCCAGTGTCAGATGATTCACTCAGTGTCTGATGATTCAACCAATGTCTGATGATTCACCCAGTGTCTGATGATTCACCCAGTGTCAGATGATTCACTCAGTGTCAGATGATTCACTCAGTGTCAGATGATTCACCCAATGTCAGATGATTCACCCAGTGTCTGATGATTCACTCAGTGTCTGATGATTCACCCAATGTCAGATGATTCACCCAATGTTAGATGATTCACCCAGTGTCAGATGATTCACCCAGTGTCAGATGATTCACCCAGTGTCAGATGATTCACTCAGTGTCTGATGATTCACCCAGTGTCTGATGATTCACCCAGTGCCTGATGATTCACCCAGTGTCAGATGATTCACCCAGTGTCTGATGATTCACTCAGTGTCTGATGATTCACTCAGTGTCTGATGATTCACTCAGTGTCAGATGATTCACCCAATGTCTGATGATTCACCCAGTGTCTGATGATTCACCCAGTGTCAGATGATTCACCCAGAGTCAGATGATTCACCCAGTGTCAGATGATTCACCCAGTGTTTGATGATTCACCCAGTGTCTGATGATTCACTCAGTGTCAGATGATTCACCCAGTGTCTGATGATTCACTCAGTGTCTGATGATTCACCCAGTGTCAGATGATTCACCCAATGTCAGATGATTCACCCAGTGTCAGATGATTCACCCAGTGTCTGATGATTCACTCAGTGTCTGATGATTCACCCAGTGTCAGATGATTCACCCAGTGTCAGATGATTCACCCAGTGTCAGATGATTCACTCAGTGTCTGATGATTCACTCAGTGTCTGACGATTCACCCAGTGTCTGATGATTCACCCAGTGTCAGATGATTCACTCAGTGTCTGATGATTCACCCAATGTCAGATGATTCACCCAATGTCAGATGATTCACCCAGTGTCAGATGATTCACCCAGTGTCTGATGATTCACCCAGTGTCAGATGATTCACTCAGTGTCTGATGATTCACCCAGTGTCTGATGATTCACCCAGTGTCTGATGATTCACTCAGTGTCAGATGATTCACTCAGTGTGAGATGATTCACTCAGTCTCTGATGATTCACCCAGTGTCTGATGATTCACTCAGTGTCAGATGATTCACCCAATGTCTGATGATTCACTCAGTGTCAGATGATTCACTCAGTCTCTGATGATTCACCCAGTGTCTGATGATTCACTCAGTGTCAGATGATTCACTCAGTGTGAGATGATTCACTCAGTCTCTGATGATTCACCCAGTGTCTGATGATTCACCCAGTGTCAGATGATTCACCCAGTGTCAGATGATTCACTCAGTGTCTGATGATTCACTCAGTGTCAGAGGATTCACCCAGTGGCTGATGATTCACTCAGTGTCAGATGATTCAGTCAGTGTCTGATGATTCACCCAGTGTCTGATGATTCACTCATTGTCTGATGATTCACCCAATGTCTGATGATTCACCCAGTGTTTGATGATGCACCCAATGTCAGATGATTCACCCAGTGTCTGATGATTCACCCAGTGTCTGATGATTCACTCAGTGTCAGATGATTCACCCAGTGTCTGATGATTCACTCAGTGTCTGATGATTCACTATGTGTCAGATGATTCACCCAGTGTCTGATGATTCACTCAGTGTCAGATGATTCACTCAGTGTCTGATGATTCACCCAGTGTCTGATGATTCACCCAGTGTCAGATGATTCACCCAGTGTCTGATGATTCACTCAGTGTCAGATGATTCACTCAGTCTCTGATGATTCACCCAGTGTCTGATGATTCACCCAGTGTCAGATGATTCACCCAGTGTCAGATGATTCACTCAGTGTCTGATGATTCACTCAGTGTCAGATGATTCACCCAGTGTCTGATGATTCACCCAGTGCCTGATGATTCACTCAGTGTCAGATGATTCACCCAGTGTCTGATGATTCACCCAGTGTCTGATGATTCACCCAGTGTCTGATGATTCACCCAATGTCTGATGATTCACTCAGTGTCAGATGATTCACTCAGTGTCAGATGATTCACCCAGTGTCAGATGATTCACCCAGTGTCAGATGATTCACTCAGTGTCTGATGATTCCCCCAGTGTCTGATGATTCACCCAGTGTCAGATGATTCACCCAATGTCTGATGATTCACCCAGTGTCTGATGATTCACCCAGTGTCTGATGATTCACCCAGTGTCAGATGATTCACTCAGTGTCAGATGATTCACTCAGTGTCTGATGATTCACCCAATGTCAGATGATTCACCCAGTGTCTGATGATTCACTCAGTGTCTGATGATTCACCCAGTGCCTGATGATTCACCCAGTGTCTGATGATTCACCCAGTGCCTGAAGATTCACCCAGTGTCTGATGATTCACCCAGTGTCTGATGATTCACTCAGTGTCAGATGATTCACTCAGTGTCTGATGATTCACTCAGTGTCTGATGATTCACCCAGTGTCTGATGATTCACCCAATGTCAGATGATTCACCCAGTGTCTGATGATTCACTCAGTGTCTGATGATTCAACCCAGTGCCTGATGATTCACCCAGTGTCTGATGATTCACCCAGTGCCTGAAGATTCACCCAGTGTCTGATGATTCACCCAGTGTCTGATGATTCACTCAGTGTCAGATGATTCACTCAGTGTCAGATGATTCACCCAGTGTCAGATGATTCACCCAATGTCAGATGATTCACCCAGTGCCTGATGATTCACTCAGTGTCTGATGATTCACCCAATGTCAGATGATTCACCCAATGTCAGATGATTCACCCAGTGTCAGATGATTCACCCAGTGTCAGATGATTCACCCAGTGTCAGATGATTCACTCAGTGTCTGATGATTCACCCAGTGTCTGATGATTCACCCAGTGCCGGATGATTCACCCAGTGTCTGATGATTCACCCAGTGTCAGATGATTCACCCAGTGTCTGATGATTCACTCAGTGTCTGATGATTCACTCAGTGTCTGATGATTCACTCAGTGTCAGATGATTCACCCAATGTCTGATGATTCACCCAGTGTCTGATGATTCACCCAGTGTCAGATGATTCACCCAGAGTCAGATGATTCACCCAGTGTCAGATGATTCACCCAGTGTTTGATGATTCACCCAGTGTCAGATGATTCACTCAGTGTCTGATGATTCACCCAGTGTCTGATGATTCACCCAGTGTCTGATGATTCACCCAGTGTCAGATGATTCACCCAATGTCAGATGATTCACCCAGTGTCAGATGATTCACCCAGTGTCTGATGATTCACTCAGTGTCTGATGATTCACCCAGTGTCAGATGATTCACCCAGTGTCAGATGATTCACCCAGTGTCAGATGATTCACCCAGTGTCTGATGATTCACTCAGTGTCTGATGATTCACTCAGTGTCTGACGATTCACCCAGTGTCTGATGATTCACCCAGTGTCAGATGATTCACTCAGTGTCTGATGATTCACCCAATGTCAGATGATTCACCCAATGTCAGATGATTCACCCAGTGTCAGATGATTCACCCAGTGTCTGATGATTCACTCAGTGTCTGATGATTCAACCAGTGTCTGATGATTCACCCAGTGTCTGATGATTCACCCAGTGTCTGATGATTCACTCAGTGTCAGATGATTCACTCAGTGTGAGATGATTCACTCAGTCTCTGATGATTCACCCAGTGTCTGATGATTCACTCAGTGTCAGATGATTCACCCAATGTCTGATGATTCACTCAGTGTCAGATGATTCACTCAGTCTCTGATGATTCACCCAGTGTCTGATGATTCACTCAGTGTCAGATGATTCACTCAGTGTGAGATGATTCACTCAGTCTCTGATGATTCACCCAGTGTCTGATGATTCACCCAGTGTCAGATGATTCATCCAGTGTCAGATGATTCACTCAGTGTCTGATGATTCACTCAGTGTCAGATGATTCACCCAGTGGCTGATGATTCACTCAGTGTCAGATGATTCAGTCAGTGTCTGATGATTCACTCAGTGTCTGATGATTCACCCAATGTCTGATGATTCACCCAGTGTTTGATGATGCACCCAATGTCAGATGATTCACCCATTGTGTCTGATGATTCACCCAGTGTCTGATGATTCACTCAGTGTCAGATGATTCACCCAGTGTCTGATGATTCACTCAGTGTCTGATGATTCACTATGTGTCAGATGATTCACCCAGTGTCTGATGATTCACTCAGTGTCAGATGATTCACTCAGTGTCTGATGATTCACCCAGTGTCTGATGATTCACCCAGTGTCAGATGATTCACCCAGTGTCTGATGATTCACTCCGTGTCAGATGATTCACTCAGTCTCTGATGATTCACCCAGTGTCTGATGATTCACCCAGTGTCAGATGATTCACCCAGTGTCAGATGATTCACTCAGTGTCTGATGATTCACCCAGTGTCTGATGATTCACCCAGTGTCTGATGATTCACCCAGTGCCTGATGATTCACTCAGTGTCAGATGATTCACCCAGTGTCTGATGATTCACTCAGTGTCTGATGATTCACCCAGTGTCTGATGATTCACCCAGTGTCTGATGATTCACCCAATGTCTGCTGATTCACTCAGTGTCAGATGATTCACCCAGTGTCAGATGATTCACCCAGTGTCAGATGATTCACTCAGTGTCTGATGATTCACCCAGTGTCTGATGATTCACCCAGTGTCAGATGATTCACCCAATGTCTGATGATTCACCCAGTGTCTGATGATTCACCCAGTGTCTGATGATTCACCCAGTGTCAGATGATTCACTCAGTGTCAGATGATTCACTCAGTGTCTGATGATTCACCCAATGTCAGATGATTCACCCAGTGTCTGATGATTCACTCAGTGTCTGATGATTCACCCAGTGCCTGATGATTCACCCAGTGTCTGATGATTCACCCAGTGCCTGAAGATTCACCCAGTGTCTGATGATTCACCCAGTGTCTGATGATTCACTCAGTGTCAGATGATTCACTCAGTGTCTGATGATTCACTCAGTGTCTGATGATTCATCCAGTGTCTGATGATTCACTCAGTGTCTGATGATTCACCCAGTGTCTGATGATTCACTCAGTGTCTGATGATTCACCCAGTGTCAGATGATTCACCCAGTGTCAGATGATTTACCCAATGTCAGATGATTCACCCAGTGTCAGATGATTCACCCAGTGTCTGATGATTCACTCAGTGTCTGATGATTCACCCAGTGTCAGATGATTCACCCAATGTCAGATGATTCACCCAATGTCAGATGATTCACCCAGTGTCAGATGATTCACCCAGTGTCAGATGATTCACCCAGTGTCTGATGATTCACCCAATGTCAGATGATTCACCCAGTGTCTGATGATTCACCCAGTGTCTGATGATTCACCCAGTGTCTGATGATTCACCCAGTGTCAGATGATTCACCCAGTGTCTGATGATTCACCCAGTGTCTGATGATTCACTCAGTGTCAGATGATTCACTCAGTGTCAGATGATTCACTCAGTGTCTGATGATTCGCCCAGTGTCTGATGATTCACCCAGTGTCAGATGATTCACCCAATGTCTGATGATTCACCCACTGTCTGATGATTCACCCAGTGTCAGATGATTCACTCAGTGTCAGATGATTCACCCAGTGTCTGATGATTCACTCAGTGTCTGATGATTCACCCAGTGTCTGATGATTCACCCAGTGTCAGATGATTCACCCAATGTCAGATGATTCACCCAGTGTCAGATGATTCACCCAGTGTCAGATTATTCACCCAGTGTCTGATGATTCACCCAGTGTCAGATGATTCACCCAATGTCAGATGATTCACCCAATGTCAGATGATTCACCCAGTGTCAGATGATTCACCCAGTGTCAGATGATTCACCCAGTGTCTGATGATTCACCCAATGTCAGATGATTCACCCAGTGTCTGATGATTCACCCAGTGTCTGATGATTCACCCAGTGTCAGATGATTCACCCAGTGTCAGATGATTCACCCAGTGTTTGATGATTCACTCAGTGTCAGATGATTCACTCAGTGTCTGATGATTCACCCAGTGTCTGATGATTCACCCAGTGTCTGATGATTCACTCAGTGTCAGATGATTCACCAAGTGTCAGATGATTCACCTCGTGTCAGATGATTCACCCAATGTCAGATGATTCACCCAGTGTCAGATGATTCACCCAGTGTCTGATGATTCACTCAGTGTCTGATGATTCACCCAGTGTCAGATGATTCACCCAATGTCAGATGATTCACCCAATGTCAGATGATTCACACAGTGTCAGATGATTCACCCAGTGTCTGATGATTCACTCAGTGTCTGATGATTCACTCAGTGTCTGACGATTCACCCAGTGTCTGATGATTCACCCAGTGTCAGATGATTCACTCAGTGTCTGATGATTCACCCAATGTCAGATGATTCACCCAATGTCAGATGATTCACCCAGTGTCAGATGATTCACCCAGTGTCTGATGATTCACCCAATGTCAGATGATTCACCCAATGTCAGATGATTCACTCAGTGTGAGATGATTCACTCAGTCTCTGATGATTCACCCAGTGTCTGATGATTCACTCAGTGTCAGATGATTCACCCAATGTCTGATGATTCACTCAGTGTCAGATGATTCACTCAGTCTCTGATGATTCACCCAGTGTCTGATGATTCACTCAGTGTCAGATGATTCACTCAGTGTGAGATGATTCACTCAGTCTCTGATGATTCACCCAGTGTCTGATGATTCACCCAGTGTCAGATGATTCATCCAGTGTCAGATGATTCACTCAGTGTCTGATGATTCAACCCAGTGCCTGATGATTCACCCAGTGTCTGATGATTCACCCAGTGCCTGAAGATTCACCCAGTGTCTGATGATTCACCCAGTGTCTGATGATTCACTCAGTGTCAGATGATTCACTCAGTGTCAGATGATTCACCCAGTGTCAGATGATTCACCCAATGTCAGATGATTCACCCAGTGCCTGATGATTCACTCAGTGTCTGATGATTCACCCAATGTCAGATGATTCACCCAATGTCAGATGATTCACCCAGTGTCAGATGATTCACCCAGTGTCAGATGATTCACCCAGTGTCAGATGATTCACTCAGTGTCTGATGATTCACCCAGTGTCTGATGATTCACCCAGTGCCGGATGATTCACCCAGTGTCTGATGATTCACCCAGTGTCAGATGATTCACCCAGTGTCTGATGATTCACTCAGTGTCTGATGATTCAGTCAGTGTCTGATGATTCACTCAGTGTCAGATGATTCACCCAATGTCTGATGATTCACCCAGTGTCTGATGATTCACCCAGTGTCAGATGATTCACCCAGAGTCAGATGATTCACCCAGTGTCAGATGATTCACCCAGTGTTTGATGATTCACCCAGTGTCAGATGATTCACTCAGTGTCTGATGATTCACCCAGTGTCTGATGATTCACCCAGTGTCTGATGATTCACCCAGTGTCAGATGATTCACCCAATGTCAGATGATTCACCCAGTGTCAGATGATTCACCCAGTGTCTGATGATTCACTCAGTGTCTGATGATTCACCCAGTGTCAGATGATTCACCCAGTGTCAGATGATTCACCCAGTGTCAGATGATTCACCCAGTGTCTGATGATTCACTCAGTGTCTGATGATTCACTCAGTGTCTGACGATTCACCCAGTGTCTGATGATTCACCCAGTGTCAGATGATTCACTCAGTGTCTGATGATTCACCCAATGTCAGATGATTCACCCAATGTCAGATGATTCACCCAGTGTCAGATGATTCACCCAGTGTCTGATGATTCACTCAGTGTCTGATGATTCAACCAGTGTCTGATGATTCACCCAGTGTCTGATGATTCACCCAGTGTCTGATGATTCACTCAGTGTCAGATGATTCACTCAGTGTGAGATGATTCACTCAGTCTCTGATGATTCACCCAGTGTCTGATGATTCACTCAGTGTCAGATGATTCACCCAATGTCTGATGATTCACTCAGTGTCAGATGATTCACTCAGTCTCTGATGATTCACCCAGTGTCTGATGATTCACTCAGTGTCAGATGATTCACTCAGTGTGAGATGATTCACTCAGTCTCTGATGATTCACCCAGTGTCTGATGATTCACCCAGTGTCAGATGATTCATCCAGTGTCAGATGATTCACTCAGTGTCTGATGATTCACTCAGTGTCAGATGATTCACCCAGTGGCTGATGATTCACTCAGTGTCAGATGATTCAGTCAGTGTCTGATGATTCACTCAGTGTCTGATGATTCACCCAATGTCTGATGATTCACCCAGTGTTTGATGATGCACCCAATGTCAGATGATTCACCCATTGTGTCTGATGATTCACCCAGTGTCTGATGATTCACTCAGTGTCAGATGATTCACCCAGTGTCTGATGATTCACTCAGTGTCTGATGATTCACTATGTGTCAGATGATTCACCCAGTGTCTGATGATTCACTCAGTGTCAGATGATTCACTCAGTGTCTGATGATTCACCCAGTGTCTGATGATTCACCCAGTGTCAGATGATTCACCCAGTGTCTGATGATTCACTCCGTGTCAGATGATTCACTCAGTCTCTGATGATTCACCCAGTGTCTGATGATTCACCCAGTGTCAGATGATTCACCCAGTGTCAGATGATTCACTCAGTGTCTGATGATTCACCCAGTGTCTGATGATTCACCCAGTGTCTGATGATTCACCCAGTGCCTGATGATTCACTCAGTGTCAGATGATTCACCCAGTGTCTGATGATTCACTCAGTGTCTGATGATTCACCCAGTGTCTGATGATTCACCCAGTGTCTGATGATTCACCCAATGTCTGCTGATTCACTCAGTGTCAGATGATTCACTCAGTGTCAGATGATTCACCCAGTGTCAGATGATTCACCCAGTGTCAGATGATTCACTCAGTGTCTGATGATTCACCCAGTGTCTGATGATTCACCCAGTGTCAGATGATTCACCCAATGTCTGATGATTCACCCAGTGTCTGATGATTCACCCAGTGTCTGATGATTCACCCAGTGTCAGATGATTCACTCAGTGTCAGATGATTCACTCAGTGTCTGATGATTCACCCAATGTCAGATGATTCACCCAGTGTCTGATGATTCACTCAGTGTCTGATGATTCACCCAGTGCCTGATGATTCACCCAGTGTCTGATGATTCACCCAGTGCCTGAAGATTCACCCAGTGTCTGATGATTCACCCAGTGTCTGATGATTCACTCAGTGTCAGATGATTCACTCAGTGTCTGATGATTCACTCAGTGTCTGATGATTCATCCAGTGTCTGATGATTCACTCAGTGTCTGATGATTCACCCAGTGTCTGATGATTCACTCAGTGTCTGATGATTCACCCAGTGTCAGATGATTCACCCAGTGTCAGATGATTTACCCAATGTCAGATGATTCACCCAGTGTCAGATGATTCACCCAGTGTCTGATGATTCACTCAGTGTCTGATGATTCACCCAGTGTCAGATGATTCACCCAATGTCAGATGATTCACCCAATGTCAGATGATTCACCCAGTGTCAGATGATTCACCCAGTGTCAGATGATTCACCCAGTGTCTGATGATTCACCCAATGTCAGATGATTCACCCAGTGTCTGATGATTCACCCAGTGTCTGATGATTCACCCAGTGTCTGATGATTCACCCAGTGTCAGATGATTCACCCAGTGTCTGATGATTCACCCAGTGTCTGATGATTCACTCAGTGTCAGATGATTCACTCAGTGTCAGATGATTCACTCAGTGTCTGATGATTCGCCCAGTGTCTGATGATTCACCCAGTGTCAGATGATTCACCCAATGTCTGATGATTCACCCACTGTCTGATGATTCACCCAGTGTCAGATGATTCACTCAGTGTCAGATGATTCACCCAGTGTCTGATGATTCACTCAGTGTCTGATGATTCACCCAGTGTCTGATGATTCACCCAGTGTCAGATGATTCACCCAATGTCAGATGATTCACCCAGTGTCAGATGATTCACCCAGTGTCAGATTATTCACCCAGTGTCTGATGATTCACCCAGTGTCAGATGATTCACCCAATGTCAGATGATTCACCCAATGTCAGATGATTCACCCAGTGTCAGATGATTCACCCAGTGTCTGATGATTCACCCAATGTCAGATGATTCACCCAGTGTCTGATGATTCACCCAGTGTCAGATGATTCACCCAGTGTCAGATGATTCACCCAGTGTTTGATGATTCACTCAGTGTCAGATGATTCACTCAGTGTCTGATGATTCACCCAGTGTCTGATGATTCACCCAGTGTCTGATGATTCACTCAGTGTCAGATGATTCACCAAGTGTCAGATGATTCACCTCGTGTCAGATGATTCACCCAATGTCAGATGATTCACCCAGTGTCAGATGATTCACCCAGTGTCTGATGATTCACTCAGTGTCTGATGATTCACCCAGTGTCAGATGATTCACCCAATGTCAGATGATTCACCCAATGTCAGATGATTCACACAGTGTCAGATGATTCACCCAGTGTCTGATGATTCACTCAGTGTCTGATGATTCACTCAGTGTCTGACGATTCACCCAGTGTCTGATGATTCACCCAGTGTCAGATGATTCACCCAGTGTCTGATGATTCACTCATTGTCTGATGATTCACCCAATGTCTGATGATTCACCCAGTGTTTGATGATGCACCCAATGTCAGATGATTCACCCAGTGTCTGATGATTCACCCAGTGTCTGATGATTCACTCAGTGTCAGATGATTCACCCAGTGTCTGATGATTCACTCAGTGTCTGATGATTCACTATGTGTCAGATGATTCACCCAGTGTCTGATGATTCACTCAGTGTCAGATGATTCACTCAGTGTCTGATGATTCACCCAGTGTCTGATGATTCACCCAGTGTCAGATGATTCACCCAGTGTCTGATGATTCACTCAGTGTCAGATGATTCACTCAGTCTCTGATGATTCACCCAGTGTCTGATGATTCACCCAGTGTCAGATGATTCACCCAGTGTCAGATGATTCACTCAGTGTCTGATGATTCACTCAGTGTCAGATGATTCACCCAGTGTCTGATGATTCACCCAGTGCCTGATGATTCACTCAGTGTCAGATGATTCACCCAGTGTCTGATGATTCACCCAGTGTCTGATGATTCACCCAGTGTCTGATGATTCACCCAATGTCTGATGATTCACTCAGTGTCAGATGATTCACTCAGTGTCAGATGATTCACCCAGTGTCAGATGATTCACCCAGTGTCAGATGATTCACTCAGTGTCTGATGATTCCCCCAGTGTCTGATGATTCACCCAGTGTCAGATGATTCACCCAATGTCTGATGATTCACCCAGTGTCTGATGATTCACCCAGTGTCTGATGATTCACCCAGTGTCAGATGATTCACTCAGTGTCAGATGATTCACTCAGTGTCTGATGATTCACCCAATGTCAGATGATTCACCCAGTGTCTGATGATTCACTCAGTGTCTGATGATTCACCCAGTGCCTGATGATTCACCCAGTGTCTGATGATTCACCCAGTGCCTGAAGATTCACCCAGTGTCTGATGATTCACCCAGTGTCTGATGATTCACTCAGTGTCAGATGATTCACTCAGTGTCTGATGATTCACTCAGTGTCTGATGATTCACCCAGTGTCTGATGATTCACCCAATGTCAGATGATTCACCCAGTGTCTGATGATTCACTCAGTGTCTGATGATTCAACCCAGTGCCTGATGATTCACCCAGTGTCTGATGATTCACCCAGTGCCTGAAGATTCACCCAGTGTCTGATGATTCACCCAGTGTCTGATGATTCACTCAGTGTCAGATGATTCACTCAGTGTCAGATGATTCACCCAGTGTCAGATGATTCACCCAATGTCAGATGATTCACCCAGTGCCTGATGATTCACTCAGTGTCTGATGATTCACCCAATGTCAGATGATTCACCCAATGTCAGATGATTCACCCAGTGTCAGATGATTCACCCAGTGTCAGATGATTCACCCAGTGTCAGATGATTCACTCAGTGTCTGATGATTCACCCAGTGTCTGATGATTCACCCAGTGCCGGATGATTCACCCAGTGTCTGATGATTCACCCAGTGTCAGATGATTCACCCAGTGTCTGATGATTCACTCAGTGTCTGATGATTCACTCAGTGTCTGATGATTCACTCAGTGTCAGATGATTCACCCAATGTCTGATGATTCACCCAGTGTCTGATGATTCACCCAGTGTCAGATGATTCACCCAGAGTCAGATGATTCACCCAGTGTCAGATGATTCACCCAGTGTTTGATGATTCACCCAGTGTCAGATGATTCACTCAGTGTCTGATGATTCACCCAGTGTCTGATGATTCACCCAGTGTCTGATGATTCACCCAGTGTCAGATGATTCACCCAATGTCAGATGATTCACCCAGTGTCAGATGATTCACCCAGTGTCTGATGATTCACTCAGTGTCTGATGATTCACCCAGTGTCAGATGATTCACCCAGTGTCAGATGATTCACCCAGTGTCAGATGATTCACCCAGTGTCTGATGATTCACTCAGTGTCTGATGATTCACTCAGTGTCTGACGATTCACCCAGTGTCTGATGATTCACCCAGTGTCAGATGATTCACTCAGTGTCTGATGATTCACCCAATGTCAGATGATTCACCCAATGTCAGATGATTCACCCAGTGTCAGATGATTCACCCAGTGTCTGATGATTCACTCAGTGTCTGATGATTCAACCAGTGTCTGATGATTCACCCAGTGTCTGATGATTCACCCAGTGTCTGATGATTCACTCAGTGTCAGATGATTCACTCAGTGTGAGATGATTCACTCAGTCTCTGATGATTCACCCAGTGTCTGATGATTCACTCAGTGTCAGATGATTCACCCAATGTCTGATGATTCACTCAGTGTCAGATGATTCACTCAGTCTCTGATGATTCACCCAGTGTCTGATGATTCACTCAGTGTCAGATGATTCACTCAGTGTGAGATGATTCACTCAGTCTCTGATGATTCACCCAGTGTCTGATGATTCACCCAGTGTCAGATGATTCATCCAGTGTCAGATGATTCACTCAGTGTCTGATGATTCACTCAGTGTCAGATGATTCACCCAGTGGCTGATGATTCACTCAGTGTCAGATGATTCAGTCAGTGTCTGATGATTCACTCAGTGTCTGATGATTCACCCAATGTCTGATGATTCACCCAGTGTTTGATGATGCACCCAATGTCAGATGATTCACCCATTGTGTCTGATGATTCACCCAGTGTCTGATGATTCACTCAGTGTCAGATGATTCACCCAGTGTCTGATGATTCACTCAGTGTCTGATGATTCACTATGTGTCAGATGATTCACCCAGTGTCTGATGATTCACTCAGTGTCAGATGATTCACTCAGTGTCTGATGATTCACCCAGTGTCTGATGATTCACCCAGTGTCAGATGATTCACCCAGTGTCTGATGATTCACTCCGTGTCAGATGATTCACTCAGTCTCTGATGATTCACCCAGTGTCTGATGATTCACCCAGTGTCAGATGATTCACCCAGTGTCAGATGATTCACTCAGTGTCTGATGATTCACCCAGTGTCTGATGATTCACCCAGTGTCTGATGATTCACCCAGTGCCTGATGATTCACTCAGTGTCAGATGATTCACCCAGTGTCTGATGATTCACTCAGTGTCTGATGATTCACCCAGTGTCTGATGATTCACCCAGTGTCTGATGATTCACCCAATGTCTGCTGATTCACTCAGTGTCAGATGATTCACCCAGTGTCAGATGATTCACCCAGTGTCAGATGATTCACTCAGTGTCTGATGATTCACCCAGTGTCTGATGATTCACCCAGTGTCAGATGATTCACCCAATGTCTGATGATTCACCCAGTGTCTGATGATTCACCCAGTGTCTGATGATTCACCCAGTGTCAGATGATTCACTCAGTGTCAGATGATTCACTCAGTGTCTGATGATTCACCCAATGTCAGATGATTCACCCAGTGTCTGATGATTCACTCAGTGTCTGATGATTCACCCAGTGCCTGATGATTCACCCAGTGTCTGATGATTCACCCAGTGCCTGAAGATTCACCCAGTGTCTGATGATTCACCCAGTGTCTGATGATTCACTCAGTGTCAGATGATTCACTCAGTGTCTGATGATTCACTCAGTGTCTGATGATTCATCCAGTGTCTGATGATTCACTCAGTGTCTGATGATTCACCCAGTGTCTGATGATTCACTCAGTGTCTGATGATTCACCCAGTGTCAGATGATTCACCCAGTGTCAGATGATTTACCCAATGTCAGATGATTCACCCAGTGTCAGATGATTCACCCAGTGTCTGATGATTCACTCAGTGTCTGATGATTCACCCAGTGTCAGATGATTCACCCAATGTCAGATGATTCACCCAATGTCAGATGATTCACCCAGTGTCAGATGATTCACCCAGTGTCAGATGATTCACCCAGTGTCTGATGATTCACCCAATGTCAGATGATTCACCCAGTGTCTGATGATTCACCCAGTGTCTGATGATTCACCCAGTGTCTGATGATTCACCCAGTGTCAGATGATTCACCCAGTGTCTGATGATTCACCCAGTGTCTGATGATTCACTCAGTGTCAGATGATTCACTCAGTGTCAGATGATTCACTCAGTGTCTGATGATTCGCCCAGTGTCTGATGATTCACCCAGTGTCAGATGATTCACCCAATGTCTGATGATTCACCCACTGTCTGATGATTCACCCAGTGTCAGATGATTCACTCAGTGTCAGATGATTCACCCAGTGTCTGATGATTCACTCAGTGTCTGATGATTCACCCAGTGTCTGATGATTCACCCAGTGTCAGATGATTCACCCAATGTCAGATGATTCACCCAGTGTCAGATGATTCACCCAGTGTCAGATTATTCACCCAGTGTCTGATGATTCACCCAGTGTCAGATGATTCACCCAATGTCAGATGATTCACCCAATGTCAGATGATTCACCCAGTGTCAGATGATTCACCCAGTGTCAGATGATTCACCCAGTGTCTGATGATTCACCCAATGTCAGATGATTCACCCAGTGTCTGATGATTCACCCAGTGTCTGATGATTCACCCAGTGTCAGATGATTCACCCAGTGTCAGATGATTCACCCAGTGTTTGATGATTCACTCAGTGTCTGATGATTCACCCAGTGTCTGATGATTCACCCAGTGTCTGATGATTCACTCAGTGTCAGATGATTCACCAAGTGTCAGATGATTCACCTCGTGTCAGATGATTCACCCAATGTCAGATGATTCACCCAGTGTCAGATGATTCACCCAGTGTCTGATGATTCACTCAGTGTCTGATGATTCACCCAGTGTCAGATGATTCACCCAATGTCAGATGATTCACCCAATGTCAGATGATTCACACAGTGTCAGATGATTCACCCAGTGTCTGATGATTCACTCAGTGTCTGATGATTCACTCAGTGTCTGACGATTCACCCAGTGTCTGATGATTCACCCAGTGTCAGATGATTCACTCAGTGTCTGATGATTCACCCAATGTCAGATGATTCACCCAATGTCAGATGATTCACCCAGTGTCAGATGATTCACCCAGTGTCTGATGATTCACCCAATGTCAGATGATTCACCCAATGTCAGATGATTCACTCAGTGTGAGATGATTCACTCAGTCTCTGATGATTCACCCAGTGTCTGATGATTCACTCAGTGTCAGATGATTCACCCAATGTCTGATGATTCACTCAGTGTCAGATGATTCACTCAGTCTCTGATGATTCACCCAGTGTCTGATGATTCACTCAGTGTCAGATGATTCACTCAGTGTGAGATGATTCACTCAGTCTCTGATGATTCACCCAGTGTCTGATGATTCACCCAGTGTCAGATGATTCATCCAGTGTCAGATGATTCACTCAGTGTCTGATGATTCAACCCAGTGCCTGATGATTCACCCAGTGTCTGATGATTCACCCAGTGCCTGAAGATTCACCCAGTGTCTGATGATTCACCCAGTGTCTGATGATTCACTCAGTGTCAGATGATTCACTCAGTGTCAGATGATTCACCCAGTGTCAGATGATTCACCCAATGTCAGATGATTCACCCAGTGCCTGATGATTCACTCAGTGTCTGATGATTCACCCAATGTCAGATGATTCACCCAATGTCAGATGATTCACCCAGTGTCAGATGATTCACCCAGTGTCAGATGATTCACCCAGTGTCAGATGATTCACTCAGTGTCTGATGATTCACCCAGTGTCTGATGATTCACCCAGTGCCGGATGATTCACCCAGTGTCTGATGATTCACCCAGTGTCAGATGATTCACCCAGTGTCTGATGATTCACTCAGTGTCTGATGATTCAGTCAGTGTCTGATGATTCACTCAGTGTCAGATGATTCACCCAATGTCTGA
The DNA here is from genome assembly GCF_044704955.1 of Pristiophorus japonicus. Taxonomy (NCBI): domain Eukaryota; kingdom Metazoa; phylum Chordata; class Chondrichthyes; family Pristiophoridae; genus Pristiophorus; species Pristiophorus japonicus. The sequence continues at coordinate 27,564,668 of NC_091987.1, read as the reverse complement.
TGATTCACCCAGTGTCTGATGATTCACCCAGTGTCAGATGATTCACCCAGAGTCAGATGATTCACCCAGTGTCAGATGATTCACCCAGTGTTTGATGATTCACCCAGTGTCAGATGATTCACTCAGTGTCTGATGATTCACCCAGTGTCTGATGATTCACCCAGTGTCTGATGATTCACCCAGTGTCAGATGATTCACCCAATGTCAGATGATTCACCCAGTGTCAGATGATTCACCCAGTGTCTGATGATTCACTCAGTGTCTGATGATTCACCCAGTGTCAGATGATTCACCCAGTGTCAGATGATTCACCCAGTGTCAGATGATTCACCCAGTGTCTGATGATTCACTCAGTGTCTGATGATTCACTCAGTGTCTGACGATTCACCCAGTGTCTGATGATTCACCCAGTGTCAGATGATTCACTCAGTGTCTGATGATTCACCCAATGTCAGATGATTCACCCAATGTCAGATGATTCACCCAGTGTCAGATGATTCACCCAGTGTCTGATGATTCACTCAGTGTCTGATGATTCAACCAGTGTCTGATGATTCACCCAGTGTCTGATGATTCACCCAGTGTCTGATGATTCACTCAGTGTCAGATGATTCACTCAGTGTGAGATGATTCACTCAGTCTCTGATGATTCACCCAGTGTCTGATGATTCACTCAGTGTCAGATGATTCACCCAATGTCTGATGATTCACTCAGTGTCAGATGATTCACTCAGTCTCTGATGATTCACCCAGTGTCTGATGATTCACTCAGTGTCAGATGATTCACTCAGTGTGAGATGATTCACTCAGTCTCTGATGATTCACCCAGTGTCTGATGATTCACCCAGTGTCAGATGATTCATCCAGTGTCAGATGATTCACTCAGTGTCTGATGATTCACTCAGTGTCAGATGATTCACCCAGTGGCTGATGATTCACTCAGTGTCAGATGATTCAGTCAGTGTCTGATGATTCACTCAGTGTCTGATGATTCACCCAATGTCTGATGATTCACCCAGTGTTTGATGATGCACCCAATGTCAGATGATTCACCCATTGTGTCTGATGATTCACCCAGTGTCTGATGATTCACTCAGTGTCAGATGATTCACCCAGTGTCTGATGATTCACTCAGTGTCTGATGATTCACTATGTGTCAGATGATTCACCCAGTGTCTGATGATTCACTCAGTGTCAGATGATTCACTCAGTGTCTGATGATTCACCCAGTGTCTGATGATTCACCCAGTGTCAGATGATTCACCCAGTGTCTGATGATTCACTCCGTGTCAGATGATTCACTCAGTCTCTGATGATTCACCCAGTGTCTGATGATTCACCCAGTGTCAGATGATTCACCCAGTGTCAGATGATTCACTCAGTGTCTGATGATTCACCCAGTGTCTGATGATTCACCCAGTGTCTGATGATTCACCCAGTGCCTGATGATTCACTCAGTGTCAGATGATTCACCCAGTGTCTGATGATTCACTCAGTGTCTGATGATTCACCCAGTGTCTGATGATTCACCCAGTGTCTGATGATTCACCCAATGTCTGCTGATTCACTCAGTGTCAGATGATTCACTCAGTGTCAGATGATTCACCCAGTGTCAGATGATTCACCCAGTGTCAGATGATTCACTCAGTGTCTGATGATTCACCCAGTGTCTGATGATTCACCCAGTGTCAGATGATTCACCCAATGTCTGATGATTCACCCAGTGTCTGATGATTCACCCAGTGTCTGATGATTCACCCAGTGTCAGATGATTCACTCAGTGTCAGATGATTCACTCAGTGTCTGATGATTCACCCAATGTCAGATGATTCACCCAGTGTCTGATGATTCACTCAGTGTCTGATGATTCACCCAGTGCCTGATGATTCACCCAGTGTCTGATGATTCACCCAGTGCCTGAAGATTCACCCAGTGTCTGATGATTCACCCAGTGTCTGATGATTCACTCAGTGTCAGATGATTCACTCAGTGTCTGATGATTCACTCAGTGTCTGATGATTCATCCAGTGTCTGATGATTCACTCAGTGTCTGATGATTCACCCAGTGTCTGATGATTCACTCAGTGTCTGATGATTCACCCAGTGTCAGATGATTCACCCAGTGTCAGATGATTTACCCAATGTCAGATGATTCACCCAGTGTCAGATGATTCACCCAGTGTCTGATGATTCACTCAGTGTCTGATGATTCACCCAGTGTCAGATGATTCACCCAATGTCAGATGATTCACCCAATGTCAGATGATTCACCCAGTGTCAGATGATTCACCCAGTGTCAGATGATTCACCCAGTGTCTGATGATTCACCCAATGTCAGATGATTCACCCAGTGTCTGATGATTCACCCAGTGTCTGATGATTCACCCAGTGTCTGATGATTCACCCAGTGTCAGATGATTCACCCAGTGTCTGATGATTCACCCAGTGTCTGATGATTCACTCAGTGTCAGATGATTCACTCAGTGTCAGATGATTCACTCAGTGTCTGATGATTCGCCCAGTGTCTGATGATTCACCCAGTGTCAGATGATTCACCCAATGTCTGATGATTCACCCACTGTCTGATGATTCACCCAGTGTCAGATGATTCACTCAGTGTCAGATGATTCACCCAGTGTCTGATGATTCACTCAGTGTCTGATGATTCACCCAGTGTCTGATGATTCACCCAGTGTCAGATGATTCACCCAATGTCAGATGATTCACCCAGTGTCAGATGATTCACCCAGTGTCAGATTATTCACCCAGTGTCTGATGATTCACCCAGTGTCAGATGATTCACCCAATGTCAGATGATTCACCCAATGTCAGATGATTCACCCAGTGTCAGATGATTCACCCAGTGTCTGATGATTCACCCAATGTCAGATGATTCACCCAGTGTCTGATGATTCACCCAGTGTCAGATGATTCACCCAGTGTCAGATGATTCACCCAGTGTTTGATGATTCGCTCAGTGTCAGATGATTCACTCAGTGTCTGATGATTCACCCAGTGTCTGATGATTCACCCAGTGTCTGATGATTCACTCAGTGTCAGATGATTCACCAAGTGTCAGATGATTCACCTCGTGTCAGATGATTCACCCAATGTCAGATGATTCACCCAGTGTCAGATGATTCACCCAGTGTCTGATGATTCACTCAGTGTCTGATGATTCACCCAGTGTCAGATGATTCACCCAATGTCAGATGATTCACCCAATGTCAGATGATTCACACAGTGTCAGATGATTCACCCAGTGTCTGATGATTCACTCAGTGTCTGATGATTCACTCAGTGTCTGACGATTCACCCAGTGTCTGATGATTCACCCAGTGTCAGATGATTCACTCAGTGTCTGATGATTCACCCAATGTCAGATGATTCACCCAATGTCAGATGATTCACCCAGTGTCAGATGATTCACCCAGTGTCTGATGATTCACCCAATGTCAGATGATTCACCCAATGTCAGATGATTCACTCAGTGTGAGATGATTCACTCAGTCTCTGATGATTCACCCAGTGTCTGATGATTCACTCAGTGTCAGATGATTCACCCAATGTCTGATGATTCACTCAGTGTCAGATGATTCACTCAGTCTCTGATGATTCACCCAGTGTCTGATGATTCACTCAGTGTCAGATGATTCACTCAGTGTGAGATGATTCACTCAGTCTCTGATGATTCACCCAGTGTCTGATGATTCACCCAGTGTCAGATGATTCATCCAGTGTCAGATGATTCACTCAGTGTCTGATGATTCACTCAGTGTCAGATGATTCACCCAGTGGCTGATGATTCACTCAGTGTCAGATGATTCAGTCAGTGTCTGATGATTCACCCAGTGTCTGATGATTCACCCAATGTCTGATGATTCACCCAGTGTTTGATGATGCACCCAATGTCAGATGATTCACCCAGTGTCTGATGATTCACCCAGTGTCTGATGATTCACTCAGTGTCAGATGATTCACCCAGTGTCTGATGATTCACTCAGTGTCTGATGATTCACTATGTGTCAGATGATTCACCCAGTGTCTGATGATTCACTCAGTGTCAGATGATTCACTCAGTGTCTGATGATTCACCCAGTGTCTGATGATTCACCCAGTGTCAGATGATTCACCCAGTGTCTGATGATTCACTCCGTGTCAGATGATTCACTCAGTCTCTGATGATTCACCCAGTGTCTGATGATTCACCCAGTGTCAGATGATTCACCCAGTGTCAGATGATTCACTCAGTGTCTGATGATTCACCCAGTGTCTGATGATTCACCCAGTGTCTGATGATTCACCCAGTGCCTGATGATTCACTCAGTGTCAGATGATTCACCCAGTGTCTGATGATTCACCCAGTGTCTGATGATTCACCCAATGTCTGCTGATTCACTCAGTGTCAGATGATTCACTCAGTGTCAGATGATTCACCCAGTGTCAGATGATTCACCCAGTGTCAGATGATTCACTCAGTGTTTCACCCAGTGTCAGATGATTCACCCAGTGTCAGATGATTCACTCAGTGTCTGATGATTCACCCAGTGTCTGATGATTCACCCAGTGTCAGATGATTCACCCAATGTCTGATGATTCACCCAGTGTCTGATGATTCACCCAGTGTCTGATGATTCACCCAGTGTCTGATGATTCACCCAGTGTCTGATGATTCACCCAGTGCCTGATGATTCACTCAGTGTCAGATGATTCACCCAGTGTCTGATGATTCACTCAGTGTCTGATGATTCACCCAGTGTCTGATGATTCACCCAGTGTCTGATGATTCACCCAATGTCTGCTGATTCACTCAGTGTCAGATGATTCACTCAGTGTCAGATGATTCACCCAGTGTCAGATGATTCACCCAGTGTCAGATGATTCACTCAGTGTCTGATGATTCACCCAGTGTCTGATGATTCACCCAGTGTCAGATGATTCACCCAATGTCTGATGATTCACCCAGTGTCTGATGATTCACCCAGTGTCTGATGATTCACCCAGTGTCAGATGATTCACTCAGTGTCAGATGATTCACTCAGTGTCTGATGATTCACCCAATGTCAAATGATTCACCCAGTGTCTGATGATTCACTCAGTGTCTGATGATTCACCCAGTGCCTGATGATTCACCCAGTGTCTGATGATTCACCCAGTGCCTGAAGATTCACCCAGTGTCTGATGATTCACCCAGTGTCTGATGATTCACTCAGTGTCAGATGATTCACTCAGTGTCTGATGATTCACTCAGTGTCTGATGATTCATCCAGTGTCTGATGATTCACTCAGTGTCTGATGATTCACCCAGTGATGATGATTCACTCAGTGTCTGATGATTCACCCAGTGTCAGATGATTCACCCAGTGTCAGATGATTTACCCAATGTCAGATGATTCACCCAGTGTCAGATGATTCACCCAGTGTCTGATGATTCACTCAGTGTCTGATGATTCACCCAGTGTCAGATGATTCACCCAATGTCAGATGATTCACCCAATGTCAGATGATTCACCCAGTGTCAGATGATTCACCCAGTGTCAGATGATTCACCCAGTGTCTGATGATTCACCCAATGTCAGATGATTCACCCAGTGTCTGATGATTCACCCAGTGTCTGATGATTCACCCAGTGTCAGATGATTCACCCAGTGTCTGATGATTCACCCAGTGTCTGATGATTCACTCAGTGTCAGATGATTCACTCAGTGTCAGATGATTCGCCCAGTGTCTGATGATTCACCCAGTGTCAGATGATTCACCCAATGTCTGATGATTCACCCAGTGTCTGATGATTCACCCAGTGTCAGATGATTCACTCAGTGTCAGATGATTCACTCAGTGTCTGATGATTCACCCAGTGTCTGATGATTCACTCAGTGTCTGATGATTCACCCAGTGTCTGATGATTCACCCAGTGTCAGATGATTCACCCAATGTCAGATGATTCACCCAGTGTCAGATGATTCACCCAGTGTCAGATTATTCACCCAGTGTCTGATGATTCACCCAGTGTCAGATGATTCACCCAATGTCAGATGATTCACCCAATGTCAGATGATTCACCCAGTGTCAGATGATTCACCCAGTGTCAGATGATTCACCCAGTGTCTGATGATTCACCCAATGTCAGATGATTCACCCAGTGTCTGATGATTCACCCAGTGTCTGATGATTCACCCAGTGTCAGATGATTCACCCAGTGTCAGATGATTCACCCAGTGTTTGATGATTCACTCAGTGTCAGATGATTCACTCAGTGTCTGATGATTCACCCAGTGTCTGATGATTCACCCAGTGTCTGATGATTCACCAAGTGTCAGATGATTCACCTCGTGTCAGATGATTCACCCAATGTCAGATGATTCACCCAGTGTCAGATGATTCACCCAGTGTCTGATGATTCACTCAGTGTCTGATGATTCACCCAGTGTCAGATGATTCACCCAATGTCAGATGATTCACCCAATGTCAGATGATTCACACAGTGTCAGATGATTCACCCAGTGTCTGATGATTCACTCAGTGTCTGATGATTCACTCAGTGTCTGACGATTCACCCAGTGTCTGATGATTCACCCAGTGTCAGATGATTCACTCAGTGTCTGATGATTCACCCAATGTCAGATGATTCACCCAATGTCAGATGATTCACCCAGTGTCAGATGATTCACCCAGTGTCTGATGATTCACCCAATGTCAGATGATTCACCCAATGTCAGATGATTCACTCAGTGTGAGATGATTCACTCAGTCTCTGATGATTCACCCAGTGTCTGATGATTCACTCAGTGTCAGATGATTCACCCAATGTCTGATGATTCACTCAGTGTCAGATGATTCACTCAGTCTCTGATGATTCACCCAGTGTCTGATGATTCACTCAGTGTCAGATGATTCACTCAGTGTGAGATGATTCACTCAGTCTCTGATGATTCACCCAGTGTCTGATGATTCACCCAGTGTCAGATGATTCATCCAGTGTCAGATGATTCACTCAGTGTCTGATGATTCACTCAGTGTCAGATGATTCACCCAGTGGCTGATGATTCACTCAGTGTCAGATGATTCAGTCAGTGTCTGATGATTCACCCAGTGTCTGATGATTCACCCAATGTCTGATGATTCACCCAGTGTTTGATGATGCACCCAATGTCAGATGATTCACCCAGTGTCTGATGATTCACCCAGTGTCTGATGATTCACTCAGTGTCAGATGATTCACCCAGTGTCTGATGATTCACTCAGTGTCTGATGATTCACTATGTGTCAGATGATTCACCCAGTGTCTGATGATTCACTCAGTGTCAGATGATTCACTTAGTGTCAGATGATTCACCCAGTGTCTGATGATTCACCCAGTGTCAGATGATTCACCCAGTGTCTGATGATTCACTCCGTGTCAGATGATTCACTCAGTCTCTGATGATTCACCCAGTGTCTGATGATTCACCCAGTGTCAGATGATTCACCCAGTGTCAGATGATTCACCCAGTGTCAGATGATTCATCCAGTGTCAGATGATTCACTCAGTGTCTGATGATTCAACCCAGTGCCTGATGATTCACCCAGTGTCTGATGATTCACCCAGTGCCTGAAGATTCACCCAGTGTCTGATGATTCACCCAGTGTCTGATGATTCACTCAGTGTCAGATGATTCACTCAGTGTCAGATGATTCACCCAGTGTCAGATGATTCACCCAATGTCAGATGATTCACCCAGTGCCTGATGATTCACTCAGTGTCTGATGATTCACCCAATGTCAGATGATTCACCCAATGTCAGATGATTCACCCAGTGTCAGATGATTCACCCAGTGTCAGATGATTCACCCAGTGTCAGATGATTCACTCAGTGTCTGATGATTCACCCAGTGTCTGATGATTCACCCAGTGCCGGATGATTCACCCAGTGTCTGATGATTCACCCAGTGTCAGATGATTCACCCAGTGTCTGATGATTCACTCAGTGTCTGATGATTCAGTCAGTGTCTGATGATTCACTCAGTGTCAGATGATTCACCCAATGTCTGATGATTCACCCAGTGTCTGATGATTCACCCAGTGTCAGATGATTCACCCAGAGTCAGATGATTCACCCAGTGTCAGATGATTCACCCAGTGTTTGATGATTCACCCAGTGTCAGATGATTCACTCAGTGTCTGATGATTCACCCAGTGTCTGATGATTCACCCAGTGTCTGATGATTCACCCAGTGTCAGATGATTCACCCAATGTCAGATGATTCACCCAGTGTCAGATGATTCACCCAGTGTCTGATGATTCACTCAGTGTCTGATGATTCACCCAGTGTCAGATGATTCACCCAGTGTCAGATGATTCACCCAGTGTCAGATGATTCACCCAGTGTCTGATGATTCACTCAGTGTCTGATGATTCACTCAGTGTCTGACGATTCACCCAGTGTCTGATGATTCACCCAGTGTCAGATGATTCACTCAGTGTCTGATGATTCACCCAATGTCAGATGATTCACCCAATGTCAGATGATTCACCCAGTGTCAGATGATTCACCCAGTGTCTGATGATTCACTCAGTGTCTGATGATTCAACCAGTGTCTGATGATTCACCCAGTGTCTGATGATTCACCCAGTGTCTGATGATTCACTCAGTGTCAGATGATTCACTCAGTGTGAGATGATTCACTCAGTCTCTGATGATTCACCCAGTGTCTGATGATTCACTCAGTGTCAGATGATTCACCCAATGTCTGATGATTCACTCAGTGTCAGATGATTCACTCAGTCTCTGATGATTCACCCAGTGTCTGATGATTCACTCAGTGTCAGATGATTCACTCAGTGTGAGATGATTCACTCAGTCTCTGATGATTCACCCAGTGTCTGATGATTCACCCAGTGTCAGATGATTCATCCAGTGTCAGATGATTCACTCAGTGTCTGATGATTCACTCAGTGTCAGATGATTCACCCAGTGGCTGATGATTCACTCAGTGTCAGATGATTCAGTCAGTGTCTGATGATTCACTCAGTGTCTGATGATTCACCCAATGTCTGATGATTCACCCAGTGTTTGATGATGCACCCAATGTCAGATGATTCACCCATTGTGTCTGATGATTCACCCAGTGTCTGATGATTCACTCAGTGTCAGATGATTCACCCAGTGTCTGATGATTCACTCAGTGTCTGATGATTCACTATGTGTCAGATGATTCACCCAGTGTCTGATGATTCACTCAGTGTCAGATGATTCACTCAGTGTCTGATGATTCACCCAGTGTCTGATGATTCACCCAGTGTCAGATGATTCACCCAGTGTCTGATGATTCACTCCGTGTCAGATGATTCACTCAGTCTCTGATGATTCACCCAGTGTCTGATGATTCACCCAGTGTCAGATGATTCACCCAGTGTCAGATGATTCACTCAGTGTCTGATGATTCACCCAGTGTCTGATGATTCACCCAGTGTCTGATGATTCACCCAGTGCCTGATGATTCACTCAGTGTCAGATGATTCACCCAGTGTCTGATGATTCACTCAGTGTCTGATGATTCACCCAGTGTCTGATGATTCACCCAGTGTCTGATGATTCACCCAATGTCTGCTGATTCACTCAGTGTCAGATGATTCACTCAGTGTCAGATGATTCACCCAGTGTCAGATGATTCACCCAGTGTCAGATGATTCACTCAGTGTCTGATGATTCACCCAGTGTCTGATGATTCACCCAGTGTCAGATGATTCACCCAATGTCTGATGATTCACCCAGTGTCTGATGATTCACCCAGTGTCTGATGATTCACCCAGTGTCAGATGATTCACTCAGTGTCAGATGATTCACTCAGTGTCTGATGATTCACCCAATGTCAGATGATTCACCCAGTGTCTGATGATTCACTCAGTGTCTGATGATTCACCCAGTGCCTGATGATTCACCCAGTGTCTGATGATTCACCCAGTGCCTGAAGATTCACCCAGTGTCTGATGATTCACCCAGTGTCTGATGATTCACTCAGTGTCAGATGATTCACTCAGTGTCTGATGATTCACTCAGTGTCTGATGATTCATCCAGTGTCTGATGATTCACTCAGTGTCTGATGATTCACCCAGTGTCTGATGATTCACTCAGTGTCTGATGATTCACCCAGTGTCAGATGATTCACCCAGTGTCAGATGATTTACCCAATGTCAGATGATTCACCCAGTGTCAGATGATTCACCCAGTGTCTGATGATTCACTCAGTGTCTGATGATTCACCCAGTGTCAGATGATTCACCCAATGTCAGATGATTCACCCAATGTCAGATGATTCACCCAGTGTCAGATGATTCACCCAGTGTCAGATGATTCACCCAGTGTCTGATGATTCACCCAATGTCAGATGATTCACCCAGTGTCTGATGATTCACCCAGTGTCTGATGATTCACCCAGTGTCTGATGATTCACCCAGTGTCAGATGATTCACCCAGTGTCTGATGATTCACCCAGTGTCTGATGATTCACTCAGTGTCAGATGATTCACTCAGTGTCAGATGATTCACTCAGTGTCTGATGATTCGCCCAGTGTCTGATGATTCACCCAGTGTCAGATGATTCACCCAATGTCTGATGATTCACCCACTGTCTGATGATTCACCCAGTGTCAGATGATTCACTCAGTGTCAGATGATTCACCCAGTGTCTGATGATTCACTCAGTGTCTGATGATTCACCCAGTGTCTGATGATTCACCCAGTGTCAGATGATTCACCCAATGTCAGATGATTCACCCAGTGTCAGATGATTCACCCAGTGTCAGATTATTCACCCAGTGTCTGATGATTCACCCAGTGTCAGATGATTCACCCAATGTCAGATGATTCACCCAATGTCAGATGATTCACCCAGTGTCAGATGATTCACCCAGTGTCTGATGATTCACCCAATGTCAGATGATTCACCCAGTGTCTGATGATTCACCCAGTGTCAGATGATTCACCCAGTGTCAGATGATTCACCCAGTGTTTGATGATTCACTCAGTGTCAGATGATTCACTCAGTGTCTGATGATTCACCCAGTGTCTGATGATTCACCCAGTGTCTGATGATTCACTCAGTGTCAGATGATTCACCAAGTGTCAGATGATTCACCTCGTGTCAGATGATTCACCCAATGTCAGATGATTCACCCAGTGTCAGATGATTCACCCAGTGTCTGATGATTCACTCAGTGTCTGATGATTCACCCAGTGTCAGATGATTCACCCAATGTCAGATGATTCACCCAATGTCAGATGATTCACACAGTGTCAGATGATTCACCCAGTGTCTGATGATTCACTCAGTGTCTGATGATTCACTCAGTGTCTGACGATTCACCCAGTGTCTGATGATTCACCCAGTGTCAGATGATTCACTCAGTGTCTGATGATTCACCCAATGTCAGATGATTCACCCAATGTCAGATGATTCACCCAGTGTCAGATGATTCACCCAGTGTCTGATGATTCACCCAATGTCAGATGATTCACCCAATGTCAGATGATTCACTCAGTGTGAGATGATTCACTCAGTCTCTGATGATTCACCCAGTGTCTGATGATTCACTCAGTGTCAGATGATTCACCCAATGTCTGATGATTCACTCAGTGTCAGATGATTCACTCAGTCTCTGATGATTCACCCAGTGTCTGATGATTCACTCAGTGTCAGATGATTCACTCAGTGTGAGATGATTCACTCAGTCTCTGATGATTCACCCAGTGTCTGATGATTCACCCAGTGTCAGATGATTCATCCAGTGTCAGATGATTCACTCAGTGTCTGATGATTCACTCAGTGTCAGATGATTCACCCAGTGGCTGATGATTCACTCAGTGTCAGATGATTCAGTCAGTGTCTGATGATTCACCCAGTGTCTGATGATTCACCCAATGTCTGATGATTCACCCAGTGTTTGATGATGCACCCAATGTCAGATGATTCACCCAGTGTCTGATGATTCACCCAGTGTCTGATGATTCACTCAGTGTCAGATGATTCACCCAGTGTCTGATGATTCACTCAGTGTCTGATGATTCACTATGTGTCAGATGATTCACCCAGTGTCTGATGATTCACTCAGTGTCAGATGATTCACTCAGTGTCTGATGATTCACCCAGTGTCTGATGATTCACCCAGTGTCAGATGATTCACCCAGTGTCTGATGATTCACTCCGTGTCAGATGATTCACTCAGTCTCTGATGATTCACCCAGTGTCTGATGATTCACCCAGTGTCAGATGATTCACCCAGTGTCAGATGATTCACTCAGTGTCTGATGATTCACCCAGTGTCTGATGATTCACCCAGTGTCTGATGATTCACCCAGTGCCTGATGATTCACTCAGTGTCAGATGATTCACCCAGTGTCTGATGATTCACCCAGTGTCTGATGATTCACCCAATGTCTGCTGATTCACTCAGTGTCAGATGATTCACTCAGTGTCAGATGATTCACCCAGTGTCAGATGATTCACCCAGTGTCAGATGATTCACTCAGTGTTTCACCCAGTGTCAGATGATTCACCCAGTGTCAGATGATTCACTCAGTGTCTGATGATTCACCCAGTGTCTGATGATTCACCCAGTGTCAGATGATTCACCCAATGTCTGATGATTCACCCAGTGTCTGATGATTCACCCAGTGTCTGATGATTCACCCAGTGTCTGATGATTCACCCAGTGTCTGATGATTCACCCAGTGCCTGATGATTCACTCAGTGTCAGATGATTCACCCAGTGTCTGATGATTCACTCAGTGTCTGATGATTCACCCAGTGTCTGATGATTCACCCAGTGTCTGATGATTCACCCAATGTCTGCTGATTCACTCAGTGTCAGATGATTCACTCAGTGTCAGATGATTCACCCAGTGTCAGATGATTCACCCAGTGTCAGATGATTCACTCAGTGTCTGATGATTCACCCAGTGTCTGATGATTCACCCAGTGTCAGATGATTCACCCAATGTCTGATGATTCACCCAGTGTCTGATGATTCACCCAGTGTCTGATGATTCACCCAGTGTCAGATGATTCACTCAGTGTCAGATGATTCACTCAGTGTCTGATGATTCACCCAATGTCAAATGATTCACCCAGTGTCTGATGATTCACTCAGTGTCTGATGATTCACCCAGTGCCTGATGATTCACCCAGTGTCTGATGATTCACCCAGTGCCTGAAGATTCACCCAGTGTCTGATGATTCACCCAGTGTCTGATGATTCACTCAGTGTCAGATGATTCACTCAGTGTCTGATGATTCACTCAGTGTCTGATGATTCATCCAGTGTCTGATGATTCACTCAGTGTCTGATGATTCACCCAGTGATGATGATTCACTCAGTGTCTGATGATTCACCCAGTGTCAGATGATTCACCCAGTGTCAGATGATTTACCCAATGTCAGATGATTCACCCAGTGTCAGATGATTCACCCAGTGTCTGATGATTCACTCAGTGTCTGATGATTCACCCAGTGTCAGATGATTCACCCAATGTCAGATGATTCACCCAATGTCAGATGATTCACCCAGTGTCAGATGATTCACCCAGTGTCAGATGATTCACCCAGTGTCTGATGATTCACCCAATGTCAGATGATTCACCCAGTGTCTGATGATTCACCCAGTGTCTGATGATTCACCCAGTGTCTGATGATTCACCCAGTGTCAGATGATTCACCCAGTGTCTGATGATTCACCCAGTGTCTGATGATTCACTCAGTGTCAGATGATTCACTCAGTGTCAGATGATTCGCCCAGTGTCTGATGATTCACCCAGTGTCAGATGATTCACCCAATGTCTGATGATTCACCCAGTGTCTGATGATTCACCCAGTGTCAGATGATTCACTCAGTGTCAGATGATTCACTCAGTGTCTGATGATTCACCCAGTGTCTGATGATTCACTCAGTGTCTGATGATTCACCCAGTGTCTGATGATTCACCCAGTGTCAGATGATTCACCCAATGTCAGATGATTCACCCAGTGTCAGATGATTCACCCAGTGTCAGATTATTCACCCAGTGTCTGATGATTCACCCAGTGTCAGATGATTCACCCAATGTCAGATGATTCACCCAATGTCAGATGATTCACCCAGTGTCAGATGATTCACCCAGTGTCAGATGATTCACCCAGTGTCTGATGATTCACCCAATGTCAGATGATTCACCCAGTGTCTGATGATTCACCCAGTGTCTGATGATTCACCCAGTGTCAGATGATTCACCCAGTGTCAGATGATTCACCCAGTGTTTGATGATTCACTCAGTGTCAGATGATTCACTCAGTGTCTGATGATTCACCCAGTGTCTGATGATTCACCCAGTGTCTGATGATTCACCAAGTGTCAGATGATTCACCTCGTGTCAGATGATTCACCCAATGTCAGATGATTCACCCAGTGTCAGATGATTCACCCAGTGTCTGATGATTCACTCAGTGTCTGATGATTCACCCAGTGTCAGATGATTCACCCAATGTCAGATGATTCACCCAATGTCAGATGATTCACACAGTGTCAGATGATTCACCCAGTGTCTGATGATTCACTCAGTGTCTGATGATTCACTCAGTGTCTGACGATTCACCCAGTGTCTGATGATTCACCCAGTGTCAGATGATTCACTCAGTGTCTGATGATTCACCCAATGTCAGATGATTCACCCAATGTCAGATGATTCACCCAGTGTCAGATGATTCACCCAGTGTCTGATGATTCACCCAATGTCAGATGATTCACCCAATGTCAGATGATTCACTCAGTGTGAGATGATTCACTCAGTCTCTGATGATTCACCCAGTGTCTGATGATTCACTCAGTGTCAGATGATTCACCCAATGTCTGATGATTCACTCAGTGTCAGATGATTCACTCAGTCTCTGATGATTCACCCAGTGTCTGATGATTCACTCAGTGTCAGATGATTCACTCAGTGTGAGATGATTCACTCAGTCTCTGATGATTCACCCAGTGTCTGATGATTCACCCAGTGTCAGATGATTCATCCAGTGTCAGATGATTCACTCAGTGTCTGATGATTCACTCAGTGTCAGATGATTCACCCAGTGGCTGATGATTCACTCAGTGTCAGATGATTCAGTCAGTGTCTGATGATTCACCCAGTGTCTGATGATTCACCCAATGTCTGATGATTCACCCAGTGTTTGATGATGCACCCAATGTCAGATGATTCACCCAGTGTCTGATGATTCACCCAGTGTCTGATGATTCACTCAGTGTCAGATGATTCACCCAGTGTCTGATGATTCACTCAGTGTCTGATGATTCACTATGTGTCAGATGATTCACCCAGTGTCTGATGATTCACTCAGTGTCAGATGATTCACTTAGTGTCAGATGATTCACCCAGTGTCTGATGATTCACCCAGTGTCAGATGATTCACCCAGTGTCTGATGATTCACTCCGTGTCAGATGATTCACTCAGTCTCTGATGATTCACCCAGTGTCTGATGATTCACCCAGTGTCAGATGATTCACCCAGTGTCAGATGATTCACTCAGTGTCTGATGATTCACCCAGTGTCTGATGATTCACCCAGTGTCTGATGATTCACCCAGTGCCTGATGATTCACTCAGTGTCAGATGATTCACCCAGTGTCTGATGATTCACCCAGTGTCTGATGATTCACCCAGTGTCTGATGATTCACCCAATGTCTGCTGATTCACTCAGTGTCAGATGATTCACTCAGTGTCAGATGATTCACCCAGTGTCAGATGATTCACCCAGTGTCAGATGATTCACTCAGTGTTTCACCCAGTGTCAGATGATTCACCCAGTGTCAGATGATTCACTCAGTCTCTGATGATTCACCCAGTGTCTGATGATTCACCCAGTGTCAGATGATTCACCCAGTGTCAGATGATTCACTCAGTGTCTGATGATTCACCCAGTGTCTGATGATTCACCCAGTGTCTGATGATTCACCCAGTGCCTGATGATTCACTCAGTGTCAGATGATTCACCCAGTGTCTGATGATTCACCCAGTGTCTGATGATTCACCCAGTGTCTGATGATTCACCCAATGTCTGCTGATTCACTCAGTGTCAGATGATTCACTCAGTGTCAGATGATTCACCCAGTGTCAGATGATTCACCCAGTGTCAGATGATTCACTCAGTGTTTCACCCAGTGTCAGATGATTCACCCAGTGTCAGATGATTCACTCAGTGTCTGATGATTCACCCAGTGTCTGATGATTCACCCAGTGTCAGATGATTCACCCAATGTCTGATGATTCACCCAGTGTCTGATGATTCACCCAGTGTCTGATGATTCACCCAGTGTCAGATGATTCACTCAGTGTCAGATGATTCACTCAGTGTCTGATGATTCACCCAATGTCAGATGATTCACCCAGTGTTTGATGATTCACCCAGTGTCTGATGATTCACTCAGTGTCAGATGATTCACTCAGTGTCTGATGATTCACCCAGTGTCTGATGATTCACTCAGTGTCAGATGATTCGCCCAGTGTCTGATGATTCACTCAGTGTCAGATGATTCACTCAGTGTCTGATGATTCACTCAGTGTCTGATGATTCATCCAGTGTCTGATGATTCACCCAGTGTCTGATGATTCACTCAGTGTCTGATGATTCACCCAGTGTCAGATGATTCACCCAATGTCAGACGATTCACCCAGTGTCTGATGATTCACTCAGTGTCTGATGATTCACTCAGAGTCTGATGATTCACCCAGTGCCTGATGATTCACCCAGTGTCTGATGATTCACCCAGTGCCTGAAGATTCACCCAGTGTCTGATGATTCACTCAGTGTCTGATGATTCACCCAGTGTCAGATGATTCACCCAGTGTCTGATGATTCACCCCGTGTCTGATGATTCACTCAGTGTCAGATGATTCACCCAGTGTCTGATGATTCACTCAGTGTCTGATGATTCACTCAGTGTCAGATGATTCACCCAATGTCTGATGATTCACCCAGTGTCAGATGATTCACCCAGTGTTTGATGATTCACCCAGTGTCAGATGATTCACCCAGTGTCAGATGATTCACTCAGTGTCAGATGATTCACTCAGTGTCAGATGATTCACCCAGTGTCAGATGATTCACCCAATGTCAGATGATTCACTCAGTGTCTGATGATTCACCCAATGTCAGATGATTCACCCAATGTCAGATGATTCACCCAGTGTCAGATGATTCACCCAGTGTCAGATGATTCACCCAGTGTCAGATGATTCACTCAGTGTCTGATGATGCACCCAATGTCTAATGCATGTCTGATGATTCACCCAGTGTCTGATGATTCACTCAGTGTCTGATGATTCACCCAGTGTCAGATGATTCACTCAGTGTCAGATGATTCACCCAGTGTCTGATGATTCACGCAGTGTCTGATGATTCACCCAGTGTCAGATGATTCACTCAATGTCAGATGATTCACTCAGTGTCTGATGATGCACCCAATGTCTGATGATTCACCCAGTGTCAGATGATTCACTCAGTGTCTGATGATCCACTCAGTGTCTGATGATTCACCCAATGTCTGATGATTCACCCAGTGTCAGATGATTCACTCAGTGTCTGATGATTCACCCAGTGTCAGATGATTCACTCAGTGTCTGATGATTCACCCAATGTCTGATGATTCACCCAGTGTCTGATGATTGACCCAATGTCTGATGATTCACCCAATGTCTGATGATTCACTCAGTGTCTGATGATTCACCCAGTGTCTGATGATTCACCCAGTGTCTGATGATTCACCCAGTGTCAGATGATTCACCCAGTGTCTGATGATTCACCCAGTGTCTGATGATTCACCCAATGTCTGATGATTCACTCAGTGTCTGATGATTCACCCAGTGTCTGATGATTCACCCAGTGTCTGATGATTCACCCAGTGTCTGATGATTCACCCAGTGTCAGATGATTCACCCAGTGTCTGATGATTCACTCAGTGTCAGATGATTCACCCAGTGTCTGATGATTCACTCAGTGTCTGATGATTCACTCAGTGTCAGATGATTCACCCAATGTCTGATGATTCACCCAGTGTCAGATGATTCACCCAGTGTTTGATGATTCACCCAGTGTCTGATGATTCACCCAATGTCTGATGATTCACCCAGTGTCAGATGATTCACTCAGTGTCAGATGATTCACTCAGTGTCAGATGATTCACCCAATGTCAGATGATTCACTCAGTGTCAGATGATTCACCCAGTGTCAGATGATTCACCCAGTGTCAGATGATTCACCCAATGTCAGATGATTCACTCAGTGTCTGATGATTCACCCAGTGTCTGATGATTCACCCAATGTCTGATGATTTACCCAGTGTCTGATGATTCACCCAGTGTCAGATGTTTCACCCAGTGTCAGATGATTCACCCAGTGTCAGATGATTCACCCAGTGTTTGATGATTCACCCAGTGTCTGATGATTCACTCAGTGTCAGATGATTCACCCAGTGTCAGATGATTCACCCAGTGTCAGATGATTCACCCAGTGTCAGATGATTCACCCAGTGTCAGATGATTCACCCAGTGTCTGACGATTCACCCAGTGTCTGACGATTCACCCAGTGTCTGATGATTCACCCAATGTCAGACGATTCACCCAGTGTCTGATGATTCATCCAGTGTCTGATGATTCACCCAGTGTCAGATGATTCACCCAGTGGCTGATGATTCACCCCGTGTCTGATGATTCACTCAGTGTCAGATGATTCACCCAGTGTCTGATGATTCACTCAGTGTCTGATGATTCACTCAGTGTCAGATGATTCACCCAATGTCTGATGATTCACCCAGTGTCAGATGATTCACCCAGTGTCAGATGATTCACTCAGTGTCTGATGATTCAACCAATGTCTGATGATTCACCCAGTGTCTGATGATTCACCCAGTGTCAGATGATTCACTCAGTGTCAGATGATTCACTCAGTGTCAGATGATTCACCCAATGTCAGATGATTCACCCAGTGTCTGATGATTCACTCAGTGTCTGATGATTCACCCAATGTCAGATGATTCACCCAATGTCAGATGATTCACCCAGTGTCAGATGATTCACCCAGTGTCAGATGATTCACTCAGTGTCTGATGATTCACCCAGTGTCTGATGATTCACCCAGTGCCTGATGATTCACCCAGTGTCTGATGATTCACCCAGTGTCAGATGATTCACCCAGTGTCTGATGATTCACTCAGTGTCTGATGATTCACTCAGTGTCTGATGATTCACTCAGTGTCAGATGATTCACCCAATGTCTGATGATTCACCCAGTGTCTGATGATTCACCCAGTGTCAGATGATTCACCCAGAGTCAGATGATTCACCCAGTGTCAGATGATTCACCCAGTGTTTGATGATTCACCCAGTGTCTGATGATTCACTCAGTGTCAGATGATTCACCCAGTGTCTGATGATTCACTCAGTGTCTGATGATTCACCCAGTGTCAGATGATTCACCCAATGTCAGATGATTCACCCAGTGTCAGATGATTCACCCAGTGTCTGATGATTCACTCAGTGTCTGATGATTCACCCAGTGTCAGATGATTCACCCAGTGTCAGATGATTCACCCAGTGTCAGATGATTCACTCAGTGTCTGATGATTCACTCAGTGTCTGACGATTCACCCAGTGTCTGATGATTCACCCAGTGTCAGATGATTCACTCAGTGTCTGATGATTCACCCAATGTCAGATGATTCACCCAATGTCTGATGATTCACCCAGTGTCAGATGATTCACCCAGTGTCTGATGATTCACCCAGTGTCAGATGATTCACTCAGTGTCTGATGATTCAACCAGTGTCTGATGATTCACCCAGTGTCTGATGATTCACCCAGTGTCTGATGATTCACTCAGTGTCAGATGATTCACTCAGTGTGAGATGATTCACTCAGTCTCTGATGATTCACCCAGTGTCTGATGATTCACTCAGTGTCAGATGATTCACCCAATGTCTGATGATTCACTCAGTGTCAGATGATTCACTCAGTCTCTGATGATTCACCCAGTGTCTGATGATTCACTCAGTGTCAGATGATTCACTCAGTGTGAGATGATTCACTCAGTCTCTGATGATTCACCCAGTGTCTGATGATTCACCCAGTGTCAGATGATTCACCCAGTGTCAGATGATTCACTCAGTGTCTGATGATTCACTCAGTGTCAGATGATTCACCCAGTGTCTGATGATTCACTCAGTGTCTGATGATTCACTCAGTGTCTGATGATTCACCCAGTGTCTGATGATTCACCCAGTGTCTGATGATTCACCCAGTGTCAGATGATTCACCCAGTGTCTGATGATTCACTCAGTGTCAGATGATTCACCCAGTGTCTGATGATTCACTCAGTGTCTGATGATTCACTCAGTGTCAGATGATTCACCCAATGTCTGATGATTCACCCAGTGTCAGATGATTCACCCAGTGTTTGATGATTCACCCAGTGTCTGATGATTCACCCAATGTCTGATGATTCACCCAGTGTCTGATGATTCACCCAGTGTCAGATGATTCACTCAGTGTCAGATGATTCACCCAGTGTCAGATGATTCACCCAATGTCAGATGATTCACCCAGTGTCAGATGATTCACCCAGTGTCAGATGATTCACCCAGTGTCTGATGATTCACCCAATGTCAGATGATTCACTCAGTGTCTGATGATTCACCCAGTGTCTGATGATTCACCCAATATCTGATGATTTACCCAGTGTCTTATGATTCACCCAGTGTCAGATGTTTCACCCAGTGTCAGATGATTCACCCAGTGTCAGATGATTCACCCAGTGTTTGATGATTCACCCAGTGTCTGATGATTCACTCAGTGTCAGATGATTCACTCAGTGTCTGATGATTCACCCAGTGTCTGATGATTCACCCAGTGTCTGATGATTCACTCAGTGTCAGATGATTCACCCAGTGTCAGATGATTCACCCAGTGTCAGATGATTCACCCAGTGTCAGATGATTCACCCAGTGTCAGATGATTCACCCAGTGTCTGATGATTCACTCAGTGTCTGACGATTCACCCAGTGTCTGATGATTCACCCAGTGTCTGATGATTCACCCAATGTCAGACGATTCACCCAGTGTCTGATGATTCACTCAGTGTCTGATGATTCACTCAGTGTCTGATGATTCACCCAGTGCCTGATGATTCACCCAGTGTCTGATGATTCACCCAGTGCCTGAAGATTCACTAGGTGTCTGATGATTCACTCAGTGTCTGATGATTCACCCAGTGTCAGATGATTCACCCAGTGTCTGATGATTCACCCCATGTCTGATGATTCACTCAGTGTCAGATGATTCACCCAGTGTCTGATGATTCACTCAGTGTCTGATGATTCACTCAGTGTCAGATGATTCACCCAATGTCTGATGATTCACCCAGTGTCAGATGATTCACCCAGTGTTTGATGATTCACCCAGTGTCAGATGATTCACTCAGTGTCTGATGATTCAACCAATGTCTGATGATTCACCCAGTGTCTGATGATTCACCCAGTGTCAGATGATTCACTCAGTGTCAGATGATTCACTCAGTGTCAGATGATTCACCCAGTGTCAGATGATTCACCCAATGTCAGATGATTCACTCAGTGTCTGATGATTCACCCAATGTCAGCTGATTCACCCAATGTCAGATGATTCACCCAGTGTCAGATGATTCACCCAGTGTCAGATGATTCACCCAGTGTCAGATGATTCACTCAGTGTCTGATGATGCACCCAATGTCTAATGCATGTCTGATGATTCACCCAGTGTCTGATGATTCACTCAGTGTCTGATGATTCACCCAGTGTCAGATGATTCACTCAGTGTCAGATGATTCACCCAGTGTCTGATGATTCACTCAGTGTCTGATGATTCACCCAGTGTCAGATGATTCACTCAGTGTCAGATGATTCACTCAGTGTCTGATGATGCACCCAATGTCTGATGATTCACCCAGTGTCAGATGATTCACTCAGTGTCTGATGATCCACTCAGTGTCTGATGATTCACCCAATGTCTGATGATTCACCCAGTGTCAGATGATTCACTCAGTGTCTGATGATTCACCCAGTGTCAGATGATTCACTCAGTGTCTGATGATTCACCCAATGTCTGATGATTCACCCAGTGTCTGATGATTGACCCAATGTCTGATGATTCACCCAATGTCTGATGATTCACTCAGTGTCTGATGATTCACCCAGTGTCTGATGATTCACCCAGTGTCTGATGATTCACCCAGTGTCAGATGATTCACCCAGTGTCTGATGATTCACCCAGTGTCTGATGATTCACCCAATGTCTGATGATTCACTCAGTGTCTGATGATTCACTCAGTGTCAGATGATTCACTCAGTGTCTGATGATTCACCCAGTGTCTGATGATTCACCCAATGTCTGATGATTCACCCAGTGTCAGATGATTCACTCAGTGTCTGATGATTCACCCAATGTCAGATGATTCACCCAGTGTCTGATGATTCACTCAGTGTCTGATGATTCACTCAGTGTCTGATGATTCACCCAGTGTCTGATGATTCACCCAGTGTCTGATGATTCACCCAGTGTCTGATGATTCACCCAGTGTCTGATGATTCACTCAGTGTCAGATGATTCACCCAGTGTCTGATGATTCACTCAGTGTCTGATGATTCACTCAGTGTCAGATGATTCACCCAATGTCTGATGATTCACCCAGTGTCAGATGATTCACCCAGTGTTTGATGATTCACCCAGTGTCTGATGATTCACCCAATGTCTGATGATTCACCCAGTGTCTGATGATTCACCCAGTGTCAGATGATTCACTCAGTGTCAGATGATTCACTCAGTGTCAGATGATTCACCCAATGTCAGATGATTCACTCAGTGTCAGATGATTCACCCAGTGTCAGATGATTCACCCAGTGTCAGATGATTCACCCAGTGTCTGATGATTCACCCAATGTCAGATGATTCACTCAGTGTCTGATGATTCACCCAATGTCTGATGATTTACCCAGTGTCTGATGATTCACCCAGTGTCAGATGTTTCACCCAGTGTCAGATGATTCACCCAGTGTCAGATGATTCACCCAGTGGCTGATGATTCACCCCGTGTCTGATGATTCACTCAGTGTCAGATGATTCACCCAGTGTCTGATGATTCACTCAGTGTCAGATGATTCACCCAATGTCTGATGATTCACCCAGTGTCAGATGATTCACCCAGTGTTTGATGATTCACCCAGTGTCAGATGATTCACTCAGTGTCTGATGATTCAACCAATGTCTGATGATTCACCCAGTGTCTGATGATTCACCCAGTGTCAGATGATTCACTCAGTGTCAGATGATTCACTCAGTGTCAGATGATTCACTCAGTGTCAGATGATTCACTCAGTGTCAGATGATTCACCCAGTGTCAGATGATTCACCCAGTGTCAGATGATTCACCCAGTGTCTGATGATTCACCCAATGTCAGATGATTCACCCAATGTCTGATGATTTACCCAGTGTCTGATGATTCACCCAGTGTCAGATGTTTCACCCAGTGTCAGATGATTCACCCAGTGTCAGATGATTCACCCAGTGGCTGATGATTCACCCCGTGTCTGATGATTCACTCAGTGTCAGATGATTCACCCAGTGTCTGATGATTCACTCAGTGTCAGATGATTCACCCAATGTCTGATGATTCACCCAGTGTCAGATGATTCACCCAGTGTTTGATGATTCGCCCAGTGTCAGATGATTCACTCAGTGTCTGATGATTCAACCAATGTCTGATGATTCACCCAGTGTCTGATGATTCACCCAGTGTCAGATGATTCACTCAGTGTCAGATGATTCACTCAGTGTCAGATGATTCACCCAATGTCAGATGATTCACCCAGTGTCTGATGATTCACTCAGTGTCTGATGATTCACCCAATGTCAGATGATTCACCCAATGTTAGATGATTCACCTAGTGTCAGATGATTCACCCAGTGTCAGATGATTCACCCAGTGTCTGATGATTCACCCAGTGTCTGATGATTCACCCAGTGCCTGATGATTCACCCAGTGTCAGATGATTCACCCAGTGTCTGATGATTCACTCAGTGTCTGATGATTCACTCAGTGTCAGATGATTCACCCAGTGTCTGATGATTCACTCAGTGTCAGATGATTCACCCAGTGTCTGATGATTCACTCAGTGTCTGATGATTCACCCAGTGTCAGATGATTCACCCAATGTCAGATGATTCACCCAGTGTCAGATGATTCACCCAGTGTCTGATGATTCACTCAGTGTCTGATGATTCACCCAGTGTCAGATGATTCACCCAGTGTCAGATGATTCACCCAGTGTCAGATGATTCACTCAGTGTCTGATGATTCACTCAGTGTCTGACGATTCACCCAGTGTCTGATGATTCACCCAGTGTCAGATGATTCACTCAGTGTCTGATGATTCACCCAATGTCAGATGATTCACCCAATGTCAGATGATTCACCCAGTGTCAGATGATTCACCCAGTGTCTGATGATTCACCCAGTGTCAGATGATTCACTCAGTGTCTGATGATTCACCCAGTGTCTGATGATTCACCCAGTGTCTGATGATTCACTCAGTGTCAGATGATTCACTCAGTGTGAGATGATTCACTCAGTCTCTGATGATTCACCCAGTGTCTGATGATTCACTCAGTGTCAGATGATTCACCCAATGTCTGATGATTCACTCAGTGTCAGATGATTCACTCAGTCTCTGATGATTCACCCAGTGTCTGATGATTCACTCAGTGTCAGATGATTCACTCAGTGTGAGATGATTCACTCAGTCTCTGATGATTCACCCAGTGTCTGATGATTCACCCAGTGTCAGATGATTCACCCAGTGTCAGATGATTCACTCAGTGTCTGATGATTCACTCAGTGTCAGAGGATTCACCCAGTGGCTGATGATTCACTCAGTGTCAGATGATTCAGTCAGTGTCTGATGATTCACCCAGTGTCTGATGATTCACTCATTGTCTGATGATTCACCCAATGTCTGATGATTCACCCAGTGTTTGATGATGCACCCAATGTCAGATGATTCACCCAGTGTCTGATGATTCACCCAGTGTCTGATGATTCACTCAGTGTCAGATGATTCACCCAGTGTCTGATGATTCACTCAGTGTCTGATGATTCACTATGTGTCAGATGATTCACCCAGTGTCTGATGATTCACTCAGTGTCAGATGATTCACTCAGTGTCTGATGATTCACCCAGTGTCTGATGATTCACCCAGTGTCAGATGATTCACCCAGTGTCTGATGATTCACTCAGTGTCAGATGATTCACTCAGTCTCTGATGATTCACCCAGTGTCTGATGATTCACCCAGTGTCAGATGATTCACCCAGTGTCAGATGATTCACTCAGTGTCTGATGATTCACCCAGTGTCTGATGATTCACCCAGTGCCTGATGATTCACCCAGTGTCTGATGATTCACCCAGTGTCTGATGATTCACCCAGTGTCTGATGATTCACCCAGTGTCTGATGATTCACCCAATGTCTGATGATTCACTCAGTGTCTGATGATTCACTCAGTGTCAGATGATTCACTCAGTGTCTGATGATTCACCCAGTGTCTGATGATTCACCCAATGTCTGATGATTCACCCAGTGTCAGATGATTCACTCAGTGTCTGATGATTCACCCAATGTCAGATGATTCACCCAGTGTCTGATGATTCACTCAGTGTCTGATGATTCACTCAGTGTCTGATGATTCACCCAGTGTCTGATGATTCACCCAGTGTCTGATGATTCACCCAGTGTCTGATGATTCACCCAGTGTCAGATGATTCACCCAGTGTCTGATGATTCACTCAGTGTCAGATGATTCACCCAGTGTCTGATGATTCACTCAGTGTCTGATGATTCACTCAGTGTCAGATGATTCACCCAATGTCTGATGATTCACCCAGTGTCAGATGATTCACCCAGTGTTTGATGATTCACCCAGTGTCTGATGATTCACCCAATGTCTGATGATTCACCCAGTGTCTGATGATTCACCCACCCAGTGTCAGATGATTCACTCAGTGTCAGATGATTCACTCAGTGTCAGATGATTCACCCAATGTCAGATGATTCACTCAGTGTCAGATGATTCACCCAGTGTCAGATGATTCACCCAGTGTCAGATGATTCACCCAGTGTCTGATGATTCACCCAATGTCAGATGATTCACTCAGTGTCTGATGATTCACCCAATGTCTGATGATTTACCCAGTGTCTGATGATTCACCCAGTGTCAGATGTTTCACCCAGTGTCAGATGATTCACCCAGTGTCAGATGATTCACCCAGTGGCTGATGATTCACCCCGTGTCTGATGATTCACTCAGTGTCAGATGATTCACCCAGTGTCTGATGATTCACTCAGTGTCAGATGATTCACCCAATGTCTGATGATTCACCCAGTGTCAGATGATTCACCCAGTGTTTGATGATTCACCCAGTGTCAGATGATTCACTCAGTGTCTGATGATTCAACCAATGTCTGATGATTCACCCAGTGTCTGATGATTCACCCAGTGTCAGATGATTCACTCAGTGTCAGATGATTCACTCAGTGTCAGATGATTCACCCAATGTCAGATGATTCACCCAGTGTCTGATGATTCACTCAGTGTCTGATGATTCACCCAATGTCAGATGATTCACCCAATGTTAGATGATTCACCCAGTGTCAGATGATTCACCCAGTGTCAGATGATTCACCCAGTGTCAGATGATTCACTCAGTGTCTGATGATTCACCCAGTGTCTGATGATTCACCCAGTGCCTGATGATTCACCCAGTGTCAGATGATTCACCCAGTGTCTGATGATTCACTCAGTGTCTGATGATTCACTCAGTGTCTGATGATTCACTCAGTGTCAGATGATTCACCCAATGTCTGATGATTCACCCAGTGTCTGATGATTCACCCAGTGTCAGATGATTCACCCAGAGTCAGATGATTCACCCAGTGTCAGATGATTCACCCAGTGTTTGATGATTCACCCAGTGTCTGATGATTCACTCAGTGTCAGATGATTCACCCAGTGTCTGATGATTCACTCAGTGTCTGATGATTCACCCAGTGTCAGATGATTCACCCAATGTCAGATGATTCACCCAGTGTCAGATGATTCACCCAGTGTCTGATGATTCACTCAGTGTCTGATGATTCACCCAGTGTCAGATGATTCACCCAGTGTCAGATGATTCACCCAGTGTCAGATGATTCACTCAGTGTCTGATGATTCACTCAGTGTCTGACGATTCACCCAGTGTCTGATGATTCACCCAGTGTCAGATGATTCACTCAGTGTCTGATGATTCACCCAATGTCAGATGATTCACCCAATGTCAGATGATTCACCCAGTGTCAGATGATTCACCCAGTGTCTGATGATTCACCCAGTGTCAGATGATTCACTCAGTGTCTGATGATTCACCCAGTGTCTGATGATTCACCCAGTGTCTGATGATTCACTCAGTGTCAGATGATTCACTCAGTGTGAGATGATTCACTCAGTCTCTGATGATTCACCCAGTGTCTGATGATTCACTCAGTGTCAGATGATTCACCCAATGTCTGATGATTCACTCAGTGTCAGATGATTCACTCAGTCTCTGATGATTCACCCAGTGTCTGATGATTCACTCAGTGTCAGATGATTCACTCAGTGTGAGATGATTCACTCAGTCTCTGATGATTCACCCAGTGTCTGATGATTCACCCAGTGTCAGATGATTCACCCAGTGTCAGATGATTCACTCAGTGTCTGATGATTCACTCAGTGTCAGAGGATTCACCCAGTGGCTGATGATTCACTCAGTGTCAGATGATTCAATCAGTGTCTGATGATTCACCCAGTGTCTGATGATTCACTCATTGTCTGATGATTCACCCAATGTCTGATGATTCACCCAGTGTTTGATGATGCACCCAATGTCAGATGATTCACCCAGTGTCTGATGATTCACCCAGTGTCTGATGATTCACTCAGTGTCAGATGATTCACCCAGTGTCTGATGATTCACTCAGTGTCTGATGATTCACTATGTGTCAGATGATTCACCCAGTGTCTGATGATTCACTCAGTGTCAGATGATTCACTCAGTGTCTGATGATTCACCCAGTGTCTGATGATTCACCCAGTGTCAGATGATTCACCCAGTGTCTGATGATTCACTCAGTGTCAGATGATTCACTCAGTCTCTGATGATTCACCCAGTGTCTGATGATTCACCCAGTGTCAGATGATTCACCCAGTGTCAGATGATTCACTCAGTGTCTGATGATTCACTCAGTGTCAGATGATTCACCCAGTGTCTGATGATTCACCCAGTGCCTGATGATTCACTCAGTGTCAGATGATTCACCCAGTGTCTGATGATTCACCCAGTGTCTGATGATTCACCCAGTGTCTGATGATTCACCCAATGTCTGATGATTCACTCAGTGTCAGATGATTCACTCAGTGTCAGATGATTCACCCAGTGTCAGATGATTCACCCAGTGTCAGATGATTCACTCAGTGTCTGATGATTCCCCCAGTGTCTGATGATTCACCCAGTGTCAGATGATTCACCCAATGTCTGATGATTCACCCAGTGTCTGATGATTCACCCAGTGTCTGATGATTCACCCAGTGTCAGATGATTCACTCAGTGTCAGATGATTCACTCAGTGTCTGATGATTCACCCAATGTCAGATGATTCACCCAGTGTCTGATGATTCACTCAGTGTCTGATGATTCACCCAGTGCCTGATGATTCACCCAGTGTCTGATGATTCACCCAGTGCCTGAAGATTCACCCAGTGTCTGATGATTCACCCAGTGTCTGATGATTCACTCAGTGTCAGATGATTCACTCAGTGTCTGATGATTCACTCAGTGTCTGATGATTCACCCAGTGTCTGATGATTCACCCAATGTCAGATGATTCACCCAGTGTCTGATGATTCACTCAGTGTCTGATGATTCAACCCAGTGCCTGATGATTCACCCAGTGTCTGATGATTCACCCAGTGCCTGAAGATTCACCCAGTGTCTGATGATTCACCCAGTGTCTGATGATTCACTCAGTGTCAGATGATTCACTCAGTGTCAGATGATTCACCCAGTGTCAGATGATTCACCCAATGTCAGATGATTCACCCAGTGCCTGATGATTCACTCAGTGTCTGATGATTCACCCAATGTCAGATGATTCACCCAATGTCAGATGATTCACCCAGTGTCAGATGATTCACCCAGTGTCAGATGATTCACCCAGTGTCAGATGATTCACTCAGTGTCTGATGATTCACCCAGTGTCTGATGATTCACCCAGTGCCTGATGATTCACCCAGTGTCTGATGATTCACCCAGTGTCAGATGATTCACCCAGTGTCTGATGATTCACTCAGTGTCTGATGATTCACTCAGTGTCTGATGATTCACTCAGTGTCAGATGATTCACCCAATGTCTGATGATTCACCCAGTGTCTGATGATTCACCCAGTGTCAGATGATTCACCCAGAGTCAGATGATTCACCCAGTGTCAGATGATTCACCCAGTGTTTGATGATTCACCCAGTGTCAGATGATTCACTCAGTGTCTGATGATTCACCCAGTGTCTGATGATTCACCCAGTGTCTGATGATTCACCCAGTGTCAGATGATTCACCCAATGTCAGTTGATTCACCCAGTGTCAGATGATTCACCCAGTGTCTGATGATTCACTCAGTGTCTGATGATTCACCCAGTGTCAGATGATTCACCCAGTGTCAGATGATTCACCCAGTGTCAGATGATTCACCCAGTGTCTGATGATTCACTCAGTGTCTGATGATTCACTCAGTGTCTGACGATTCACCCAGTGTCTGATGATTCACCCAGTGTCAGATGATTCACTCAGTGTCTGATGATTCACCCAATGTCAGATGATTCACCCAATGTCAGATGATTCACCCAGTGTCAGATGATTCACCCAGTGTCTGATGATTCACTCAGTGTCTGATGATTCAACCAGTGTCTGATGATTCACCCAGTGTCTGATGATTCACCCAGTGTCTGATGATTCACTCAGTGTCAGATGATTCACTCAGTGTGAGATGATTCACTCAGTCTCTGATGATTCACCCAGTGTCTGATGATTCACTCAGTGTCAGATGATTCACCCAATGTCTGATGATTCACTCAGTGTCAGATGATTCACTCAGTCTCTGATGATTCACCCAGTGTCTGATGATTCACTCAGTGTCAGATGATTCACTCAGTGTGAGATGATTCACTCAGTCTCTGATGATTCACCCAGTGTCTGATGATTCACCCAGTGTCAGATGATTCATCCAGTGTCAGATGATTCACTCAGTGTCTGATGATTCACTCAGTGTCAGATGATTCACCCAGTGGCTGATGATTCACTCAGTGTCAGATGATTCAGTCAGTGTCTGATGATTCACTCAGTGTCTGATGATTCACCCAATGTCTGATGATTCACCCAGTGTTTGATGATGCACCCAATGTCAGATGATTCACCCATTGTGTCTGATGATTCACCCAGTGTCTGATGATTCACTCAGTGTCAGATGATTCACCCAGTGTCTGATGATTCACTCAGTGTCTGATGATTCACTATGTGTCAGATGATTCACCCAGTGTCTGATGATTCACTCAGTGTCAGATGATTCACTCAGTGTCTGATGATTCACCCAGTGTCTGATGATTCACCCAGTGTCAGATGATTCACCCAGTGTCTGATGATTCACTCCGTGTCAGATGATTCACTCAGTCTCTGATGATTCACCCAGTGTCTGATGATTCACCCAGTGTCAGATGATTCACCCAGTGTCAGATGATTCACTCAGTGTCTGATGATTCACCCAGTGTCTGATGATTCACCCAGTGCCTGATGATTCACTCAGTGTCAGATGATTCACCCAGTGTCTGATGATTCACTCAGTGTCTGATGATTCACCCAGTGTCTGATGATTCACCCAGTGTCTGATGATTCACCCAATGTCTGCTGATTCACTCAGTGTCAGATGATTCACTCAGTGTCAGATGATTCACCCAGTGTCAGATGATTCACCCAGTGTCAGATGATTCACTCAGTGTCTGATGATTCACCCAGTGTCTGATGATTCACCCAGTGTCAGATGATTCACCCAATGTCTGATGATTCACCCAGTGTCTGATGATTCACCCAGTGTCTGATGATTCACCCAGTGTCAGATGATTCACTCAGTGTCAGATGATTCACTCAGTGTCTGATGATTCACCCAATGTCAGATGATTCACCCAGTGTCTGATGATTCACTCAGTGTCTGATGATTCACCCAGTGCCTGATGATTCACCCAGTGTCTGATGATTCACCCAGTGCCTGAAGATTCACCCAGTGTCTGATGATTCACCCAGTGTCTGATGATTCACTCAGTGTCAGATGATTCACTCAGTGTCTGATGATTCACTCAGTGTCTGATGATTCATCCAGTGTCTGATGATTCACTCAGTGTCTGATGATTCACCCAGTGTCTGATGATTCACTCAGTGTCTGATGATTCACCCAGTGTCAGATGATTCACCCAGTGTCAGATGATTTACCCAATGTCAGATGATTCACCCAGTGTCAGATGATTCACCCAGTGTCTGATGATTCACTCAGTGTCTGATGATTCACCCAGTGTCAGATGATTCACCCAATGTCAGATGATTCACCCAATGTCAGATGATTCACCCAGTGTCAGATGATTCACCCAGTGTCAGATGATTCACCCAGTGTCTGATGATTCACCCAATGTCAGATGATTCACCCAGTGTCTGATGATTCACCCAGTGTCTGATGATTCACCCAGTCTCTGATGATTCACCCAGTGTCAGATGATTCACCCAGTGTCTGATGATTCACCCAGTGTCTGATGATTCACTCAGTGTCAGATGATTCACTCAGTGTCAGATGATTCACTCAGTGTCTGATGATTCGCCCAGTGTCTGATGATTCACCCAGTGTCAGATGATTCACCCAATGTCTGATGATTCACCCACTGTCTGATGATACACCCAGTGTCAGATGATTCACTCAGTGTCAGATGATTCACCCAGTGTCTGATGATTCACTCAGTGTCTGATGATTCACCCAGTGTCTGATGATTCACCCAGTGTCAGATGATTCACCCAATGTCAGATGATTCACCCAGTGTCAGATGATTCACCCAGTGTCAGATTATTCACCCAGTGTCTGATGATTCACCCAGTGTCAGATGATTCACCCAATGTCAGATGATTCACCCAATGTCAGATGATTCACCCAGTGTCAGATGATTCACCCAGTGTCAGATGATTCACCCAGTGTCTGATGATTCACCCAATGTCAGATGATTCACCCAGTGTCTGATGATTCACCCAGTGTCTGATGATTCACCCAGTGTCAGATGATTCACCCAGTGTCAGATGATTCACCCAGTGTTTGATGATTCACTCAGTGTCAGATGATTCACTCAGTGTCTGATGATTCACCCAGTGTCTGATGATTCACCCAGTGTCTGATGATTCACTCAGTGTCAGATGATTCACCAAGTGTCAGATGATTCACCTCGTGTCAGATGATTCACCCAATGTCAGATGATTCACCCAGTGTCAGATGATTCACCCAGTGTCTGATGATTCACTCAGTGTCTGATGATTCACCCAGTGTCAGATGATTCACCCAATGTCAGATGATTCACCCAATGTCAGATGATTCACACAGTGTCAGATGATTCACCCAGTGTCTGATGATTCACTCAGTGTCTGATGATTCACTCAGTGTCTGACGATTCACCCAGTGTCTGATGATTCACCCAGTGTCAGATGATTCACTCAGTGTCTGATGATTCACCCAATGTCAGATGATTCACCCAATGTCAGATGATTCACCCAGTGTCAGATGATTCACCCAGTGTCTGATGATTCACCCAATGTCAGATGATTCACCCAATGTCAGATGATTCACTCAGTGTGAGATGATTCACTCAGTCTCTGATGATTCACCCAGTGTCTGATGATTCACTCAGTGTCAGATGATTCACCCAATGTCTGATGATTCACTCAGTGTCAGATGATTCACTCAGTCTCTGATGATTCACCCAGTGTCTGATGATTCACTCAGTGTCAGATGATTCACTCAGTGTGAGATGATTCACTCAGTCTCTGATGATTCACCCAGTGTCTGATGATTCACCCAGTGTCAGATGATTCATCCAGTGTCAGATGATTCACTCAGTGTCTGATGATTCACTCAGTGTCAGATGATTCACCCAGTGGCTGATGATTCACTCAGTGTCAGATGATTCAGTCAGTGTCTGATGATTCACCCAGTGTCTGATGATTCACCCAATGTCTGATGATTCACCCAGTGTTTGATGATGCACCCAATGTCAGATGATTCACCCAGTGTCTGATGATTCACCCAGTGTCTGATGATTCACTCAGTGTCAGATGATTCACCCAGTGTCTGATGATTCACTCAGTGTCTGATGATTCACTATGTGTCAGATGATTCACCCAGTGTCTGATGATTCACTCAGTGTCAGATGATTCACTCAGTGTCTGATGATTCACCCAGTGTCTGATGATTCACCCAGTGTCAGATGATTCACCCAGTGTCTGATGATTCACTCCGTGTCAGATGATTCACTCAGTCTCTGATGATTCACCCAGTGTCTGATGATTCACCCAGTGTCAGATGATTCACCCAGTGTCAGATGATTCACTCAGTGTCTGATGATTCACCCAGTGTCTGATGATTCACCCAGTGTCTGATGATTCACCCAGTGCCTGATGATTCACTCAGTGTCAGATGATTCACCCAGTGTCTGATGATTCACCCAGTGTCTGATGATTCACCCAGTGTCTGATGATTCACCCAATGTCTGCTGATTCACTCAGTGTCAGATGATTCACTCAGTGTCAGATGATTCACCCAGTGTCAGATGATTCACCCAGTGTCAGATGATTCACTCAGTGTTTCACCCAGTGTCAGATGATTCACCCAGTGTCAGATGATTCACTCAGTGTCTGATGATTCACCCAGTGTCTGATGATTCACCCAGTGTCAGATGATTCACCCAATGTCTGATGATTCACCCAGTGTCTGATGATTCACCCAGTGTCTGATGATTCACCCAGTGTCTGATGATTCACCCAGTGTCTGATGATTCACCCAGTGCCTGATGATCCACTCAGTGTCAGATGATTCACCCAGTGTCTGATGATTCACTCAGTGTCTGATGATTCACCCAGTGTCTGATGATTCACCCAGTGTCTGATGATTCACCCAATGTCTGCTGATTCACTCAGTGTCAGATGATTCACTCAGTGTCAGATGATTCACCCAGTGTCAGATGATTCACCCAGTGTCAGATGATTCACTCAGTGTCTGATGATTCACCCAGTGTCTGATGATTCACCCAGTGTCAGATGATTCACCCAATGTCTGATGATTCACCCAGTGTCTGATGATTCACCCAGTGTCTGATGATTCACCCAGTGTCAGATGATTCACTCAGTGTCAGATGATTCACTCAGTGTCTGATGATTCACCCAATGTCAGATGATTCACCCAGTGTCTGATGATTCACTCAGTGTCTGATGATTCACCCAGTGCCTGATGATTCACCCAGTGTCTGATGATTCACCCAGTGCCTGAAGATTCACCCAGTGTCTGATGATTCACCCAGTGTCTGATGATTCACTCAGTGTCAGATGATTCACTCAGTGTCTGATGATTCACTCAGTGTCTGATGATTCATCCAGTGTCTGATGATTCACTCAGTGTCTGATGATTCACCCAGTGATGATGATTCACTCAGTGTCTGATGATTCACCCAGTGTCAGATGATTCACCCAGTGTCAGATGATTTACCCAATGTCAGATGATTCACCCAGTGTCAGATGATTCACCCAGTGTCTGATGATTCACTCAGTGTCTGATGATTCACCCAGTGTCAGATGATTCACCCAATGTCAGATGATTCACCCAATGTCAGATGATTCACCCAGTGTCAGATGATTCACCCAGTGTCAGATGATTCACCCAGTGTCTGATGATTCACCCAATGTCAGATGATTCACCCAGTGTCTGATGATTCACCCAGTGTCTGATGATTCACCCAGTGTCTGATGATTCACCCAGTGTCAGATGATTCACCCAGTGTCTGATGATTCACCCAGTGTCAGATGATTCACTCAGTGTCAGATGATTCGCCCAGTGTCTGATGATTCACCCAGTGTCAGATGATTCACCCAATGTCTGATGATTCACCCAGTGTCTGATGATTCACCCAGTGTCAGATGATTCACTCAGTGTCAGATGATTCACTCAGTGTCTGATGATTCACCCAGTGTCTGATGATTCACTCAGTGTCTGATGATTCACCCAGTGTCTGATGATTCACCCAGTGTCAGATGATTCACCCAATGTCAGATGATTCACCCAGTGTCAGATGATTCACCCAGTGTCAGATTATTCACCCAGTGTCTGATGATTCACCCAGTGTCAGATGATTCACCCAATGTCAGATGATTCACCCAATGTCAGATGATTCACCCAGTGTCAGATGATTCACCCAGTGTCAGATGATTCACCCAGTGTCTGATGATTCACCCAATGTCAGATGATTCACCCAGTGTCTGATGATTCACCCAGTGTCTGATGATTCACCCAGTGTCAGATGATTCACCCAGTGTCAGATGATTCACCCAGTGTTTGATGATTCACTCAGTGTCAGATGATTCACTCAGTGTCTGATGATTCACCCAGTGTCTGATGATTCACCCAGTGTCTGATGATTCACCAAGTGTCAGATGATTCACCTCGTGTCAGATGATTCACCCAATGTCAGATGATTCACCCAGTGTCAGATGATTCACCCAGTGTCTGATGATTCACTCAGTGTCTGATGATTCACCCAGTGTCAGATGATTCACCCAATGTCAGATGATTCACCCAATGTCAGATGATTCACACAGTGTCAGATGATTCACCCAGTGTCTGATGATTCACTCAGTGTCTGATGATTCACTCAGTGTCTGACGATTCACCCAGTGTCTGATGATTCACCCAGTGTCAGATGATTCACTCAGTGTCTGATGATTCACCCAATGTCAGATGATTCACCCAATGTCAGATGATTCACCCAGTGTCAGATGATTCACCCAGTGTCTGATGATTCACCCAATGTCAGATGATTCACCCAATGTCAGATGATTCACTCAGTGTGAGATGATTCACTCAGTCTCTGATGATTCACCCAGTGTCTGATGATTCACTCAGTGTCAGATGATTCACCCAATGTCTGATGATTCACTCAGTGTCAGATGATTCACTCAGTCTCTGATGATTCACCCAGTGTCTGATGATTCACTCAGTGTCAGATGATTCACTCAGTGTGAGATGATTCACTCAGTCTCTGATGATTCACCCAGTGTCTGATGATTCACCCAGTGTCAGATGATTCATCCAGTGTCAGATGATTCACTCAGTGTCTGATGATTCACTCAGTGTCAGATGATTCACCCAGTGGCTGATGATTCACTCAGTGTCAGATGATTCAGTCAGTGTCTGATGATTCACCCAGTGTCTGATGATTCACCCAATGTCTGATGATTCACCCAGTGTTTGATGATGCACCCAATGTCAGATGATTCACCCAGTGTCTGATGATTCACCCAGTGTCTGATGATTCACTCAGTGTCAGATGATTCACCCAGTGTCTGATGATTCACTCAGTGTCTGATGATTCACTATGTGTCAGATGATTCACCCAGTGTCTGATGATTCACTCAGTGTCAGATGATTCACTTAGTGTCAGATGATTCACCCAGTGTCTGATGATTCACCCAGTGTCAGATGATTCACCCAGTGTCTGATGATTCACTCCGTGTCAGATGATTCACTCAGTCTCTGATGATTCACCCAGTGTCTGATGATTCACCCAGTGTCAGATGATTCACCCAGTGTCAGATGATTCACTCAGTGTCTGATGATTCACCCAGTGTCTGATGATTCACCCAGTGTCTGATGATTCACCCAGTGCCTGATGATTCACTCAGTGTCAGATGATTCACCCAGTGTCTGATGATTCACCCAGTGTCTGATGATTCACCCAGTGTCTGATGATTCACCCAATGTCTGCTGATTCACTCAGTGTCAGATGATTCACTCAGTGTCAGATGATTCACCCAGTGTCAGATGATTCACCCAGTGTCAGATGATTCACTCAGTGTTTCACCCAGTGTCAGATGATTCACCCAGTGTCAGATGATTCACTCAGTGTCTGATGATTCACCCAGTGTCTGATGATTCACCCAGTGTCAGATGATTCACCCAATGTCTGATGATTCACCCAGTGTCTGATGATTCACCCAGTGTCTGATGATTCACCCAGTGTCAGATGATTCACTCAGTGTCAGATGATTCACTCAGTGTCTGATGATTCACCCAATGTCAGATGATTCACCCAGTGTCTGATGATTCACTCAGTGTCTGATGATTCACCCAGTGCCTGATGATTCACCCAGTGTCTGATGATTCACCCAGTGCCTAAAGATTCACCCAGTGTCTGATGATTCACCCAGTGTCTGATGATTCACTCAGTGTCAGATGATTCACTCAGTGTCTGATGATTCACTCAGTGTCTGATGATTCATCCAGTGTCTGATGATTCACCCAGTGTCTGATGATTCACTCAGTGTCTGATGATTCACCCAGTGTCAGATGATTCACCCAGTGTCAGATGATTCACCCAATGTCAGATGATTCACCCAGTGTCAGATGATTCACCCAGTGTCAGATGATTCACCCAGTGTCTGATGATTCACTCAGTGTCTGATGATTCACCCAGTGTCAGATGATTCACCCAATGTCAGATGATTCACCCAATGTCAGATGATTCACCCAGTGTCAGATGATTCACCCAGTGTCAGATGATTCACCCAGTGTCTGATGATTCACCCAATGTCAGATGATTCACTCAGTGTCTGATGATTCACCCAGTGCCTGATGATTCACCCAGTGTCTGATGATTCACCCAGTGCCTGAAGATTCACCCAGTGTCTGATGATTCACCCAGTGTCTGATGATTCACTCAGTGTCAGATGATTCACTCAGTGTCTGATGATTCACTCAGTGTCTGATGATTCATCCAGTGTCTGATGATTCACTCAGTGTCTGATGATTCACCCAGTGATGATGATTCACTCAGTGTCTGATGATTCACCCAGTGTCAGATGATTCACCCAGTGTCAGATGATTTACCCAATGTCAGATGATTCACCCAGTGTCAGATGATTCACCCAGTGTCTGATGATTCACTCAGTGTCTGATGATTCACCCAGTGTCAGATGATTCACCCAATGTCAGATGATTCACCCAATGTCAGATGATTCACCCAGTGTCAGATGATTCACCCAGTGTCAGATGATTCACCCAGTGTCTGATGATTCACCCAATGTCAGATGATTCACCCAGTGTCTGATGATTCACCCAGTGTCTGATGATTCACCCAGTGTCTGATGATTCACCCAGTGTCAGATGATTCACCCAGTGTCTGATGATTCACCCAGTGTCAGATGATTCACTCAGTGTCAGATGATTCGCCCAGTGTCTGATGATTCACCCAGTGTCAGATGATTCACCCAATGTCTGATGATTCACCCAGTGTCTGATGATTCACCCAGTGTCAGATGATTCACTCAGTGTCAGATGATTCACTCAGTGTCTGATGATTCACCCAGTGTCTGATGATTCACTCAGTGTCTGATGATTCACCCAGTGTCTGATGATTCACCCAGTGTCAGATGATTCACCCAATGTCAGATGATTCACCCAGTGTCAGATGATTCACCCAGTGTCAGATTATTCACCCAGTGTCTGATGATTCACCCAGTGTCAGATGATTCACCCAATGTCAGATGATTCACCCAATGTCAGATGATTCACCCAGTGTCAGATGATTCACCCAGTGTCAGATGATTCACCCAGTGTCTGATGATTCACCCAATGTCAGATGATTCACCCAGTGTCTGATGATTCACCCAGTGTCTGATGATTCACCCAGTGTCAGATGATTCACCCAGTGTCAGATGATTCACCCAGTGTTTGATGATTCACTCAGTGTCAGATGATTCACTCAGTGTCTGATGATTCACCCAGTGTCTGATGATTCACCCAGTGTCTGATGATTCACCAAGTGTCAGATGATTCACCTCGTGTCAGATGATTCACCCAATGTCAGATGATTCACCCAGTGTCAGATGATTCACCCAGTGTCTGATGATTCACTCAGTGTCTGATGATTCACCCAGTGTCAGATGATTCACCCAATGTCAGATGATTCACCCAATGTCAGATGATTCACACAGTGTCAGATGATTCACCCAGTGTCTGATGATTCACTCAGTGTCTGATGATTCACTCAGTGTCTGACGATTCACCCAGTGTCTGATGATTCACCCAGTGTCAGATGATTCACTCAGTGTCTGATGATTCACCCAATGTCAGATGATTCACCCAATGTCAGATGATTCACCCAGTGTCAGATGATTCACCCAGTGTCTGATGATTCACCCAATGTCAGATGATTCACCCAATGTCAGATGATTCACTCAGTGTGAGATGATTCACTCAGTCTCTGATGATTCACCCAGTGTCTGATGATTCACTCAGTGTCAGATGATTCACCCAATGTCTGATGATTCACTCAGTGTCAGATGATTCACTCAGTCTCTGATGATTCACCCAGTGTCTGATGATTCACTCAGTGTCAGATGATTCACTCAGTGTGAGATGATTCACTCAGTCTCTGATGATTCACCCAGTGTCTGATGATTCACCCAGTGTCAGATGATTCATCCAGTGTCAGATGATTCACTCAGTGTCTGATGATTCACTCAGTGTCAGATGATTCACCCAGTGGCTGATGATTCACTCAGTGTCAGATGATTCAGTCAGTGTCTGATGATTCACCCAGTGTCTGATGATTCACCCAATGTCTGATGATTCACCCAGTGTTTGATGATGCACCCAATGTCAGATGATTCACCCAGTGTCTGATGATTCACCCAGTGTCTGATGATTCACTCAGTGTCAGATGATTCACCCAGTGTCTGATGATTCACTCAGTGTCTGATGATTCACTATGTGTCAGATGATTCACCCAGTGTCTGATGATTCACTCAGTGTCAGATGATTCACTTAGTGTCAGATGATTCACCCAGTGTCTGATGATTCACCCAGTGTCAGATGATTCACCCAGTGTCTGATGATTCACTCCGTGTCAGATGATTCACTCAGTCTCTGATGATTCACCCAGTGTCTGATGATTCACCCAGTGTCAGATGATTCACCCAGTGTCAGATGATTCACTCAGTGTCTGATGATTCACCCAGTGTCTGATGATTCACCCAGTGTCTGATGATTCACCCAGTGCCTGATGATTCACTCAGTGTCAGATGATTCACCCAGTGTCTGATGATTCACCCAGTGTCTGATGATTCACCCAGTGTCTGATGATTCACCCAATGTCTGCTGATTCACTCAGTGTCAGATGATTCACTCAGTGTCAGATGATTCACCCAGTGTCAGATGATTCACCCAGTGTCAGATGATTCACTCAGTGTTTCACCCAGTGTCAGATGATTCACCCAGTGTCAGATGATTCACTCAGTGTCTGATGATTCACCCAGTGTCTGATGATTCACCCAGTGTCAGATGATTCACCCAATGTCTGATGATTCACCCAGTGTCTGATGATTCACCCAGTGTCTGATGATTCACCCAGTGTCAGATGATTCACTCAGTGTCAGATGATTCACTCAGTGTCTGATGATTCACCCAATGTCAGATGATTCACCCAGTGTCTGATGATTCACTCAGTGTCTGATGATTCACCCAGTGCCTGATGATTCACCCAGTGTCTGATGATTCACCCAGTGCCTAAAGATTCACCCAGTGTCTGATGATTCACCCAGTGTCTGATGATTCACTCAGTGTCAGATGATTCACTCAGTGTCTGATGATTCACTCAGTGTCTGATGATTCATCCAGTGTCTGATGATTCACCCAGTGTCTGATGATTCACTCAGTGTCTGATGATTCACCCAGTGTCAGATGATTCACCCAGTGTCAGATGATTCACCCAATGTCAGATGATTCACCCAGTGTCAGATGATTCACCCAGTGTCAGATGATTCACCCAGTGTCTGATGATTCACTCAGTGTCTGATGATTCACCCAGTGTCAGATGATTCACCCAATGTCAGATGATTCACCCAATGTCAGATGATTCACCCAGTGTCAGATGATTCACCCAGTGTCAGATGATTCACCCAGTGTCTGATGATTCACCCAATGTCAGATGATTCACCCAGTGTCTGATGATTCACCCAGTGTCTGATGATTCACCCAGTGTCAGATGATTCACCCAATGTCAGATGATTCACCCAATGTCAGATGATTCACCCAGTGTCAGATGATTCACCCAGTGTCTGATGATTCACCCAATGTCAGATGATTCACCCAGTGTCTGATGATTCACCCAGTGTCTGATGATTCACCCAGTGTCAGATGATTCACCCAGTGTCAGATGATTCACCCAGTGTTTGATGATTCACTCAGTGTCTGATGATTCACCCAGTGTCTGATGATTCACCCAGTGTCTGATGATTCACTCAGTGTCAGATGATTCACCCAGTGTCAGATGATTCACCTCGTGTCAGATGATTCACCCAATGTCAGATGATTCACCCAGTGTCAGATGATTCACCCAGTGTCTGATGATTCACCCAGTGTCAGATGATTCACCCAATGTCAGATGATTCACCCAATGTCAGATGATTCACACAGTGTCAGATGATTCACCCAGTGTCTGATGATTCACTCAGTGTCTGATGATTCACTCAGTGTCTGACGATTCACCCAGTGTCTGATGATTCACCCAGTGTCAGATGATTCACTCAGTGTCTGACGATTCACCCAATGTCAGATGATTCACCCAATGTCAGATGATTTACCCAGTGTCAGATGATTCACCCAGTGTCTGATGATTCACCCAATGTCAGATGATTCACCCAATGTCAGATGATTCACCCAAT
This sequence comes from Pristiophorus japonicus, assembly GCF_044704955.1. NCBI lineage: Eukaryota > Metazoa > Chordata > Chondrichthyes > Pristiophoridae > Pristiophorus > Pristiophorus japonicus. The sequence continues at coordinate 27,522,494 of NC_091987.1, read as the reverse complement.
GTCAGATGATTCACTCAGTGTGAGATGATTCACTCAGTCTCTGATGATTCACCCAGTGTCTGATGATTCACTCAGTGTCAGATGATTCACCCAATGTCTGATGATTCACTCAGTGTCAGATGATTCACTCAGTCTCTGATGATTCACCCAGTGTCTGATGATTCACTCAGTGTTAGATGATTCACTCAGTGTGAGATGATTCACTCAGTCTCTGATGATTCACCCAGTGTCTGATGATTCACCCAGTGTCAGATGATTCATCCAGTGTCAGATGATTCACTCAGTGTCTGATGATTCACTCAGTGTCAGATGATTCACCCAGTGGCTGATGATTCAGTCAGTGTCAGATGATTCAGTCAGTGTCTGATGATTCACCCAATGTCTGATGATTCACCCAGTGTTTGATGATGCACCCAATGTCAGATGATTCACCCAGTGTCTGATGATTCACCCAGTGTCTGATGATTCACTCAGTGTCAGATGATTCACCCAGTGTCTGATGATTCACTCAGTGTCTGATGATTCACTATGTGTCAGATGATTCACCCAGTGTCTGATGATTCACTCAGTGTCAGATGATTCACTCAGTGTCTGATGATTCACCCAGTGTCTGATGATTCACCCAGTGTCAGATGATTCACCCAGTGTCTGATGATTCACTCCGTGTCAGATGATTCACTCAGTCTCTGATGATTCACCCAGTGTCTGATGATTCACCCAGTGTCAGATGATTCACCCAGTGTCAGATGATTCACTCAGTGTCTGATGATTCACCCAGTGTCTGATGATTCACCCAGTGCCTGATGATTCACTCAGTGTCAGATGATTCACCCAGTGTCTGATGATTCACCCAGTGTCTGATGATTCACCCAGTGTCTGATGATTCACCCAATGTCTGCTGATTCACTCAGTGTCAGATGATTCACTCAGTGTCAGATGATTCACCCAGTGTCAGATGATTCACCCAGTGTCAGATGATTCACTCAGTGTCTGATGATTCACCCAGTGTCTGATGATTCACCCAGTGTCAGATGATTCACCCAATGTCTGATGATTCACCCAGTGTCAGATGATTCACCCAGTGTCAGATGATTCACCCAGTGTCAGATGATTCACTCAGTGTCTGATGATTCACTCAGTGTCTGACGATTCACCCAGTGTCAGATGATTCACTCAGTGTCTGATGATTCACCCAATGTCAGATGATTCACCCAATGTCAGATGATTCACCCAGTGTCAGATGATTCACCCAGTGTCTGATGATTCACCCAGTGTCAGATGATTCACTCAGTGTCTGATGATTCAACCAGTGTCTGATGATTCACCCAGTGTCTGATGATTCACCCAGTGTCTGATGATTCACTCAGTGTCAGATGATTCACTCAGTGTGAGATGATTCACTCAGTCTCTGATGATTCACCCAGTGTCTGATGATTCACTCAGTGTCAGATGATTCACCCAATGTCTGATGATTCACTCAGTGTCAGATGATTCACTCAGTCTCTGATGATTCACCCAGTGTCTGATGATTCACTCAGTGTCAGATGATTCACTCAGTGTGAGATGATTCACTCAGTCTCTGATGATTCACCCAGTGTCTGATGATTCACCCAGTGTCAGATGATTCACCCAGTGTCAGATGATTCACTCAGTGTCTGATGATTCACTCAGTGTCAGAGGATTCACCCAGTGGCTGATGATTCACTCAGTGTCAGATGATTCAGTCAGTGTCTGATGATTCACCCAGTGTCTGATGATTCACTCATTGTCTGATGATTCACCCAATGTCTGATGATTCACCCAGTGTTTGATGATGCACCCAATGTCAGATGATTCACCCAGTGTCTGATGATTCACCCAGTGTCTGATGATTCACTCAGTGTCAGATGATTCACCCAGTGTCTGATGATTCACTCAGTGTCTGATGATTCACTATGTGTCAGATGATTCACCCAGTGTCTGATGATTCACTCAGTGTCAGATGATTCACTCAGTGTCTGATGATTCACCCAGTGTCTGATGATTCACCCAGTGTCAGATGATTCACCCAGTGTCTGATGATTCACTCAGTGTCAGATGATTCACTCAGTCTCTGATGATTCACCAAGTGTCTGATGATTCACCCAGTGTCAGATGATTCACCCAGTGTCAGATGATTCACTCAGTGTCTGATGATTCACTCAGTGTCAGATGATTCACCCAGTGTCTGATGATTCACCCAGTGCCTGATGATTCACTCAGTGTCAGATGATTCACCCAGTGTCTGATGATTCACTCAGTGTCTGATGATTCACCCAGTGTCTGATGATTCACCCAGTGTCTGATGATTCACCCAATGTCTGATGATTCACTCAGTGTCAGATGATTCACTCAGTGTCAGATGATTCACCCAGTGTCAGATGATTCACCCAGTGTCAGATGATTCACTCAGTGTCTGATGATTCCCCCAGTGTCTGATGATTCACCCAGTGTCAGATGATTCACCCAATGTCTGATGATTCACCCAGTGTCTGATGATTCACCCAGTGTCTGATGATTCACCCAGTGTCAGATGATTCACTCAGTGTCAGATGATTCACTCAGTGTCTGATGATTCACCCAATGTCAGATGATTCACCCAGTGTCTGATGATTCACTCAGTGTCTGATGATTCACCCAGTGCCTGATGATTCACCCAGTGTCTGATGATTCACCCAGTGCCTGAAGTTTCACCCAGTGTCTGACGATTCACCCAGTGTCTGATGATTCACTCAGTGTCAGATGATTCACTCAGTGTCTGATGATTCACTCAGTGTCTGATGATTCACCCAGTGTCTGATGATTCACCCAATGTCTGATGATTCACTCAGTGTCTGATGATTCACCCAGTGTCAGATGATTCACCCAGTGTCAGATGATTCACCCAATGTCAGATGATTCACCCAGTGTCAGATGATTCACCCAGTGTCAGATGATTCACCCAGTGTCTGATGATTCACTCAGTGTCTGATGATTCACCCAGTGTCAGATGATTCACCCAATGTCAGATGATTCACCCAATGTCAGATGATTCACCCAGTGTCAGATGATTCACCCAGTGTCAGATGATTCACCCAGTGTCTGATGATTCACCCAATGTCAGATGATTCACCCAGTGTCTGATGATTCACCCAGTGTCTGATGATTCACCCAGTGTCAGATGATTCACCCAATGTCAGATGATTCACCCAATGTCAGATGATTCACCCAGTGTCAGATGATTCACCCAGTGTCTGATGATTCACCCAATGTCAGATGATTCACCCAGTGTCTGATGATTCACCCAGTGTCTGATGATTCACCCAGTGTCAGATGATTCACCCAGTGTCAGATGATTCACCCAGTGTTTGATGATTCACTCAGTGTCTGATGATTCACCCAGTGTCTGATGATTCACCCAGTGTCTGATGATTCACTCAGTGTCAGATGATTCACCCAGTGTCAGATGATTCACCTCGTGTCAGATGATTCACCCAATGTCAGATGATTCACCCAGTGTCAGATGATTCACCCAGTGTCTGATGATTCACTCAGTGTCTGATGATTCACCCAGTGTCAGATGATTCACCCAATGTCAGATGATTCACCCAATGTCAGATGATTCACACAGTGTCAGATGATTCACCCAGTGTCTGATGATTCACTCAGTGTCTGATGATTCACTCAGTGTCTGACGATTCACCCAGTGTCTGATGATTCACCCAGTGTCAGATGATTCACTCAGTGTCTGATGATTCACCCAATGTCAGATGATTCACCCAATGTCAGATGATTCACCCAGTGTCAGATGATTCACCCAGTGTCTGATGATTCACCCAATGTCAGATGATTCACCCAATGTCAGATGATTCACCCAATGTCAGATGATTCACTCAGTGTGAGATGATTCACTCAGTCTCTGATGATTCACCCAGTGTCTGATGATTCACTCAGTGTCAGATGATTCACCCAATGTCTGATGATTCACTCAGTGTCAGATGATTCACTCAGTCTCTGATGATTCACCCAGTGTCTGATGATTCACTCAGTGTTAGATGATTCACTCAGTGTGAGATGATTCACTCAGTCTCTGATGATTCACCCAGTGTCTGATGATTCACCCAGTGTCAGATGATTCATCCAGTGTCAGATGATTCACTCAGTGTCTGATGATTCACTCAGTGTCAGATGATTCACCCAGTGGCTGATGATTCAGTCAGTGTCAGATGATTCAGTCAGTGTCTGATGATTCACCCAATGTCTGATGATTCACCCAGTGTTTGATGATGCACCCAATGTCAGATGATTCACCCAGTGTCTGATGATTCACCCAGTGTCTGATGATTCACTCAGTGTCAGATGATTCACCCAGTGTCTGATGATTCACTCAGTGTCTGATGATTCACTATGTGTCAGATGATTCACCCAGTGTCTGATGATTCACTCAGTGTCAGATGATTCACTCAGTGTCTGATGATTCACCCAGTGTCTGATGATTCACCCAGTGTCAGATGATTCACCCAGTGTCTGATGATTCACTCCGTGTCAGATGATTCACTCAGTCTCTGATGATTCACCCAGTGTCTGATGATTCACCCAGTGTCAGATGATTCACCCAGTGTCAGATGATTCACTCAGTGTCTGATGATTCACCCAGTGTCTGATGATTCACCCAGTGTCTGATGATTCACCCAGTGCCTGATGATTCACTCAGTGTCAGATGATTCACCCAGTGTCTGATGATTCACCCAGTGTCTGATGATTCACCCAGTGTCTGATGATTCACCCAATGTCTGCTGATTCACTCAGTGTCAGATGATTCACTCAGTGTCAGATGATTCACCCAGTGTCAGATGATTCACCCAGTGTCAGATGATTCACTCAGTGTCTGATGATTCACCCAGTGCCTGATGATTCACCCAGTGTCAGATGATTCACCCAATGTCTGATGATTCACCCAGTGTCAGATGATTCACCCAGTGTCAGATGATTCACCCAGTGTCAGATGATTCACTCAGTGTCTGATGATTCACTCAGTGTCTGACGATTCACCCAGTGTCAGATGATTCACTCAGTGTCTGATGATTCACCCAATGTCAGATGATTCACCCAATGTCAGATGATTCACCCAGTGTCAGATGATTCACCCAGTGTCTGATGATTCACCCAGTGTCAGATGATTCACTCAGTGTCTGATGATTCAACCAGTGTCTGATGATTCACCCAGTGTCTGATGATTCACCCAGTGTCTGATGATTCACTCAGTGTCAGATGATTCACTCAGTGTGAGATGATTCACTCAGTCTCTGATGATTCACCCAGTGTCTGATGATTCACTCAGTGTCAGATGATTCACCCAATGTCTGATGATTCACTCAGTGTCAGATGATTCACTCAGTCTCTGATGATTCACCCAGTGTCTGATGATTCACTCAGTGTCAGATGATTCACTCAGTGTGAGATGATTCACTCAGTCTCTGATGATTCACCCAGTGTCTGATGATTCACCCAGTGTCAGATGATTCACCCAGTGTCAGATGATTCACTCAGTGTCTGATGATTCACTCAGTGTCAGAGGATTCACCCAGTGGCTGATGATTCACTCAGTGTCAGATGATTCAGTCAGTGTCTGATGATTCACCCAGTGTCTGATGATTCACTCATTGTCTGATGATTCACCCAATGTCTGATGATTCACCCAGTGTTTGATGATGCACCCAATGTCAGATGATTCACCCAGTGTCTGATGATTCACCCAGTGTCTGATGATTCACTCAGTGTCAGATGATTCACCCAGTGTCTGATGATTCACTCAGTGTCTGATGATTCACTATGTGTCAGATGATTCACCCAGTGTCTGATGATTCACTCAGTGTCAGATGATTCACTCAGTGTCTGATGATTCACCCAGTGTCTGATGATTCACCCAGTGTCAGATGATTCACCCAGTGTCTGATGATTCACTCAGTGTCAGATGATTCACTCAGTCTCTGATGATTCACCAAGTGTCTGATGATTCACCCAGTGTCAGATGATTCACCCAGTGTCAGATGATTCACTCAGTGTCTGATGATTCACTCAGTGTCAGATGATTCACCCAGTGTCTGATGATTCACCCAGTGCCTGATGATTCACTCAGTGTCAGATGATTCACCCAGTGTCTGATGATTCACTCAGTGTCTGATGATTCACCCAGTGTCTGATGATTCACCCAGTGTCTGATGATTCACCCAATGTCTGATGATTCACTCAGTGTCAGATGATTCACTCAGTGTCAGATGATTCACCCAGTGTCAGATGATTCACCCAGTGTCAGATGATTCACTCAGTGTCTGATGATTCCCCCAGTGTCTGATGATTCACCCAGTGTCAGATGATTCACCCACTGTCTGATGATTCACCCAGTGTCTGATGATTCACCCAGTGTCTGATGATTCACCCAGTGTCAGATGATTCACTCAGTGTCAGATGATTCACTCAGTGTCTGATGATTCACCCAATGTCAGATGATTCACCCAGTGTCTGATGATTCACTCAGTGTCTGATGATTCACCCAGTGCCTGATGATTCACCCAGTGTCTGATGATTCACCCAGTGCCTGAAGTTTCACCCAGTGTCTGACGATTCACCCAGTGTCTGATGATTCACTCAGTGTCAGATGATTCACTCAGTGTCTGATGATTCACTCAGTGTCTGATGATTCACCCAGTGTCTGATGATTCACCCAATGTCAGATGATTCACCCAGTGTCTGATGATTCACCCAGTGCCTGATGATTCACCCAGTGTCTGATGATTCACCCAGTGCCTGAAGATTCACCCAGTGTCTGATGATTCACTCAGTGTCAGATGATTCACTCAGTGTCAGATGATTCACCCAGTGTCAGATGATTCACCCAATGTCAGATGATTCACCCAGTGTCTGATGATTCACTCAGTGTCTGATGATTCACCCAATGTCAGATGATTCACCCAATGTCAGATGATTCACCCAGTGTCAGATGATTCACCCAGTGTCAGATGATTCACCCAGTGTCAGATGATTCACTCAGTGTCTGATGATTCACCCAGTGTCTGATGATTCACCCAGTGCCTGATGATTCACCCAGTGTCTGATGATTCACCCAGTGTCAGATGATTCACCCAGTGTCTGATGATTCACTCAGTGTCTGATGATTCACTCAGTGTCTGATGATTCACCCAATGTCTGATGATTCACCCAGTGTCTGATGATTCACCCAGTGTCAGATGATTCACCCAGAGTCAGATGATTCACCCAGTGTCAGATGATTCACCCAGTGTCTGATGATTCACCCAGTGTCAGATGATTCACTCAGTGTCTGATGATTCACCCAGTGTCTGATGATTCACCCAGTGTCTGATGATTCACCCAGTGTCAGATGATTCACCCAATGTCAGATGATTCACCCAGTGTCAGATGATTCACCCAGTGTCTGATGATTCACTCAGTGTCTGATGATTCACCCAGTGTCAGATGATTCACCCAGTGTCAGATGATTCACCCAGTGTCTGATGATTCACTCAGTGTCTGATGATTCACTCAGTGTCTGACGATTCACCCAGTGTCTGATGATTCACCCAGTGTCAGATGATTCACTCAGTGTCTGATGATTCACCCAATGTCAGATGATTCACCCAATGTCAGATGATTCACCCAGTGTCAGATGATTCACCCAGTGTCTGATGATTCACTCAGTGTCTGATGATTCACCCAATGTCAGATGATTCACCCAATGTCAGATAATTCACCCAGTGTCAGATGATTCACCCAGTGTCAGATGATTCACCCAGTGTCTGATGATTCACACAGTGTCAGATGATTCACTCAGTGTCTGATGATTCAACCAGTGTCTGATGATTCACCCAGTGTCTGATGATTCACCCAGTGTCTGATGATTCACTCAGTGTCAGATGATTCACTCAGTGTGAGATGATTCACTCAGTCTCTGATGATTCACCCAGTGTCTGATGATTCACTCAGTGTCAGATGATTCACCCAATGTCTGATGATTCACTCAGTGTCAGATGATTCACTCAGTCTCTGATGATTCACCCAGTGTCTGATGATTCACTCAGTGTCAGATGATTCACTCAGTGTGAGATGATTCACTCAGTCTCTGATGATTCACCCAGTGTCTGATGATTCACCCAGTGTCAGATGATTCATCCAGTGTCAGATGATTCACTCAGTGTCTGATGATTCACTAAGTGTCAGATGATTCACCCAGTGGCTGATGATTCACTCAGTGTCAGATGATTCAGTCAGTGTCTGATGATTCACCCAGTGTCTGATGATTCACTCAGTGTCTGATGATTCACCCAATGTCTGATGATTCACCCAGTGTTTGATGATGCACCCAATGTCAGATGATTCACCCAGTGTCTGATGATTCACCCAGTGTCTGATGATTCACTCAGTGTCAGATGATTCACCCAGTGTCTGATGATTCACTCAGTGTCTGATGATTCACCCAGTGTCTGATGATTCACTCAGTGTCAGATGATTCACTCAGTGTCTGATGATTCACCCAGTGTCTGATGATTCACCCAGTGTCAGATGATTCACCCAGTGTCTGATGATTCACTCCGTGTCAGATGATTCACTCAGTCTCTGATGATTCACCCAGTGTCTGATGATTCACCCAGTGTCAGATGATTCACCCAGTGTCAGATGATTCACTCAGTGTCTGATGATTCACCCAGTGTCTGATGATTCACCCAGTGTCTGATGATTCACCCAGTGCCTGATGATTCACTCAGTGTCAGATGATTCACCCAGTGTCTGATGATTCACTCAGTGTCTGATGATTCACCCAGTGTCTGATGATTCACCCAGTGTCTGATGATTCACCCAATGTCTGCTGATTCACTCAGTGTCAGATGATTCACTCAGTGTCAGATGATTCACCCAGTGTCAGATGATTCACCCAGTGTCAGATGATTCACCCAGTGTCTGATGATTCACCCAGTGTCAGATGATTCACCCAATGTCTGATGATTCACCCAGTGTCTGATGATTCACCCAGTGTCTGATGATTCACCCAGTGTCAGATGATTCACTCAGTGTCAGATGATTCACTCAGTGTCTGATGATTCACCCAATGTCAGATGATTCACCCAGTGTCTGATGATTCACTCAGTGTCTGATGATTCACCCAGTGCCTGATGATTCACCCAGTGTCTGATGATTCACCCAGTGCCTGAAGATTCACCCAGTGTCTGATGATTCACCCAGTGTCTGATGATTCACTCAGTGTCAGATGATTCACTCAGTGTCTGATGATTCACTCAGTGTCTGATGATTCATCCAGTGTCTGATGATTCACTCAGTGTCTGATGATTCACCCAGTGTCTGATGATTCACTCAGTGTCTGATGATTCACCCAGTGTCAGATGATTCATCCAGTGTCAGATGATTCACTCAGTGTCTGATGATTCACTCAGTGTCAGATGATTCACCCAGTGGCTGATGATTCAGTCAGTGTCAGATGATTCAGTCAGTGTCTGATGATTCACCCAATGTCTGATGATTCACCCAGTGTTTGATGATGCACCCAATGTCAGATGATTCACCCAGTGTCTGATGATTCACCCAGTGTCTGATGATTCACTCAGTGTCAGATGATTCACCCAGTGTCTGATGATTCACTCAGTGTCTGATGATTCACTATGTGTCAGATGATTCACCCAGTGTCTGATGATTCACTCAGTGTCAGATGATTCACTCAGTGTCTGATGATTCACCCAGTGTCTGATGATTCACCCAGTGTCAGATGATTCACCCAGTGTCTGATGATTCACTCCGTGTCAGATGATTCACTCAGTCTCTGATGATTCACCCAGTGTCTGATGATTCACCCAGTGTCAGATGATTCACCCAGTGTCAGATGATTCACTCAGTGTCTGATGATTCACCCAGTGTCTGATGATTCACCCAGTGTCTGATGATTCACCCAGTGCCTGATGATTCACTCAGTGTCAGATGATTCACCCAGTGTCTGATGATTCACCCAGTGTCTGATGATTCACCCAGTGTCTGATGATTCACCCAATGTCTGCTGATTCACTCAGTGTCAGATGATTCACTCAGTGTCAGATGATTCACCCAGTGTCAGATGATTCACCCAGTGTCAGATGATTCACTCAGTGTCTGATGATTCACCCAGTGCCTGATGATTCACCCAGTGTCAGATGATTCACCCAATGTCTGATGATTCACCCAGTGTCAGATGATTCACCCAGTGTCAGATGATTCACCCAGTGTCAGATGATTCACTCAGTGTCTGATGATTCACTCAGTGTCTGACGATTCACCCAGTGTCAGATGATTCACTCAGTGTCTGATGATTCACCCAATGTCAGATGATTCACCCAATGTCAGATGATTCACCCAGTGTCAGATGATTCACCCAGTGTCTGATGATTCACCCAGTGTCAGATGATTCACTCAGTGTCTGATGATTCAACCAGTGTCTGATGATTCACCCAGTGTCTGATGATTCACCCAGTGTCTGATGATTCACTCAGTGTCAGATGATTCACTCAGTGTGAGATGATTCACTCAGTCTCTGATGATTCACCCAGTGTCTGATGATTCACTCAGTGTCAGATGATTCACCCAATGTCTGATGATTCACTCAGTGTCAGATGATTCACTCAGTCTCTGATGATTCACCCAGTGTCTGATGATTCACTCAGTGTCAGATGATTCACTCAGTGTGAGATGATTCACTCAGTCTCTGATGATTCACCCAGTGTCTGATGATTCACCCAGTGTCAGATGATTCACCCAGTGTCAGATGATTCACTCAGTGTCTGATGATTCACTCAGTGTCAGAGGATTCACCCAGTGGCTGATGATTCACTCAGTGTCAGATGATTCAGTCAGTGTCTGATGATTCACCCAGTGTCTGATGATTCACTCATTGTCTGATGATTCACCCAATGTCTGATGATTCACCCAGTGTTTGATGATGCACCCAATGTCAGATGATTCACCCAGTGTCTGATGATTCACCCAGTGTCTGATGATTCACTCAGTGTCAGATGATTCACCCAGTGTCTGATGATTCACTCAGTGTCTGATGATTCACTATGTGTCAGATGATTCACCCAGTGTCTGATGATTCACTCAGTGTCAGATGATTCACTCAGTGTCTGATGATTCACCCAGTGTCTGATGATTCACCCAGTGTCAGATGATTCACCCAGTGTCTGATGATTCACTCAGTGTCAGATGATTCACTCAGTCTCTGATGATTCACCAAGTGTCTGATGATTCACCCAGTGTCAGATGATTCACCCAGTGTCAGATGATTCACTCAGTGTCTGATGATTCACTCAGTGTCAGATGATTCACCCAGTGTCTGATGATTCACCCAGTGCCTGATGATTCACTCAGTGTCAGATGATTCACCCAGTGTCTGATGATTCACTCAGTGTCTGATGATTCACCCAGTGTCTGATGATTCACCCAGTGTCTGATGATTCACCCAATGTCTGATGATTCACTCAGTGTCAGATGATTCACTCAGTGTCAGATGATTCACCCAGTGTCAGATGATTCACCCAGTGTCAGATGATTCACTCAGTGTCTGATGATTCCCCCAGTGTCTGATGATTCACCCAGTGTCAGATGATTCACCCACTGTCTGATGATTCACCCAGTGTCTGATGATTCACCCAGTGTCTGATGATTCACCCAGTGTCAGATGATTCACTCAGTGTCAGATGATTCACTCAGTGTCTGATGATTCACCCAATGTCAGATGATTCACCCAGTGTCTGATGATTCACTCAGTGTCTGATGATTCACCCAGTGCCTGATGATTCACCCAGTGTCTGATGATTCACCCAGTGCCTGAAGTTTCACCCAGTGTCTGACGATTCACCCAGTGTCTGATGATTCACTCAGTGTCAGATGATTCACTCAGTGTCTGATGATTCACTCAGTGTCTGATGATTCACCCAGTGTCTGATGATTCACCCAATGTCAGATGATTCACCCAGTGTCTGATGATTCACCCAGTGCCTGATGATTCACCCAGTGTCTGATGATTCACCCAGTGCCTGAAGATTCACCCAGTGTCTGATGATTCACTCAGTGTCAGATGATTCACTCAGTGTCAGATGATTCACCCAGTGTCAGATGATTCACCCAATGTCAGATGATTCACCCAGTGTCTGATGATTCACTCAGTGTCTGATGATTCACCCAATGTCAGATGATTCACCCAATGTCAGATGATTCACCCAGTGTCAGATGATTCACCCAGTGTCAGATGATTCACCCAGTGTCAGATGATTCACTCAGTGTCTGATGATTCACCCAGTGTCTGATGATTCACCCAGTGCCTGATGATTCACCCAGTGTCTGATGATTCACCCAGTGTCAGATGATTCACCCAGTGTCTGATGATTCACTCAGTGTCTGATGATTCACTCAGTGTCTGATGATTCACCCAATGTCTGATGATTCACCCAGTGTCTGATGATTCACCCAGTGTCAGATGATTCACCCAGAGTCAGATGATTCACCCAGTGTCAGATGATTCACCCAGTGTCTGATGATTCACCCAGTGTCAGATGATTCACTCAGTGTCTGATGATTCACCCAGTGTCTGATGATTCACCCAGTGTCTGATGATTCACCCAGTGTCAGATGATTCACCCAATGTCAGATGATTCACCCAGTGTCAGATGATTCACCCAGTGTCTGATGATTCACTCAGTGTCTGATGATTCACCCAGTGTCAGATGATTCACCCAGTGTCAGATGATTCACCCAGTGTCTGATGATTCACTCAGTGTCTGATGATTCACTCAGTGTCTGACGATTCACCCAGTGTCTGATGATTCACCCAGTGTCAGATGATTCACTCAGTGTCTGATGATTCACCCAATGTCAGATGATTCACCCAATGTCAGATGATTCACCCAGTGTCAGATGATTCACCCAGTGTCTGATGATTCACTCAGTGTCTGATGATTCACCCAATGTCAGATGATTCACCCAATGTCAGATAATTCACCCAGTGTCAGATGATTCACCCAGTGTCAGATGATTCACCCAGTGTCTGATGATTCACACAGTGTCAGATGATTCACTCAGTGTCTGATGATTCAACCAGTGTCTGATGATTCACCCAGTGTCTGATGATTCACCCAGTGTCTGATGATTCACTCAGTGTCAGATGATTCACTCAGTGTGAGATGATTCACTCAGTCTCTGATGATTCACCCAGTGTCTGATGATTCACTCAGTGTCAGATGATTCACCCAATGTCTGATGATTCACTCAGTGTCAGATGATTCACTCAGTCTCTGATGATTCACCCAGTGTCTGATGATTCACTCAGTGTCAGATGATTCACTCAGTGTGAGATGATTCACTCAGTCTCTGATGATTCACCCAGTGTCTGATGATTCACCCAGTGTCAGATGATTCATCCAGTGTCAGATGATTCACTCAGTGTCTGATGATTCACTAAGTGTCAGATGATTCACCCAGTGGCTGATGATTCACTCAGTGTCAGATGATTCAGTCAGTGTCTGATGATTCACCCAGTGTCTGATGATTCACTCAGTGTCTGATGATTCACCCAATGTCTGATGATTCACCCAGTGTTTGATGATGCACCCAATGTCAGATGATTCACCCAGTGTCTGATGATTCACCCAGTGTCTGATGATTCACTCAGTGTCAGATGATTCACCCAGTGTCTGATGATTCACTCAGTGTCTGATGATTCACCCAGTGTCTGATGATTCACTCAGTGTCAGATGATTCACTCAGTGTCTGATGATTCACCCAGTGTCTGATGATTCACCCAGTGTCAGATGATTCACCCAGTGTCTGATGATTCACTCCGTGTCAGATGATTCACTCAGTCTCTGATGATTCACCCAGTGTCTGATGATTCACCCAGTGTCAGATGATTCACCCAGTGTCAGATGATTCACTCAGTGTCTGATGATTCACCCAGTGTCTGATGATTCACCCAGTGTCTGATGATTCACCCAGTGCCTGATGATTCACTCAGTGTCAGATGATTCACCCAGTGTCTGATGATTCACTCAGTGTCTGATGATTCACCCAGTGTCTGATGATTCACCCAGTGTCTGATGATTCACCCAATGTCTGCTGATTCACTCAGTGTCAGATGATTCACTCAGTGTCAGATGATTCACCCAGTGTCAGATGATTCACCCAGTGTCAGATGATTCACCCAGTGTCTGATGATTCACCCAGTGTCAGATGATTCACCCAATGTCTGATGATTCACCCAGTGTCTGATGATTCACCCAGTGTCTGATGATTCACCCAGTGTCAGATGATTCACTCAGTGTCAGATGATTCACTCAGTGTCTGATGATTCACCCAATGTCAGATGATTCACCCAGTGTCTGATGATTCACTCAGTGTCTGATGATTCACCCAGTGCCTGATGATTCACCCAGTGTCTGATGATTCACCCAGTGCCTGAAGATTCACCCAGTGTCTGATGATTCACCCAGTGTCTGATGATTCACTCAGTGTCAGATGATTCACTCAGTGTCTGATGATTCACTCAGTGTCTGATGATTCATCCAGTGTCTGATGATTCACTCAGTGTCTGATGATTCACCCAGTGTCTGATGATTCACTCAGTGTCTGATGATTCACCCAGTGTCAGATGATTCACCCAGTGTCAGATGATTCACCCAATGTCAGATGATTCACCCAGTGTCAGATGATTCACCCAATGTCTGATGATTCACTCAGTGTCTGATGATTCACCCAGTGTCAGATGATTCACCCAATGTCAGATGATTCACCCAATGTCAGATGATTCACCCAGTGTCAGATGATTCACCCAGTGTCAGATGATTCACCCAGTGTCTGATGATTCACCCAATGTCAGATGATTCACCCAGTGTCTGATGATTCACCCAGTGTCTGATGATTCACCCAGTGTTTGATGATTCACCCAGTGTCTGATGATTCACCCAGTGTCAGATGATTCACCCAGTGTCTGATGATTCACCCAGTGTCTGATGATTCACCCAATGTCTGATGATTCACTCAGTGTCAGATGATTCACTCAGTGTCAGATGATTCACTCAGTGTCTGATGATTCGCCCAGTGTCTGATGATTCACCCAGTGTCAGATGATTCACCCAATGTCTGATGATTCACCCAGTGTCTGATGATTCACCCAGTGTCAGATGATTCGCTCAGTGTCAGATGATTCACTCAGTGTCTGATGATTCACCCAGTGTCTGATGATTCACTCAGTGTCTGATGATTCACCCAGTGTCTGATGATTCACTCAGTGTCAGATGATTCACCCAGTGTCAGATGATTCACCCAATGTCAGATGATTCACCCAGTGTCAGATGATTCACCCAGTGTCAGATTATTCACCCAGTGTCTGATGATTCACCCAGTGTCAGATGATTCACCCAATGTCAGATGATTCACCCAATGTCAGATGATTCACCCAGTGTCAGATGATTCACCCAGTGTCAGATGATTCACCCAGTGTCTGATGATTCACCCAATGTCAGATGATTCACCCAGTGTCTGATGATTCACCCAGTGTCTGATGATTCACCCAGTGTCAGATGATTCACCCAGTGTCAGATGATTCACCCAGTGTCAGATGATTCACTCAGTGTCTGATGATTCACCCAGTGTCTGATGATTCACCCAGTGTCAGATGATTCACCCAGTGTCAGATGATTCACCTCGTGTCAGATGATTCACCCAATGTCAGATGATTCACCCAGTGTCAGATGATTCACCCAGTGTCTGATGATTCACTCAGTGTCTGATGATTCACCCAGTGTCAGATGATTCACCCAATGTCAGATGATTCACCCAATGTCAGATGATTCACACAGTGTCAGATGATTCACCCAGTGTCTGATGATTCACTCAGTGTCTGATGATTCACTCAGTGTCTGACGATTCACCCAGTGTCTGATGATTCACCCAGTGTCAGATGATTCGCTCAGTGTCTGATGATTCACCCAATGTCAGATGATTCACCCAATGTCAGATGATTCACCCAGTGTCAGATGATTCACCCAGTGTCTGATGATTCACCCAATGTCAGATGATTCACCCAATGTCAGATGATTCACCCAATGTCAGATGATTCACTCAGTGTGAGATGATTCACTCAGTCTCTGATGATTCACCCAGTGTCTGATGATTCACTCAGTGTCAGATGATTCACCCAATGTCTGATGATTCACTCAGTGTCAGATGATTCACTCAGTCTCTGATGATTCACCCAGTGTCTGATGATTCACTCAGTGTCAGATGATTCACTCAGTGTGAGATGATTCACTCAGTCTCTGATGATTCACCCAGTGTCTGATGATTCACCCAGTGTCAGATGATTCATCCAGTGTCAGATGATTCACTCAGTGTCTGATGATTCACTCAGTGTCAGATGATTCACCCAGTGGCTGATGATTCACTCAGTGTCAGATGATTCAGTCAGTGTCTGATGATTCACCCAGTGTCTGATGATTCACCCAATGTCTGATGATTCACCCAGTGTTTGATGATGCACCCAATGTCAGATGATTCACCCAGTGTCTGATGATTCACCCAGTGTCTGATGATTCACTCAGTGTCAGATGATTCACCCAGTGTCTGATGATTCACTCAGTGTCTGATGATTCACTATGTGTCAGATGATTCACCCAGTGTCTGATGATTCACTCAGTGTCAGATGATTCACTCAGTGTCTGATGATTCACCCAGTGTCTGATGATTCACCCAGTGTCTGATGATTCACTCCGTGTCAGATGATTCACTCAGTCTCTGATGATTCACCCAGTGTCTGATGATTCACCCAGTGTCAGATGATTCACCCAGTGTCAGATGATTCACTCAGTGTCTGATGATTCACCCAGTGTCTGATGATTCACCCAGTGTCTGATGATTCACCCAGTGCCTGATGATTCACTCAGTGTCAGATGATTCACCCAGTGTCTGATGATTCACCCAGTGTCTGATGATTCACCCAGTGTCTGATGATTCACCCAATGTCTGCTGATTCACTCAGTGTCAGATGATTCACTCAGTGTCAGATGATTCACCCAGTGTCAGATGATTCACCCAATGTCAGATGATTCACTCAGTGTCTGATGATTCACCCAGTGTCTGATGATTCACCCAGTGTCAGATGATTCACCCAATGTCTGATGATTCACCCAGTGTCTGATGATTCACCCAGTGTCTGATGATTCACCCAGTGTCAGATGATTCACTCAGTGTCAGATGATTCACTCAGTGTCTGATGATTCACCCAATGTCAGATGATTCACCCAGTGTCTGATGATTCACTCAGTGTCTGATGATTCACCCAGTGCCTGATGATTCACCCAGTGTCTGATGATTCACCCAGTGCCTGAAGATTCACCCAGTGTCTGATGATTCACCCAGTGTCTGATGATTCACTCAGTGTCAGATGATTCACTCAGTGTCTGATGATTCACTCAGTGTCTGATGATTCATCCAGTGTCTGATGATTCACTCAGTGTCTGATGATTCACCCAGTGTCTGATGATTCACTCAGTGTCTGATGATTCACCCAGTGTCAGATGATTCACCCAGTGTCAGATGATTCACCCAATGTCAGATGATTCACCCAGTGTCAGATGATTCACCCAGTGTCAGATGATTCACCCAGTGTCTGATGATTCACTCAGTGTCTGATGATTCACCCAGTGTCAGATGATTCACCCAATGTCAGATGATTCACCCAATGTCAGATGATTCACCCAGTGTCAGATGATTCACCCAGTGTCAGATGATTCACCCAGTGTCTGATGATTCACCCAATGTCAGATGATTCACCCAGTGTCTGATGATTCACCCAGTGTCTGATGATTCACCCAGTGTCAGATGATTCACCCAATGTCAGATGATTCACCCAATGTCAGATGATTCACCCAGTGTCAGATGATTCACCCAGTGTCAGATGATTCACCCAGTGTCTGATGATTCACCCAATGTCAGATGATTCACCCAGTGTCTGATGATTCACCCAGTGTCTGATGATTCACCCAGTGTCAGATGATTCACCCAGTGTCAGATGATTCACCCAGTGTTTGATGATTCACTCAGTGTCAGATGATTCACTCAGTGTCTGATGATTCACCCAGTGTCTGATGATTCACCCAGTGTCTGATGATTCACTCAGTGTCAGATGATTCACCCAGTGTCAGATGATTCACCTCGTGTCACATGATTCACCCAATGTCAGATGATTCACCCAGTGTCAGATGATTCACCCAGTGTCTGATGATTCACTCAGAGTCTGATGATTCACCCAGTGTCAGATGATTCACCCAATGTCAGATGATTCACCCAATGTCAGATGATTCACCCAGTGTCTGATGATTCACTCAGTGTCTGATGATTCACTCAGTGTCTGACGATTCACCCAGTGTCTGATGATTCACCCAATGTCAGATGATTCACCCAATGTCAGATGATTCACCCAGTGTCAGATGATTCACCCAGTGTCTGATGATTCACCCAATGTCAGATGATTCACCCAATGTCAGATGATTCACCCAATGTCAGATGATTCACTCAGTGTGAGATGATTCACTCAGTCTCTGATGATTCACCCAGTGTCTGATGATTCACTCAGTGTCAGATGATTCACCCAATGTCTGATGATTCACTCAGTGTCAGATGATTCACTCAGTCTCTGATGATTCACCCAGTGTCTGATGATTCACTCAGTGTCAGATGATTCACTCAGTGTGAGATGATTCACTCAGTCTCTGATGATTCACCCAGTGTCTGATGATTCACCCAGTGTCAGATGATTCATCCAGTGTCAGATGATTCACTCAGTGTCTGATGATTCACTCAGTGTCAGATGATTCACCCAGTGTCTGATGATTCACCCAGTGTCAGATGATTCACCCAGTATCTGATGATTCACCCAATGTCTGATGATTCACCCAATGTCTGATGATTCACCCAGTGTTTGATGATGCACCCAATGTCAGATGATTCACCCAGTGTCTGATGATTCACCCAGTGTCTGATGATTCACTCAGTGTCAGATGATTCAGTCAGTGTCTGATGATTCACCCAGTGTCTGATGATTCACCCAATGTCTGATGATTCACCCAGTGTTTGATGATGCACCCAATGTCAGATGATTCACCCAGTGTCTGATGATTCACCCAGTGTCTGATGATTCACTCAGTGTCAGATGATTCACCCAGTGTCTGATGATTCACTCAGTGTCTGATGATTCACTATGTGTCAGATGATTCACCCAGTGTCTGATGATTCACTCAGTGTCAGATGATTCACTCAGTGTCTGATGATTCACCCAGTGTCTGATGATTCACCCAGTGTCAGATGATTCACCCAGTGTCTGATGATTCACTCCGTGTCAGATGATTCACTCAGTCTCTGATGATTCACCCAGTGTCTGATGATTCACCCAGTGTCAGATGATTCACCCAGTGTCAGATGATTCACTCAGTGTCTGATGATTCACCCAGTGTCTGATGATTCACCCAGTGTCTGATGATTCACCCAGTGCCTGATGATTCACTCAGTGTCAGATGATTCACCCAGTGTCTGATGATTCACCCAGTGTCTGATGATTCACCCAATGTCTGCTGATTCACTCAGTGTCAGATGATTCACTCAGTGTCAGATGATTCACCCAGTGTCAGATGATTCACCCAGTGTCAGATGATTCACTCAGTGTCTGATGATTCACCCAGTGTCTGATGATTCACCCAGTGTCAGATGATTCACCCAATGTCTGATGATTCACCCAGTGTCTGATGATTCACCCAGTGTCTGATGATTCACCCAGTGTCAGATGATTCACTCAGTGTCAGATGATTCACTCAGTGTCTGATGATTCACCCAATGTCAGATGATTCACCCAGTGTCTGATGATTCACTCAGTGTCTGATGATTCACCCAGTGCCTGATGATTCACCCAGTGTCTGATGATTCACCCAGTGCCTGAAGATTCACCCAGTGTCTGATGATTCACGCAGTGTCTGATGATTCACTCAGTGTCAGATGATTCACTCAGTGTCTGATGATTCACTCAGTGTCTGATGATTCATCCAGTGTCTGATGATTCACTCAGTGTCTGATGATTCACCCAGTGTCTGATGATTCACTCAGTGTCTGATGATTCACCCAGTGTCAGATGATTCACCCAGTGTCAGATGATTCACCCAATGTCAGATGATTCACCCAGTGTCAGATGATTCACCCAGTGTCAGATGATTCACCCAGTGTCTGATGATTCACCCAGTGTCTGATGATTCACCCAGTGTCAGATGATTCGCTCAGTGTCAGATGATTCACTCAGTGTCTGATGATTCACCCAGTGTCTGATGATTCACTCAGTGTCTGATGATTCACCCAGTGTCTGATGATTCACTCAGTGTCAGATGATTCACCCAGTGTCAGATGATTCACCCAATGTCAGATGATTCACCCAGTGTCAGATGATTCACCCAGTGTCAGATTATTCACCCAGTGTCTGATGATTCACCCAGTGTCAGATGATTCACCCAATGTCAGATGATTCACCCAATGTCAGATGATTCACCCAGTGTCAGATGATTCACCCAGTGTCAGATGATTCACCCAGTGTCTGATGA
Source organism: Pristiophorus japonicus (assembly GCF_044704955.1). Taxonomy (NCBI): domain Eukaryota; kingdom Metazoa; phylum Chordata; class Chondrichthyes; family Pristiophoridae; genus Pristiophorus; species Pristiophorus japonicus. The sequence goes on along the minus strand of NC_091987.1, from coordinate 27,501,813 downwards.
TTCACCCAATGTCAGATGATTCACCCAGTGTCTGATGATTCACCCAGTGTCTGATGATTCACCCAGTGTCAGATGATTCACCCAGTGTCAGATGATTCACCCAGTGTCAGATGATTCACTCAGTGTCTGATGATTCACCCAGTGTCTGATGATTCACCCAGTGTCAGATGATTCACCCAGTGTCAGATGATTCACCTCGTGTCAGATGATTCACCCAATGTCAGATGATTCACCCAGTGTCAGATGATTCACCCAGTGTCTGATGATTCACTCAGTGTCTGATGATTCACCCAGTGTCAGATGATTCACCCAATGTCAGATGATTCACCCAATGTCAGATGATTCACACAGTGTCAGATGATTCACCCAGTGTCTGATGATTCACTCAGTGTCTGATGATTCACTCAGTGTCTGACGATTCACCCAGTGTCTGATGATTCACCCAGTGTCAGATGATTCGCTCAGTGTCTGATGATTCACCCAATGTCAGATGATTCACCCAATGTCAGATGATTCACCCAGTGTCAGATGATTCACCCAGTGTCTGATGATTCACCCAATGTCAGATGATTCACCCAATGTCAGATGATTCACCCAATGTCAGATGATTCACTCAGTGTGAGATGATTCACTCAGTCTCTGATGATTCACCCAGTGTCTGATGATTCACTCAGTGTCAGATGATTCACCCAATGTCTGATGATTCACTCAGTGTCAGATGATTCACTCAGTCTCTGATGATTCACCCAGTGTCTGATGATTCACTCAGTGTCAGATGATTCACTCAGTGTGAGATGATTCACTCAGTCTCTGATGATTCACCCAGTGTCTGATGATTCACCCAGTGTCAGATGATTCATCCAGTGTCAGATGATTCACTCAGTGTCTGATGATTCACTCAGTGTCAGATGATTCACCCAGTGGCTGATGATTCACTCAGTGTCAGATGATTCAGTCAGTGTCTGATGATTCACCCAGTGTCTGATGATTCACCCAATGTCTGATGATTCACCCAGTGTTTGATGATGCACCCAATGTCAGATGATTCACCCAGTGTCTGATGATTCACCCAGTGTCTGATGATTCACTCAGTGTCAGATGATTCACCCAGTGTCTGATGATTCACTCAGTGTCTGATGATTCACTATGTGTCAGATGATTCACCCAGTGTCTGATGATTCACTCAGTGTCAGATGATTCACTCAGTGTCTGATGATTCACCCAGTGTCTGATGATTCACCCAGTGTCTGATGATTCACTCCGTGTCAGATGATTCACTCAGTCTCTGATGATTCACCCAGTGTCTGATGATTCACCCAGTGTCAGATGATTCACCCAGTGTCAGATGATTCACTCAGTGTCTGATGATTCACCCAGTGTCTGATGATTCACCCAGTGTCTGATGATTCACCCAGTGCCTGATGATTCACTCAGTGTCAGATGATTCACCCAGTGTCTGATGATTCACCCAGTGTCTGATGATTCACCCAGTGTCTGATGATTCACCCAATGTCTGCTGATTCACTCAGTGTCAGATGATTCACTCAGTGTCAGATGATTCACCCAGTGTCAGATGATTCACCCAATGTCAGATGATTCACTCAGTGTCTGATGATTCACCCAGTGTCTGATGATTCACCCAGTGTCAGATGATTCACCCAATGTCTGATGATTCACCCAGTGTCTGATGATTCACCCAGTGTCTGATGATTCACCCAGTGTCAGATGATTCACTCAGTGTCAGATGATTCACTCAGTGTCTGATGATTCACCCAATGTCAGATGATTCACCCAGTGTCTGATGATTCACTCAGTGTCTGATGATTCACCCAGTGCCTGATGATTCACCCAGTGTCTGATGATTCACCCAGTGCCTGAAGATTCACCCAGTGTCTGATGATTCACCCAGTGTCTGATGATTCACTCAGTGTCAGATGATTCACTCAGTGTCTGATGATTCACTCAGTGTCTGATGATTCATCCAGTGTCTGATGATTCACTCAGTGTCTGATGATTCACCCAGTGTCTGATGATTCACTCAGTGTCTGATGATTCACCCAGTGTCAGATGATTCACCCAGTGTCAGATGATTCACCCAATGTCAGATGATTCACCCAGTGTCAGATGATTCACCCAGTGTCAGATGATTCACCCAGTGTCTGATGATTCACTCAGTGTCTGATGATTCACCCAGTGTCAGATGATTCACCCAATGTCAGATGATTCACCCAATGTCAGATGATTCACCCAGTGTCAGATGATTCACCCAGTGTCAGATGATTCACCCAGTGTCTGATGATTCACCCAATGTCAGATGATTCACCCAGTGTCTGATGATTCACCCAGTGTCTGATGATTCACCCAGTGTCAGATGATTCACCCAATGTCAGATGATTCACCCAATGTCAGATGATTCACCCAGTGTCAGATGATTCACCCAGTGTCAGATGATTCACCCAGTGTCTGATGATTCACCCAATGTCAGATGATTCACCCAGTGTCTGATGATTCACCCAGTGTCTGATGATTCACCCAGTGTCAGATGATTCACCCAGTGTCAGATGATTCACCCAGTGTTTGATGATTCACTCAGTGTCAGATGATTCACTCAGTGTCTGATGATTCACCCAGTGTCTGATGATTCACCCAGTGTCTGATGATTCACTCAGTGTCAGATGATTCACCCAGTGTCAGATGATTCACCTCGTGTCACATGATTCACCCAATGTCAGATGATTCACCCAGTGTCAGATGATTCACCCAGTGTCTGATGATTCACTCAGAGTCTGATGATTCACCCAGTGTCAGATGATTCACCCAATGTCAGATGATTCACCCAATGTCAGATGATTCACCCAGTGTCTGATGATTCACTCAGTGTCTGATGATTCACTCAGTGTCTGACGATTCACCCAGTGTCTGATGATTCACCCAATGTCAGATGATTCACCCAATGTCAGATGATTCACCCAGTGTCAGATGATTCACCCAGTGTCTGATGATTCACCCAATGTCAGATGATTCACCCAATGTCAGATGATTCACCCAATGTCAGATGATTCACTCAGTGTGAGATGATTCACTCAGTCTCTGATGATTCACCCAGTGTCTGATGATTCACTCAGTGTCAGATGATTCACCCAATGTCTGATGATTCACTCAGTGTCAGATGATTCACTCAGTCTCTGATGATTCACCCAGTGTCTGATGATTCACTCAGTGTCAGATGATTCACTCAGTGTGAGATGATTCACTCAGTCTCTGATGATTCACCCAGTGTCTGATGATTCACCCAGTGTCAGATGATTCATCCAGTGTCAGATGATTCACTCAGTGTCTGATGATTCACTCAGTGTCAGATGATTCACCCAGTGTCTGATGATTCACCCAGTGTCAGATGATTCACCCAGTATCTGATGATTCACCCAATGTCTGATGATTCACCCAATGTCTGATGATTCACCCAGTGTTTGATGATGCACCCAATGTCAGATGATTCACCCAGTGTCTGATGATTCACCCAGTGTCTGATGATTCACTCAGTGTCAGATGATTCAGTCAGTGTCTGATGATTCACCCAGTGTCTGATGATTCACCCAATGTCTGATGATTCACCCAGTGTTTGATGATGCACCCAATGTCAGATGATTCACCCAGTGTCTGATGATTCACCCAGTGTCTGATGATTCACTCAGTGTCAGATGATTCACCCAGTGTCTGATGATTCACTCAGTGTCTGATGATTCACTATGTGTCAGATGATTCACCCAGTGTCTGATGATTCACTCAGTGTCAGATGATTCACTCAGTGTCTGATGATTCACCCAGTGTCTGATGATTCACCCAGTGTCAGATGATTCACCCAGTGTCTGATGATTCACTCCGTGTCAGATGATTCACTCAGTCTCTGATGATTCACCCAGTGTCTGATGATTCACCCAGTGTCAGATGATTCACCCAGTGTCAGATGATTCACTCAGTGTCTGATGATTCACCCAGTGTCTGATGATTCACCCAGTGTCTGATGATTCACCCAGTGCCTGATGATTCACTCAGTGTCAGATGATTCACCCAGTGTCTGATGATTCACCCAGTGTCTGATGATTCACCCAATGTCTGCTGATTCACTCAGTGTCAGATGATTCACTCAGTGTCAGATGATTCACCCAGTGTCAGATGATTCACCCAGTGTCAGATGATTCACTCAGTGTCTGATGATTCACCCAGTGTCTGATGATTCACCCAGTGTCAGATGATTCACCCAATGTCTGATGATTCACCCAGTGTCTGATGATTCACCCAGTGTCTGATGATTCACCCAGTGTCAGATGATTCACTCAGTGTCAGATGATTCACTCAGTGTCTGATGATTCACCCAATGTCAGATGATTCACCCAGTGTCTGATGATTCACTCAGTGTCTGATGATTCACCCAGTGCCTGATGATTCACCCAGTGTCTGATGATTCACCCAGTGCCTGAAGATTCACCCAGTGTCTGATGATTCACGCAGTGTCTGATGATTCACTCAGTGTCAGATGATTCACTCAGTGTCTGATGATTCACTCAGTGTCTGATGATTCATCCAGTGTCTGATGATTCACTCAGTGTCTGATGATTCACCCAGTGTCTGATGATTCACTCAGTGTCTGATGATTCACCCAGTGTCAGATGATTCACCCAGTGTCAGATGATTCACCCAATGTCAGATGATTCACCCAGTGTCAGATGATTCACCCAGTGTCAGATGATTCACCCAGTGTCTGATGATTCACTCAGTGTCTGATGATTCACCCAGTGTCAGATGATTCACCCAATGTCAGATGATTCACCCAATGTCAGATGATTCACCCAGTGTCAGATGATTCACCCAGTGTCAGATGATTCACCCAGTGTCTGATGATTCACCCAATGTCAGATGATTCACCCAGTGTCTGATGATTCACCCAGTGTCTGATGATTCACCCAGTGTTTGATGATTCACCCAGTGTCTGATGATTCACCCAGTGTCAGATGATTCACCCAGTGTCTGATGATTCACCCAGTGTCTGATGATTCACCCAATGTCTGATGATTCACTCAGTGTCAGATGATTCACTCAGTGTCAGATGATTCACTCAGTGTCTGATGATTCGCCCAGTGTCTGATGATTCACCCAGTGTCAGATGATTCACCCAATGTCTGATGATTCACCCAGTGTCTGATGATTCACCCAGTGTCAGATGATTCACTCAGTGTCAGATGATTCACTCAGTGTCTGATGATTCACCCAGTGTCTGATGATTCACTCAGTGTCTGATGATTCACCCAGTGTCTGATGATTCACTCAGTGTCAGATGATTCACCCAGTGTCAGATGATTCACCCAATGTCAGATGATTCACCCAGTGTCAGATGATTCACCCAGTGTCAGATGATTCACCCAGTGTCTGATGATTCACCCAGTGTCAGATGATTCACCCAATGTCAGATGATTCACCCAATGTCAGATGATTCACCCAGTGTCAGATGATTCACCCAGTGTCAGATGATTCACCCAGTGTCTGATGATTCACCCAATGTCAGATGATTCACCCAGTGTCTGATGATTCACCCAGTGTCTGATGATTCACCCAGTGTCAGATGATTCACCCAGTGTCAGATGATTCACCCAGTGTTTGATGATTCACTCAGTGTCAGATGATTCACTCAGTGTCTGATGATTCACCCAGTGTCTGATGATTCACCCAGTGTCAGATGATTCACCCAGTGTCAGATGATTCACCTCGTGTCAGATGATTCACCCAATGTCAGATGATTCACCCAGTGTCAGATGATTCACCCAGTGTCTGATGATTCACTCAGTGTCTGATGATTCACCCAGTGTCAGATGATTCACCCAATGTCAGATGATTCACCCAATGTCAGATGATTCACACAGTGTCAGATGATTCACCCAGTGTCTGATGATTCACTCAGTGTCTGATGATTCACTCAGTGTCTGATGATTCACCCAGTGTCAGATGATTCACCCAATGTCAGATGATTCACCCAATGTCAGATGATTCACCCAGTGTCAGATGATTCACCCAGTGTCTGATGATTCACCCAATGTCAGATGATTCACCCAATGTCAGATGATTCACCCAATGTCAGATGATTCACCCAGTGTCAGATGATTCACTCAGTGTCTGATGATTCACCCAGTGTCTGATGATTCACTCAGTGTCAGACGATTCACCCAATATCTGATGATTCGCCCAGAGTCTGATGATTCACTCAGTGTCAGATGATTCACTCAGTCTCTGATGATTCACCCAGTGTCTGATGATTCACTCAGTGTCAGATGATTCACCCAATGTCTGATGATTCACTCAGTGTCAGATGATTCACTCAGTCTCTGATGATTCACCCAGTGTCTGATGATTCACTCAGTGTCAGATGATTCACTCAGTGTGAGATGATTCACTCAGTCTCTGATGATGCACCCAGTGTCTGATGATTCACCCAGTGTAATATGATTCACCCAGTGTCACATGATTCACTCAGTGTCTGATGATTCACCCAGTGTCAGATGATTCACTCAGTGTCTGATGATTCACCCAATGTCTGATGATTCACTCAGTGTCAGATGATTCACTCAGTGTCAGATGATTCACCCAGTGTCTGATGATTCACTCAGTGTCAGATGATTCACCCAGTGTCTGATGATTCACCCAGTGTCTGATGATTCACCCAGTGTCAGATGATTCACTCAGTGTCTGATGATTCACCCAATGTCAGATGATTCACCCAGTGTCTGATGATTCACTCAGTGTCTGATGATTCACCCAGTGCCTGATGATTCACCCAGTGTCTGATGATTCACCCAGTGCCAGAAGATTCACCCAGTGTCTGATGATTCCCTCAGTGTCTGATGATTCACCCAGTGTCAGATGATTCACCCAGTGTCTGATGATTCACCCAGTGTCTGATGATTCACTCAGTGTCTGATGATTCACTCAGTGTCAGATGATTCACCCAATGTCTGATGATTCACACAGTGTCAGATGATTCACCCAGTGTCAGATGATTCACCCAGTGTTTGATGATTCACCCAGTGTCAGATGATTCACTCAGTGTCTGATGATTCACCCAGTGTCTGATGATTCACCCAGTGTCAGATGATTCACTCAGTGTCAGATGATTCACCCAGTGTCAGATGATTCACCCAGTGTCTGATGATTCACCCAGTGTCAGATGATTCACCCAGTGTCTGATGATTCACCCAATGTCTGATGATTCACCCAGTGTTTGATGATGCACCCAATGTCAGATGATTCACCCAGTGTCTGATGATTCACCCAGTGTCTGATGATTCACTCAGTGTCAGATGATTCACCCAGTGTCTGATGATTCACTCAGTGTCTGATGATTCACTATGTGTCAGATGATTCACCCAGTGTCTGATGATTCACTCAGTGTCAGATGATTCACTCAGTGTCTGATGATTCACCCAGTGTCTGATGATTCACCCAGTGTCTGATGATTCACTCCGTGTCAGATGATTCACTCAGTCTCTGATGATTCACCCAGTGTCTGATGATTCACCCAGTGTCAGATGATTCACCCAGTGTCAGATGATTCACTCAGTGTCTGATGATTCACCCAGTGTCTGATGATTCACCCAGTGTCTGATGATTCACCCAGTGCCTGATGATTCACTCAGTGTCAGATGATTCACCCAGTGTCTGATGATTCACCCAGTGTCTGATGATTCACCCAGTGTCTGATGATTCACCCAATGTCTGCTGATTCACTCAGTGTCAGATGATTCACTCAGTGTCAGATGATTCACCCAGTGTCAGATGATTCACCCAGTGTCAGATGATTCACTCAGTGTCTGATGATTCACCCAGTGTCTGATGATTCACCCAGTGTCAGATGATTCACCCAATGTCTGATGATTCACCCAGTGTCTGATGATTCACCCAGTGTCTGATGATTCACCCAGTGTCAGATGATTCACTCAGTGTCAGATGATTCACTCAGTGTCTGATGATTCACCCAATGTCAGATGATTCACCCAGTGTCTGATGATTCACTCAGTGTCTGATGATTCACCCAGTGCCTGATGATTCACCCAGTGTCTGATGATTCACCCAGTGCCTGAAGATTCACCCAGTGTCTGATGATTCACCCAGTGTCTGATGATTCACTCAGTGTCAGATGATTCACTCAGTGTCTGATGATTCACTCAGTGTCTGATGATTCATCCAGTGTCTGATGATTCACTCAGTGTCTGATGATTCACCCAGTGTCTGATGATTCACTCAGTGTCTGATGATTCACCCAGTGTCAGATGATTCACCCAGTGTCAGATGATTCACCCAATGTCAGATGATTCACCCAGTGTCAGATGATTCACCCAGTGTCAGATGATTCACCCAGTGTCTGATGATTCACTCAGTGTCTGATGATTCACCCAGTGTCAGATGATTCACCCAATGTCAGATGATTCACCCAATGTCAGATGATTCACCCAGTGTCAGATGATTCACCCAGTGTCAGATGATTCACCCAGTGTCTGATGATTCACCCAATGTCAGATGATTCACCCAGTGTCTGATGATTCACCCAGTGTCTGATGATTCACCCAGTGTCAGATGATTCACCCAATGTCAGATGATTCACCCAATGTCAGATGATTCACCCAGTGTCAGATGATTCACCCAGTGTCAGATGATTCACCCAGTGTCTGATGATTCACCCAATGTCAGATGATTCACCCAGTGTCTGATGATTCACCCAGTGTCTGATGATTCACCCAGTGTCAGATGATTCACCCAGTGTCAGATGATTCACCCAGTGTTTGATGATTCACTCAGTGTCAGATGATTCACTCAGTGTCTGATGATTCACCCAGTGTCTGATGATTCACCCAGTGTCTGATGATTCACTCAGTGTCAGATGATTCACCCAGTGTCAGATGATTCACCTCGTGTCACATGATTCACCCAATGTCAGATGATTCACCCAGTGTCAGATGATTCACCCAGTGTCTGATGATTCACTCAGTGTCTGATGATTCACCCAGTGTCAGATGATTCACCCAATGTCAGATGATTCACCCAATGTCAGATGATTCACCCAGTGTCTGATGATTCACTCAGTGTCTGATGATTCACTCAGTGTCTGACGATTCACCCAGTGTCTGATGATTCACCCAATGTCAGATGATTCACCCAATGTCAGATGATTCACCCAGTGTCAGATGATTCACCCAGTGTCTGATGATTCACCCAATGTCAGATGATTCACCCAATGTCAGATGATTCACCCAATGTCAGATGATTCACTCAGTGTGAGATGATTCACTCAGTCTCTGATGATTCACCCAGTGTCTGATGATTCACTCAGTGTCAGATGATTCACCCAATGTCTGATGATTCACTCAGTGTCAGATGATTCACTCAGTCTCTGATGATTCACCCAGTGTCTGATGATTCACTCAGTGTCAGATGATTCACTCAGTGTGAGATGATTCACTCAGTCTCTGATGATTCACCCAGTGTCTGATGATTCACCCAGTGTCAGATGATTCATCCAGTGTCAGATGATTCACTCAGTGTCTGATGATTCACTCAGTGTCAGATGATTCACCCAGTGTCTGATGATTCACCCAGTGTCAGATGATTCACCCAGTATCTGATGATTCACCCAATGTCTGATGATTCACCCAATGTCTGATGATTCACCCAGTGTTTGATGATGCACCCAATGTCAGATGATTCACCCAGTGTCTGATGATTCACCCAGTGTCTGATGATTCACTCAGTGTCAGATGATTCAGTCAGTGTCTGATGATTCACCCAGTGTCTGATGATTCACCCAATGTCTGATGATTCACCCAGTGTTTGATGATGCACCCAATGTCAGATGATTCACCCAGTGTCTGATGATTCACCCAGTGTCTGATGATTCACTCAGTGTCAGATGATTCACCCAGTGTCTGATGATTCACTCAGTGTCTGATGATTCACTATGTGTCAGATGATTCACCCAGTGTCTGATGATTCACTCAGTGTCAGATGATTCACTCAGTGTCTGATGATTCACCCAGTGTCTGATGATTCACCCAGTGTCAGATGATTCACCCAGTGTCTGATGATTCACTCCGTGTCAGATGATTCACTCAGTCTCTGATGATTCACCCAGTGTCTGATGATTCACCCAGTGTCAGATGATTCACCCAGTGTCAGATGATTCACTCAGTGTCTGATGATTCACCCAGTGTCTGATGATTCACCCAGTGTCTGATGATTCACCCAGTGCCTGATGATTCACTCAGTGTCAGATGATTCACCCAGTGTCTGATGATTCACCCAGTGTCTGATGATTCACCCAATGTCTGCTGATTCACTCAGTGTCAGATGATTCACTCAGTGTCAGATGATTCACCCAGTGTCAGATGATTCACCCAGTGTCAGATGATTCACTCAGTGTCTGATGATTCACCCAGTGTCTGATGATTCACCCAGTGTCAGATGATTCACCCAATGTCTGATGATTCACCCAGTGTCTGATGATTCACCCAGTGTCTGATGATTCACCCAGTGTCAGATGATTCACTCAGTGTCAGATGATTCACTCAGTGTCTGATGATTCACCCAATGTCAGATGATTCACCCAGTGTCTGATGATTCACTCAGTGTCTGATGATTCACCCAGTGCCTGATGATTCACCCAGTGTCTGATGATTCACCCAGTGCCTGAAGATTCACCCAGTGTCTGATGATTCACCCAGTGTCTGATGATTCACTCAGTGTCAGATGATTCACTCAGTGTCTGATGATTCACTCAGTGTCTGATGATTCATCCAGTGTCTGATGATTCACTCAGTGTCTGATGATTCACCCAGTGTCTGATGATTCACTCAGTGTCTGATGATTCACCCAGTGTCAGATGATTCACCCAGTGTCAGATGATTCACCCAATGTCAGATGATTCACCCAGTGTCAGATGATTCACCCAGTGTCAGATGATTCACCCAGTGTCTGATGATTCACTCAGTGTCTGATGATTCACCCAGTGTCAGATGATTCACCCAATGTCAGATGATTCACCCAATGTCAGATGATTCACCCAGTGTCAGATGATTCACCCAGTGTCAGATGATTCACCCAGTGTCTGATGATTCACCCAATGTCAGATGATTCACCCAGTGTCTGATGATTCACCCAGTGTCTGATGATTCACCCAGTGTTTGATGATTCACCCAGTGTCTGATGATTCACCCAGTGTCAGATGATTCACCCAGTGTCTGATGATTCACCCAGTGTCTGATGATTCACCCAATGTCTGATGATTCACTCAGTGTCAGATGATTCACTCAGTGTCAGATGATTCACTCAGTGTCTGATGATTCGCCCAGTGTCTGATGATTCACCCAGTGTCAGATGATTCACCCAATGTCTGATGATTCACCCAGTGTCTGATGATTCACCCAGTGTCAGATGATTCACTCAGTGTCAGATGATTCACTCAGTGTCTGATGATTCACCCAGTGTCTGATGATTCACTCAGTGTCTGATGATTCACCCAGTGTCTGATGATTCACTCAGTGTCAGATGATTCACCCAGTGTCAGATGATTCACCCAATGTCAGATGATTCACCCAGTGTCAGATGATTCACCCAGTGTCAGATGATTCACCCAGTGTCTGATGATTCACCCAGTGTCAGATGATTCACCCAATGTCAGATGATTCACCCAATGTCAGATGATTCACCCAGTGTCAGATGATTCACCCAGTGTCAGATGATTCACCCAGTGTCTGATGATTCACCCAGTGTCAGATGATTCACCCAATGTCAGATGATTCACCCAGTGTCAGATGATTCACCCAGTGTCAGATGATTCACCCAGTGTCTGATGATTCACCCAGTGTCAGATGATTCACCCAGTGTCAGATGATTCACTCAGTGTCTGATGATTTACTCAGTGTCAGATGATTCACCCAGTGTCTGATGATTCACTCAGTGTCAGATGATTCACCCAGTGTCTGATGATTCACTCAGTGTCTGATGATTCACCCAGTGTCTGATGATTCACCCAGTGTCTGATGATTCACCCAGTGTCTGATGATTCACTAAGTGTCTGATGATTCACCCAGTGCCTGATGATTCACTCAGTCTCTGATGATTCACCCAGTGTCTGATGATTCACTCAGTCTCTGATGATTCACCCAGTGTCTGATGATTCACTCAGTGTCTGATGATTCTCCCAATGTCTGATGATTCACTCAGTGTCTGATGATTCACTCAGTCTCTGAAGATTCACCCAGTGTCTGATGATTCACTCAGTCTCTGATGATTCACCCAGTGTCTGATGATTCACTCAGTCTCTGATGATTCACCCAGTGTCTGATGATTCACCCAGTGTCAGATGATTCACCCAGTGTCTGATGATTCACGCAGTGTCTGATGATTCACGCAGTGTCTGATAATTCACCCAGTGTCTGATGATTCACCCAGTGTCAGTTGATTCACCCAATGTCTGATGATTCACCCAGTGTCTGATGATTCACCCAGTGTCAGATGATTCACCCAATGTCAGATGATTCACCCAGTGTCAGATGATTCACCCAGTGTCAGATGATTCACCCAGTGTCTGATGATTCACCCAATGTCAGATGATTCACCCAGTGTCTGATGATTCACTCAGTGTCTGATGATTCACCCAGTGTCTGATGATTCACCCAGTGCCTGATGATTCACCCAGTGTCTGATGATTCACTCAGTGTCTGATGATTCACCCAGTGTCAGATGATTCACCCAGTGTCTGATGATTCACCCAGTGTCTGATGATTCACCCAGTGTCTGATGATTCACTCAGTGTCTGATGATTCACCCAGTGTCTGATGATTCACCCAGTGCCTGATGATTCACCCAGTGTCTGATGATTCACTCAGTGTCTGATGATTCACCCAGTGTCAGATGATTCACCCAGTGTCTGATGATTCACCCAGTGTCTGATGATTCACCCAGTGTCTGATGATTCACTCAGTGTCTGATGATTCACTCAGTGCCTGATGATTCACTCAGTCTCTGATGATTCACCCAGTGTCTGATGATTCACTCAGTCTCTGATGATTCACCCAGTGTCTGATGATTCACTCAGTGTCTGATGATTCACCCAATGTCTGATGATTCACTCAGTGTCTGATGATTCACTCAGTCTCTGAAGATTCACCCAGTGTCTGATGATTCACTCAGTCTCTGATGATTCACCCAGTGTCTGATGATTCACTCAGTCTCTGATGATTCACCCAGTGTCTGATGATTCACCCAGTGTCAGATGATTCACCCAGTGTCTGATGATTCACGCAGTGTCTGATGATTCACGCAGTGTCTGATAATTCACCCAGTGTCTGATGATTCACCCAGTGTCAGTTGATTCACCCAATGTCTGATGATTCACCCAGTGTCTGATGATTCACCCAGTGTCAGATGATTCACCCAATGTCAGATGATTCACCCAATGTCAGATGATTCACCCAGTGTCAGATGATTCACCCAGTGTCAGATGATTCACCCAGTGTCTGATGATTCACCCAATGTCAGATGATTCACCCAGTGTCTGATGATTCACTCAGTGTCTGATGATTCACCCAGTGTCTGATGATTCACCCAGTGCCTGATGATTCACCCAGTGTCTGATGATTCACTCAGTGTCTGATGATTCACCCAGTGTCAGATGATTCACCCAGTGTCTGATGATTCACCCAGTGTCTGATGATTCACCCAGTGTCTGATGATTCACTCAGTGTCTGATGATTCACTCAGTGTCAGATGATTCACCCAATGTCTGATGATTCACCAAGTGTCTGATGTTTCACCCAGTGTCTGATGATTCACCCAGTGTCTGATGATTCACCCAGTGTCTGATGATTCACCCAGTGTCAGATGATTCACCCAGTGTCAGATGATTCACCCAGTGTCTGATGATTCACTCAGTGTCAGATGATTCACTCAGTGTCTGATGATTCACCCAGTGTCTGATGATTCACCCAGTGTCAGATGATTCACCCAGTGTCTGATGATTCACCCAGTGTCTGATGATTCACCCAGTGTCTGATGATTCACTCAGTGTCTGATGATTCACTCAGTGTCTGACGATTCACCCAGTGCCTGATGATTCACCCAGTGTCAGATGATTCACTCAGTGTCTGATGATTCACCCAATGTCAGATGATTCACCCAATGTCAGATGATTCACCGTGTCAGATGATTCACCCAGTGTCTGATGATTCACTCAGTGTCTGATGATTCACCCAATGTCAGATGATTCACCCATTGTCAGATGATTCACCCAGTGTCAGATGATTCACCCAGTGTCAGATGATTCACCCAGTGTCTGATGATTCACTCAGTGTCTGATGATTCACCCAGTGTCTGATGATTCACCCAGTGCCTGATGATTCACCCAGTGTCTGATGATTCACTCAGTGTCTGATGATTCACCCAGTGTCAGATGATTCACCCAGTGTCTGATGATTCACCCAGTGTCTGATGATTCACCCAGTGTCTGATGATTCACTCAGTGTCTGATGATTCACTCAGTGCCTGATGATTCACTCAGTCTCTGATGATTCACCCAGTGTCTGATGTTTCACTCAGTCTCTGATGATTCACCCAGTGTCTGATGATTCACTCAGTGTCTGATGATTCACCCAATGTCTGATGATTCACTCAGTGTCTGATGATTCACTCAGTCTCTGAAGATTCACCCAGTGTCTGATGATTCACTCAGTCTCTGATGATTCACCCAGTGTCTGATGATTCACTCAGTCTCTGATGATTCACCCAGTGTCTGATGATTCACCCAGTGTCAGATGATTCACCCAGTGTCTGATGATTCACGCAGTGTCTGATGATTCACGCAGTGTCTGATAATTCACCCAGTGTCTGATGATTCACCCAGTGTCAGTTGATTCACCCAATGTCTGATGATTCACCCAGTGTCTGATGATTCACCCAGTGTCAGATGATTCACCCAATGTCAGATGATTCACCCAATGTCAGATGATTCACCCAGTGTCAGATGATTCACCCAGTGTCAGATGATTCACCCAGTGTCTGATGATTCACCCAATGTCAGATGATTCACCCAGTGTCTGATGATTCACTCAGTGTCTGATGATTCACCCAGTGTCTGATGATTCACCCAGTGCCTGATGATTCACCCAGTGTCTGATGATTCACTCAGTGTCTGATGATTCACCCAGTGTCAGATGATTCACCCAGTGTCTGATGATTCACCCAGTGTCTGATGATTCACCCAGTGTCTGATGATTCACTCAGTGTCTGATGATTCACTCAGTGTCAGATGATTCACCCAATGTCTGATGATTCACCCAGTGTCTGATGTTTCACCCAGTGTCTGATGATTCACCCAGTGTCTGATGATTCACCCAGTGTCTGATGATTCACCCAGTGTCAGATGATTCACCCAGTGTCAGATGATTCACTCAGTGTCAGATGATTCACTCAGTGTCTGATGATTCACCCAGTGTCTGATGATTCACCCAGTGTCAGATGATTCACCCAGTGTCTGATGATTCACCCAGTGTCTGATGATTCACCCAGTGTCTGATGATTCACTCAGTGTCTGATGATTCACTCAGTGTCTGACGATTCACCCAGTGCCTGATGATTCACCCAGTGTCAGATGATTCACTCAGTGTCTGATGATTCACCCAATGTCAGATGATTCACCCAATGTCAGATGATTCACCGTGTCAGATGATTCACCCAGTGTCTGATGATTCACTCAGTGTCTGATGATTCACCCAATGTCAGATGATTCACCCATTGTCAGATGATTCACCAAGTGTCAGATGATTCACCCAGTGTCAGATGATTCACCCAGTGCCTGATGATTCACTCAGTGTCTGATGATTCACCCAGTGTCAGATGATTCACTCAGTGTCTGATGATTCACCCAGTGTCTGATGATTCACTCAGTGTCAGATGATTCACCCAATATCTGATGATTCACCCAGTGTCTGATGATTCACTCAGTGTCAGATGATTCACTCAGTGTGAGATGATTCACTCAGTCTCTGATGATTCACCCAGTGTCTGATGATTCACCCAGTGTCAGATGATTCACCCAGTGTCAGATGATTCACTCGGTGTCTGATGATTCACTCAGTGTCAGATGATTCACCCAGTGTCTGATGATTCACTCAGTGTCAGATGATTCACCCAGTGTCTGATGATTCACTCAGTGTCAGATGATTCACCCAATGTCTGATGATTCACCCAGTGTCTGATGATTCACCCAGTGTCTGATGATTCACACAGTGTCTGATGATTCACTAAGTGTCTGATGATTCACCCAGTGTCTGATGATTCACTCAGTCTCTGATGATTCACCCAGTGTCTGATGATTCACTCAGTCTCTGATGATTCACCCAGTGTCTGATGATTTACCCAATGTCTGATGATTCACTCAGTGTCTGATGATTCACTCAGTCTCTGAAGATTCACCCAGTGTCTGATGATTCCCTCAGTCTCTGATGATTCACCCAGTGTCTGATGATTCACTCAGTCTCTGATGATTCACCCAGTGTCTGATGATTCACCCAGTGTCAGATGATTCACCCAGTGTCTGATGATTCACGCAGTGTCTGATGATTCACCCAGTGTCTGATGATTCACCCAGTGTCAGTTGATTCACCCAATGCCTGATGATTCACCCAGTGTCTGATGATTCACCCAGTGTCAGATGATTCACCCAATGTCAGATGATTCACCCAATGTCAGATGATTCACCCAGTGTCAGATGATTCACCCAGTGTCAGATGATTCACCCAGTGTCAGATGATTCACCCAGTGTCTGATGATTCACCCAATGTCTGATGATTCACTCAGTGTCTGATGATTCACCCAGTGTCTGATGATTCACCCAGTGCCTGATGATTCACCCAGTGTCTGATGATTCACTCAGTGTCTGATGATTCATCCAGTGTCAGATGATTCACCCAGTGTCTGATGATTCACCCAGTGTCTGATGATTCACCCAGTGTCTGATGATTCACTCGGTGTCTGATGATTCACTCAGTGTCAGATGATTCACCCAATGTCTGATGATTCACCCAGTGTCTGATGTTTCACCCAGTGTCTGATGATTCACCCAGTGTCTGATGATTCACCCAATGTCTGATGATTCACCCAGTGTCAGATGATTCACCCAGTGTCAGATGATTCACCCAGTGTTTGATGATTCACCCAGTGTCTGATGATTCACTCAGTGTCAGATGATTCACTCAGTGTCTGATGATTCACCCAGTGTCTGATGATTCACCCAATGTCAGATGATTCACCCAGTGTCAGATGATTCACCCAGTGTCAGATGATTCACCCAGTGTCTGATGATTCACTCAGTGTCTGATGATTCACCCAGTGTCTGACGATTCACCCAATGTCAGATGATTCACCCAATATCAGATGATTCACGCAGTGTCAGATGATTCACCCAGTGTCAGATGATTCACCCAATGTCAGATGATTCACCCAGTGTCAGATGATTCACCCAGTGTCTGATGATTCACTCAGTGTCTGATGATTCACCCAATGTCAGATGACTCACCCAGATGATTCACCCAGTGTCTGATGATTCACTCAGTGTCTGATGATTCACCCAGTGTCAGATGATTCACTCAGTGTCTGATGATTCACCCAGTGTCTGATGATTCACTCAGTGTTAGATGATTCACCCAATATCTGATGATTCACTCAGTGTCTGATGATTCACTCAGTGTCAGATGATTCACTCAGTGTGAGATGATTCACTCAGTCTCTGATGATTCACCCAGTGTCTGATGATTCACTCAGTGTCAGATGATTCACTCAGTCTCTGATGATTCACCCAGTGTCTGATGATTCACTCAGTGTCAGATGATTCACTCAGTGTGAGATGATTCACTCAGTCTCTGATGATTCACCCAGTGTCAGATGAATCACCCAGTGTCAGATGATTCACTCAGTGTCTGATGATACACTCAGTGTCAGATGATTCACCCAGTGGCTGATGATTCACTCAGTGTCAGATGATTCACCCAGTGTCTGATGATTCACTCAGTGTCAGATGATTCACCCAATGTCTGATGATTCACCCAGTGTCTGATGATTCACCCAGTGTCTGATGATTCACTAAGTGTCTGATGATTCACCCAGTGTCTGATGATTCACTCAGTCTCTGATGATTCACCCAGTGTCTGATGATTCACTCAGTCTCTGATGATTCACCCAGTGTCTGATGATTCACTCAGTGTCTGATGATTCACCCAATGTCTGATGATTCACTCAGTGTCTGATGATTCACTCAGTCTCTGAAGATTCTCCCAGTGTCTGATGATTCACTCAGTGTCAGATGATTCACCCAGTGTCTGATGATTCACCCAGTGTCTGATGATTCACCAGGTGTCTGATGATTCACTCAGTGTCAGAATATTCACCCAGTGTCTGATGATTCACCCAGTGTCAGATGATTCACCCAGTATCTGATGATTCACTCAGTGTCTGATGATTCACCCAGTGTCTGATGATTCACCCAGTGTCTGATGATTCACCCAGTGTCTGATGATTCACTCAGTGTCTGATGATTCACCCAGTGTCTGATGATTCACCCAGTGTCTGCTGATTCACTCAGTGTCAGATGATTCACCCAATGTCTGATGATTCACCCAGTGTCTGATGATTCACCCAGTGTCTGATGCTTCACCCAGTGTCAGATGATTCACTCAGTGTCAGATGATTCACCCAGTGTCTGATGATTCACCCAATGTCTGGTGATTCACCCAGTGTCAGATGATTCACCCAGTGTCAGATGATTCACCCAGTGTCAAATGATTCACCCAGTGTCAGATGATTCACCCAGTGTCAGATGATTCACCCAATGTCTGATGATTCACCCAGTGTCTGCTGATTCACCCAGTGTCTGATGATTCACCCAGTGTCTGATGATTCACTCAGTGTAAGATGATTCAACCAATGTCTGATGATTCACCCAGTGTCTGATGATTCACCCAGTGTCTGATGATTCACCCAGTGTCTGATGATTCACCCAGTGTCAGATGATTCACTCAGTGTCAGATGATTCACCCAGTGTCTGATGATTCACCCAGTGTCAGATGATTCACCCAATGTCTGATGCTTCACCCAGTGTCAGATGATTCACCCAGTGTCAGATGATTCACCCAGTGTCAGATGATTCACCCAATGTCTGATGATTCAGGCAGTGTCTGATGATTCACCCAGTGTCTGATGATTCACCCAGTGTCAGTTGATTCACCCAATGTCTGATGATTCACCCAGTGTCTGATGATTCACCCAGTGTCAGATGATTCACTCAGTGTCTGATGATTCACCCAATGTCAGATGATTCACCCAATGTCAGATGATTCACCCAGTGTCAGATGATTCACCCAGTGTCTGATGATTCACTCAGTGTCTGATGATTCACCCAATGTCAGATGATTCACCAAGTGTCAGATGATTCACCCAGTGTCAGATGATTCACCCAGTGCCTGATGATTCACTCAGTGTCAGATGATTCACCCAATATCTGATGATTCACCCAGTGTCTGATGATTCACTCAGTGTCAGATGATTCACTCAGTGTGAGATGATTCACTCAGTCTCTGATGATTCACCCAGTGTCAGATGATTCACCCAGTGTCAGATGATTCACTCAGTGTCTGATGATTCACTCAGTGTCAGATGATTCACCCTGTGGCTGATGATTCACTCAGTGTCAGATGATTCACCCAGTGTCTGATGATTCACTCAGTGTCAGATGATTCACCCAATGTCTGATGATTCACCCAGTGTCTGATGATTCACCCAGTGTCTGATGATTCACTCAGTGTCTGATGATTCACTCAGTGTCTGATGATTCACTCAGTGTCAGATGATTCACTCAGTGTCTGATGATTCACTCAGTGTCAGATGATTCACCCAGTGTCTGATGATTCACTCAGTGTCAGATGATTCACCCAATGTCTGATGATTCACCCAGTGTCTGATGATTCACCCAGTGTCTGATGATTCACTCAGTCTCTGATGATTCACCCAGTGTCAGATGATTCACCCAGTGTCAGATGATTCACTCAGTGTCTGATGATTCACTCAGTGTCAGATGATTCACCCTGTGGCTGATGATTCACTCAGTGTCAGATGATTCACCCAGTGTGAGATGATTCACTCAGTCTCTGATGATTCACCCAGTGTCAGATGAATCACCCAGTGTCAGATGATTCACTCAGTGTCTGATGATACACTCAGTGTCAGATGATTCACCCAGTGGCTGATGATTCACTCAGTGTCAGATGATTCACCCAGTGTCTGATGATTCACTCAGTGTCAGATGATTCACCCAATGTCTGATGATTCACCCAGTGTCTGATGATTCACCCAGTGTCTGATGATTCACTAAGTGTCTGATGCTTCACCCAGTGTCTGATGATTCACTCAGTCTCTGATGATTCACCCAGTGTCTGATGATTCACTCAGTCTCTGATGATTCACCCAGTGTCTGATGATTCACTCAGTGTCTGATGATTCACCCAATGTCTGATGATTCACTCAGTGTCTGATGATTCACTCAGTCTCTGAAGATTCTCCCAGTGTCTGATGATTCACTCAGTGTCAGATGATTCACCCAGTGTCTGATGATTCACCCAGTGTCTGATGATTCACCAGGTGTCTGATGATTCACTCAGTGTCAGAATATTCACCCAGTGTCTGATGATTCACCCAGTGTCAGATGATTCACCCAGTATCTGATGATTCACTCAGTGTCTGATGATTCACCCAGTGTCTGATGATTCACCCAGTGTCTGATGATTCACCCAGTGTCTGATGATTCACTCAGTGTCTGATGATTCACCCAGTGTCTGATGATTCACCCAGTGTCTGCTGATTCACTCAGTGTCAGATGATTCACCCAATGTCTGATGATTCACCCAGTGTCTGATGATTCACCCAGTGTCTGATGCTTCACCCAGTGTCAGATGATTCACTCAGTGTCAGATGATTCACCCAGTGTCTGATGATTCACCCAATGTCTGGTGATTCACCCAGTGTCAGATGATTCACCCAGTGTCAGATGATTCACCCAGTGTCTGATGATTCACTCAGTGTCTGATGATTCACCCAATGTCAGATGATTCACCCATTGTCAGATGATTCACCCAGTGTCAGATGATTCACCCAGTGTCAGATGATTCACCCAGTGTCTGATGATTCACTCAGTGTCTGATGATTCACCCAGTGTCTGATGATTCACCCAGTGCCTGATGATTCACCCAGTGTCTGATGATTCACTCAGTGTCTGATGATTCACCCAGTGTCAGATGATTCACCCAGTGTCTGATGATTCACCCAGTGTCTGATGATTCACCCAGTGTCTGATGATTCACTCAGTGTCTGATGATTCACTCAGTGCCTGATGATTCACTCAGTCTCTGATGATTCACCCAGTGTCTGATGTTTCACTCAGTCTCTGATGATTCACCCAGTGTCTGATGATTCACTCAGTGTCTGATGATTCACCCAATGTCTGATGATTCACTCAGTGTCTGATGATTCACTCAGTGTCAGATGATTCACTCAGTCTCTGATGATTCACCCAGTGTCTGATGATTCACTCAGTGTCAGATGATTCACTCAGTGTGAGATGATTCACTCAGTCTCTGATGATTCACCCAGTGTCTGATGATTCACCCAGTGTCAGATGATTCATCCAGTGTCAGATGATTCACTCAGTGTCTGATGATTCACTCAGTGTCAGATGATTCACCCAGTGTCTGATGATTCACCCAGTGTCAGATGATTCACCCAGTATCTGATGATTCACCCAATGTCTGATGATTCACCCAATGTCTGATGATTCACCCAGTGTTTGATGATGCACCCAATGTCAGATGATTCACCCAGTGTCTGATGATTCACCCAGTGTCTGATGATTCACTCAGTGTCAGATGATTCAGTCAGTGTCTGATGATTCACCCAGTGTCTGATGATTCACCCAATGTCTGATGATTCACCCAGTGTTTGATGATGCACCCAATGTCAGATGATTCACCCAGTGTCTGATGATTCACCCAGTGTCTGATGATTCACTCAGTGTCAGATGATTCACCCAGTGTCTGATGATTCACTCAGTGTCTGATGATTCACTATGTGTCAGATGATTCACCCAGTGTCTGATGATTCACTCAGTGTCAGATGATTCACTCAGTGTCTGATGATTCACCCAGTGTCTGATGATTCACCCAGTGTCAGATGATTCACCCAGTGTCTGATGATTCACTCCGTGTCAGATGATTCACTCAGTCTCTGATGATTCACCCAGTGTCTGATGATTCACCCAGTGTCAGATGATTCACCCAGTGTCAGATGATTCACTCAGTGTCTGATGATTCACCCAGTGTCTGATGATTCACCCAGTGTCTGATGATTCACCCAGTGCCTGATGATTCACTCAGTGTCAGATGATTCACCCAGTGTCTGATGATTCACCCAGTGTCTGATGATTCACCCAATGTCTGCTGATTCACTCAGTGTCAGATGATTCACTCAGTGTCAGATGATTCACCCAGTGTCAGATGATTCACCCAGTGTCAGATGATTCACTCAGTGTCTGATGATTCACCCAGTGTCTGATGATTCACCCAGTGTCAGATGATTCACCCAATGTCTGATGATTCACCCAGTGTCTGATGATTCACCCAGTGTCTGGTGATTCACCCAGTGTCAGATGATTCACTCAGTGTCAGATGATTCACTCAGTGTCTGATGATTCACCCAATGTCAGATGATTCACCCAGTGTCTGATGATTCACTCAGTGTCTGATGATTCACCCAGTGCCTGATGATTCACCCAGTGTCTGATGATTCACCCAGTGCCTGAAGATTCACCCAGTGTCTGATGATTCACCCAGTGTCTGATGATTCACTCAGTGTCAGATGATTCACTCAGTGTCTGATGATTCACTCAGTGTCTGATGATTCATCCAGTGTCTGATGATTCACTCAGTGTCTGATGATTCACCCAGTGTCTGATGATTCACTCAGTGTCTGATGATTCACCCAGTGTCAGATGATTCACCCAGTGTCAGATGATTCACCCAATGTCAGATGATTCACCCAGTGTCAGATGATTCACCCAGTGTCAGATGATTCACCCAGTGTCTGATGATTCACTCAGTGTCTGATGATTCACCCAGTGTCAGATGATTCACCCAATGTCAGATGATTCACCCAATGTCAGATGATTCACCCAGTGTCAGATGATTCACCCAGTGTCAGATGATTCACCCAGTGTCTGATGATTCACCCAATGTCAGATGATTCACCCAGTGTCTGATGATTCACCCAGTGTCTGATGATTCACCCAGTGTTTGATGATTCACCCAGTGTCTGATGATTCACCCAGTGTCAGATGATTCACCCAGTGTCTGATGATTCACCCAGTGTCTGATGATTCACCCAATGTCTGATGATTCACTCAGTGTCAGATGATTCACTCAGTGTCAGATGATTCACTCAGTGTCTGATGATTCGCCCAGTGTCTGATGATTCACCCAGTGTCAGATGATTCACCCAATGTCTGATGATTCACCCAGTGTCTGATGATTCACCCAGTGTCAGATGATTCACTCAGTGTCAGATGATTCACTCAGTGTCTGATGATTCACCCAGTGTCTGATGATTCACTCAGTGTCTGATGATTCACCCAGTGTCTGATGATTCACTCAGTGTCAGATGATTCACCCAGTGTCAGATGATTCACCCAATGTCAGATGATTCACCCAGTGTCAGATGATTCACCCAGTGTCAGATGATTCACCCAGTGTCTGATGATTCACCCAGTGTCAGATGATTCACCCAATGTCAGATGATTCACCCAATGTCAGATGATTCACCCAGTGTCAGATGATTCACCCAGTGTCAGATGATTCACCCAGTGTCTGATGATTCACCCAATGTCAGATGATTCACCCAGTGTCTGATGATTCACCCAGTGTCTGATGATTCACCCAGTGTCAGATGATTCACCCAGTGTCAGATGATTCACCCAGTGTTTGATGATTCACTCAGTGTCAGATGATTCACTCAGTGTCTGATGATTCACCCAGTGTCTGATGATTCACCCAGTGTCAGATGATTCACCCAGTGTCAGATGATTCACCTCGTGTCAGATGATTCACCCAATGTCAGATGATTCACCCAGTGTCAGATGATTCACCCAGTGTCTGATGATTCACTCAGTGTCTGATGATTCACCCAGTGTCAGATGATTCACCCAATGTCAGATGATTCACCCAATGTCAGATGATTCACACAGTGTCAGATGATTCACCCAGTGTCTGATGATTCACTCAGTGTCTGATGATTCACTCAGTGTCTGACGATTCACCCAGTGTCTGATGATTCACCCAGTGTCAGATGATTCACTCAGTGTCTGATGATTCACCCAATGTCAGATGATTCACCCAATGTCAGATGATTCACCCAGTGTCAGATGATTCACCCAGTGTCTGATGATTCACCCAATGTCAGATGATTCACCCAATGTCAGATGATTCACCCAATGTCAGATGATTCACCCAGTGTCAGATGATTCACTCAGTGTCTGATGATTCACCCAGTGTCTGATGATTCACTCAGTGTCAGACGATTCACCCAATATCTGATGATTCGCCCAGAGTCTGATGATTCACTCAGTGTCAGATGATTCACTCAGTCTCTGATGATTCACCCAGTGTCTGATGATTCACTCAGTGTCAGATGATTCACCCAATGTCTGATGATTCACTCAGTGTCAGATGATTCACTCAGTCTCTGATGATTCACCCAGTGTCTGATGATTCACTCAGTGTCAGATGATTCACTCAGTGTGAGATGATTCACTCAGTCTCTGATGATGCACCCAGTGTCTGATGATTCACCCAGTGTAATATGATTCACCCAGTGTCACATGATTCACTCAGTGTCTGATGATTCACCCAGTGTCAGATGATTCACTCAGTGTCTGATGATTCACCCAATGTCTGATGATTCACTCAGTGTCAGATGATTCACTCAGTGTCAGATGATTCACCCAGTGTCTGATGATTCACTCAGTGTCAGATGATTCACCCAGTGTCTGATGATTCACCCAGTGTCTGATGATTCACCCAGTGTCAGATGATTCACTCAGTGTCTGATGATTCACCCAATGTCAGATGATTCACCCAGTGTCTGATGATTCACTCAGTGTCTGATGATTCACCCAGTGCCTGATGATTCACCCAGTGTCTGATGATTCACCCAGTGCCAGAAGATTCACCCAGTGTCTGATGATTCCCTCAGTGTCTGATGATTCACCCAGTGTCAGATGATTCACCCAGTGTCTGATGATTCACCCAGTGTCTGATGATTCACTCAGTGTCTGATGATTCACTCAGTGTCAGATGATTCACCCAATGTCTGATGATTCACACAGTGTCAGATGATTCACCCAGTGTCAGATGATTCACCCAGTGTTTGATGATTCACCCAGTGTCAGATGATTCACTCAGTGTCTGATGATTCACCCAGTGTCTGATGATTCACCCAGTGTCAGATGATTCACTCAGTGTCAGATGATTCACCCAGTGTCAGATGATTCACCCAGTGTCTGATGATTCACCCAGTGTCAGATGATTCACCCAGTGTCAGATGATTCACCCAGTGTCAGATGATTCACCCAGTGTCAGATGATTCACCCAGTATCTGATGATTCACCCAATGTCAGATGATTCACCCAGTGTCTGATGATTCACCCAGTGTCAGATGATTCACCCAGTGTCTGATGATTCACCCAGTGTCTGATGATTCACTCAGTGTCTGATGATTCACTCAGTGTCAGATGATTCACCCAATGTCTGATGATTCACCCAGTGTCTGATGATTCACCCAGTGTCTGATGATTCACCCAGTGTCAGATGATTCACCCAGTGTCAGATGATTCACCCAGTGTTTGATGATTCACCCACTGTCTGATGATTCACTCAGTGTCAGATGATTCACTCAGTGTCTGATGATTCACCCAGTGTCTGATGATTCACCCAATGTCAGATGATTCACCCAGTGTCAGATGATTCACCCAGTGTCAGATGATTCACCCAGTGTCTGATGATTCACTCAGTGTCTGACGATTCACCCAATGTCAGATGATTCACCCAATGTCAGATGATTCACTCAGTGTCTGATGATTCACCCAATGTCAGATGATTCACCCAATGTCAGATGATTCACCCAGTGTCAGATGATTCACCCAGTGTCTGATGATTCACTCAGTGTCTGATGATTCACCCAATGTCAGATGATTCACCCAATGTCAGATGATTCACCCAGTGTCAGATGATTCACCCAGTGTCAGATGATTCACCCAGTGTCTGATGATTCACTCAGTGTCTGATGGTTCACCCAGTGTCAGATGATTCACTCAGTGTCTGATGATTCACCCAGTGTCTGATGATTCACTCAGTGTCAGATGATTCACCCAATATCTGATGATTCACCCAGTGTCTGATGATCTCAGTGTCAGATGATTCACTCAGTGTGAGATGATTCACTCAGTCTCTGATAATTCACCCAGTGTCTGATGATTCACTCAGTGTCAGATGATTCACCCAATGTCTGATGATTCACTCAGTGTCAGATGATTCACTCAGTCTCTGATGATTCACCCAGTGTCTGATGATTCACTCAGTGTCAGATGATTCACTCAGTGTGAGAAGATTCACTCAGTCTCTGATGATTCACCCAGTGTCTGATGATTCACCCAGTGTCAGATGATTCACCCAGTGTCAGATGATTCACTCAGTGTCTGATGATTCACTCAGTGTCAGATGATTCACCCAGTGGCTGATGATTCACTCAGTGTCAGATGATTCACCCAGTGTCTGATGATTCACTCAGTGTCAGATGATTCACCCAATGTCTGATGATTCACCCAGTGTCTGATGATTCACCCAGTGTCTGATGATTCATTAAGTGTCTGATGATTCACCCAGTGTCTGATGATTCAGTCAGTCTCTGATGATTCACCCAGTGTCTGATGATTCACTCAGTCTCTGATGATTCACCCAGTGTCTGATGATTCACTCAGTGTCTGATGATTCACCCAATGTCTGTTGATTCACTCAGTGTCTGATGATTCACTCAGTCTCTGACGATTCACCCAGTGTCTGATGATTCACTCAGTGTCAGATGATTCACCCAGTGTCTGATGATTCACCCAGTGTCAGATGATTCACC
The DNA here is from genome assembly GCF_044704955.1 of Pristiophorus japonicus. Classification (NCBI taxonomy): domain Eukaryota; kingdom Metazoa; phylum Chordata; class Chondrichthyes; family Pristiophoridae; genus Pristiophorus; species Pristiophorus japonicus. Next base: position 27,474,498 of record NC_091987.1, on the reverse strand, counting down.
CAGTGTCTGATAATTCACTCAGTGTCAGATGATTCACCCAGTGTCAGTTGATTCACCCAATGTCTGATGATTCACCCAGTGTCTGGTGATTCACTCAGTGTCTGATGATTCACTCAGTGTCTGACGATTCACCCAGTGCCTGATGATTCACCCAGTGTCAGATGATTCACTCAGTGTCTGATGATTCACCCAATGTCAGATGATTCACCCAATGTCAGATGATTCACCCAGTGTCAGATGATTCACCCAGTGTCTGATGATTCACTCAGTGTCTGATGATTCATCCAATGTTAGATGATTCACCCAATGTCAGATGATTCACCCAGTGTCAGATGATTCACCCAGTGTCAGATGATTCACCCAGTGCCTGATGATTCACTCAGTGTCTGATGATTCACCCAGTGTCAGATGATTCACTCAGTGTCTGATGATTCACCCAGTGTCTGATGATTCACTCAGTGTCAGATGATTCACCCAGTGTCAGATGATTCACCCAGTGTCAGATGATTCACTCAGTCTCTGATGATTCACCCAGTGTCTGATGATTCACCCAGTGTCAGATGATTCACCCAATGTCTGATGATTCACCCAGTGTCTGATGATTCACCCAGTGTCTGATGATTCACTCAGTGTCTGATGATTCACTCAGTGTCTGACGATTCACCCAGTGCCTGATGATTCACCCAGTGTCAGATGATTCACTCAGTGTCTGATGATTCACCCAATGTCAGATGATTCACCCAATGTCAGATGATTCACCCAGTGTCAGATGATTCACCCAGTGTCTGATGATTCACTCTGTCTGATGATTCACCCAGTGTCAGATGATTCACTCAGTGTCTGATGATTCACCCAATGTCTGATGATTCACTCAGTGTCAGATGATTCACCCAATATCTGATGATTCACTCAGTATCAGATGATTCACTCAGTGTGAGATGATTCACTCAGTCTCTGATGATTCACCCAGTGTCTGATGATTCACGCAGTGTCAGATGATTCACCCAGTGTCAGATGATTCACTCAGTGTCTGATGATTTACTCAGTGTCAGATGATTCACCCAGTGTCTGATGATTCACTCAGTGTCAGATGATTCACCCAGTGTCTGATGATTCACTCAGTGTCTGATGATTCACCCAGTGTCTGATGATTCACCCAGTGTCTGATGATTCACCCAGTGTCTGATGATTCACTAAGTGTCTGATGATTCACCCAGTGCCTGATGATTCACTCAGTCTCTGATGATTCACCCAGTGTCTGATGATTCACTCAGTCTCTGATGATTCACCCAGTGTCTGATGATTCACTCAGTGTCTGATGATTCACCCAATGTCTGATGATTCACTCAGTGTCTGATGATTCACTCAGTCTCTGAAGATTCACCCAGTGTCTGATGATTCACTCAGTCTCTGATGATTCACCCAGTGTCTGATGATTCACTCAGTCTCTGATGATTCACCCAGTGTCTGATGATTCACCCAGTGTCAGATGATTCACCCAGTGTCTGATGATTCACGCAGTGTCTGATGATTCACGCAGTGTCTGATAATTCACCCAGTGTCTGATGATTCACCCAGTGTCAGTTGATTCACCCAATGTCTGATGATTCACCCAGTGTCTGATGATTCACCCAGTGTCAGATGATTCACCCAATGTCAGATGATTCACCCAATGTCAGATGATTCACCCAGTGTCAGATGATTCACCCAGTGTCAGATGATTCACCCAGTGTCTGATGATTCACCCAATGTCAGATGATTCACCCAGTGTCTGATGATTCACTCAGTGTCTGATGATTCACCCAGTGTCTGATGATTCACCCAGTGCCTGATGATTCACCCAGTGTCTGATGATTCACTCAGTGTCTGATGATTCACCCAGTGTCAGATGATTCACCCAGTGTCTGATGATTCACCCAGTGTCTGATGATTCACCCAGTGTCTGATGATTCACTCAGTGTCTGATGATTCACCCAGTGTCTGATGATTCACCCAGTGCCTGATGATTCACCCAGTGTCTGATGATTCACTCAGTGTCTGATGATTCACCCAGTGTCAGATGATTCACCCAGTGTCTGATGATTCACCCAGTGTCTGATGATTCACCCAGTGTCTGATGATTCACTCAGTGTCTGATGATTCACTCAGTGCCTGATGATTCACTCAGTCTCTGATGATTCACCCAGTGTCTGATGATTCACTCAGTCTCTGATGATTCACCCAGTGTCTGATGATTCACTCAGTGTCTGATGATTCACCCAATGTCTGATGATTCACTCAGTGTCTGATGATTCACTCAGTCTCTGAAGATTCACCCAGTGTCTGATGATTCACTCAGTCTCTGATGATTCACCCAGTGTCTGATGATTCACTCAGTCTCTGATGATTCACCCAGTGTCTGATGATTCACCCAGTGTCAGATGATTCACCCAGTGTCTGATGATTCACGCAGTGTCTGATGATTCACGCAGGGTCTGATAATTCACCCAGTGTCTGATGATTCACCCAGTGTCAGTTGATTCACCCAATGTCTGATGATTCACCCAGTGTCTGATGATTCACCCAGTGTCAGATGATTCACCCAATGTCAGATGATTCACCCAATGTCAGATGATTCACCCAGTGTCAGATGATTCACCCAGTGTCAGATGATTCACCCAGTGTCTGATGATTCACCCAATGTCAGATGATTCACCCAGTGTCTGATGATTCACTCAGTGTCTGATGATTCACCCAGTGTCTGATGATTCACCCAGTGCCTGATGATTCACCCAGTGTCTGATGATTCACTCAGTGTCTGATGATTCACCCAGTGTCAGATGATTCACCCAGTGTCTGATGATTCACCCAGTGTCTGATGATTCACCCAGTGTCTGATGATTCACTCAGTGTCTGATGATTCACTCAGTGTCAGATGATTCACCCAATGTCTGATGATTCACCAAGTGTCTGATGTTTCACCCAGTGTCTGATGATTCACCCAGTGTCTGATGATTCACCCAGTGTCTGATGATTCACCCAGTGTCAGATGATTCACCCAGTGTCAGATGATTCACCCAGTGTCTGATGATTCACTCAGTGTCAGATGATTCACTCAGTGTCTGATGATTCACCCAGTGTCTGATGATTCACCCAGTGTCAGATGATTCACCCAGTGTCTGATGATTCACCCAGTGTCTGATGATTCACCCAGTGTCTGATGATTCACTCAGTGTCTGATGATTCACTCAGTGTCTGACGATTCACCCAGTGCCTGATGATTCACCCAGTGTCAGATGATTCACTCAGTGTCTGATGATTCACCCAATGTCAGATGATTCACCCAATGTCAGATGATTCACCGTGTCAGATGATTCACCCAGTGTCTGATGATTCACTCAGTGTCTGATGATTCACCCAATGTCAGATGATTCACCCATTGTCAGATGATTCACCCAGTGTCAGATGATTCACCCAGTGTCAGATGATTCACCCAGTGTCTGATGATTCACTCAGTGTCTGATGATTCACCCAGTGTCTGATGATTCACCCAGTGCCTGATGATTCACCCAGTGTCTGATGATTCACTCAGTGTCTGATGATTCACCCAGTGTCAGATGATTCACCCAGTGTCTGATGATTCACCCAGTGTCTGATGATTCACCCAGTGTCTGATGATTCACTCAGTGTCTGATGATTCACTCAGTGCCTGATGATTCACTCAGTCTCTGATGATTCACCCAGTGTCTGATGTTTCACTCAGTCTCTGATGATTCACCCAGTGTCTGATGATTCACTCAGTGTCTGATGATTCACCCAATGTCTGATGATTCACTCAGTGTCTGATGATTCACTCAGTCTCTGAAGATTCACCCAGTGTCTGATGATTCACTCAGTCTCTGATGATTCACCCAGTGTCTGATGATTCACTCAGTCTCTGATGATTCACCCAGTGTCTGATGATTCACCCAGTGTCAGATGATTCACCCAGTGTCTGATGATTCACGCAGTGTCTGATGATTCACGCAGTGTCTGATAATTCACCCAGTGTCTGATGATTCACCCAGTGTCAGTTGATTCACCCAATGTCTGATGATTCACCCAGTGTCTGATGATTCACCCAGTGTCAGATGATTCACCCAATGTCAGATGATTCACCCAATGTCAGATGATTCACCCAGTGTCAGATGATTCACCCAGTGTCAGATGATTCACCCAGTGTCTGATGATTCACCCAATGTCAGATGATTCACCCAGTGTCTGATGATTCACTCAGTGTCTGATGATTCACCCAGTGTCTGATGATTCACCCAGTGCCTGATGATTCACCCAGTGTCTGATGATTCACTCAGTGTCTGATGATTCACCCAGTGTCAGATGATTCACCCAGTGTCTGATGATTCACCCAGTGTCTGATGATTCACCCAGTGTCTGATGATTCACTCAGTGTCTGATGATTCACTCAGTGTCAGATGATTCACCCAATGTCTGATGATTCACCCAGTGTCTGATGTTTCACCCAGTGTCTGATGATTCACCCAGTGTCTGATGATTCACCCAGTGTCTGATGATTCACCCAGTGTCAGATGATTCACCCAGTGTCAGATGATTCACTCAGTGTCAGATGATTCACTCAGTGTCTGGATTCACTCAGTGTCTGATGATTCACCCAGTGTCTGATCATTCACCCAGTGTCAGATGATTCACCCAGTGTCTGATGATTCACCCAGTGTCTGATGATTCACCCAGTGTCTGATGATTCACTCAGTGTCTGATGATTCACTCAGTGTCTGACGATTCACCCAGTGCCTGATGATTCACCCAGTGTCAGATGATTCACTCAGTGTCTGATGATTCACCCAATGTCAGATGATTCACCCAATGTCAGATGATTCACCGTGTCAGATGATTCACCCAGTGTCTGATGATTCACTCAGTGTCTGATGATTCACCCAATGTCAGATGATTCACCCATTGTCAGATGATTCACCCAGTGTCAGATGATTCACCCAGTGTCAGATGATTCACCCAGTGCCTGATGATTCACACAGTGTCTGATGATTCACCCAGTGTCAGATGATTCACTCAGTGTCTGATGATTCACCCAGTGTCTGATGATTCACTCAGTGTCAGATGATTCACCCAATATCTGATGATTCACCCAGTGTCTGATGATTCACTCAGTGTCAGATGATTCACTCAGTGTGAGATGATTCACTCAGTCTCTGATGATTCACCCAGTGTCTGATGATTCACCCAGTGTCAGATGATTCACCCAGTGTCAGATGATTCACTCGGTGTCTGATGATTCACTCAGTGTCAGATGATTCACCCAGTGTCTGATGATTCACTCAGTGTCAGATGATTCACCCAGTGTCTGATGATTCACTCAGTGTCAGATGATTCACCCAATGTCTGATGATTCACCCAGTGTCTGATGATTCACCCAGTGTCTGATGATTCACACAGTGTCTGATGATTCACTAAGTGTCTGATGATTCACCCAGTGTCTGATGATTCACTCAGTCTCTGATGATTCACCCAGTGTCTGATGATTCACTCAGTCTCTGATGATTCACCCAGTGTCTGATGATTTACCCAATGTCTGATGATTCACTCAGTGTCTGATGATTCACTCAGTCTCTGAAGATTCACCCAGTGTCTGATGATTCCCTCAGTCTCTGATGATTCACCCAATGTCTGATGATTCACTCAGTCTCTGATGATTCACCCAGTGTCTGATGATTCACCCAGTGTCAGATGATTCACCCAGTGTCTGATGATTCACGCAGTGTCTGATGATTCACCCAGTGTCTGATGATTCACCCAGTGTCAGTTGATTCACCCAATGCCTGATGATTCACCCAGTGTCTGATGATTCACCCAGTGTCAGATGATTCACCCAATGTCAGATGATTCACCCAATGTCAGATGATTCACCCAGTGTCAGATGATTCACCCAGTGTCAGATGATTCACCCAGTGTCAGATGATTCACCCAGTGTCTGATGATTCACCCAATGTCTGATGATTCACTCAGTGTCTGATGATTCACCCAGTGTCTGATGATTCACCCAGTGCCTGATGATTCACCCAGTGTCTGATGATTCACTCAGTGTCTGATGATTCATCCAGTGTCAGATGATTCACCCAGTGTCTGATGATTCACCCAGTGTCTGATGATTCACCCAGTGTCTGATGATTCACTCGGTGTCTGATGATTCACTCAGTGTCAGATGATTCACCCAATGTCTGATGATTCACCCAGTGTCTGATGTTTCACCCAGTGTCTGATGATTCACCCAGTGTCTGATGATTCACCCAATGTCTGATGATTCACCCAGTGTCAGATGATTCACCCAGTGTTTGATGATTCACCCAGTGTCTGATGATTCACTCAGTGTCAGATGATTCACTCAGTGTCTGATGATTCACCCAGTGTCTGATGATTCACCCAATGTCAGATGATTCACCCAGTGTCAGATGATTCACCCAGTGTCAGATGATTCACCCAGTGTCTGATGATTCACTCAGTGTCTGATGATTCACCCAGTGTCTGACGATTCACCCAATGTCAGATGATTCACCCAATATCAGATGATTCACGCAGTGTCAGATGATTCACCCAGTGTCAGATGATTCACCCAATGTCAGGATGATTCACCCAGTGTCAGATGATTCACCCAGTGTCTGATGATTCACTCAGTGTCTGATGATTCACCCAATTGTCAGATGACTCACCCAGATGATTCACCCAGTGTCTGATGATTCACTCAGTGTCTGATGATTCACCCAGTGTCAGATGATTCACTCAGTGTCTGATGATTCACCCAGTGTCTGATGATTCACTCAGTGTTAGATGATTCACCCAATATCTGATGATTCACTCAGTGTCTGATGATTCACTCAGTGTCAGATGATTCACTCAGTGTGAGATGATTCACTCAGTCTCTGATGATTCACCCAGTGTCTGATGATTCACTCAGTGTCAGATGATTCACTCAGTCTCTGATGATTCACCCAGTGTCTGATGATTCACTCAGTGTCAGATGATTCACTCAGTGTGAGATGATTCACTCAGTCTCTGATGATTCACCCAGTGTCAGATGAATCACCCAGTGTCAGATGATTCACTCAGTGTCTGATGATACACTCAGTGTCAGATGGTTTCACCCAGTGGCTGATGATTCACTCAGTGTCAGATGATTCACCCAGTGTCTGATGATTCACTCAGTGTCAGATGATTCACCCAATGTCTGATGATTCACCCAGTGTCTGATGATTCACCCAGTGTCTGATGATTCACTAAGTGTCTGATGATTCACCCAGTGTCTGATGATTCACTCAGTCTCTGATGATTCACCCAGTGTCTGATGATTCACTCAGTCTCTGATGATTCACCCAGTGTCTGATGATTCACTCAGTGTCTGATGATTCACCCAATGTCTGATGATTCACTCAGTGTCTGATGATTCACTCAGTCTCTGAAGATTCTCCCAGTGTCTGATGATTCACTCAGTGTCAGATGATTCACCCAGTGTCTGATGATTCACCCAGTGTCTGATGATTCACCAGGTGTCTGATGATTCACTCAGTGTCAGAATATTCACCCAGTGTCTGATGATTCACCCAGTGTCAGATGATTCACCCAGTATCTGATGATTCACTCAGTGTCTGATGATTCACCCAGTGTCTGATGATTCACCCAGTGTCTGATGATTCACCCAGTGTCTGATGATTCACTCAGTGTCTGATGATTCACCCAGTGTCTGATGATTCACCCAGTGTCTGCTGATTCACTCAGTGTCAGATGATTCACCCAATGTCTGATGATTCACCCAGTGTCTGATGATTCACCCAGTGTCTGATGCTTCACCCAGTGTCAGATGATTCACTCAGTGTCAGATGATTCACCCAGTGTCTGATGATTCACCCAATGTCTGGTGATTCACCCAGTGTCAGATGATTCACCCAGTGTCAGATGATTCACCCAGTGTCAAATGATTCACCCAGTGTCAGATGATTCACCCAGTGTCAGATGATTCACCCAATGTCTGATGATTCACCCAGTGTCTGCTGATTCACCCAGTGTCTGATGATTCACCCAGTGTCTGATGATTCACTCAGTGTAAGATGATTCAACCAATGTCTGATGATTCACCCAGTGTCTGATGATTCACCCAGTGTCTGATGATTCACCCAGTGTCTGATGATTCACCCAGTGTCAGATGATTCACTCAGTGTCAGATGATTCACCCAGTGTCTGATGATTCACCCAGTGTCAGATGATTCACCCAATGTCTGATGCTTCACCCAGTGTCAGATGATTCACCCAGTGTCAGATGATTCACCCAGTGTCAGATGATTCACCCAATGTCTGATGATTCAGGCAGTGTCTGATGATTCACCCAGTGTCTGATGATTCACCCAGTGTCAGTTGATTCACCCAATGTCTGATGATTCACCCAGTGTCTGATGATTCACCCAGTGTCAGATGATTCACTCAGTGTCTGATGATTCACCCAATGTCAGATGATTCACCCAATGTCAGATGATTCACCCAGTGTCAGATGATTCACCCAGTGTCTGATGATTCACTCAGTGTCTGATGATTCACCCAATGTCAGATGATTCACCAAGTGTCAGATGATTCACCCAGTGTCAGATGATTCACCCAGTGCCTGATGATTCACTCAGTGTCAGATGATTCACCCAATATCTGATGATTCACCCAGTGTCTGATGATTCACTCAGTGTCAGATGATTCACTCAGTGTGAGATGATTCACTCAGTCTCTGATGATTCACCCAGTGTCAGATGATTCACCCAGTGTCAGATGATTCACTCAGTGTCTGATGATTCACTCAGTGTCAGATGATTCACCCTGTGGCTGATGATTCACTCAGTGTCAGATGATTCACCCAGTGTCTGATGATTCACTCAGTGTCAGATGATTCACCCAATGTCTGATGATTCACCCAGTGTCTGATGATTCACCCAGTGTCTGATGATTCACTCAGTGTCTGATGATTCACTCAGTGTCTGATGATTCACTCAGTGTCAGATGATTCACTCAGTGTCTGATGATTCACTCAGTGTCAGATGATTCACCCAGTGTCTGATGATTCACTCAGTGTCAGATGATTCACCCAATGTCTGATGATTCACCCAGTGTCTGATGATTCACCCAGTGTCTGATGATTCACTCAGTCTCTGATGATTCACCCAGTGTCAGATGATTCACCCAGTGTCAGATGATTCACTCAGTGTCTGATGATTCACTCAGTGTCAGATGATTCACCCTGTGGCTGATGATTCACTCAGTGTCAGATGATTCACCCAGTGTGAGATGATTCACTCAGTCTCTGATGATTCACCCAGTGTCAGATGAATCACCCAGTGTCAGATGATTCACTCAGTGTCTGATGATACACTCAGTGTCAGATGATTCACCCAGTGGCTGATGATTCACTCAGTGTCAGATGATTCACCCAGTGTCTGATGATTCACTCAGTGTCAGATGATTCACCCAATGTCTGATGATTCACCCAGTGTCTGATGATTCACCCAGTGTCTGATGATTCACTAAGTGTCTGATGCTTCACCCAGTGTCTGATGATTCACTCAGTCTCTGATGATTCACCCAGTGTCTGATGATTCACTCAGTCTCTGATGATTCACCCAGTGTCTGATGATTCACTCAGTGTCTGATGATTCACCCAATGTCTGATGATTCACTCAGTGTCTGATGATTCACTCAGTCTCTGAAGATTCTCCCAGTGTCTGATGATTCACTCAGTGTCAGATGATTCACCCAGTGTCTGATGATTCACCCAGTGTCTGATGATTCACCAGGTGTCTGATGATTCACTCAGTGTCAGAATATTCACCCAGTGTCTGATGATTCACCCAGTGTCAGATGATTCACCCAGTATCTGATGATTCACTCAGTGTCTGATGATTCACCCAGTGTCTGATGATTCACCCAGTGTCTGATGATTCACCCAGTGTCTGATGATTCACTCAGTGTCTGATGATTCACCCAGTGTCTGATGATTCACCCAGTGTCTGCTGATTCACTCAGTGTCAGATGATTCACCCAATGTCTGATGATTCACCCAGTGTCTGATGATTCACCCAGTGTCTGATGCTTCACCCAGTGTCAGATGATTCACTCAGTGTCAGATGATTCACCCAGTGTCTGATGATTCACCCAATGTCTGGTGATTCACCCAGTGTCAGATGATTCACCCAGTGTCAGATGATTCACCCAGTGTCTGATGATTCACTCAGTGTCTGATGATTCACCCAATGTCAGATGATTCACCCATTGTCAGATGATTCACCCAGTGTCAGATGATTCACCCAGTGTCAGATGATTCACCCAGTGTCTGATGATTCACTCAGTGTCTGATGATTCACCCAGTGTCTGATGATTCACCCAGTGCCTGATGATTCACCCAGTGTCTGATGATTCACTCAGTGTCTGATGATTCACCCAGTGTCAGATGATTCACCCAGTGTCTGATGATTCACCCAGTGTCTGATGATTCACCCAGTGTCTGATGATTCACTCAGTGTCTGATGATTCACTCAGTGCCTGATGATTCACTCAGTCTCTGATGATTCACCCAGTGTCTGATGTTTCACTCAGTCTCTGATGATTCACCCAGTGTCTGATGATTCACTCAGTGTCTGATGATTCACCCAATGTCTGATGATTCACTCAGTGTCTGATGATTCACTCAGTCTCTGAAGATTCACCCAGTGTCTGATGATTCACTCAGTCTCTGATGATTCACCCAGTGTCTGATGATTCACTCAGTCTCTGATGATTCACCCAGTGTCTGATGATTCACCCAGTGTCAGATGATTCACCCAGTGTCTGATGATTCACGCAGTGTCTGATGATTCACGCAGTGTCTGATAATTCACCCAGTGTCTGATGATTCACCCAGTGTCAGTTGATTCACCCAATGTCTGATGATTCACCCAGTGTCTGATGATTCACCCAGTGTCAGATGATTCACCCAATGTCAGATGATTCACCCAATGTCAGATGATTCACCCAGTGTCAGATGATTCACCCAGTGTCAGATGATTCACCCAGTGTCTGATGATTCACCCAATGTCAGATGATTCACCCAGTGTCTGATGATTCACTCAGTGTCTGATGATTCACCCAGTGTCTGATGATTCACCCAGTGCCTGATGATTCACCCAGTGTCTGATGATTCACTCAGTGTCTGATGATTCACCCAGTGTCAGATGATTCACCCAGTGTCTGATGATTCACCCAGTGTCTGATGATTCACCCAGTGTCTGATGATTCACTCAGTGTCTGATGATTCACTCAGTGTCAGATGATTCACCCAATGTCTGATGATTCACCCAGTGTCTGATGTTTCACCCAGTGTCTGATGATTCACCCAGTGTCTGATGATTCACCCAGTGTCTGATGATTCACCCAGTGTCAGATGATTCACCCAGTGTCAGATGATTCACTCAGTGTCAGATGATTCACTCAGTGTCTGATGATTCACCCAGTGTCTGATGATTCACCCAGTGTCAGATGATTCACCCAGTGTCTGATGATTCACCCAGTGTCTGATGATTCACCCAGTGTCTGATGATTCACTCAGTGTCTGATGATTCACTCAGTGTCTGACGATTCACCCAGTGCCTGATGATTCACCCAGTGTCAGATGATTCACTCAGTGTCTGATGATTCACCCAATGTCAGATGATTCACCCAATGTCAGATGATTCACCGTGTCAGATGATTCACCCAGTGTCTGATGATTCACTCAGTGTCTGATGATTCACCCAATGTCAGATGATTCACCCATTGTCAGATGATTCACCCAGTGTCAGATGATTCACCCAGTGTCAGATGATTCACCCAGTGCCTGATGATTCACTCAGTGTCTGATGATTCACCCAGTGTCAGATGATTCACTCAGTGTCTGATGATTCACCCAGTGTCTGATGATTCACTCAGTGTCAGATGATTCACCCAATATCTGATGATTCACCCAGTGTCTGATGATTCACTCAGTGTCAGATGATTCACTCAGTGTGAGATGATTCACTCAGTCTCTGATGATTCACCCAGTGTCTGATGATTCACCCAGTGTCAGATGATTCACCCAGTGTCAGATGATTCACTCGGTGTCTGATGATTCACTCAGTGTCAGATGATTCACCCAGTGTCTGATGATTCACTCAGTGTCAGATGATTCACCCAGTGTCTGATGATTCACTCAGTGTCAGATGATTCACCCAATGTCTGATGATTCACCCAGTGTCTGATGATTCACCCAGTGTCTGATGATTCACACAGTGTCTGATGATTCACTAAGTGTCTGATGATTCACCCAGTGTCTGATGATTCACTCAGTCTCTGATGATTCACCCAGTGTCTGATGATTCACTCAGTCTCTGATGATTCACCCAGTGTCTGATGATTTACCCAATGTCTGATGATTCACTCAGTGTCTGATGATTCACTCAGTCTCTGAAGATTCACCCAGTGTCTGATGATTCCCTCAGTCTCTGATGATTCACCCAGTGTCTGATGATTCACTCAGTCTCTGATGATTCACCCAGTGTCTGATGATTCACCCAGTGTCAGATGATTCACCCAGTGTCTGATGATTCACGCAGTGTCTGATGATTCACCCAGTGTCTGATGATTCACCCAGTGTCAGTTGATTCACCCAATGCCTGATGATTCACCCAGTGTCTGATGATTCACCCAGTGTCAGATGATTCACCCAATGTCAGATGATTCACCCAATGTCAGATGATTCACCCAGTGTCAGATGATTCACCCAGTGTCAGATGATTCACCCAGTGTCAGATGATTCACCCAGTGTCTGATGATTCACCCAATGTCTGATGATTCACTCAGTGTCTGATGATTCACCCAGTGTCTGATGATTCACCCAGTGCCTGATGATTCACCCAGTGTCTGATGATTCACTCAGTGTCTGATGATTCATCCAGTGTCAGATGATTCACCCAGTGTCTGATGATTCACCCAGTGTCTGATGATTCACCCAGTGTCTGATGATTCACTCGGTGTCTGATGATTCACTCAGTGTCAGATGATTCACCCAATGTCTGATGATTCACCCAGTGTCTGATGTTTCACCCAGTGTCTGATGATTCACCCAGTGTCTGATGATTCACCCAATGTCTGATGATTCACCCAGTGTCAGATGATTCACCCAGTGTCAGATGATTCACCCAGTGTTTGATGATTCACCCAGTGTCTGATGATTCACTCAGTGTCAGATGATTCACTCAGTGTCTGATGATTCACCCAGTGTCTGATGATTCACCCAATGTCAGATGATTCACCCAGTGTCAGATGATTCACCCAGTGTCAGATGATTCACCCAGTGTCTGATGATTCACTCAGTGTCTGATGATTCACCCAGTGTCTGACGATTCACCCAATGACAGATGATTCACCCAATATCAGATGATTCACGCAGTGTCAGATGATTCACCCAGTGTCAGATGATTCACCCAATGTCAGATGATTCACCCAGTGTCAGATGATTCACCCAGTGTCTGATGATTCACTCAGTGTCTGATGATTCACCCAATGTCAGATGATACACCCAATGTCAGATGACTCACCCAGATGATTCACCCAGTGTCTGATGATTCACTCAGTGTCTGATGATTCACCCAGTGTCAGATGATTCACTCAGTGTCTGATGATTCACCCAGTGTCTGATGATTCACTCAGTGTTAGATGATTCACCCAATATCTGATGATTCACTCAGTGTCTGATGATTCACTCAGTGTCAGATGATTCACTCAGTGTGAGATGATTCACTCAGTCTCTGATGATTCACCCAGTGTCTGATGATTCACTCAGTGTCAGATGATTCACTCAGTCTCTGATGATTCACCCAGTGTCTGATGATTCACTCAGTGTCAGATGATTCACTCAGTGTGAGATGATTCACTCAGTCTCTGATGATTCACCCAGTGTCAGATGAATCACCCAGTGTCAGATGATTCACTCAGTGTCTGATGATACACTCAGTGTCAGATGATTCACCCAGTGGCTGATGATTCACTCAGTGTCAGATGATTCACCCAGTGTCTGATGATTCACTCAGTGTCAGATGATTCACCCAATGTCTGATGATTCACCCAGTGTCTGATGATTCACCCAGTGTCTGATGATTCACTAAGTGTCTGATGATTCACCCAGTGTCTGATGATTCACTCAGTCTCTGATGATTCACCCAGTGTCTGATGATTCACTCAGTCTCTGATGATTCACCCAGTGTCTGATGATTCACTCAGTGTCTGATGATTCACCCAATGTCTGATGATTCACTCAGTGTCTGATGATTCACTCAGTCTCTGAAGATTCTCCCAGTGTCTGATGATTCACTCAGTGTCAGATGATTCACCCAGTGTCTGATGATTCACCCAGTGTCTGATGATTCACCAGGTGTCTGATGATTCACTCAGTGTCAGAATATTCACCCAGTGTCTGATGATTCACCCAGTGTCAGATGATTCACCCAGTATCTGATGATTCACTCAGTGTCTGATGATTCACCCAGTGTCTGATGATTCACCCAGTGTCTGATGATTCACCCAGTGTCTGATGATTCACTCAGTGTCTGATGATTCACCCAGTGTCTGATGATTCACCCAGTGTCTGCTGATTCACTCAGTGTCAGATGATTCACCCAATGTCTGATGATTCACCCAGTGTCTGATGATTCACCCAGTGTCTGATGCTTCACCCAGTGTCAGATGATTCACTCAGTGTCAGATGATTCACCCAGTGTCTGATGATTCACCCAATGTCTGGTGATTCACCCAGTGTCAGATGATTCACCCAGTGTCAGATGATTCACCCAGTGTCAAATGATTCACCCAGTGTCAGATGATTCACCCAGTGTCAGATGATTCACCCAATGTCTGATGATTCACCCAGTGTCTGATGATTCACCCAGTGTCTGCTGATTCACCCAGTGTCTGATGATTCACCCAGTGTCTGATGATTCACTCAGTGTAAGATGATTCAACCAATGTCTGATGATTCACCCAGTGTCTGATGATTCACCCAGTGTCTGATGATTCACCCAGTGTCTGATGATTCACCCAGTGTCAGATGATTCACTCAGTGTCAGATGATTCACCCAGTGTCTGATGATTCACCCAGTGTCAGATGATTCACCCAATGTCTGATGCTTCACCCAGTGTCAGATGATTCACCCAGTGTCAGATGATTCACCCAGTGTCAGATGATTCACCCAATGTCTGATGATTCAGGCAGTGTCTGATGATTCACCCAGTGTCTGATGATTCACCCAGTGTCAGTTGATTCACCCAATGTCTGATGATTCACCCAGTGTCTGATGATTCACCCAGTGTCAGATGATTCACTCAGTGTCTGATGATTCACCCAATGTCAGATGATTCACCCAATGTCAGATGATTCACCCAGTGTCAGATGATTCACCCAGTGTCTGATGATTCACTCAGTGTCTGATGATTCACCCAATGTCAGATGATTCACCAAGTGTCAGATGATTCACCCAGTGTCAGATGATTCACCCAGTGCCTGATGATTCACTCAGTGTCAGATGATTCACCCAATATCTGATGATTCACCCAGTGTCTGATGATTCACTCAGTGTCAGATGATTCACTCAGTGTGAGATGATTCACTCAGTCTCTGATGATTCACCCAGTGTCAGATGATTCACCCAGTGTCAGATGATTCACTCAGTGTCTGATGATTCACTCAGTGTCAGATGATTCACCCTGTGGCTGATGATTCACTCAGTGTCAGATGATTCACCCAGTGTCTGATGATTCACTCAGTGTCAGATGATTCACCCAATGTCTGATGATTCACCCAGTGTCTGATGATTCACTCAGTGTCTGATGATTCACTCAGTGTCTGATGATTCACTCAGTGTCAGATGATTCACTCAGTGTCTGATGATTCACTCAGTGTCAGATGATTCACCCAGTGTCTGATGATTCACTCAGTGTCAGATGATTCACCCAATGTCTGATGATTCACCCAGTGTCTGATGATTCACCCAGTGTCTGATGATTCACTCAGTCTCTGATGATTCACCCAGTGTCAGATGATTCACCCAGTGTCAGATGATTCACTCAGTGTCTGATGATTCACTCAGTGTCAGATGATTCACCCTGTGGCTGATGATTCACTCAGTGTCAGATGATTCACCCAGTGTGAGATGATTCACTCAGTCTCTGATGATTCACCCAGTGTCAGATGAATCACCCAGTGTCAGATGATTCACTCAGTGTCTGATGATACACTCAGTGTCAGATGATTCACCCAGTGGCTGATGATTCACTCAGTGTCAGATGATTCACCCAGTGTCTGATGATTCACTCAGTGTCAGATGATTCACCCAATGTCTGATGATTCACCCAGTGTCTGATGATTCACCCAGTGTCTGATGATTCACTAAGTGTCTGATGCTTCACCCAGTGTCTGATGATTCACTCAGTCTCTGATGATTCACCCAGTGTCTGATGATTCACTCAGTCTCTGATGATTCACCCAGTGTCTGATGATTCACTCAGTGTCTGATGATTCACCCAATGTCTGATGATTCACTCAGTGTCTGATGATTCACTCAGTCTCTGAAGATTCTCCCAGTGTCTGATGATTCACTCAGTGTCAGATGATTCACCCAGTGTCTGATGATTCACCCAGTGTCTGATGATTCACCAGGTGTCTGATGATTCACTCAGTGTCAGAATATTCACCCAGTGTCTGATGATTCACCCAGTGTCAGATGATTCACCCAGTATCTGATGATTCACTCAGTGTCTGATGATTCACCCAGTGTCTGATGATTCACCCAGTGTCTGATGATTCACCCAGTGTCTGATGATTCACTCAGTGTCTGATGATTCACCCAGTGTCTGATGATTCACCCAGTGTCTGCTGATTCACTCAGTGTCAGATGATTCACCCAATGTCTGATGATTCACCCAGTGTCTGATGATTCACCCAGTGTCTGATGCTTCACCCAGTGTCAGATGATTCACTCAGTGTCAGATGATTCACCCAGTGTCTGATGATTCACCCAATGTCTGGTGATTCACCCAGTGTCAGATGATTCACCCAGTGTCAGATGATTCACCCAGTGTCAAATGATTCACCCAGTGTCAGATGATTCACCCAGTGTCAGATGATTCACCCAATGTCTGATGATTCACCCAGTGTCTGATGATTCACCCAGTGTCTGCTGATTCACCCAGTGTCTGATGATTCACCCAGTGTCTGATGATTCACTCAGTGTAAGATGATTCAACCAATGTCTGATGATTCACCCAGTGTCTGATGATTCACCCAGTGTCTGATGATTCACCCAGTGTCTGATGATTCACCCAGTGTCAGATGATTCACTCAGTGTCAGATGATTCACCCAGTGTCTGATGATTCACCCAGTGTCAGATGATTCACCCAATGTCTGATGCTTCACCCAGTGTCAGATGATTCACCCAGTGTCAGATGATTCACCCAGTGTCAGATGATTCACCCAATGTCTGATGATTCAGGCAGTGTCTGATGATTCACCCAGTGTCTGATGATTCACCCAGTGTCAGTTGATTCACCCAATGTCTGATGATTCACCCAGTGTCTGATGATTCACCCAGTGTCAGATGATTCACTCAGTGTCTGATGATTCACCCAATGTCAGATGATTCACCCAATGTCAGATGATTCACCCAGTGTCAGATGATTCACCCAGTGTCTGATGATTCACTCAGTGTCTGATGATTCACCCAATGTCAGATGATTCACCAAGTGTCAGATGATTCACCCAGTGTCAGATGATTCACCCAGTGCCTGATGATTCACTCAGTGTCAGATGATTCACCCAATATCTGATGATTCACCCAGTGTCTGATGATTCACTCAGTGTCAGATGATTCACTCAGTGTGAGATGATTCACTCAGTCTCTGATGATTCACCCAGTGTCAGATGATTCACCCAGTGTCAGATGATTCACTCAGTGTCTGATGATTCACTCAGTGTCAGATGATTCACCCTGTGGCTGATGATTCACTCAGTGTCAGATGATTCACCCAGTGTCTGATGATTCACTCAGTGTCAGATGATTCACCCAATGTCTGATGATTCACCCAGTGTCTGATGATTCACCCAGTGTCTGATGATTCACTCAGTGTCTGATGATTCACTCAGTGTCTGATGATTCACTCAGTGTCAGATGATTCACCCAGTGTCTGATGATTCACTCAGTGTCTGATGATTCACCCAATGTCTGATGATTCACTCAGTGTCTGATGATTCACTCAGTCTCTGAAGATTCACCCAGTGTCTGATGATTCACTCAGTGTCAGATGATTCACCCAGTGTCTGATGATTCACCCAGTGTCTGATGATTCACCCAGTGTCAGACGATTCACCCAGTGTCTGATGATTCACCCAGTCTCTGATGATTCACTCAGTGTCAGATGATTCACCCAGTGTCTGATGATTCACCCAGTGTCTGATGATTCACTCAGTGTCAGATGATTCACCCAGTGTCTGATGATTCACCCAGTGTCAGATGATTCACCCAGTATCTGATGATTCACTCAGTGTCAGATGATTCACTCAGTGTCTAATGATTCACTCAGTGTCTGATGATTCACCCAGTGTCAGATGATTCACTCAGTGTCAGATGATTCACTCAGTGTCTGATGATTCACTCAGTGTCTGATGATTCACTCAGTGTCAGATGATTCACTCAGTGTCTGATGATTCACCCAGTGTCAGATGATTCACTCAGATTCTGATGATTCACTCAGTGTCTGATGATTCACTCAGTGTCTGAAGATTCATCCAGTGTCTGATGATTCACCCAGTGTCTCATGATTCACACAGTGTCAGATGATTCACTCAGTGTCAGATGATTCACTGATTCACTCAGTGTCTGATGATTCACTCAGTGTCTGATAATTCACCCAGTGTCTGATGATTCACTCAGTTTCAGATGATTCATCCAGTGTCTGATGATTCACTCAGTGTCTGATGATTCACTCAGTGTCTGATGATTCATGTCTGATGATTCACTCAGTGTCTGATGATTCACTCAGTGTCTGATGATTCACTCAGTTTCAGATGATTCATCCAGTGTCTGATGATTCACCCAGTGTCTGATGATTCACCCAGTGTCTGATGATTCACTCAGTGTCTGATGATTCACACAGTGTCTGATGATTCACTCAATCTCAGATGATTCACCCAGTGTCTGACTATTCTCCCAGTGCCTGATGATTCACTCAGTGTCTGATGATTCACTCAGTGTCTGATGATTCACTCAGTGTCTGATGATTCACTCAGTGTCTGATGATTCACTCAGTTTCAGATGATTCATCCAGTGTCTGATGATTCACCCAGTGTCTGATGATTCACCCAGTGTCTGATGATTCACTCAGTGTCTGATGATTCACACAGTGTCTGATGATTCACTCAATCTCAGATGATTCACCCAGTGTCTGACTATTCACTCAGTGTCTGATGATTCACCCAGTGTCTGATGATTCACTCAGTGTCTGATGATTCACCCAGTGTCTGATGATTCGCCGAGTGTCTGATGATTCACCCAGTGTCTGATGATTCACTCAGTGTCTGATGATTCACTCAGTGTCTGATGATTCACCCAGTGTCTGATGATTCACTCAGTGTCTGATGATTCACCCAGTGTCTGATGATTCACCGAGTGTCTGATGATTCACCCAGTGTCTGATGATTCACTCAGTGTCTGATGATTCACCCAGTGTCTGATGATTCACCCAGTGTCTGATGATTCACCCAGTGTCTGATGATTCACTCAGTGTCTGATGATTCACCCAGTGTCTGATGATTCACCCAGTGTCTGATGATTCACCCAGTGTCGGATGATTCACCCAGTGTCGGATGATTCACCCAATGTCTGATGATTCACTCAGTGTCTGATGATTCACTCAGTGTCTGATGATTCACCCAGTGTCAGATGATTCACTCAGTGTCAGATGATTCACCCAGTGTCAGATGATTCACCCAATGTCTGATGATTCACCCAGTGTCTGATGATTCACCCAGTGTCAGATGATTCACCCAGTGTCTGATGATTCACCCAATGTCTGATGATTCACTCAGTGTCTGATGATTCACCCAGTGTCTGATGATTCACCCAGTGCCTGATGATTCACCCAGTGTCTGATGATTCACTCAGTGTCTGATGATTCACCCAGTGTCAGATGATTCACCCAGTGTCTGATGATTCACCCAGTGTCTGATGATTCACCCAGTGTCTGATGATTCACTCGGTGTCTGATGATTCACTCAGTGTCAGATGATTCACCCAATGTCTGATGATTCACCCAGTGTCTGATGTTTCACCCAGTGTCTGATGATTCACCCAGTGTCTGATGATTCACCCAATGTCTGATGATTCACCCAGTGTCAGATGATTCACCCAGTGTCAGATGATTCACCCAGTGTTTGATGATTCACCCAGTGTCTGATGATTCACTCAGTTTCAGATGATTCACTCAGTGTCTGATGATTCACCCAGTGTCTGATGATTCACCCAATGTCAGATGATTCACCCAGTGTCAGATGATTCACCCAGTGTCAGATGATTCACCCAGTGTCTGATGATTCACTCAGTGTCTGATGATTCACCCAGTGTCTGACGATTCACCCAATGTCAGATGATTCACCCAATATCAGATGATTCACGCAGTGTCAGATGATTCACCCAGTGTCAGATGATTCACCCAATGTCAGATGATTCACCCAGTGTCAGATGATTCACCCAGTGTCTGATGATTCACTCAGTGTCTGATGATTCACCCAATGTCAGATGATACACCCAATGTCAGATGACTCACCCAGATGATTCACCCAGTGTCTGATGATTCACTCAGTGTCTGATGATTCACCCAGTGTCAGATGATTCACTCAGTGTCTGATGATTCACCCAGTGTCTGATGATTCACTCAGTGTTAGATGATTCACCCAATATCTGATGATTCACTCAGTGTCTGATGATTCACTCAGTGTCAGATGATTCACTCAGTGTGAGATGATTCACTCAGTCTCTGATGATTCACCCAGTGTCTGATGATTCACTCAGTGTCAGATGATTCACTCAGTCTCTGATGATTCACCCAGTGTCTGATGATTCACTCAGTGTCAGATGATTCACTCAGTGTGAGATGATTCACTCAGTCTCTGATGATTCACCCAGTGTCAGATGAATCACCCAGTGTCAGATGATTCACTCAGTGTCTGATGATACACTCAGTGTCAGATGATTCACCCAGTGGCTGATGATTCACTCAGTGTCAGATGATTCACCCAGTGTCTGATGATTCACTCAGTGTCAGATGATTCACCCAATGTCTGATGATTCACCCAGTGTCTGATGATTCACCCAGTGTCTGATGATTCACTAAGTGTCTGATGATTCACCCAGTGTCTGATGATTCACTCAGTCTCTGATGATTCACCCAGTGTCTGATGATTCACTCAGTCTCTGATGATTCACCCAGTGTCTGATGATTCACTCAGTGTCTGATGATTCACCCAATGTCTGATGATTCACTCAGTGTCTGATGATTCACTCAGTCTCTGAAGATTCTCCCAGTGTCTGATGATTCACTCAGTGTCAGATGATTCACCCAGTGTCTGATGATTCACCCAGTGTCTGATGATTCACCAGGTGTCTGATGATTCACTCAGTGTCAGAATATTCACCCAGTGTCTGATGATTCACCCAGTGTCAGATGATTCACCCAGTATCTGATGATTCACTCAGTGTCTGATGATTCACCCAGTGTCTGATGATTCACCCAGTGTCTGATGATTCACCCAGTGTCTGATGATTCACTCAGTGTCTGATGATTCACCCAGTGTCTGATGATTCACCCAGTGTCTGCTGATTCACTCAGTCTCAGATGATTCACCCAATGTCTGATGATTCACCCAGTGTCTGATGATTCACCCAGTGTCTGATGCTTCACCCAGTGTCAGATGATTCACTCAGTGTCAGATGATTCACCCAGTGTCTGATGATTCACCCAATGTCTGGTGATTCACCCAGTGTCAGATGATTCACCCAGTGTCAGATGATTCACCCAGTGTCAAATGATTCACCCAGTGTCAGATGATTCACCCAGTGTCAGATGATTCACCCAATGTCTGATGATTCACCCAGTGTCTGATGATTCACCCAGTGTCTGCTGATTCACCCAGTGTCTGATGATTCACCCAGTGTCTGATGATTCACTCAGTGTAAGATGATTCAACCAATGTCTGATGATTCACCCAGTGTCTGATGATTCACCCAGTGTCTGATGATTCACCCAGTGTCTGATGATTCACCCAGTGTCAGATGATTCACTCAGTGTCAGATGATTCACCCAGTGTCTGATGATTCACCCAGTGTCAGATGATTCACCCAATGTCTGATGCTTCACCCAGTGTCAGATGATTCACCCAGTGTCAGATGATTCACCCAGTGTCAGATGATTCACCCAATGTCTGATGATTCAGGCAGTGTCTGATGATTCACCCAGTGTCTGATGATTCACCCAGTGTCAGTTGATTCACCCAATGTCTGATGATTCACCCAGTGTCTGATGATTCACCCAGTGTCAGATGATTCACTCAGTGTCTGATGATTCACCCAATGTCAGATGATTCACCCAATGTCAGATGATTCACCCAGTGTCAGATGATTCACCCAGTGTCTGATGATTCACCCAGTGTCTGATGATTCACCCAATGTCAGATGATTCACCAAGTGTCAGATGATTCACCCAGTGTCAGATGATTCACCCAGTGCCTGATGATTCACTCAGTGTCAGATGATTCACCCAATATCTGATGATTCACCCAGTGTCTGATGATTCACTCAGTGTCAGATGATTCACTCAGTGTGAGATGATTCACTCAGTCTCTGATGATTCACCCAGTGTCAGATGATTCACCCAGTGTCAGATGATTCACTCAGTGTCTGATGATTCACTCAGTGTCAGATGATTCACCCTGTGGCTGATGATTCACTCAGTGTCAGATGATTCACCCAGTGTCTGATGATTCACTCAGTGTCAGATGATTCACCCAATGTCTGATGATTCACCCAGTGTCTGATGATTCACCCAGTGTCTGATGATTCACTCAGTGTCTGATGATTCACTCAGTGTCTGATGATTCACTCAGTGTCAGATGATTCACCCAGTGTCTGATGATTCACTCAGTGTCTGATGATTCACCCAATGTCTGATGATTCACTCAGTGTCTGATGATTCACTCAGTCTCTGAAGATTCACCCAGTGTCTGATGATTCACTCAGTGTCAGATGATTCACCCAGTGTCTGATGATTCACCCAGTGTCTGATGATTCACCCAGTGTCAGACGATTCACCCAGTGTCTGATGATTCACCCAGTCTCTGATGATTCACTCAGTGTCAGATGATTCACCCAGTGTCTGATGATTCACCCAGTGTCTGATGATTCACTCAGTGTCAGATGATTCACCCAGTGTCTGATGATTCACCCAGTGTCAGATGATTCACCCAGTATCTGATGATTCACTCAGTGTCAGATGATTCACTCAGTGTCTAATGATTCACTCAGTGTCTGATGATTCACCCAGTGTCAGATGATTCACTCAGTGTCAGATGATTCACTCAGTGTCTGATGATTCACTCAGTGTCTGATGATTCACTCAGTGTCAGATGATTCACTCAGTGTCTGATGATTCACCCAGTGTCAGATGATTCACTCAGATTCTGATGATTCACTCAGTGTCAGATGATTCACTGATTCACTCAGTGTCTGATGATTCACTCAGTGTCTGAAGATTCATCCAGTGTCTGATGATTCACCCAGTGTCTCATGATTCACACAGTGTCAGATGATTCACTCAGTGTCAGATGATTCACTGATTCACTCAGTGTCTGATGATTCACTCAGTGTCTGATAATTCACCCAGTGTCTGATGATTCACTCAGTTTCAGATGATTCATCCAGTGTCTGATGATTCACTCAGTGTCTGATGATTCACTCAGTGTCTGATGATTCATGTCTGATGATTCACTCAGTGTCTGATGATTCACTCAGTGTCTGATGATTCATCCAGTGTCTGATGATTCATCCAGTGTCTGATGATTCACCCAGTGTCTGATGATTCACTCAGTGTCTGATGATTCACACAGTGTCTGATGATTCACTCAATCTCAGATGATTCACCCAGTGTCTGACTATTCTCCCAGTGCCTGATGATTCACTCAGTGTCTGATGATTCACTCAGTGTCTGATGATTCACTCAGTGTCTGATGATTCACTCAGTGTCTGATGATTCACTCAGTTTCAGATGATTCATCCAGTGTCTGATGATTCACCCAGTGTCTGATGATTCACCCAGTGTCTGATGATTCACTCAGTGTCTGATGATTCACACAGTGTCTGATGATTCACTCAATCTCAGATGATTCACCCAGTGTCTGACTATTCACTCAGTGTCTGATGATTCACCCAGTGTCTGATGATTCACTCAGTGTCTGATGATTCACCCAGTGTCTGATGATTCACCGAGTGTCTGATGATTCACCCAGTGTCTGATGATTCACTCAGTGTCTGATGATTCACTCAGTGTCTGATGATTCACCCAGTGTCTGATGATTCACTCAGTGTCTGATGATTCACCCAGTGTCTGATGATTCACCGAGTGTCTGATGATTCACCCAGTGTCTGATGATTCACTCAGTGTCTGATGATTCACCCAGTGTCTGATGATTCACCCAGTGTCTGATGATTCACCCAGTGTCTGATGATTCACTCAGTGTCTGATGATTCACCCAGTGTCTGATGATTCACCCAGTGTCTGATGATTCACCCAGTGTCGGATGATTCACCCAGTGTCGGATGATTCACCCAATGTCTGATGATTCACTCAGTGTCTGGTGATTCACTCAGTGTCTGATGATTCACCCAGTGTCTGATGATTCACTCAGTGTCTGATGATTCACTCAATGTCTGATGATTCACTCAGTGTCTGATGATTCACGCAGTGTCTGATGATTCTGATGATTCACCCAGTGTCCGATGATTCACGCAGTGTCCGATGATTCACCCAGTGTCAGATGATTCACCCAGTGTCTGATGATTCACTCAGTGTCAGATGATTCACTCAGTGTCTGATGATTCACTCAGTGTCAGATGATTCACTCAGTGTCTGATGATTCACCCAGTGTCAGATGATTCACTCTGTGTCTGATTATTCACTCAGTGTCAAATGATTCACTCAGTGTCAGATGATTCACCCAGTGTCAGATGATTCACTCAGTGTCAGATGATTCACCCAGTGTCAGATGATTCACCCAATGTCTGATGATTCACCCAGTGTCTGATGATTCACCCAGCGTCTGATGATTCACCCAGTGTCAGATGATACACCCAGTGTCTGATGATTCACTCAGTGTCTGATGATTCACCCAGTGTCTGATGATTCACTCAGTGTCCGATGATTCACCCAGTGTCCGATGATTCACCCAGTGTCCGATGATTCACCCAGTGTCTGATGATTCACTCAGTGTCCGATGATTCACCCAGTGTCCGATGATTCACCCAGTGTCTGATGATTCACTCAGTGTCTGATGATTCATCCAGTGTCTGATGATTCATCCAGTGTCTGATGATTCACTCAGTGTCTGATGATTCATCCAGTGTCTGATGATTCATCCAGTGTCTGATGATTCATCCAGTGTCTGATGATTCACTCAGTGTCTGATGATTCACTCAGTGTCTGATGATTCACCCAGTGTCTGATGATTCACTCAGTTTCTGATGATTCACTCAGTTTCTGATGATTCACCCAGTGTCTGATGATTCACCCAGTGTCTGATGATTCACCCAGTGTCTGATGATTCACTCAGTGCATGATGATTCACTCAGTGTCTGATGATTCACCCAGTGTCTGAATATTCACTCAGTGCCTGATGATTCACCCAGTGTCTGATGATTCACACAGTGCCTGATGATTCACTCAGTGTCTGATGATTCACCCAGTGTCTGATGATTCACTCAGTGTCTGATGATTCACTCAGCGTCTAATGATTTACTCAGTGTCTGATGATTCACTCAGTGTCTGATGATTCACTCAGTTTCAGATGATTAACCAGTGTCTGATGATTCACCCAGTGTCTGATGATTCACTCAGCGTCTGATGATTCACTCAGTATCAGATGATTCACCCAGTGTCTGATGATTCACTCAGTGCCTAATGATTCACTCAGTGTCTGATGATTCACGCAGTGTCTGATGATTCACTCAGTATCAGATGATTTACCCAGTGTCTGATGATTCACTCAGTGCCTGATGATTCACTCAGTGTCTGATGATTCATCCAGTGTCTGATGATTCACTCAGTGTCTGATGATTCACTCAGTTTCAGATGATTCACTCAGTTTCAGATGATTCACCCAGTGTCTGATGATTCACTCATTGTCTGATGATTCACTCAGTGTCTGATGATTCATTCAGTGTCAGATGATTCACTAAGTGTCTGATGATTCACTCAGTGTCTGATGATTCACTCAGTGTCTGATGATTCACTCAGTGTTTTATGATTCATCCAGTGTCTGATGATTCATCCAGTGTCTGATGATTCACTCAGTGTCTGATGATTCACTCAGTGTCTGATGATTCATCCAGTGTCTGATGATTCACCCAGTGTCAGATGATTCACTCAGTTTCTGATAATTCACCCAGTGTCTGATGATTCACTCAGTGTCTGATTTTCACCCAGTGTCTCATGATTCACTCAGTGTCTGATGATTCACTCAGTGTCTGATGATTCACTCAGTGTCAGATGATTCACTCAGTTTCTGATGATTCACTCAGTGTCTGATGATTCACTCAGTGTCAGATGATTCACTCAGTGTCTGATGATTCACCCAGTGTCTGATGATTCACTCAGTGTCTGATGATTCACTCAGTTACTGATGATTCACTCAGTGTCAGATGATTCACTCAGTGTCTGATGATTCATCCAGTGTCTGATGATTCACCCAGTGTCTGATGATTCACCCAGTGTCAGATGATTCACTCAGTGTCAGATGATTCACTCAGTGTCTGATGATTCACTCAGTTTCTGATGATTCATCCAGTGTCTGATGATTCACTCAGTGTCTGATGATTCATCCAGTGTCTGATGATTCACCCAGTGTCTGATGATTCACCCAGTGTCAGATGATTCACTCAGTTTCTGATGATTCACTCAGTGTCAGATGATTCACTGATTCACTCAGTGTCTGATGATTCATCCAGTGTCTGATGATTCACCAAGTGTCTGATGATTCACCCAGTGTCTGATGATTCACACAGTGTCAGATGATTCACTCAGTGTCAGATGATTCACTGATTCACTCAGTGTCTGATGATTCACTCAGTGTCTGATGATTCACCCAGTGTCAGATGATTCATCCAGTGTCTGATGATTCACCCAGTGTCTGATGATTCATCCAGTGTCAGATGATTCACCCAGTGTCAGATGATTCACCCAGTGTCAGATGATTCACCCAGTGTCTGATGATTCACCCAATGTCAGATGATTCACCCAGTGTCTGATGATTCACTCAGTGTCTGATGATTCACCCAGTGTCTGATGATTCACCCAGTGCCTGATGATTCACCCAGTGTCTGATGATTCACTCAGTGTCTGATGATTCACCCAGTGTCAGATGATTCACCCAGTGTCTGATGATTCACCCAGTGTCTGATGATTCACTCAGTGTCTGATGATTCACTCAGTGTCTGATGATTCACTCAGTGTCAGATGATTCACCCAATGTCTGATGATTCACCAGTGTCTGATGTTTCACCCAGTGTCTGATGATTCACCCAGTGTCTGATGATTCACCCAGTGTCTGATGATTCACCCAGTGTCAGATGATTCACCCAGTGTCAGATAATTCACCCAGTGTCTGATGATTCACTCAGTGTCAGATGATTCACTCAGTGTCTGATGATTCACCCAGTGTCTGATGATTCACCCAGTGTCAGATGATTCACCCAGTGTCTGATGATTCACCCAGTGTCTGATGATTCACCCAGTGTCTGATGATTCACTCAGTGTCTGATGATTCACTCAGTGTCTGACGATTCACCCAGTGCCTGATGATTCACCCAGTGTCAGATGATTCACTCAGTGTCTGATCATTCACCCAATGTCAGATGATTCACCCAATGTCAGATGATTCACCGTGTCAGATGATTCACCCAGTGTCTGATGATTCACTCAGTGTCTGATGATTCACCCAATGTCAGATGATTCACCCATTGTCAGATGATTCACCCAGTGTCAGATGATTCACCCAGTGTCAGATGATTCACCCAGTGCCTGATGATTCACTCAGTGTCTGATGATTCACCCAGTGTCAGATGATTCACTCAGTGTCTGATGATTCACCCAGTGTCTGATGATTCACTCAGTGTCAGATGATTCACCCAATATCTGATGATTCACCCAGTGTCTGATGATTCACTCAGTGTCAGATGATTCACTCAGTGTGAGATGATTCACTCAGTCTCTGATGATTCACCCAGTGTCTGATGATTCACCCAGTGTCAGATGATTCACACAGTGTCAGATGATTCACTCAGTGTCTGATGATTCACTCAGTGTCAGATGATTCACCCAGTGTCTGATGATTCACTCAGTGTCAGATGATTCACCCAGTGTCTGATGATTCACTCAGTGTCAGATGATTCACCCAATGTCTGATGATTCACCCAGTGTCTGATGATTCACCCAGTGTCTGATGATTCACTAAGTGTCTGATGATTCACCCAGTGTCTGATGATTCACTCAGTCTCTGATGATTCACCCAGTGTCTGATGATTCACTCAGTCTCTGATGATTCACCCAGTGTCTGATGATTCACCCAATGTCTGATGATTCACTCAGTGTCTGATGATTCACTCAGTCTCTGAAGATTCACCCAGTGTCTGATGATTCCCTCAGTCTCTGATGATTCACCCAGTGTCTGATGATTCACTCAGTCTCTGATGATTCACCCCGTGTCTGATGATTCACCCAGTGTCAGATGATTCACCCAGTGTCTGATGATTCACGCAGTGTCTGATGATTCACGCAGTGTCTGATGATTCACCCAGTGTCTGATGATTCACCCAGTGTCAGTTGATTCACCCAATGCCTGATGATTCACCCAGTGTCTGATGATTCACCCAGTGTCAGATGATTCACCCAATGTCAGATGATTCACCCAATGTCAGATGATTCACCCAGTGTCAGATGATTCACCCAGTGTCAGATGATTCACCCAGTGTCAGATGATTCACCCAGTGTCTGATGATTCACCCAATGTCTGATGATTCACTCAGTGTCTGATGATTCACCCAGTGTCTGATGATTCACCCAGTGCCTGATGATTCACCCAGTGTCTGATGATACACTCAGTGTCTGATGATTCACCCAGTGTCAGATGATTCACCCAGTGTCTGATGATTCACCCAGTGTCTGATGATTCACCTAGTGTCTGATGATTCACCCAGTGTCTGATGATTCACTCGGTGTCTGATGATTCACTCAGTGTCAGATGATTCACCCAATGTCTGATGATTCACCCAGTGTCTGATGTTTCACCCAGTGTCTGATGATCACCCAGTGTCTGATGATTCACCCAATGTCTGATGATTCACCCAGTGTCAGATGATTCACCCAGTGTCAGATGATTCACCCAGTGTTTGATGATTCACCCAGTGTCTGATGATTCACTCAGTGTCAGATGATTCACTCAGTGTCTGATGATTCACCCAGTGTCTGATGATTCACCCAATGTCAGATGATTCACCCAGTGTCAGATGATTCACCCAGTGTCAGATGATTCACCCAGTGTCTGATGATTCACTCAGTGTCTGATGATTCACCCAGTGTCTGACGATTCACCCAATGTCAGATGATTCACCCAATATCAGATGATTCACGCAGTGTCAGATGATTCACCCAGTGTCAGATGATTCACCCAATGTCAGATGATTCACCCAGTGTCAGATGATTCACCCAGTGTCTGATGATTCACTCAGTGTCTGATGATTCACCCAATGTCAGATGATTCACCCAATGTCAGATGACTCACCCAGATGATTCACCCAGTGTCTGATGATTCACTCAGTGTCTGATGATTCACCCAGTGTCAGATGATTCACTCAGTGTCTGATGATTCACCCAGTGTCTGATGATTCACTCAGTGTTAGATGATTCACCCAATATCTGATGATTCACTCAGTGTCTGATGATTCACTCAGTGTCAGATGATTCACTCAGTGTGAGATGATTCACTCAGTCTCTGATGATTCACCCAGTGTCTGATGATTCACTCAGTGTCAGATGATTCACTCAGTCTCTGATGATTCACCCAGTGTCTGATGATTCACTCAGTGTCAGATGATTCACTCAGTGTGAGATGATTCACTCAGTCTCTGATGATTCACCCAGTGTCAGATGAATCACCCAGTGTCAGATGATTCACTCAGTGTCTGATGATACACTCAGTGTCAGATGATTCACCCAGTGGCTGATGATTCACTCAGTGTCAGATGATTCACCCAGTGTCTGATGATTCACTCAGTGTCAGATGATTCACCCAATGTCTGATGATTCACCCAGTGTCTGATGATTCACCCAGTGTCTGATGATTCACTAAGTGTCTGATGATTCACCCAGTGTCTGATGATTCACTCAGTCTCTGATGATTCACCCAGTGTCTGATGATTCACTCAGTCTCTGATGATTCACCCAGAGTCTGATGATTCACTCAGTGTCTGATGATTCACCCAATGTCTGATGATTCACTCAGTGTCTGATGATTCACTCAGTCTCTGAAGATTCTCCCAGTGTCTGATGATTCACTCAGTGTCAGATGATTCACCCAGTGTCTGATGATTCACCCAGTGTCTGATGATTCACCAGGTGTCTGATGATTCACTCAGTGTCAGAATATTCACCCAGTGTCTGATGATTCACCCAGTGTCTGATGATTCACTCAGTGTCAGATGATTCACCCAGTGTCTGATGATTCACCCAGCGTCAGATGATTCACCCAGTATCTGATGATTCACTCAGTGTCTGATGATTCACCCAGTGTCTGATGATTCACCCAGTATCTGATGATTCACTCAGTGTCTGATGATTCACCCAGTGTCTGATGATTCACCCAGTGTCTGATCATTCACCCAGTGTCTGATGATTCACTCAGTGTCAGATGATTCACCCAGTGTCTGATGATTCACCCAATGTCTGGTGATTCACCCAGTGTCAGATGATTCACCCAGTGTCAGATGATTCACCCAGTGTCAAATGATTCACCCAGTGTCAGATGATTCACCCAGTGTCAGATGATTCACCCAATGTCTGATGATTCACCCAGTGTCTGATGATTCACCCAGTGTCTGCTGATTCACCCAGTGTCTGATGATTCACCCAGTGTCTGATGATTCACTCAGTGTAAGATGATTCAACCAATGTCTGATGATTCACCCAGTGTCTGATGATTCACCCAGTGTCTGATGATTCACCCAGTGTCAGATGATTCACTCAGTGTCAGATGATTCACCCAGTGTCTGATGATTCACCCAGTGTCAGATGATTCACCCAATGTCTGATGATTCACCCAGTGTCAGATGATTCACCCAGTGTCAGATGATTCACCCAGTGTCAGATGATTCACCCAATGTCTGATGATTCAGGCAGTGTCTGATGATTCACCCAGTGTCTGATGATTCACCCAGTGTCAGTTGATTCACCCAATGTCTGATGATTCACCCAGTGTCTGATGATTCACCCAGTGTCTGATGATTCACTCAGTGTCTGACGATTCACCCAGTGCCTGATGATTCACCCAGTGTCAGATGATTCACTCAGTGTCTGATGATTCACCCAATGTCAGATGATTCACCCAGTGTCTGATCATTCACCCAGTGTCTGATGATTCACTCAGTGTCAGATGATTCACCCAGTGTCTGATGATTCACCCAATGTCTGGTGATTCACCCAGTGTCAGATGATTCACCCAGTGTCAGATGATTCACCCAGTGTCAAATGATTCACCCAGTGTCAGATGATTCACCCAGTGTCAGATGATTCACCCAATGTCTGATGATTCACCCAGTGTCTGATGATTCACCCAGTGTCTGCTGATTCACCCAGTGTCTGATGATTCACCCAGTGTCTGATGATTCACTCAGTGTAAGATGATTCAACCAATGTCTGATGATTCACCCAGTGTCTGATGATTCACCCAGTGTCTGATGATTCACCCAGTGTCAGATGATTCACTCAGTGTCAGATGATTCACCCAGTGTCTGATGATTCACCCAGTGTCAGATGATTCACCCAATGTCTGATGATTCACCCAGTGTCAGATGATTCACCCAGTGTCAGATGATTCACCCAGTGTCAGATGATTCACCCAATGTCTGATGATTCAGGCAGTGTCTGATGATTCACCCAGTGTCTGATGATTCACCCAGTGTCAGTTGATTCACCCAATGTCTGATGATTCACCCAGTGTCTGATGATTCACCCAGTGTCTGATGATTCACTCAGTGTCTGACGATTCACCCAGTGCCTGATGATTCACCCAGTGTCAGATGATTCACTCAGTGTCTGATGATTCACCCAATGTCAGATGATTCACCCAATGTCAGATGATTCACCCAGTGTCAGATGATTCACCCAGTGTCTGATGATTAACTCAGTGTCTGATGATTCACCCAATGTCAGATGATTCACCAAGTGTCAGATGATTCACCCAGAGTCAGATGATTCACCCAGTGCCTGATGATTCACTCAGTGTCAGATGATTCACCCAATATCTGATGATTCACCCAGTGTCTGATGATTCACTCAGTGTCAGATGATTCACTCAGTGTGAGATGATTCACCCAGTGTCTGATGATTCACCCAGTGTCAGATGATTCACCCAGTGTCAGATGATTCACTCAGTGTCTGATGATTCACTCAGTGTCAGATGATTCACCCAGTGGCTGATGATTCACTCAGTGTTAGATGATTCACCCAGTGTCTGATGATTCACTCAGTGTCAGATGATTCACCCAATGTCTGATGATTCACCCAGTGTCTGATGAATCACCCAGTGTCTGATGATTCACTCAGTGTCTGATGATTCACCCAATGTCTGATGATTCACTCAGTGTCTGATGATTCACTCAGTCTCTGAAGATTCACCCAGTGTCTGATGATTCACTCAGTGTCAGATGATTCACCCAATGTCTGATGATTCACCCAGTGTCAGATGATTCACCCAGTGTCAGATGATTCACCCAGTGTCAGATGATTCACCCAATGTCTGATGATTCACCCAGTGTCTGATGATTCACCCAGTGTCTGATGATTCACCCAGTGTCTGATGATTCACCCAATGTCTGATGATTCACTCAGTGTCAGATGATTCACTCAGTGTCAGATGATTCACCCAGTGTCAGATGATTCACCCAGTGTCAGATGATTCACTCAGTGTCTGATGATTCACCCAGTGTCTGATGATTCACCCAGTGTCAGATGATTCACCCAATGTCTGATGATTCACCCAGTGTCTGATGATTCACCCAGTGTCTGATGATTCACCCAGTGTCAGATGATTCACTCAGTGTCAGATGATTCACTCAGTGTCTGATGATTCACCCAATGTCAGATGATTCACCCAGTGTCTGATGATTCACTCAGTGTCTGATGATTCACCCAGTGCCTGATGATTCACCCAGTGTCTGATGATTCACCCAGTGCCTGAAGATTCACCCAGTGTCTGATGATTCACCCAGTGTCTGATGATTCACTCAGTGTCAGATGATTCACTCAGTGTCTGATGATTCACTCAGTGTCTGATGATTCACCCAGTGTCTGATGATTCAACCAATGTCAGATGATTCACCCAGTGTCTGATGATTCACTCAGTGTCTGATGATTCACCCAGTGCCTGATGATTCACCCAGTGTCTGATGGTTCACCCAGTGCCTGAAGATTCACCCAGTGTCTGATGATTCACCCAGTGTCTGATGATTCACTCAGTGTCAGATGATTCACTCAGTGTCAGATGATTCACCCAGTGTCAGATGATTCACCCAATGTCAGATGATTCACCCAGTGTCTGATGATTCACTCAGTGTCTGATGATGCACCCAATGTCAGATGATTCACCCAATGTCAGATGATTCACCCAGTGTCAGATGATTCACCCAGTGTCAGATGATTCACCCAGTGTCAGATGATTCACTCAGTGTCTGATGATTCACCCAGTGTCTGATGATTCACCCAGTGCCTGATTATTCACCCAGTGTCTGATGATTCACCCAGTGTCAGATGATTCACCCAGTGTCTGATGATTCACTCAGTGTCTGATGATTCACTCAGTGTCTGATGATTCACTCAGTGTCAGATGATTCACCCAATGTCTGATGATTCACCCAGTGTCTGATGATTCACCCAGTGTCAGATGATTCACCCAGAGTCAGATGATTCACCCAGTGTCAGATGATTCACCCAGTGTTTGATGATTCACCCAGTGTCTGATGATTCACTCAGTGTCAGATGATTCACTCAGTGTCTGATGATTCACCCAGTGTCTGATGATTCACCCAGTGTCTGATGTTTCACCCAGTGTCAGATGATTCACCCAATGTCAGATGATTCACCCAGTGTCAGATGATTCACCCAGTGTCTGATGATTCACTCAGTGTCTGATGATTCACCCAGTGTCAGATGATTCACCCAGTGTCAGATGATTCACCCAGTGTCAGATGATTCACCCAGTGTCTGATGATTCACTCAGTGTCTGATGATTCACTCAGTGTCTGACGATTCACCCAGTGTTTGATGATTCACCCAGTGTCAGATGATTCACTCAGTGTCTGATGATTCACCCAATGTCAGATGATTCACCCAATGTCAGATGATTCACCCAGTGTCAGATGATTCACCCAGTGTCTGATGATTCACTCAGTGTCTGATGATTCACCCAATGTCAGATGATTCACCCAATGTCAGATGATTCACCCAGTGTCAGATGATTCACCCAGTGTCAGATGATTCACCCAGTGTCTGATGATTCACCCAGTGTCAGATGATTCACTCAGTGTCTGATGATTCAACCAGTGTCTGATGATTTACCCAGTGTCTGATGATTCACCCAGTGTCTGATGATTCACTCAGTGTCAGATGATTCACTCAGTGTGAGATGATTCACTCAGTCTCTGATGATTCACCCATTGTCTGATGATTCACTCAGTGTCAGATGATTCACCCAATGTCTGATGATTCACTCAGTGTCAGATGATTCACTCAGTCTCTGATGATTCACCCAGTGTCTGATGATTCACTCAGTGTCAGATGATTCACCGTGTCAGATGATTCACCCAGTGTCTGATGATTCACTCAGTGTCTGATGATTCACCCAATGTCAGATGATTCACCCATTGTCAGATGATTCACCCAGTGTCAGATGATTCACCCAGTGTCAGATGATTCACCCAGTGCCTGATGATTCACTCAGTGTCTGATGATTCACCCAGTGTCAGATGATTCACTCAGTGTCTGATGATTCACCCAGTGTCTGAAGATTCACTCAGTGTCAGATGATTCACCCAATATCTGATGATTCACCCAGTGTCTGATGATTCACTCTGTGTCAGATGATTCACTCAGTGTGAGATGATTCACTCAGTCTCTGATGATTCACCCAGTGTCTGATGATTCACCCAGTGTCAGATGATTCACCCAGTGTCAGATGATTCACTCAGTGTCTGATGATTCACTCAGTGTCAGATGATTCACCCAGTGTCTGATGATTCACTCAGTGTCAGATGATTCACCCAGTGTCTGATGATTCACTCAGTGTCAGATGATTCACCCAATGTCTGATGATTCACCCAGTGTCTGATGATTCACCCAGTGTCTGATGATTCACTAAGTGTCTGATGATTCACCCAGTGTCTGATGATTCACTCAGTCTCTGATGATTCACCCAGTGTCTGATGATTCACTCAGTCTCTGATGATTCACCCAGTGTCTGATGATTCACCCAATGTCTGATGATTCACTCAGTGTCTGATGATTCACTCAGTCTCTGAAGATTCACCCAGTGTCTGATGATTCCCTCAGTCTCTGATGATTCACCCAGTGTCTGATGATTCACTCAGTCTCTGATGATTCACCCAGTGTCTGATGATTCACCCAGTGTCAGATGATTCACCCAGTGTCTGATGATTCACGCAGTGTCTGATGATTCACGCAGTGTCTGATGATTCACCCAGTGTCTGATGATTCACCCAGTGTCAGTTGATTCACCCAATGCCTGATGATTCACCCAGTGTCTGATGATTCACCCAGTGTCAGATGATTCACCCAATGTCAGATGATTCACCCAATGTCAGATGATTCACCCAGTGTCAGATGATTCACCCAGTGTCAGATGATTCACCCAGTGTCAGATGATTCACCCAGTGTCTGATGATTCACCCAATGTCTGATGATTCACTCAGTGTCTGATGATTCACCCAGTGTCTGATGATTCACCCAGTGCCTGATGATTCACCCAGTGTCTGATGATACACTCAGTGTCTGATGATTCACCCAGTGTCAGATGATTCACCCAGTGTCTGATGATTCACCCAGTGTCTGATGATTCACCTAGTGTCTGATGATTCACTCGGTGTCTGATGATTCACTCAGTGTCAGATGATTCACCCAATGTCTGATGATTCACCCAGTGTCTGATGTTTCACCCAGTGTCTGATGATCACCCAGTGTCTGATGATTCACCCAATGTCTGATGATTCACCCAGTGTCAGATGATTCACCCAGTGTCAGATGATTCACCCAGTGTTTGATGATTCACCCAGTGTCTGATGATTCACTCAGTGTCAGATGATTCACTCAGTGTCTGATGATTCACCCAGTGTCTGATGATTCACCCAATGTCAGATGATTCACCCAGTGTCAGATGATTCACCCAGTGTCAGATGATTCACCCAGTGTCTGATGATTCACTCAGTGTCTGATGATTCACCCAGTGTCTGACGATTCACCCAATGTCAGATGATTCACCCAATATCAGATGATTCACGCAGTGTCAGATGATTCACCCAGTGTCAGATGATTCACCCAATGTCAGATGATTCACCCAGTGTCAGATGATTCACCCAGTGTCTGATGATTCACTCAGTGTCTGATGATTCACCCAATGTCAGATGATTCACCCAATGTCAGATGACTCACCCAGATGATTCACCCAGTGTCTGATGATTCACTCAGTGTCTGATGATTCACCCAGTGTCAGATGATTCACTCAGTGTCTGATGATTCACCCAGTGTCTGATGATTCACTCAGTGTTAGATGATTCACCCAATATCTGATGATTCACTCAGTGTCTGATGATTCACTCAGTGTCAGATGATTCACTCAGTGTGAGATGATTCACTCAGTCTCTGATGATTCACCCAGTGTCTGATGATTCACTCAGTGTCAGATGATTCACTCAGTCTCTGATGATTCACCCAGTGTCTGATGATTCACTCAGTGTCAGATGATTCACTCAGTGTGAGATGATTCACTCAGTCTCTGATGATTCACCCAGTGTCAGATGAATCACCCAGTGTCAGATGATTCACTCAGTGTCTGATGATACACTCAGTGTCAGATGATTCACCCAGTGGCTGATGATTCACTCAGTGTCAGATGATTCACCCAGTGTCTGATGATTCACTCAGTGTCAGATGATTCACCCAATGTCTGATGATTCACCCAGTGTCTGATGATTCACCCAGTGTCTGATGATTCACTAAGTGTCTGATGATTCACCCAGTGTCTGATGATTCACTCAGTCTCTGATGATTCACCCAGTGTCTGATGATTCACTCAGTCTCTGATGATTCACCCAGTGTCTGATGATTCACTCAGTGTCTGATGATTCACCCAATGTCTGATGATTCACTCAGTGTCTGATGATTCACTCAGTCTCTGAAGATTCTCCCAGTGTCTGATGATTCACTCAGTGTCAGATGATTCACCCAGTGTCTGATGATTCACCCAGTGTCTGATGATTCACCAGGTGTCTGATGATTCACTCAGTGTCAGAATATTCACCCAGTGTCTGATGATTCACCCAGTGTCTGATGATTCACTCAGTGTCAGATGATTCACCCAGTGTCTGATGATTCACCCAGCGTCAGATGATTCACCCAGTATCTGATGATTCACTCAGTGTCTGATGATTCACCCAGTGTCTGATGATTCACCCAGTATCTGATGATTCACTCAGTGTCTGATGATTCACCCAGTGTCTGATGATTCACCCAGTGTCTGATCATTCACCCAGTGTCTGATGATTCACTCAGTGTCAGATGATTCACCCAGTGTCTGATGATTCACCCAATGTCTGGTGATTCACCCAGTGTCAGATGATTCACCCAGTGTCAGATGATTCACCCAGTGTCAAATGATTCACCCAGTGTCAGATGATTCACCCAGTGTCAGATGATTCACCCAATGTCTGATGATTCACCCAGTGTCTGATGATTCACCCAGTGTCTGCTGATTCACCCAGTGTCTGATGATTCACCCAATGTCTGATGATTCACTCAGTGTAAGATGATTCAACCAATGTCTGATGATTCACCCAGTGTCTGATGATTCACCCAGTGTCTGATGATTCACCCAGTGTCAGATGATTCACTCAGTGTCAGATGATTCACCCAGTGTCTGATGATTCACCCAGTGTCAGATGATTCACCCAATGTCTGATGATTCACCCAGTGTCAGATGATTCACCCAGTGTCAGATGATTCACCCAGTGTCAGATGATTCACCCAATGTCTGATGATTCAGGCAGTGTCTGATGATTCACCCAGTGTCTGATGATTCACCCAGTGTCAGTTGATTCACCCAATGTCTGATGATTCACCCAGTGTCTGATGATTCACCCAGTGTCTGATGATTCACTCAGTGTCTGACGATTCACCCAGTGCCTGATGATTCACCCAGTGTCAGATGATTCACTCAGTGTCTGATGATTCACCCAATGTCAGATGATTCACCCAATGTCAGATGATTCACCCAGTGTCAGATGATTCACCCAGTGTCTGATGATTAACTCAGTGTCTGATGATTCACCCAATGTCAGATGATTCACCAAGTGTCAGATGATTCACCCAGTGTCAGATGATTCACCCAGTGCCTGATGATTCACTCAGTGTCAGATGATTCACCCAATATCTGATGATTCACCCAGTGTCTGATGATTCACTCAGTGTCAGATGATTCACTCAGTGTGAGATGATTCACTCAGTCTCTGATGATTCACCCAGTGTCTGATGATTCACCCAGTGTCAGATGATTCACCCAGTGTCAGATGATTCACTCAGTGTCTGATGATTCACTCAGTGTCAGATGATTCACCCAGTGGCTGATGATTCACTCAGTGTCAGATGATTCACCCAGTGTCTGATGATTCACTCAGTGTCAGATGATTCACCCAATGTCTGATGATTCACCCAGTGTCTGATGAATCACCCAGTGTCTGATGATTCACTCAGTGTCTGATGATTCACCCAATGTCTGATGATTCACTCAGTGTCTGATGATTCACTCAGTCTCTGAAGATTCACCCAGTGTCTGATGATTCACTCAGTGTCAGATGATTCACCCAATGTCTGATGATTCACCCAGTGTCAGATGATTCACCCAGTGTCAGATGATTCACCCAGTGTCAGATGATTCACCCAATGTCTGATGATTCACCCAGTGTCTGATGATTCACCCAGTGTCTGATGATTCACCCAGTGTCTGATGATTCACCCAATGTCTGATGATTCACTCAGTGTCAGATGATTCACTCAGTGTCAGATGATTCACCCAGTGTCAGATGATTCACCCAGTGTCAGATGATTCACTCAGTGTCTGATGATTCACCCAGTGTCTGATGATTCACCCAGTGTCAGATGATTCACCCAATGTCTGATGATTCACCCAGTGTCTGATGATTCACCCAGTGTCTGATGATTCACCCAGTGTCAGATGATTCACTCAGTGTCAGATGATTCACTCAGTGTCTGATGATTCACCCAATGTCTGATGATTCACCCAGTGCCTGATGATTCACCCAGTGTCTGATGATTCACCCAGTGCCTGAAGATTCACCCAGTGTCTGATGATTCACCCAGTGTCTGATGATTCACTCAGTGTCAGATGATTCACTCAGTGTCTGATGATTCACTCAGTGTCTGATGATTCACCCAGTGTCTGATGATTCAACCAATGTCAGATGATTCACCCAGTGTCTGATGATTCACTCAGTGTCTGATGATTCACCCAGTGCCTGATGATTCAGCCAGTGTCTGATGGTTCACCCAGTGCCTGAAGATTCACCCAGTGTCTGATGATTCACCCAGTGTCTGATGATTCACTCAGTGTCAGATGATTCACTCAGTGTCAGATGATTCACCCAGTGTCAGATGATTCACCCAATGTCAGATGATTCACCCAGTGTCTGATGATTCACTCAGTGTCTGATGATTCACCCAATGTCAGATGATTCACCCAATGTCAGATGATTCACCCAGTGTCAGATGATTCACCCAGTGTCAGATGATTCACCCAGTGTCTGATGATTCACCCAGTGTCTGATGATTCACCCAGTGCCTGATTATTCACCCAGTGTCTGATGATTCACCCAGTGTCAGATGATTCACCCAGTGTCTGATGATTCACTCAGTGTCTGATGATTCACTCAGTGTCTGATGATTCACTCAGTGTCAGATGATTCACCCAATGTCTGATGATTCACCCAGTGTCTGATGATTCACCCAGTGTCAGATGATTCACCCAGAGTCAGATGATTCACCCAGTGTCAGATGATTCACCCAGTGTTTGATGATTCACCCAGTGTCTGATGATTCACTCAGTGTCAGATGATTCACTCAGTGTCTGATGATTCACCCAGTGTCTGATGATTCACCCAGTGTCTGATGATTCACCCAGTGTCAGATGATTCACCCAATGTCAGATGATTCACCCAGTGTCAGATGATTCACCCAGTGTCTGATGATTCACTCAGTGTCTGATGATTCACCCAGTGTCAGATGATTCACCCAGTGTCAGATGATTCACCCAGTGTCAGATGATTCACCCAGTGTCTGATGATTCACTCAGTGTCTGATGATTCACTCAGTGTCTGACGATTCACCCAGTGTTTGATGATTCACCCAGTGTCAGATGATTCACTCAGTGTCTGATGATTCACCCAATGTCAGATGATTCACCCAATGTCAGATGATTCACCCAGTGTCAGATGATTCACCCAGTGTCTGATGATTCACTCAGTGTCTGATGATTCACCCAATGTCAGATGATTCACCCAATGTCAGATGATTCACCCAGTGTCAGATGATTCACCCAGTGTCAGATGATTCACCCAGTGTCTGATGATTCACCCAGTGTCAGATGATTCACTCAGTGTCTGATGATTCAACCAGTGTCTGATGATTTACCCAGTGTCTGATGATTCACCCAGTGTCTGATGATTCACTCAGTGTCAGATGATTCACTCAGTGTGAGATGATTCACTCAGTCTCTGATGATTCACCCAGTGTCTGATGATTCACTCAGTGTCAGATGATTCACCCAATGTCTGATGATTCACTCAGTGTCAGATGATTCACTCAGTCTCTGATGATTCACCCAGTGTCTGATGATTCACTCAGTGTCAGATGATTCACTCAGTGTGAGATGATTCACTCAGTCTCTGATGATTCACCCAGTGTCTGATGATTCACCCAGTGTCAGATGATTCACCCAGTGTCAGATGATTCACTCAGTGTCTGATGATTCACTCAGTGTCAGATGATTCACCCAGTGGCTGATGATTCACTCAGTGTCAGATGATTCAGTCAGTGTCTGATGATTCACCCAGTGTCTGATGATTCACTCAGTGTCTGATGATTCACCCAATGTCTGATGATTCACCCAGTGTTTGATGATGCACCCAATGTCAGATGATTCACCCAGTGTCTGATGATTCACCCAGTGTCTGATGATTCACTCAGTGTCAGATGATTCACCCAGTGTCTGATGATTCACTCAGTGTCTGATGATTCACTATGTGTCAGATGATTCACCCAGTGTCTGATGATTCACTCAGTGTCAGATGATTCACTCAGTGTCTGATGATTCACCCAGTGTCTGATGATTCACCCAGTGTCAGATGATTCACCCAGTGTCTGATGATTCACTCCGTGTCAGATGATTCACTCAGTCTCTGATGATTCACCCAGTGTCTGATGATTCACCCAGTGTCAGATGATTCACCCAGTGTCAGATGATTCACTCAGTGTCTGATGATTCACCCAGTGTCTGATGATTCACCCAGTGTCTGATGATTCACCCAGTGCCTGATGATTCACTCAGTGTCAGATGATTCACCCAGTGTCTGATGATTCACTCAGTGTCTGATGATTCACCCAGTGTCTGATGATTCACCCAGTGTCTGATGATTCACCCAATGTCTGCTGATTCACTCAGTGTCAGATGATTCTCTCAGTGTCAGATGATTCACCCAGTGTCAGATGATTCACCCAGTGTCAGATGATTCACTCAGTGTCTGATGATTCACCCAGTGTCTGATGATTCACCCAGTGTCAGATGATTCACCCAATGTCTGATGATTCACCCAGTGCCTGATGATTCACCCAGTGTCTGATGATTCACCCAGTGTCAGATGATTCACTCAGTGTCAGATGATTCACTCAGTGTCTGATGATTCACCCAATGTCAGATGATTTACCCAGTGTCTGATGATTCACTCAGTGTCTGATGATTCACCCAGTGCCTGATGATTCACCCAGTGTCTGATGATTCACCCAGTGCCTGAAGATTCACCCAGTGTCTGATGATTCACCCAGTGTCTGATGATTCACTCAGTGTCAGATGATTCACTCAGTGTCTGATGATTCACTCAGTGTCTGATGATTCACCCAGTGTCTGATGATTGACTCAGTGTCTGATGATTCACCCAGTGTCTGATGATTCACTCAGTGTCTGATGATTCACCCAGTGTCAGATGATTCACCCAGTGTCAGATGATTCACCCAATGTCAGATGATTCACCCAGTGTCAGATGATTCACCCAGTGTCAGATGATTCACCCAGTGTCTGATGATTCACTCAGTGTCTGATGATTCACCCAGTGTCAGATGATTCACCCAATGTCAGATGATTCACCCAATGTCAGATGATTCACCCAGTGTCAGATGATTCACCCAGTGTCAGATGATTCACCCAGTGTCTGATGATTCACCCAATGTCAGATGATTCACCCAGTGTCTGATGATTCACCCAGTGTCTGATGATTCACCCAGTGTTTGATGATTCACCCAGTGTCTGATGATTCACCCAGTGTCAGATGATTCACCCAATGTCTGATGATTCACCCAGTGTCTGATGATTCACCCAATGTCTGATGATTCACTCAGTGTCAGATGATTCACTCAGTGTCAGATGATTCACTCAGTGTCTGATGATTCGCCCAGTGTCTGATGATTCACCCAGTGTCAGATGATTCACCCAATGTCTGATGATTCACCCAGTGTCTGATGATTCACCCAGTGTCAGATGATTCACTCAGTGTCAGATGATTCACTCAGTGTCTGATGATTCACCCAGTGTCTGATGATTCACTCAGTG
This sequence comes from Pristiophorus japonicus, assembly GCF_044704955.1. Lineage (NCBI taxonomy): Eukaryota > Metazoa > Chordata > Chondrichthyes > Pristiophoridae > Pristiophorus > Pristiophorus japonicus. The sequence goes on along the minus strand of NC_091987.1, from coordinate 27,430,705 downwards.
TCTGATGATTCACCCAGTGTCTGATGATTCACTCAGTGTCAGATGATTCACCCAGTGTCAGATGATTCACCCAATGTCAGATGATTCACCCAGTGTCAGATGATTCACCCAGTGTCAGATGATTCACCCAGTGTCTGATGATTCACCCAGTGTCAGATGATTCACCCAATGTCAGATGATTCACCCAATGTCAGATGATTCACCCAGTGTCAGATGATTCACCCAGTGTCAGATGATTCACCCAGTGTCTGATGATTCACCCAATGTCAGATGATTCACCCAGTGTCTGATGATTCACCCAGTGTCTGATGATTCACCCAGTGTCTGATGATTCACCCAGTGTCTGATGATTCACTCAGTGTCTGATGATTCACCCAGTGTCAGATGATTCACCCAGTGTCTCATGATTCACCCATGTCTGATGATTCACTCAGTGTCAGATGATTCACCCAATGTCTGATGATTCACCCAGTGTCTGATGATTCACCCAGTGTCTGATGATTCACCCAGTGTCAGATGATTCACCCAGTGTCAGATGATTCACCCAGTGTTTGATGATTCACTCAGTGTCAGATGATTCACTCAGTGTCTGATGATTCACCCAGTGTCTGATGATTCACCCAGTGTCTGATGATTCACTCAGTGTCAGATGATTCACCCAATGTCAGATGATTCACCCAATGTCAGATGATTCACCCAGTGTCAGATGATTCACTCAGTGTCTGATGATTCACCCAGTGTCTGATGATTCACTCAGTGTCAGACGATTCACCCAATATCTGATGATTCGCCCAGAGTCTGATGATTCACTCAGTGTCAGATGATTCACTCATTCTCTGATGATTCACCCAGTGTCTGATGATTCACTCAGTGTCAGATGATTCACCCAATGTCTGATGATTCACTCAGTGTCAGATGATTCACTCAGTCTCTGATGATTCACCCAGTGTCTGATGATTCACTCAGTGTCAGATGATTCACTCAGTGTGAGATGATTCACTCAGTCTCTGATGATGCACCCAGTGTCTGATGATTCACCCAGTGTCAGATGATTCACCCAGTGTCAGATGATTCACTCAGTGTCAGATGATTCACTCAGTGTCTGATGATTCACCCAGTGTCAGATGATTCACCCAGTGTCAGATGATTCACTCAGTGTCTGATGATTCACCCAATGTCTGATGATTCACTCAGTGTCAGATGATTCACTCAGTGTCAGATGATTCACCCAGTGTCTGATGATTCACTCAGTGTCAGATGATTCACCCAGTGTCTGATGATTCACCCAGTGGCTGATGATTCACCCAGTGTCTGATGATTCACCCAGTGTCAGATGATTCACTCAGTGTCTGATGATTCACCCAATGTCAGATGATTCACCCAGTGTCTGATGATTCACTCAGTGTCTGATGATTCACCCAGTGCCTGATGATTCACCCAGTGTCTGATGATTCACCCAGTGCCAGAAGATTCACCCAGTGTCTGATGATTCCCTCAGTGTCTGATGATTCACCCAGTGTCAGATGATTCACCCAGTGTCTGATGATTCACCCAGTGTCTGATGATTCACTCAGTGTCTGATGATTCACTCAGTGTCAGATGATTCACCCAATGTCTGATGATTCACACAGTGTCAGATGATTCACCCAGTGTCAGATGATTCACCCAGTGTTTGATGATTCACCCAGTGTCAGATGATTCACTCAGTGTCTGATGATTCACCCAGTGTCTGATGATTCACCCAGTGTCAGATGATTCACTCAGTGTCAGATGATTCACCCAGTGTCAGATGATTCACCCAGTGTCTGATGATTCACCCAGTGTCAGATGATTCACCCAGTGTCAGATGATTCACCCAGTGTCAGATGATTCACCCAGTGTCAGATGATTCACCCAGTATCTGATGATTCACCCAATGTCAGATGATTCACCCAGTGTCAGATGATTCACCCAGTGTCTGATGATTCACCCAGTGTCTGATGATTCACTCAGTGTCTGATGATTCACTCAGTGTCAGATGATTCACCCAATGTCTGATGATTCACCCAGTGTCTGATGATTCACCCAGTGTCTGATGATTCACCCAGTGTCAGATGATTCACCCAGTGTCAGATGATTCACCCAGTGTTTGATGATTCACCCACTGTCTGATGATTCACTCAGTGTCAGATGATTCACTCAGTGTCTGATGATTCACCCAGTGTCTGATGATTCACCCAATGTCAGATGATTCACCCAGTGTCAGATGATTCACCCAGTGTCAGATGATTCACCCAGTGTCTGATGATTCACTCAGTTTCTGACGATTCACCCAATGTCAGATGATTCACTCAGTGTCTGATGATTCACCCAATGTCAGATGATTCACCCAATGTCAGATGATTCACCCAGTGTCAGATGATTCACCCAGTGTCTGATGATTCACTCAGTGTCTGATGATTCACCCAATGTCAGATGATTCACCCAATGTCAGATGATTCACCCAGTGTCAGATGATTCACCCAGTGTCAGATGATTCACCCAGTGTCTCATGATTCACTCAGTGTCTGATGATTCACCCAGTGTCAGATGATTCACTCAGTGTCTGATGATTCACCCAGTGTCTGATGATTCACTCAGTGTCAGATGATTCACCCAATATCTGATGATTCACCCAGTGTCTGATGATTCACTCAGTGTCAGATGATTCACTCAGTGTGAGATGATTCACTCAGTCTCTGATAATTCACCCAGTGTCTGATGATTCACTCAGTGTCAGATGATTCACCCAATGTCTGATGATTCACTCAGTGTCAGATGATTCACCCAGTGTCTGATGATTCACCCAGTGTCAGATGATTCACCCAGTGTCAGATGATTCACTCAGTGTCTGATGATTCACTCAGTGTCAGATGATTCACCCAGTGGCTGATGATTCACTCAGTGTCAGATGATTCACCCAGTGTCTGATGATTCACTCAGTGTCAGATGATTCACCCAATGTCTGATGATTCACCCAGTGTCTGATGATTCACCCAGTGTCTGATGATTCATTAAGTGTCTGATGATTCACCCAGTGTCTGATGATTCAGTCAGTCTCTGATGATTCACCCAGTGTCTGATGATTCACTCAGTCTCTGATGATTCACCCAGTGTCTGATGATTCACTCAGTGTCTGATGATTCACCCAATGTCTGTTGATTCACTCAGTGTCTGATGATTCACTCAGTCTCTGACGATTCACCCAGTGTCTGATGATTCACTCAGTGTCAGATGATTCACCCAGTGTCTGATGATTCACTCAGTGTCAGATGATTCACCCAGTGTCTGATAATTCACTCAGTGTCAGATGATTCACCCAGTGTCAGTTGATTCACCCAATGTCTGATGATTCACCCAGTGTCTGATGATTCACTCAGTGTCTGATGATTCACTCACTGTCTGACGATTCACCCAGTGCCTGATGATTCACCCAGTGTCAGATGATTCACTCAGTGTCTGATGATTCACCCAATGTCAGATGATTCACCCAATGTCAGATGATTCACCCAGTGTCAGATGATTCACCTAGTGTCTGATGATTCACTCAGTGTCTGATGATTCATCCAATGTCAGATGATTCACCCAATGTCAGATGATTCACCCAGTGTCAGATGATTCACCCAGTGTCAGATGATTCACCCAGTGCCTGATGATTCACTCAGTGTCTGATGATTCACCCAGTGTCAGATGATTCACTCAGTGTCTGATGATTCACCCAGTGTCTGATGATTCACTCAGTGTCAGATGATTCACCCAGTGTCAGATGATTCACCCAGTGTCAGATGATTCACCCAGTGTCAGATGATTCACCCAGTGTCTGATGATTCACCCAGTGTCAGTTGATTCACCCAATGTCTGATGATTCACCCAGTGTCTGATGATTCACCCAGTGTCTGATGATTCACTCAGTGTCTGATGATTCACTCAGTGTCTGACGATTCACCCAGTGCCTGATGATTCACTCAGTGTCTGATGATTCACACAGTGTCTGATGATTCACTCAATCTCAGATGATTCACCCAGTGTCTGACTATTCTCCCAGTGCCTGATGATTCACTCAGTGTCTGATGATTCACTCAGTGTCTGATGATTCACCCAGTGTCTGATGATTCACCCAGTGTCTGATGATTCACTAAGTGTCTGATGATTCACCCAGTGTCTGATGATTCACCCAGTGTCTGATGATTCACTAAGTGTCTGATGATTCACCCAGTGCCTGATGATTCACTCAGTCTCTGATGATTCACCCAGTGTCTGATGATTCACTCAGTCTCTGATGATTCACCCAGTGTCTGATGATTCACTCAGTGTCAGATGATTCACCCAATGTCTGATGATTCACTCAGTGTCTGATGATTCACTCAGTCTCTGAAGATTCACCCAGTGTCTGATGATTCACTCAGTCTCTGATGATTCACCCAGTGTCTGATGATTCACTCAGTCTCTGATGATTCACCCAGTGTCTGATGATTCACCCAGTGTCAGATGATTCACCCAGTGTCTGATGATTCACGCAGTGTCTGATGATTCACGCAGTGTCTGATAATTCACCCAGTGTCTGATGATTCACCCAGTGTCAGTTGATTCACCCAATGTCTGATGATTCACCCAGTGTCTGATGATTCACCCAGTGTCAGATGATTCACCCAGTGTCAGATGATTCACCCAGTGTCTGATGATTCACCCAATGTCAGATGATTCACCCAGTGTCTGATGATTCACTCAGTGTCTGATGATTCACCCAGTGTCTGATGATTCACCCAGTGCCTGATGATTCACCCAGTGTCTGATGATTCACTCAGTGTCTGATGATTCACCCAGTGTCAGATGATTCACCCAGTGTCTGATGATTCACCCAGTGTCTGATGATTCACCCAGTGTCTGATGATTCACTCAGTGTCTGATGCTTCACCCAGTGTCTGATGATTCACCCAGTGCCTGATGATTCACCCAGTGTCTGATGATTCACTCAGTGTCTGATGATTCACCCAGTGTCAGATGATTCACCCAGTGTCTGATGATTCACCCAGTGTCTGATGATTCACCCAGTGTCTGATGATTCACTCAGTGTCTGATGATTCACTCAGTGCCTGATGATTCACTCAGTCTCTGATGATTCACCCAGTGTCTGATGATTCACTCAGTCTCTGATGATTCACCCAGTGTCTGATGATTCACTCAGTGTCTGATGATTCACCCAATGTCTGATGATTCACTCAGTGTCTGATGATTCACTCAGTCTCTGAAGATTCACCCAGTGTCTGATGATTCACTCAGTCTCTGATGATTCACCCAGTGTCTGATGATTCACTCAGTCTCTGATGATTCACCCAGTGTCTGATGATTCACCCAGTGTCAGATGATTCACCCAGTGTCTGATGATTCACGCAGTGTCTGATGATTCACGCAGTGTCTGATAATTCACCCAGTGTCTGATGATTCACCCAGTGTCAGTTGATTCACCCAATGTCTGATGATTCACCCAGTGTCTGATGATTCACCCAGTGTCTGATGATTCACTCAGTGTCAGATGATTCACCCAATGTCTGATGATTCACCCAGTGTCTGATGATTCACCCAGTGTCTGATGATTCACCCAGTGTCAGATGATTCACCCAGTGTCAGATGATTCACCCAGTGTTTGATGATTCACCCACTGTCTGATGATTCACTCAGTGTCAGATGATTCACTCAGTGTCTGATGATTCACCCAGTGTCTGATGATTCACCCAATGTCAGATGATTCACCCAGTGTCAGATGATTCACCCAGTGTCAGATGATTCACCCAGTGTCTGATGATTCACTCAGTTTCTGACGATTCACCCAATGTCAGATGATTCACTCAGTGTCTGATGATTCACCCAATGTCAGATGATTCACCCAATGTCAGATGATTCACCCAGTGTCAGATGATTCACCCAGTGTCTGATGATTCACTCAGTGTCTGATGATTCACCCAATGTCAGATGATTCACCCAATGTCAGATGATTCACCCAGTGTCAGATGATTCACCCAGTGTCAGATGATTCACCCAGTGTCTCATGATTCACTCAGTGTCTGATGATTCACCCAGTGTCAGATGATTCACTCAGTGTCTGATGATTCACCCAGTGTCTGATGATTCACTCAGTGTCAGATGATTCACCCAATATCTGATGATTCACCCAGTGTCTGATGATTCACTCAGTGTCAGATGATTCACTCAGTGTGAGATGATTCACTCAGTCTCTGATAATTCACCCAGTGTCTGATGATTCACTCAGTGTCAGATGATTCACCCAATGTCTGATGATTCACTCAGTGTCAGATGATTCACCCAGTGTCTGATGATTCACCCAGTGTCAGATGATTCACCCAGTGTCAGATGATTCACTCAGTGTCTGATGATTCACTCAGTGTCAGATGATTCACCCAGTGGCTGATGATTCACTCAGTGTCAGATGATTCACCCAGTGTCTGATGATTCACTCAGTGTCAGACGATTCACCCAATGTCTGATGATTCACCCAGTGTGAGATGATTCACTCAGTCTCTGATAATTCATCCAATGTCAGATGATTCACCCAATGTCAGATGATTCACCCAGTGTCAGATGATTCACCCAGTGTCAGATGATTCACCCAGTGCCTGATGATTCACTCAGTGTCTGATGATTCACCCAGTGTCAGATGATTCACTCAGTGTCTGATGATTCACCCAGTGTCTGATGATTCACTCAGTGTCAGATGATTCACCCAGTGTCAGATGATTCACCCAGTGTCAGATGATTCACCCAGTGTCAGATGATTCACCCAGTGTCTGATGATTCACCCAGTGTCAGTTGATTCACCCAATGTCTGATGATTCACCCAGTGTCTGATGATTCACCCAGTGTCTGATGATTCACTCAGTGTCTGATGATTCACTCAGTGTCTGACGATTCACCCAGTGCCTGATGATTCACTCAGTGTCTGATGATTCACACAGTGTCTGATGATTCACTCAATCTCAGATGATTCACCCAGTGTCTGACTATTCTCCCAGTGCCTGATGATTCACTCAGTGTCTGATGATTCACTCAGTGTCTGATGATTCACCCAGTGTCTGATGATTCACCCAGTGTCTGATGATTCACTAAGTGTCTGATGATTCACCCAGTGTCTGATGATTCACCCAGTGTCTGATGATTCACTAAGTGTCTGATGATTCACCCAGTGCCTGATGATTCACTCAGTCTCTGATGATTCACCCAGTGTCTGATGATTCACTCAGTCTCTGATGATTCACCCAGTGTCTGATGATTCACTCAGTGTCAGATGATTCACCCAATGTCTGATGATTCACTCAGTGTCTGATGATTCACTCAGTCTCTGAAGATTCACCCAGTGTCTGATGATTCACTCAGTCTCTGATGATTCACCCAGTGTCTGATGATTCACTCAGTCTCTGATGATTCACCCAGTGTCTGATGATTCACCCAGTGTCAGATGATTCACCCAGTGTCTGATGATTCACGCAGTGTCTGATGATTCACGCAGTGTCTGATAATTCACCCAGTGTCTGATGATTCACCCAGTGTCAGTTGATTCACCCAATGTCTGATGATTCACCCAGTGTCTGATGATTCACCCAGTGTCAGATGATTCACCCAGTGTCAGATGATTCACCCAGTGTCTGATGATTCACCCAATGTCAGATGATTCACCCAGTGTCTGATGATTCACTCAGTGTCTGATGATTCACCCAGTGTCTGATGATTCACCCAGTGCCTGATGATTCACCCAGTGTCTGATGATTCACTCAGTGTCTGATGATTCACCCAGTGTCAGATGATTCACCCAGTGTCTGATGATTCACCCAGTGTCTGATGATTCACCCAGTGTCTGATGATTCACTCAGTGTCTGATGCTTCACCCAGTGTCTGATGATTCACCCAGTGCCTGATGATTCACCCAGTGTCTGATGATTCACTCAGTGTCTGATGATTCACCCAGTGTCAGATGATTCACCCAGTGTCTGATGATTCACCCAGTGTCTGATGATTCACCCAGTGTCTGATGATTCACTCAGTGTCTGATGATTCACTCAGTGCCTGATGATTCACTCAGTCTCTGATGATTCACCCAGTGTCTGATGATTCACTCAGTCTCTGATGATTCACCCAGTGTCTGATGATTCACTCAGTGTCTGATGATTCACCCAATGTCTGATGATTCACTCAGTGTCTGATGATTCACTCAGTCTCTGAAGATTCACCCAGTGTCTGATGATTCACTCAGTCTCTGATGATTCACCCAGTGTCTGATGATTCACTCAGTCTCTGATGATTCACCCAGTGTCTGATGATTCACCCAGTGTCAGATGATTCACCCAGTGTCTGATGATTCACGCAGTGTCTGATGATTCACGCAGTGTCTGATAATTCACCCAGTGTCTGATGATTCACCCAGTGTCAGTTGATTCACCCAATGTCTGATGATTCACCCAGTGTCTGATGATTCACCCAGTGTCAGATGATTCACCCAATGTCAGATGATTCACCCAATGTCAGATGATTCACCCAGTGTCAGATGATTCACCCAGTGTCAGATGATTCACCCAGTGTCTGATGATTCACCCAATGTCAGATGATTCACCCAGTGTCTGATGATTCACTCAGTGTCTGATGATTCACCCAGTGTCTGATGATTCACCCAGTGCCTGATGATTCACCCAGTGTCTGATGATTCACTCAGTGTCTGATGATTCACCCAGTGTCAGATGATTCACCCAGTGTCTGATGATTCACCCAGTGTCTGATGATTCACCCAGTGTCTGATGATTCACTCAGTGTCTGATGATTCACTCAGTGTCAGATGATTCACCCAATGTCTGATGATTCACCCAGTGTCTGATGTTTCACCCAGTGTCTGATGATTCACCCAGTGTCTGATGATTCACCCAGTGTCTGATGATTCACCCAGTGTCAGATGATTCACCCAGTGTCAGATGATTCACCCAGTGTCTGATGATTCACTCAGTGTCAGATGATTCACTCAGTGTCTGATGATTCACCCAGTGTCTGATGATTCACCCAGTGTCAGATGATTCACCCAGTGTCTGATGATTCACCCAGTGTCTGATGATTCACCCAGTGTCTGATGATTCACTCAGTGTCTGACGATTCACCCAGTGCCTGATGATTCACCCAGTGTCAGATGATTCACTCAGTGTCTGATGATTCACCCAATGTCAGATGATTCACCCAATGTCAGATGATTCACCGTGTCAGATGATTCACCCAGTGTCTGATGATTCACTCAGTGTCTGATGATTCACCCAATGTCAGATGATTCACCCATTGTCAGATGATTCACCCAGTGTCAGATGATTCACCCAGTGTCAGATGATTCACCCAGTGCCTGATGATTCACTCAGTGTCTGATGATTCACCCAGTGTCAGATGATTCACTCAGTGTCTGATGATTCACCCAGTGTCTGATGATTCACTCAGTGTCAGATGATTCACCCAATATCTGATGATTCACCCAGTGTCTGATGATTCACTCAGTGTCAGATGATTCACTCAGTGTGAGATGATTCACTCAGTCTCTGATGATTCACCCAGTGTCTGATGATTCACCCAGTGTCAGATGATTCACCCAGTGTCAGATGATTCACTCAGTGTCTGATGATTCACTCAGTGTCAGATGATTCACCCAGTGTCTGATGATTCACTCAGTGTCAGATGATTCACCCAGTGTCTGATGATTCACTCAGTGTCAGATGATTCACCCAGTGTCTGATGATTCACCCAGTGTCTGATGATTCACCCAGTGTCTGATGATTCACTAAGTGTCTGATGATTCACCCAGTGTCTGATGATTCACTCAGTCTCTGATGATTCACCCAGTGTCTGATGATTCACTCAGTCTCTGATGATTCACCCAGTGTCTGATGATTCACCCAATGTCTGATGATTCACTCAGTGTCTGATGATTCACTCAGTCTCTGAAGATTCACCCAGTGTCTGATGATTCCCTCAGTCTCTGATGATTCACCCAGTGTCTGATGATTCACTCAGTCTCTGATGATTCACCCAGTGTCTGATGATTCACCCAGTGTCAGATGATTCACGCAGTGTCTGATGATTCACGCAGTGTCTGATGATTCACGCAGTGTCTGATGATTCACCCAGTGTCTGATGATTCACCCAGTGTCAGTTGATTCACCCAATGCCTGATGATTCACCCAGTGTCTGATGATTCACCCAGTGTCAGATGATTCACCCAATGTCAGATGATTCACCCAATGTCAGATGATTCACCCAGTGTCAGATGATTCACCCAGTGTCAGATGATTCACCCAGTGTCAGATGATTCACCCAGTGTCTGATGATTCACCCAATGTCTGATGATTCACTCAGTATCTGATGATTCACCCAGTGTCTGATGATTCACCCAGTGCCTGATGATTCACCCAGTGTCTGATGATTCACTCAGTGTCTGATGATTCACCCAGTGTCAGATGATTCACCCAGTGTCTGATGATTCACCCAGTGTCTGATGATTCACCTAGTGTCTGATGATTCACCCAGTGTCTGATGATTCACTCGGTGTCTGATGATTCACTCAGTGTCAGATGATTCACCCAATGTCTGATGATTCACCCAGTGTCTGATGTTTCACCCAGTGTCTGATGATTCACCCAGTGTCTGATGATTCACCCAGTGTCAGATGATTCACCCAGTGTCAGATGATTCACCCAGTGTCTGATGATTCACTCAGTGTCAGATGATTCACTCAGTGTCTGATGATTCACCCAGTGTCTGATGATTCACCCAGTGTCAGATGATTCACCCAGTGTCTGATGATTCACCCAGTGTCTGATGATTCACCCAGTGTCTGATGATTCACTCAGTGTCTGATGATTCACTCAGTGTCTGACGATTCACCCAGTGCCTGATGATTCACCCAGTGTCAGATGATTCACTCAGTGTCTGATGATTCACCCAATGTCAGATGATTCACCGTGTCAGAAGATTCACCCAGTGTCTGATGATTCACTCAGTGTCTGATGATTCACCCAATGTCAGATGATTCACCCATTGTCAGATGATTCACCCAGTGTCAGATGATTCACCCAGTGTCAGATGATTCACCCAGTGCCTGATGATTCACTCAGTGTCTGATGATTCACCCAGTGTCAGATGATTCACTCAGTGTCTGATGATTCACCCAGTGTCTGATGATTCACTCAGTGTCAGATGATTCACCCAATATCTGATGATTCACCCAGTGTCTGATGATTCACTCAGTGTCAGATGATTCACTCAGTGTGAGATGATTCACTCAGTCTCTGATGATTCACCCAGTGTCTGATGATTCACCCAGTGTCAGATGATTCACCCAGTGTCAGATGATTCACTCAGTGTCTGATGATTCACTCAGTGTCAGATGATTCACCCAGTGTCTGATGATTCACTCAGTGTCAGATGATTCACCCAGTGTCTGATGATTCACTCAGTGTCAGATGATTCACCCAATGTCTGATGATTCACCCAGTGTCAGATGATTCACCCAGTGTCTGATGATTCACCCAGTGTCTGATGATTCACTAAGTGTCTGATGATTCACCCAGTGTCTGATGATTCACTCAGTCTCTGATGATTCACCCAGTGTCTGATGATTCACTCAGTCTCTGATGATTCACCCAGTGTCTGATGATTCACCCAATGTCTGATGATTCACTCAGTGTCTGATGATTCACTCAGTCTCTGAAGATTCACCCAGTGTCTGATGATTCCCTCAGTCTCTGATGATTCACCCAGTGTCTGATGATTCACTCAGTCTCTGATGATTCACCCAGTGTCTGATGATTCACCCAGTGTCAGATGATTCACGCAGTGTCTGATGATTCACGCAGTGTCTGATGATTCACGCAGTGTCTGGTGATTCACCCAGTGTCTGATGATTCACCCAGTGTCAGTTGATTCACCCAATGCCTGATGATTCACCCAGTGTCTGATGATTCACCCTGTGTCAGATGATTCACCCAATGTCAGATGATTCACCCAATGTCAGATGATTCACCCAGTGTCAGATGATTCACCCACTGTCAGATGATTCACCCAGTGTCAGATGATTCACCCAGTGTCTGATGATTCACCCAATGTCTGATGATTCACCCAGTGTCTGATGATTCACCCAGTGCCTGATGATTCACCCAGTGTCTGATGATTCACTCAGTGTCTGATGATTCACCCAGTGTCAGATGATTCACCCAGTGTCTGATGATTCACCCAGTGTCTGATGATTCACCTAGTGTCTGATGATTCACCCAGTGTCTGATGATTCACTCGGTGTCTGATGATTCACTCAGTGTCAGATGATTCACCCAATGTCTGATGATTCACCCAGTGTCTGATGTTTCACCCAGTGTCTGATGATTCACCCAGTGTCTGATGATTCACCCAATGTCTGATGATTCACCCAGTGTCAGATGATTCACCCAGTGTCAGATGATTCACTCAGTGTCTGATGATTCACCCAGTGTCTGATGATTCACCCAATGTCAGATGATTCACCCAGTGTCAGATGATTCACCCAGTGTCAGATGATTCACCCAGTGTCTGATGATTCACTCAGTGTCTGATGATTCACCCAGTGTCTGACGATTCACCCAATGTCAGATGATTCACCCAATATCAGATGATTCACGCAGTGTCAGATGATTCACCCTGTGTCAGATGATTCACCCAATGTCAGATGATTCACCCAGTGTCAGACGATTCACCCAGTGTCTGATGATTCACTCAGTGTCTGATGATTCACCCAATGTCAGATGATTCACCCAATGTCAGATGACTCACCCAGATGATTCACCCAGTGTCTGATGATTCACTCAGTGTCTGATGATTCACCCAGTGTCAGATGATTCACTCAGTGTCTGATGATTCACCCAGTGTCTGATGATTCACTCAGTGTTAGATGATTCACCCAATATCTGATGATTCACTCAGTGTCTGATGATTCACTCAGTGTCAGATGATTCACTCAGTGTGAGATGATTCACTCAGTCTCTGATGATTCACCCTGTGTCTGATGATTCACTCAGTGTCAGATGATTCACTCAGTCTCTGATGATTCACCCAGTGTCTGATGATTCACTCAGTGTCAGATGATTCACTCAGTGTGAGATGATTCACTCAGTCTCTGATGATTCACCCAGTGTCAGATGAATCACCCAGTGTCAGATGATTCACTCAGTGTCTGATGATACACTCAGTGTCAGATGATTCAGCCAGTGGCTGATGATTCACTCAGTGTCAGATGATTCACCCAGTGTCTGATGATTCACTCAGTGTCAGATGATTCACCCAATGTCTGATGATTCACCCAGTGTCTGATGATTCACCCAGTGTCTGATGATTCACTAAGTGTCTGATGATTCACCCAGTGTCTGATGATTCACTCAGTCTCTGATGATTCACCCAGTGTCTGATGATTCACTCAGTCTCTGATGATTCACCCAGTGTCTGATGATTCACTCAGTGTCTGATGATTCACCCAATGTCTGATGATTCACTCAGTGTCTGATGATTCACTCAGTCTCTGAAGATTCTCCCAGTGTCTGATGATTCACTCAGTGTCAGATGATTCACCCAGTGTCTGATGATTCACCCAGTGTCTGATGATTCACCAGGTGTCTGATGATTCACTCAGTGTCAGAATATTCACCCAGTGTCTGATGATTCACCCAGTGTCTGATGATTCACTCAGTGTCAGATGATTCACCCAGTGTCTGATGATTCACCCAGTGTCAGATGATTCACCCAGTATCTGATGATTCACTCAGTGTCTGATGATTCACCCAGTGTCTGATGATTCACCCAGTGTCTGATGATTCACCCAGTGTCTGATGATTCACTCAGTGTCTGATGATTCACCCAGTGTCTGATGATTCACCCAGTGTCTGCTGATTCACTCAGTGTCAGATGATTCACCCAATGTCTGATGATTCACCCAGTGTCTGATGATTCACCCAGTGTCTGATGCTTCACCCAGTGTCAGATGATTCACTCAGTGTCAGATGATTCACCCAGTGTCTGATGATTCACCCAATGTCTGGTGATTCACCCAGTGTCAGATGATTCACCCAGTGTCAGATGATTCACCCAGTGTCAAATGATTCACCCAGTGTCAGATGATTCACCCAGTGTCAGATGATTCACCCAATGTCTGATGATTCACCCAGTGTCTGATGATTCACCCAGTGTCTGCTGATTCACCCAGTGTCTGATGATTCACCCAGTGTCTGATGATTCACTCAGTGTAAGATGATTCAACCAATGTCTGATGATTCACCCAGTGTCTGATGATTCACCCAGTGTCTGATGATTCACCCAGTGTCTGATGATTCACCCAGTGTCAGATGATTCACTCAGTGTCAGATGATTCACCCAGTGTCTGATGATTCACCCAGTGTCAGATTCACCCAATGTCTGATGATTCACCCAGTGTCAGATGATTCACCCAGTGTCAGATGATTCACCCAATGTCTGATGATTCAGGCAGTGTCTGATGATTCACCCAGTGTCTGATGATTCACCCAGTGTCAGTTGATTCACCCAATGTCTGATGATTCACCCAGTGTCTGATGATTCACCCAGTGTCTGATGATTCACTCAGTGTCTGACGATTCACCCAGTGCCTGATGATTCACCCAGTGTCAGATGATTCACTCAGTGTCTGATGATTCACCCAATGTCAGATGATTCACCCAATGTCAGATGATTCACCCAGTGTCAGATGATTCACCCAGTGTCTGATGATTCACTCAGTGTCTGATGATTCACCCAATGTCAGATGATTCACCAAGTGTCAGATGATTCACCCAGTGTCAGATGATTCACCCAGTGCCTGATGATTCACTCAGTGTCAGATGATTCACCCAATATCTGATGATTCACCCAGTGTCTGATGATTCACTCAGTGTCAGATGATTCACTCAGTGTGAGATGATTCACTCAGTCTCTGATGATTCACCCAGTGTCAGATGATTCACCCAGTGTCAGATGATTCACTCAGTGTCTGATGATTCACTCAGTGTCAGATGATTCACCCAGTGGCTGATGGTTCACTCAGTGTCAGATGATTCACCCAGTGTCTGATGATTCACTCAGTGTCAGATGATTCACCCAATGTCTGATGATTCACCCAGTGTCTGATGATTCACCCAGTGTCTGATGATTCACTCAGTGCCTGATGATTCACCCAGTGTCTGATGATTCACTCAGTCTCTGATGATTCACTCAGTGTCTGATGATTCACTCAGTCTCTGATGATTCACCCAGTGTCTGATGATTCACTCAGTGTCAGATGATTCACTCAGTGTGAGATGATTCACTCAGTCTCTGATGATTCACCCAGTGTCAGATGAATCACCCAGTGTCAGATGATTCACTCAGTGTCTGATGATACACTCAGTGTCAGATGATTCAGCCAGTGGCTGATGATTCACTCAGTGTCAGATGATTCACCCAGTGTCTGATGATTCACTCAGTGTCAGATGATTCACCCAATGTCTGATGATTCACCCAGTGTCTGATGATTCACCCAGTGTCTGATGATTCACTAAGTGTCTGATGATTCACCCAGTGTCTGATGATTCACTCAGTCTCTGATGATTCACCCAGTGTCTGATGATTCACTCAGTCTCTGATGATTCACCCAGTGTCTGATGATTCACTCAGTGTCTGATGATTCACCCAATGTCTGATGATTCACTCAGTGTCTGATGATTCACTCAGTCTCTGAAGATTCTCCCAGTGTCTGATGATTCACTCAGTGTCAGATGATTCACCCAGTGTCTGATGATTCACCCAGTGTCTGATGATTCACCAGGTGTCTGATGATTCACTCAGTGTCAGAATATTCACCCAGTGTCTGATGATTCACCCAGTGTCTGATGATTCACTCAGTGTCAGATGATTCACCCAGTGTCTGATGATTCACCCAGTGTCAGATGATTCACCCAGTATCTGATGATTCACTCAGTGTCTGATGATTCACCCAGTGTCTGATGATTCACCCAGTGTCTGATGATTCACCCAGTGTCTGATGATTCACTCAGTGTCTGATGATTCACCCAGTGTCTGATGATTCACCCAGTGTCTGCTGATTCACTCAGTGTCAGATGATTCACCCAATGTCTGATGATTCACCCAGTGTCTGATGATTCACCCAGTGTCTGATGCTTCACCCAGTGTCAGATGATTCACTCAGTGTCAGATGATTCACCCAGTGTCTGATGATTCACCCAATGTCTGGTGATTCACCCAGTGTCAGATGATTCACCCAGTGTCAGATGATTCACCCAGTGTCAAATGATTCACCCAGTGTCAGATGATTCACCCAGTGTCAGATGATTCACCCAATGTCTGATGATTCACCCAGTGTCTGATGATTCACCCAGTGTCTGCTGATTCACCCAGTGTCTGATGATTCACCCAGTGTCTGATGATTCACTCAGTGTAAGATGAATCAACCAATGTCTGATGATTCACCCAGTGTCTGATGATTCACCCAGTGTCTGATGATTCACCCAGTGTCTGCTGATTCACCCAGTGTCAGATGATTCACTCAGTGTCAGATGATTCACCCAGTGTCTGATGATTCACCCAGTGTCAGATGATTCACCCAATGTCTGATGATTCACCCAGTGTCAGATGATTCACCCAGTGTCAGATGATTCACCCAATGTCTGATGATTCAGGCAGTGTCTGATGATTCACCCAGTGTCTGATGATTCACCCAGTGTCAGTTGATTCACCCAATGTCTGATGATTCACCCAGTGTCTGATGATTCACCCAGTGTCTGATGATTCACTCAGTGTCTGACGATTCACCCAGTGCCTGATGATTCACCCAGTGTCAGATGATTCACTCAGTGTCTGATGATTCACCCAATGTCAGATGATTCACCCAATGTCAGATGATTCACCCAGTGTCAGATGATTCACCCAATGTCAGATGATTCACCAAGTGTCAGATGATTCACCCAGTGTCAGATGATTCACCCAGTGCCTGATGATTCACTCAGTGTCAGATGATTCACCCAATATCTGATGATTCACCCAGTGTCTGATGATTCACTCAGTGTCAGATGATTCACTCAGTGTGAGATGATTCACTCAGTCTCTGATGATTCACCCAGTGTCAGATGATTCACCCAGTGTCAGATGATTCACTCAGTGTCTGATGATTCACTCAGTGTCAGATGATTCACCCAGTGGCTGATGGTTCACTCAGTGTCAGATGATTCACCCAGTGTCTGATGATTCACTCAGTGTCAGATGATTCACCCAATGTCTGATGATTCACCCAGTGTCTGATGATTCACCCAGTGTCTGATGATTCACTCAGTGTCTGATGATTCACCCAGTGTCTGATGATTCACTCAGTCTCTGATGATTCACTCAGTGTCTGATGATTCACCCAATGTCTGATGATTCACTCAGTGTCTGATGATTCACTCAGTCTCTGAAGATTCACCCAGTGTCTGATGATTCACTCAGTGTCAGATGATTCACCCAGTGTCTGATGATTCACCCAGTGTCTGCTGATTCACCCAGTGTCAGACGATTCACCCAGTGTCTGATGATTCACCCAGTGTCTGATGATTCACTCAGTGTCAGATGATTCACCCAGTGTCTGATGATTCACCCAGTGTCTGATGATTCACTCAGTGTCAGATGATTCACCCAGTGTCTGATGATTCACCCAGTGTCAGATGATTCACCCAGTATCTGATGATTCACTCAGTGTCAGATGATTCACTCAGTGTCTAATGATTCACTCAGTGTCTGATGATTCACCCAGTGTCTGATGATTCACCCAGTGTCAGATGATTCACTCAGTGTCAGATGATTCACTCAGTGTCTGATGATTCACTCAGTGTCTGATGATTCACTCAGTGTCAGATGATTCATATAGTGTCTGATGATTCATCCAGTGTCTGATGATTCACCCAGTGTCAGATGATTCACTCAGATTCTGATGATTCACTCAGTGTCAGATGATTCACTGATTCACTCAGAGTCTGATGATTCACTCAGTGTCTGAAGATTCATCCAGTGTCTGATGATTCACCCAGTGTCTGATGATTCACACAGTGTCAGATGATTCACTCAGTGTCAGATGATTCACTGATTCACTCAGTGTCTGATGATTCACTCAGTGTCTGATGATTCACCCAGTGTCTGATGATTCACTCAGTTTCAGATGATTCATCCAGTGTCTGATGATTCACTCAGTGTCTGATGATTCACTCAGTGTCTGATGATTCACTCAGTGTCTGATGATTCACTCAGTGTCTGATGATTCACTCAGTGTCAGATGATTCACTGATTCACTCAGTGTCTGATGATTCACTCAGTGTCTGATGATTCACCCAGTGTCTGATGATTCACTCAGTTTCAGATGATTCATCCAGTGTCTGATGATTCACTCAGTGTCTGATGATTCACTCAGTGTCTGATGATTCATGTCAGATGATTCACTCAGTGTCTGATGATTCACTCAGTTTCAGATGATTCATCCAGTGTCTGATGATTCACCCAGTGTCTGATGATTCACCCAGTGTCTGATGATTCACTCAGTGTCTGATGATTCACACAGTGTCTGATGATTCACTCAATCTCAGATGATTCACCCAGTGTCTGACTATTCTCCCAGTGCCTGATGATTCACTCAGTGTCTGATGATTCACTCAGTGTCTGATGATTCACCCAGTGTCTGATGATTCTGATGATTCACTCAGTGTCAGATGATTCACCCAGTGTCTGATGATTCACTCAGTGTCTGATGATTCACCCAGTGTCTGATGATTCTGATGATTCACTCAGCGTCTGATGATTCACCCAGTGTCTGATGATTCACTCAGTTTCAGATGATTCATCCAGTGTCTGATGATTCACTCAGTGTCTGATGATTCACTCAGTGTCTGATGATTCATGTCAGATGATTCACTCAGTGTCTGATGATTCACTCAGTGTCTGATGATTCACTCAGTGTCTGATGATTCACTCAGTTTCAGATGATTCATCCAGTGTCTGATGATTCACCCAGTGTCTGATGATTCACCCAGTGTCTGATGATTCACTCAGTGTCTGATGATTCACACAGTGTCTGATGATTCACTCAATCTCAGATGATTCACCCAGTGTCTGACTATTCACTCAGTGTCTGATGATTCACCCAGTGTCTGATGATTCACTCAGTGTCTGATGATTCACCCAGTGTCTGATGATTCACCGAGTGTCTGATGATTCACCCAGTGTCTGATGATTCACTCAGTGTCTGATGATTCACTCAGTGTCTGATGATTCACCCAGTGTCTGATGATTCACTCAGTGTCTGATGATTCACTCAGTGTCTGATGATTCACCGAGTGTCTGATGATTCACCCAGTGTCTGATGATTCACTCAGTGTCTGATGATTCACCCAGTGTCTGATGATTCACCCAGTGTCTGATGATTCACCCAGTGTCTGATGATTCACTCAGTGTCTGATGATTCACCCAGTGTCTGATGATTCACCCAGTGTCTGATGATTCACCCAGTGTCGGATGATTCACCCAGTGTCGGATGATTCACCCAATGTCTGATGATTCACTCAGTGTCTGATGATTCACTCAGTGTCTGATGATTCACCCAGTGTCAGATGATTCACTCAGTGTCAGATGATTCACCCAGTGTCTGATGATTCACTCAGTGTCTGATGATTCACTCAATGTCTGATGATTCACGCAGTGTCTGATGATTCTGATGATTCACCCAGTGTCCGATGATTCACGCAGTGTCCGATGATTCACCCAGTGTCAGATGATTCACCCAGTGTCTGATGATTCACTCAGTGTCAGATGATTCACTCAGTGTCTGATGATTCACTCAGTGTCAGATGATTCACCCAGTGTCATATGATTCACTCAGTGTCTGATGATTCACTCAGTGTCAGATGATTCACTCAGTGTCTGATGATTCACCCAGTGTCAGATGATTCACTCAGTGTCTGATGATTCACCCAGTGTCAGATGATTCACCCAATGTCTGATGATTCACCCAGTGTCTGATGATTCACCCAGTGTCTGATGATTCACCCAGTGTCAGATGATACACCCAGTGTCTGATGATTCACTCAGTGTCTGATGATTCACCCAGTGTCTGATGATTCACTCAGTGTCCGATGATTCACCCAGTGTCCGATGATTCACCCAGTGTCCGATGATTCACCCAGTGTCTGATGATTCACTCAGTGTCCGATGATTCACCCAGTGTCCGATGATTCACCCAGTGTCTGATGATTCACCCAGTGTCTGATGATTCACTCAGTTTCTGATGATTCACCCAGTGTCAGATGATTCACTCAGTGTCTGATGATTCACTCAGTGTCTGATGATTCACCCAGTGTCTGATGATTCATCCAGTGTCTGATGATTCACTCAGTGTCTGATGATTCATCCAGTGTCTGATGATTCATCCAGTGTCTGATGATTCACTCAGTGTCTGATGATTCACCCAGTGTCTGATGATTCACTCAGTTTCTGATGATTCACCCAGTGTCTGATGATTCACTCAGTTTCTGTTGATTCACCCAGTGTCTGATGATTCACCCAGTGTCTGATGATTCACCCAGTGTCTGATGATTCACTCAGTGCCTGATGATTCACTCAGTGTCTGATGATTCACCTAGTGTCTGAATATTCACTCAGTGCCTGATGATTCACCCAGTGTCTGATGATTCACACAGTGCCTGATGATTCACTCAGTGTCTGATGATTCACCCAGTGTCTGATGATTCACTCAGTGTCTGATGATTCACTCAGCGTCTAATGATTTACTCAGTGTCTGATGATTCACTCAGTGTCTGATGATTCACTCAGTTTCAGATGATTAACCAGTGTCTGATGATTCACCCAGTGTCTGATGATTCACCCAGTGTCTGATGATTCACTCAGTGTCTGATGATTCACTCAGTATCAGATGATTCACCCAGTGTCTGATGATTCACTCAGTGCCTAATGATTCACTCAGTGTCTGATGATTCACGCAGTGTCTGATGATTCACTCAGTATCAGATGATTTACCCAGTGTCTGATGATTCACTCAGTGCCTGATGATTCACTCAGTGTCTGATGATTCATCCAGTGTCTGATGATTCACTCAGTGTCTGATGATTCACTCAGTTTCAGATGATTCACTCAGTTTCAGATGATTCACCCAGTGTCTGATGATTCACTCAGTGTCTGATGATTCATTCAGTGTCAGATGATTCACTCAGTGTCTGATGATTCACTCAGTGTCTGATGATTCACTCAGTGTCTGATGATTCATCCAGTGTCTGATGATTCACTCAGTGTCTGATGATTCACTCAGTGTCTGATGATTCATCCAGTGTCTGATGATTCATCCAGTGTCTGATGATTCACTCAGTGTCTGATGATTCACTCAGTGTCTGATGATTCATCCAGTGTCTGATGATTCATCCAGTGTCTGATGATTCACTCAGTCTCTGAAGATTCACCCAGTGTCTGATGATTCACTCAGTCTCTGATGATTCACCCAGTGTCTGATGATTCACTCAGTCTCTGATGATTCACCCAGTGTCTGATGATTCACCCAGTGTCAGATGATTCACCCAGTGTCTGATGATTCACGCAGTGTCTGATGATTCACACAGTGTCTGATAATTCACCCAGTGTCTGATGATTCACCCAGTGTCAGTTGATTCACCCAATGTCTGATGATTCACCCAGTGTCTGATGATTCACCCAGTGTCAGATGATTCACCCAATGTCAGATGATTCACCCAATGTCAGATGATTCACCCAGTGTCAGATGATTCACCCAGTGTCAGATGATTCACCCAGTGTCTGATGATTCACCCAATGTCAGATGATTCACCCAGTGTCTGATGATTCACTCAGTGTCTGATGATTCACCCAGTGTCTGATGATTCACCCAGTGCCTGATGATTCACCCAGTTTCTGATGATTCACTCAGTGTCTGATGATTCACCCAGTGTCAGATGATTCACCCAGTGTCTGATGATTCACCCAGTGTCTGATGATTCACCCAGTGTCTGATGATTCACTCAGTGTCTGATGATTCACTCAGTGTCAGATGATTCACCCAATGTCTGATGATTCACCCAGTGTCTGATGTTTCACCCAGTGTCTGATGATTCACCCAGTGTCTGATGATTCACCCAGTGTCTGATGATTCACCCAGTGTCAGATGATTCACCCAGTGTCAGATGATTCACCCAGTGTCTGATGATTCACTCAGTGTCAGATGATTCACTCAGTGTCTGATGATTCACCCAGTGTCTGATGATTCACCCAGTGTCAGATGATTCACCCAGTGTCTGATGATTCACCCAGTGTCTGATGATTCACCCAGTGTCTGATGATTCACTCAGTGTCTGATGATTCACTCAGTGTCTGACGATTCACCCAGTGCCTGATGATTCACCCAGTGTCAGATGATTCACTCAGTGTCTGATGATTCACCCAATGTCAGATGATTCACCCAATGTCAGATGATTCACCGTGTCAGATGATTCACCCAGTGTCTGATGATTCACTCAGTGTCTGATGATTCACCCAATGTCAGATGATTCACCCATTGTCAGATGATTCACCCAGTGTCAGATGATTCACCCAGTGTCAGATGATTCACCCAGTGCCTGATGATTCACTCAGTGTCTGATGATTCACCCAGTGTCAGATGATTCACTCAGTGTCTGATGATTCACCCAGTGTCTGATGATTCACTCAGTGTCAGATGATTCACCCAATATCTGATGATTCACCCAGTGTCTGATGATTCACTCAGTGTCAGATGATTCACTCAGTGTGAGATGATTCACTCAGTCTCTGATGATTCACCCAGTGTCTGATGATTCACCCAGTGTCAGATGATTCACCCAGTGTCAGATGATTCACTCAGTGTCTGATGATTCACTCAGTGTCAGATGATTCACCCAGTGTCTGATGATTCACTCAGTGTCAGATGATTCACCCAGTGTCTGATGATTCACTCAGTGTCAGATGATTCACCCAATGTCTGATGATTCACCCAGTGTCTGATGATTCACCCAGTGTCTGATGATTCACCCAGTGTCTGATGATTCACTAAGTGTCTGATGATTCACCCAGTGTCTGATGATTCACTCAGTCTCTGATGATTCACCCAGTGTCTGATGATTCACTCAGTCTCTGATGATTCACCCAGTGTCTGATGATTCACCCAATGTCTGATGATTCACTCAGTGTCTGATGATTCACTCAGTCTCTGAAGATTCACCCAGTGTCTGATGATTCCCTCAGTCTCTGATGATTCACCCAGTGTCTGATGATTCACTCAGTCTCTGATGATTCACCCAGTGTCTGATGATTCACCCAGTGTCAGATGATTCACGCAGTGTCTGATGATTCACGCAGTGTCTGATGATTCACGGAGTGTCTGATGATTCACCCAGTGTCTGATGATTCACCCAGTGTCAGTTGATTCACCCAATGCCTGATGATTCACCCAGTGTCTGATGATTCACCCAGTGTCAGATGATTCACCCAATGTCAGATGATTCACCCAATGTCAGATGATTCACCCAGTGTCAGATGATTCACCCAGTGTCAGATGATTCACCCAGTGTCAGATGATTCACCCAGTGTCTGATGATTCACTCAGTGTCTGATGATTCACCCAGTGTCTGATGATTCACCCAGTGCCTGATGATTCACCCAGTGTCTGATGATTCACTCAGTGTCTGATGATTCACCCAGTGTCAGATGATTCACCCAGTGTCTGATGATTCACCCAGTGTCTGATGATTCACCTAGTGTCTGATGATTCACCCAGTGTCTGATGATTCACTCGGTGTCTGATGATTCACTCAGTGTCAGATGATTCACCCAATGTCTGATGATTCACCCAGTGTCTGATGTTTCACCCAGTGTCTGATGATTCACCCAGTGTCTGATGATTCACCCAATGTCTGATGATTCACCCAGTGTCAGATGATTCACCCAGTGTCAGATGATTCACCCAGTGTTTGATGATTCACCCAGTGTCTGATGATTCACTCAGTGTCAGATGATTCACTCAGTGTCTGATGATTCACCCAGTGTCTGATGATTCACCCAATGTCAGATGATTCACCCAGTGTCAGATGATTCACCCAGTGTCAGATGATTCACCCAGTGTCTGATGATTCACTCAGTGTCTGATGATTCATCCAGTGTCTGACGATTCACCCAATGTCAGAAGATTCACCCAATATCAGATGATTCACGCAGTGTCAGATGATTTACCCTGTGTCAGATGATTCACCCAATGTCAGATGATTCACCCAGTGTCAGATGATTCACCCAGTGTCTGATGATTCACTCAGTGTCTGATGATTCACCCAATGTCAGATGATTCACCCAATGTCAGATGACTCACCCAGATGATTCACCCAGTGTCTGATGATTCACTCAGTGTCTGATGATTCACCCAGTGTCAGATGATTCACTCAGTGTCTGATGATTCACCCAGTGTCTGATGATTCACTCAGTGTTAGATGATTCACCCAATATCTGATGATTCACTCAGTGTCTGATGATTCACTCAGTGTCAGATGATTCACTCAGTGTGAGATGATTCACTCAGTCTCTGATGATTCACCCAGTGTCTGATGATTCACTCAGTGTCAGATGATTCACTCAGTCTCTGATGATTCACCCAGTGTCTGATGATTCACTCAGTGTCAGATGATTCACTCAGTGTGAGATGATTCACTCAGTCTCTGATGATTCACCCAGTGTCAGATGAATCACCCAGTGTCAGATGATTCACTCAGTGTCTGATGATACACTCAGTGTCAGATGATTCAGCCAGTGGCTGATGATTCACTCAGTGTCAGATGATTCACCCAGTGTCTGATGATTCACTCAGTGTCAGATGATTCACCCAATGTCTGATGATTCACCCAGTGTCTGATGATTCACCCAGTGTCTGATGATTCACTAAGTGTCTGATGATTCACCCAGTGTCTGATGATTCACTCAGTCTCTGATGATTCACCCAGTGTCTGATGATTCACTCAGTCTCTGATGATTCACCCAGTGTCAGATGATTCACTCAGTGTCTGATGATTCACCCAATGTCTGATGATTCACTCAGTGTCTGATGATTCACTCATTCTCTGAAGATTCTCCCAGTGTCTGATGATTCACTCAGTGTCAGATGATTCACCCAGTGTCTGATGATTCACCCAGTGTCTGATGATTCACCAGGTGTCTGATGATTCACTCAGTGTCAGAATATTCACCCAGTGTCTGATGATTCACCCAGTGTCTGATGATTCACTCAGTGTCAGATGATTCACCCAGTGTCTGATGATTCACCCAGTGTCTGATGATTCACCCAGTGTCTGATGATTCACTCAGTGTCTGATGATTCACCCAGTGTCTGATGATTCACCCAGTGTCTGCTGATTCACTCAGTGTCAGATGATTCACCCAATGTCTGATGATTCACCCAGTGTCTGATGATTCACCCAGTGTCTGATGCTTCACCCAGTGTCAGATGATTCACTCAGTGTCAGATGATTCACCCAGTGTCTGATGATTCACCCAATGTCTGATGATTCACCCAGTGTCAGATGATTCACCCAGTGTCAGATGATTCACCCAGTGTCAAATGATTCACCCAGTGTAAGATGATTCACCCAGTGTCAGATGATTCACCCAATGTCTGATGATTCACCCAGTGTCTGATGATTCACCCAGTGTCTGCTGATTCACCCAGTGTCTGATGATTCACCCAGTGTCTGATGATTCACTCAGTGTAAGATGATTCAACCAATGTCTGATGATTCACCCAGTGTCTGATGATTCACCCAGTGTCTGATGATTCACCCAGTGTCTGATGATTCACCCAGTGTCAGATGATTCACTCAGTGTCAGATGATTCACCCAGTGTCTGATGATTCACCCAGTGTCAGATGATTCACCCAATGTCTGATGATTCACCCAGTGTCAGATGATTCACCCAGTGTCAGATGATTCACCCAGTGTCAGATGATTCACCCAATGTCTGATGATTCAGGCAGTGTCTGATGATTCACCCAGTGTCTGATGATTCACCCAGTGTCAGTTGATTCACCCAATGTCTGATGATTCACCCAGTGTCTGATGATTCACCCAGTGTCTGATGATTCACTCAGTGTCTGACGATTCACCCAGTGCCTGATGATTCACCCAGTGTCAGATGATTCACTCAGTGTCTGATGATTCACCCAATGTCAGATGATTCACCCAATGTCAGATGATTCACCCAGTGTCAGATGATTCACCCAGTGTCTGATGATTCACTCAGTGTCTGATGATTCACCCAATGTCAGATGATTCACCAAGTGTCAGATGATTCACCCAGTGTCAGATGATTCACCCAGTGCCTGATGATTCACTCAGTGTCAGATGATTCACCCAATATCTGATGATTCACCCAGTGTCTGATGATTCACTCAGTGTCAGATGATTCACTCAGTGTGAGATGATTCACTCAGTCTCTGATGATTCACCCAGTGTCAGATGATTCACCCAGTGTCAGATGATTCACTCAGTGTCTGATGATTCACTCAGTGTCAGATGATTCACCCAGTGTCTGATGATTCACTCAGTGTCAGATGATTCACCCAGTGTCTGATGATTCACTCAGTGTCAGATGATTCACCCAATGTCTGATGATTCACCCAGTGTCTGATGATTCACCCAGTGTCTGATGATTCACCCAGTGTCTGATGATTCACTAAGTGTCTGATGATTCACCCAGTGTCTGATGATTCACTCAGTCTCTGATGATTCACCCAGTGTCTGATGATTCACTCAGTCTCTGATGATTCACCCAGTGTCTGATGATTCACCCAATGTCTGATGATTCACTCAGTGTCTGATGATTCACTCAGTCTCTGAAGATTCACCCAGTGTCTGATGATTCCCTCAGTCTCTGATGATTCACCCAGTGTCTGATGATTCACTCAGTCTCTGATGATTCACCCAGTGTCTGATGATTCACCCAGTGTCAGATGATTCACGCAGTGTCTGATGATTCACGCAGTGTCTGATGATTCACGCAGTGTCTGATGATTCACCCAGTGTCTGATGATTCACCCAGTGTCAGTTGATTCACCCAATGCCTGATGATTCACCCAGTGTCTGATGATTCACCCAGTGTCAGATGATTCACCCAATGTCAGATGATTCACCCAATGTCAGATGATTCACCCAGTGTCAGATGATTCACCCAGTGTCAGATGATTCACCCAGTGTCAGATGATTCACCCAGTGTCTGATGATTCACCCAATGTCTGATGATTCACTCAGTGTCTGATGATTCACCCAGTGTCTGATGATTCACCCAGTGCCTGATGATTCACCCAGTGTCTGATGATTCACTCAGTGTCTGATGATTCACCCAGTGTCAGATGATTCACCCAGTGTCTGATGATTCACCCAGTGTCTGATGATTCACCTAGTGTCTGATGATTCACCCAGTGTCTGATGATTCACTCGGTGTCTGATGATTCACTCAGTGTCAGATGATTCACCCAATGTCTGATGATTCACCCAGTGTCTGATGTTTCACCCAGTGTCTGATGATTCACCCAGTGTCTGATGATTCACCCAATGTCTGATGATTCACCCAGTGTCAGATGATTCACCCAGTGTCAGATGATTCACCCAGTGTTTGATGATTCACCCAGTGTCTGATGATTCACTCAGTGTCAGATGATTCACTCAGTGTCTGATGATTCACCCAGTGTCTGATGATTCACCCAATGTCAGATGATTCACCCAGTGTCAGATGATTCACCCAGTGTCAGATGATTCACCCAGTGTCTGATGATTCACTCAGTGTCTGATGATTCACCCAGTGTCTGACGATTCACCCAATGTCAGATGATTCACCCAATATCAGATGATTCACGCAGTGTCAGATGATTTACCCTGTGTCAGATGATTCACCCAATGTCAGATGATTCACCCAGTGTCAGATGATTCACCCAGTGTCTGATGATTCACTCAGTGTCTGATGATTCACCCAATGTCAGATGATTCACCCAATGTCAGATGACTCACCCAGATGATTCACCCAGTGTCTGATGATTCACTCAGTGTCTGATGATTCACCCAGTGTCAGATGATTCACTCAGTGTCTGATGATTCACCCAGTGTCTGATGATTCACTCAGTGTTAGATGATTCACCCAATATCTGATGATTCACTCAGTGTCTGATGATTCACTCAGTGTCAGATGATTCACTCAGTGTGAGATGATTCACTCAGTCTCTGATGATTCACCCAGTGTCTGATGATTCACTCAGTGTCAGATGATTCACTCAGTCTCTGATGATTCACCCAGTGTCTGATGATTCACTCAGTGTCAGATGATTCACTCAGTGAGAGATGATTCACTCAGTCTCTGATGATTCACCCAGTGTCAGATGAATCACCCAGTGTCAGATGATTCACTCAGTGTCTGATGATACACTCAGTGTCAGATGATTCAGCCAGTGGCTGATGATTCACTCAGTGTCAGATGATTCACCCAGTGTCTGATGATTCACTCAGTGTCAGATGATTCACCCAATGTCTGATGATTCACCCAGTGTCTGATGATTCACCCAGTGTCTGATGATTCACTAAGTGTCTGATGATTCACCCAGTGTCTGATGATTCACTCAGTCTCTGATGATTCACCCAGTGTCTGATGATTCACTCAGTCTCTGATGATTCACCCAGTGTCTGATGATTCACTCAGTGTCTGATGATTCACCCAATGTCTGATGATTCACTCAGTGTCTGATGATTCACTCAGTCTCTGAAGATTCTCCCAGTGTCTGATGATTCACTCAGTGTCAGATGATTCACCCAGTGTCTGATGATTCACCCAGTGTCTGATGATTCACCAGGTGTCTGATGATTCACTCAGTGTCAGAATATTCACCCAGTGTCTGATGATTCACCCAGTGTCTGATGATTCACTCAGTGTCAGATGATTCACCCAGTGTCTGATGATTCACCCAGTGTCTGATGATTCACCCAGTGTCTGATGATTCACTCAGTGTCTGATGATTCACCCAGTGTCTGATGATTCACCCAGTGTCTGCTGATTCACTCAGTGTCAGATGATTCACCCAATGTCTGATGATTCACCCAGTGTCTGATGATTCACCCAGTGTCTGATGCTTCACCCAGTGTCAGATGATTCACTCAGTGTCAGATGATTCACCCAGTGTCTGATGATTCACCCAATGTCTGGTGATTCACCCAGTGCCAGATGATTCACCCAGTGTCAGATGATTCACCCAGTGTCAAATGATTCACCCAGTGTAAGATGATTCACCCAGTGTCAGATGATTCACCCAATGTCTGATGATTCACCCAGTGTCTGATGATTCACCCAGTGTCTGCTGATTCACCCAGTGTCTGATGATTCACCCAGTGTCTGATGATTCACTCAGTGTAAGATGATTCAACCAATGTCTGATGATTCACCCAGTGTCTGATGATTCACCCAGTGTCTGATGATTCACCCAGTGTCTGATGATTCACCCAGTGTCAGATGATTCACTCAGTGTCTGAAGATTCATCCAGTGTCTGATGATTCACCCAGTGTCTGATGATTCACACAGTGTCAGATGATTCACTCAGTGTCAGATGATTCACTGATTCACTCAGTGTCTGATGATTCACTCAGTGTCTGAAGATTCATCCAGTGTCTGATGATTCACCCAGTGTCTGATGATTCACACAGTGTCAGATGATTCACTCAGTGTCAGATGATTCACTGATTCACTCAGTGTCTGATGATTCACTCAGTGTCTGATGATTCACCCAGTGTCTGATGATTCACTCAGTTTCAGATGATTCATCCAGTGTCTGATGATTCACTCAGTGTCTGATGATTCACTCAGTGTCTGATGATTCATGTCAGATGATTCACTCAGTGTCTGATGATTCACTCAGTGTCTGATGATTCACTCAGTGTCTGATGATTCACTCAGTTTCAGATGATTCATCCAGTGTCTGATGATTCACCCAGTGTCTGATGATTCACCCAGTGTCTGATGATTCACTCAGTGTCTGATGATTCACACAGTGTCTGATGATTCACTCAATCTCAGATGATTCACCCAGTGTCTGACTATTCTCCCAGTGCCTGATGATTCACTCAGTGTCTGATGATTCACTCAGTGTCTGATGATTCACCCAGTGTCTGATGATTCTGATGATTCACTCAGTGTCAGATGATTCACCCAGTGTCTGATGATTCACTCAGTGTCTGATGATTCACCCAGTGTCTGATGATTCTGATGATTCACTCAGCGTCTGATGATTCACCCAGTGTCTGATGATTCACTCAGTTTCAGATGATTCATCCAGTGTCTGATGATTCACTCAGTGTCTGATGATTCACTCAGTGTCTGATGATTCATGTCAGATGATTCACTCAGTTTCTGATGATTCACTCAGTGTCTGATGATTCACTCAGTGTCTGATGATTCACTCAGTTTCAGATGATTCATCCAGTGTCTGATGATTCACCCAGTGTCTGATGATTCACCCAGTGTCTGATGATTCACTCAGTGTCTGATGATTCACACAGTGTCTGATGATTCACTCAATCTCAGATGATTCACACAGTGTCTGACTATTCACTCAGTGTCTGATGATTCACCCAGTGTCTGATGATT
This sequence comes from Pristiophorus japonicus, assembly GCF_044704955.1. Taxonomy (NCBI): domain Eukaryota; kingdom Metazoa; phylum Chordata; class Chondrichthyes; family Pristiophoridae; genus Pristiophorus; species Pristiophorus japonicus. The sequence goes on along the minus strand of NC_091987.1, from coordinate 27,399,917 downwards.
CACTCAGTGTCTGATGATTCACCCAGTGTCTGATGATTCACCGAGTGTCTGATGATTCACCCAGTGTCTGATGATTCACTCAGTGTCTGATGATTCACTCAGTGTCTGATGATTCACCCAGTGTCTGATGATTCACTCAGTGTCTGATGATTCACTCAGTGTCAGATGATTCACCCAATGTCTGATGATTCACCCAGTGTCTGATGTTTCACCCAGTGTCTGATGATTCACCCAGTGTCTGATGATTCACCCAATGTCTGATGATTCACCCAGTGTCAGATGATTCACCCAGTGTCAGATGATTCACTCAGTGTCAGATGATTCACTCAGTGTCTGATGATTCACCCAGTGTCTGATGATTCACCCAATGTCAGATGATTCACCCAGTGTCAGATGATTCACCCAGTGTCAGATGATTCACCCAGTGTCTGATGATTCACTCAGTGTCTGATGATTCACCCAGTGTCTGACGATTCACCCAATGTCAGATGATTCACCCAATATCAGATGATTCACGCAGTGTCAGATGATTCACCCTGTGTCAGATGATTCACCCAATGTCAGATGATTCACCCAGTGTCAGATGATTCACCCAGTGTCTGATGATTCACTCAGTGTCTGATGATTCACCCAATGTCAGATGATTCACCCAATGTCAGATGACTCACCCAGATGATTCACCCAGTGTCTGATGATTCACTCAGTGTCTGATGATTCACCCAGTGTCAGATGATTCACTCAGTGTCTGATGATTCACCCAGTGTCTGATGATTCACTCAGTGTTAGATGATTCACCCAATATCTGATGATTCACTCAGTGTCTGATGATTCACTCAGTGTCAGATGATTCACTCAGTGTGAGATGATTCACTCAGTCTCTGATGATTCACCCTGTGTCTGATGATTCACTCAGTGTCAGATGATTCACTCAGTCTCTGATGATTCACCCAGTGTCTGATGATTCACTCAGTGTCAGATGATTCACTCAGTGTGAGATGATTCACTCAGTCTCTGATGATTCACCCAGTGTCAGATGAATCACCCAGTGTCAGATGATTCACTCAGTGTCTGATGATACACTCAGTGTCAGATGATTCAGCCAGTGGCTGATGATTCACTCAGTGTCAGATGATTCACCCAGTGTCTGATGATTCACTCAGTGTCAGATGATTCACCCAATGTCTGATGATTCACCCAGTGTCTGATGATTCACCCAGTGTCTGATGATTCACTAAGTGTCTGATGATTCACCCAGTGTCTGATGATTCACTCAGTCTCTGATGATTCACCCAGTGTCTGATGATTCACTCAGTCTCTGATGATTCACCCAGTGTCTGATGATTCACTCAGTGTCTGATGATTCACCCAATGTCTGATGATTCACTCAGTGTCTGATGATTCACTCAGTCTCTGAAGATTCTCCCAGTGTCTGATGATTCACTCAGTGTCAGATGATTCACCCAGTGTCTGATGATTCACCCAGTGTCTGATGATTCACCAGGTGTCTGATGATTCACTCAGTGTCAGAATATTCACCCAGTGTCTGATGATTCACCCAGTGTCTGATGATTCACTCAGTGTCAGATGATTCACCCAGTGTCTGATGATTCACCCAGTGTCAGATGATTCACCCAGTATCTGATGATTCACTCAGTGTCTGATGATTCACCCAGTGTCTGATGATTCACCCAGTGTCTGATGATTCACCCAGTGTCTGATGATTCACTCAGTGTCTGATGATTCACCCAGTGTCTGATGATTCACCCAGTGTCTGCTGATTCACTCAGTGTCAGATGATTCACCCAATGTCTGATGATTCACCCAGTGTCTGATGATTCACCCAGTGTCTGATGCTTCACCCAGTGTCAGATGATTCACTCAGTGTCAGATGATTCACCCAGTGTCTGATGATTCACCCAATGTCTGGTGATTCACCCAGTGTCAGATGATTCACCCAGTGTCAGATGATTCACCCAGTGTCAAATGATTCACCCAGTGTCAGATGATTCACCCAGTGTCAGATGATTCACCCAATGTCTGATGATTCACCCAGTGTCTGATGATTCACCCAGTGTCTGCTGATTCACCCAGTGTCTGATGATTCACCCAGTGTCTGATGATTCACTCAGTGTCAGATGATTCACCCAGTGTCAGATGATTCACCCAGTGTCAGATGATTCACCCAATGTCTGATGATTCAGGCAGTGTCTGATGATTCACCCAGTGTCTGATGATTCACCCAGTGTCAGTTGATTCACCCAATGTCTGATGATTCACCCAGTGTCTGATGATTCACCCAGTGTCTGATGATTCACTCAGTGTCTGACGATTCACCCAGTGCCTGATGATTCACCCAGTGTCAGATGATTCACTCAGTGTCTGATGATTCACCCAATGTCAGATGATTCACCCAATGTCAGATGATTCACCCAGTGTCAGATGATTCACCCAGTGTCTGATGATTCACTCAGTGTCTGATGATTCACCCAATGTCAGATGATTCACCAAGTGTCAGATGATTCACCCAGTGTCAGATGATTCACCCAGTGCCTGATGATTCACTCAGTGTCAGATGATTCACCCAATATCTGATGATTCACCCAGTGTCTGATGATTCACTCAGTGTCAGATGATTCACTCAGTGTGAGATGATTCACTCAGTCTCTGATGATTCACCCAGTGTCAGATGATTCACCCAGTGTCAGATGATTCACTCAGTGTCTGATGATTCACTCAGTGTCAGATGATTCACCCAGTGGCTGATGATTCACTCAGTGTCAGATGATTCACCCAGTGTCTGATGATTCACTCAGTGTCAGATGATTCACCCAATGTCTGATGATTCACCCAGTGTCTGATGATTCACCCAGTGTCTGATGATTCACTCAGTGTCTGATGATTCACCCAGTGTCTGATGATTCACTCAGTCTCTGATGATTCACTCAGTGTCTGATGATTCACTCAGTGTCAGATGATTCACCCAGTGTCTGATGATTCACTCAGTGTCTGATGATTCACCCAATGTCTGATGATTCACTCAGTGTCTGATGATTCACTCAGTCTCTGAAGATTCACCCAGTGTCTGATGATTCACTCAGTGTCAGATGATTCACCCAGTGTCTGATGATTCACCCAGTGTCTGATGATTCACCCAGTGTCAGACGATTCACCCAGTGTCTGATGATTCACCCAGTGTCTGATGATTCACTCAGTGTCAGATGATTCACCCAGTGTCTGATGATTCACCCAGTGTCTGATGATTCACTCAGTGTCAGATGATTCACCCAGTGTCTGATGATTCACCCAGTGTCAGATGATTCACCCAGTATCTGATGATTCACTCAGTGTCAGATGATTCACTCAGTGTCTAATGATTCACTCAGTGTCTGATGATTCACCCAGTGTCTGATGATTCACCCAGTGTCAGATGATTCACTCAGTGTCTGATGATTCACTCAGTGTCTGATGATTCACTCAGTGTCAGATGATTCACTCAGTGTCTGATGATTCATACAGTGTCTGATGATTCATCCAGTGTCTGATGATTCACCCAGTGTCAGATGATTCACTCAGATTCTGATGATTCACTCAGTGTCAGATGATTCACTGATTCACTCAGAGTCTGATGATTCACTCAGTGTCTGAAGATTCATCCAGTGTCTGATGATTCACCCAGTGTCTGATGATTCACACAGTGTCAGATGATTCACTCAGTGTCAGATGATTCACTGATTCACTCAGTGTCTGATGATTCACTCAGTGTCTGATGATTCACCCAGTGTCTGATGATTCACTCAGTTTCAGATGATTCATCCAGTGTCTGATGATTCACTCAGTGTCTGATGATTCACTCAGTGTCTGATGATTCATGTCAGATGATTCACTCAGTGTCTGATGATTCACTCAGTGTCTGATGATTCACTCAGTGTCTGATGATTCACTCAGTTTCAGATGATTCATCCAGTGTCTGATGATTCACCCAGTGTCTGATGATTCACCCAGTGTCTGATGATTCACTCAGTGTCTGATGATTCACACAGTGTCTGATGATTCACTCAATCTCAGATGATTCACCCAGTGTCTGACTATTCTCCCAGTGCCTGATGATTCACTCAGTGTCTGATGATTCACTCAGTGTCTGATGATTCACCCAGTGTCTGATGATTCTGATGATTCACCCAGTGTCTGATGATTCACTCAGTGTCTGATGATTCACCCAGTGTCTGATGATTCACCCAGTGTCTGATGATTCACTCAGTGTCTGATGATTCACACAGTGTCTGATGATTCACTCAATCTCAGATGATTCACCCAGTGTCTGACTATTCTCCCAGTGCCTGATGATTCACTCAGTGTCTGATGATTCACTCAGTGTCTGATGATTTACCCAGTGTCTGATGATTCTGATGATTCACTCAGTGTCAGATGATTCACCCAGTGTCTGATGATTCACTCAGTGTCTGATGATTCACCCAGTGTCTGATGATTCTGATGATTCACTCAGCGTCTGATGATTCACCCAGTGTCTGATGATTCACTCAGTTTCAGATGATTCATCCAGTGTCTGATGATTCACTCAGTGTCTGATGATTCACTCAGTGTCTGATGATTCATGTCAGATGATTCACTCAGTGTCTGATGATTCACTCAGTGTCTGATGATTCACTCAGTGTCTGATGATTCACTCAGTTTCAGATGATTCATCCAGTGTCTGATGATTCACCCAGTGTCTGATGATTCACCCAGTGTCTGATGATTCACTCAGTGTCTGATGATTCACACAGTGTCTGATGATTCACTCAATCTCAGATGATTCACCCAGTGTCTGACTATTCACTCAGTGTCTGATGATTCACCCAGTGTCTGATGATTCACTCAGTGTCTGATGATTCACCCAGTGTCTGATGATTCACCGAGTGTCTGATGATTCACCCAGTGTCTGATGATTCACTCAGTGTCTGATGATTCACTCAGTGTCTGATGATTCACCCAGTGTCTGATGATTCACTCAGTGTCTGATGATTCACCCAGTGTCTGATGATTCACCGAGTGTCTGATGATTCACCCAGTGTCTGATGATTCACTCAGTGTCTGATGATTCACCCAGTGTCTGATGATTCACCCAGTGTCTGATGATTCACCCAGTGTCTGATGATTCACTCAGTGTCTGATGATTCACCCAGTGTCTGATGATTCACCCAGTGTCTGATGATTCACCCAGTGTCGGATGATTCACCCAGTGTCGGATGATTCACCCAATGTCTGATGATTCACTCAGTGTCTGATGATTCACTCAGTGTCTGATGATTCACCCAGTGTCAGATGATTCACTCAGTGTCAGATGATTCACCCAGTGTCTGATGATTCACTCAGTGTTTGATGATTCACTCAATGTCTGATGATTCACTCAGTGTCTGATGATTCACGCAGTGTCTGATGATTCTGATGATTCACCCAGTGTCCGATGATTCACGCAGTGTCCGATGATTCACCCAGTGTCAGATGATTCACCCAGTGTCTGATGATTCACTCAGTGTCAGATGATTCACTCAGTGTCTGATGATTCACTCAGTGTCAGATGATTCACTCAGTGTCTGATGATTCACCCAGTGTCAGATGATTCACTCAGTGTCTGATGATTCACTCAGTGTCAGATGATTCACTCAGTGTCTGATGATTCACTCAGTGTCAGATGATTCACCCAGTGTCTGATGATTCACCCAGTGTCAGATGATTCACCCAGTGTCAGATGATTCACCCAATGTCTGATGATTCACCCAGTGTCTGATGATTCACCCAGTGTCTGATGATTCACCCAGTGTCAGATGATACACCCAGTGTCTGATGATTCACTCAGTGTCTGATGATTCACTCAGTGTCTGATGATTCACCCAGTGTCTGATGATTCACTCAGTTTCTGATGATTCACCCAGTGTCTGATGATTCACTCAGTTTCTGATGATTCACCGAGTGTCTGATGATTCACCCAGTGTCTGATGATTCACTCAGTGCCTGATGATTCACTCAGTGTCTGATGATTCACCTAGTGTCTGAATATTCACTCAGTGCCTGATGATTCACCCAGTGTCTGATGATTCACACAGTGCCTGATGATTCACTCAGTATCTGATGATTCACCCAGTGTCTGATGATTCACTCAGTGTCTGATGATTCACTCAGCGTCTAATGATTTACTCAGTGTCTGATGATTCACTCAGTGTCTGATGATTCACTCAGTTTCAGATGATTAACCAGTGTCTGATGATTCACTCAGTATCAGATGATTCACCCAGTGTCTGATGATTCACTCAGTGCCTAATGATTCACTCAGTGTCTGATGATTCACGCAGTGTCTGATGATTCACTCAGTATCAGATGATTTACCCAGTGTCTGATGATTCACTCAGTGCCTGATGATTCACTCAGTGTCTGATGATTCATCCAGTGTCTGATGATTCACTCAGTGTCTGATGATTCACTCAGTTTCAGATGATTCACTCAGTTTCAGATGATTCACCCAGTGTCTGATGATTCACTCAGTGTCTGATGATTCACTCAGTGTCTGATGATTCATTCAGTGTCAGATGATTCACTCAGTGTCTGATGATTCACTCAGTGTCTGATGATTCACTCAGTGTCTGATGATTCATCCAGTGTCTGATGATTCACTCAGTGTCTGATGATTCACTCAGTGTCTGATGATTCATCCAGTGTCTGATGATTCATCCAGTGTCTGATGATTCACTCAGTGTCTGATGATTCACTCAGTGTCTGATGATTCATCCAGTGTCTGATGATTCATCCAGTGTCTGATGATTCACTTAGTCTGTGAAGATTCACCCAGTGTCTGATGATTCACTCAGTCTCTGATGATTCACCCAGTGTCTGATGATTCACTCAGTCTCTGATGATTCACCCAGTGTCTGATGATTCACCCAGTGTCAGATGATTCACCCAGTGTCTGATGATTCACGCAGTGTCTGGTGATTCACGCAGTGTCTGATAATTCACCCAGTGTCTGATGATTCACCCAGTGTCAGTTGATTCACCCAATGTCTGATGATTCACCCAGTGTCTGATGATTCACCCAGTGTCAGATGATTCACCCAATGTCAGATGATTCACCCAATGTCAGATGATTCACCCAGTGTCAGATGATTCACCCAGTGTCAGATGATTCACCCAGTGTCTGATGATTCACCCAATGTCAGATGATTCACCCAGTGTCTGATGATTCACTCAGTGTCTGATGATTCACCCAGTGTCTGATGATTCACCCAGTGCCTGATGATTCACCCAGTGTCTGATGATTCACTCAGTGTCTGATGATTCACCCAGTGTCAGATGATTCACCCAGTGTCTGATGATTCACCCAGTGTCTGATGATTCACCCAGTGTCTGATGATTCACTCAGTGTCTGATGATTCACTCAGTGTCAGATGATTCACCCAATTTCTGATGATTCACCCAGTGTCTGATGTTTCACCCAGTGTCTGATGATTCACCCAGTGTCTGATGATTCACCCAGTGTCTGATGATTCACCCAGTGTCAGATGATTCACCCAGTGTCAGATGATTCACTCAGTGTCAGATGATTCACCCAATGTCTGATGATTCACCCAGTGTCTGATGATTCACCCAGTGTCTGATGATTCACTCAGTGTCTGATGATTCACCCAGTGTCTGATGATTCACTCAGTCTCTGATGATTCACTCAGTGTCTGATGATTCACTCAGTGTCAGATGATTCACCCAGTGTCTGATGATTCACCCAGTGTCTGATGATTCACCCAGTGTCAGATGATTCACCCAGTGTCAGATGATTCACCCAGTGTCTGATGATTCACTCAGTGTCAGATGATTCACTCAGTGTCAGATGATTCACCCAGTGTCTGATGATTCACCCAGTGTCTGATGATTCACCCAGTGTCAGACGATTCACCCAGTGTCTGATGATTCACCCAGTGTCTGATGATTCACTCAGTGTCAGATGATTCACCCAGTGTCTGATGATTCACCCAGTGTCTGATGATTCACTCAGTGTCAGATGATTCACCCAGTGTCTGATGATTCACCCAGTGTCAGATGATTCACCCAGTATCTGATGATTCACTCAGTGTCAGATGATTCACTCAGTGTCTAATGATTCACTCAGTGTCTGATGATTCACCCAGTGTCTGATGATTCACCCAGTGTCAGATGATTCACTCAGTGTCTGATGATTCACTCAGTGTCTGATGATTCACTCAGTGTCAGATGATTCACTCAGTGTCTGATGATTCATACAGTGTCTGATGATTCATCCAGTGTCTGATGATTCACCCAGTGTCAGATGATTCACTCAGATTCTGATGATTCACTCAGTGTCAGATGATTCACTGATTCACTCAGAGTCTGATGATTCACTCAGTGTCTGAAGATTCATCCAGTGTCTGATGATTCACCCAGTGTCTGATGATTCACACAGTGTCAGATGATTCACTCAGTGTCAGATGATTCACTGATTCACTCAGTGTCTGATGATTCACTCAGTGTCTGATGATTCACCCAGTGTCTGATGATTCACTCAGTTTCAGATGATTCATCCAGTGTCTGATGATTCACTCAGTGTCTGATGATTCACTCAGTGTCTGATGATTCATGTCAGATGATTCACTCAGTGTCTGATGATTCACTCAGTGTCTGATGATTCACTCAGTGTCTGATGATTCACTCAGTTTCAGATGATTCATCCAGTGTCTGATGATTCACCCAGTGTCTGATGATTCACCCAGTGTCTGATGATTCACTCAGTGTCTGATGATTCACACAGTGTCTGATGATTCACTCAATCTCAGATGATTCACCCAGTGTCTGACTATTCTCCCAGTGCCTGATGATTCACTCAGTGTCTGATGATTCACTCAGTGTCTGATGATTCACCCAGTGTCTGATGATTCTGATGATTCACCCAGTGTCTGATGATTCACTCAGTGTCTGATGATTCACCCAGTGTCTGATGATTCACCCAGTGTCTGATGATTCACTCAGTGTCTGATGATTCACACAGTGTCTGATGATTCACTCAATCTCAGATGATTCACCCAGTGTCTGACTATTCTCCCAGTGCCTGATGATTCACTCAGTGTCTGATGATTCACTCAGTGTCTGATGATTTACCCAGTGTCTGATGATTCTGATGATTCACTCAGTGTCAGATGATTCACCCAGTGTCTGATGATTCACTCAGTGTCTGATGATTCACCCAGTGTCTGATGATTCTGATGATTCACTCAGCGTCTGATGATTCACCCAGTGTCTGATGATTCACTCAGTTTCAGATGATTCATCCAGTGTCTGATGATTCACTCAGTGTCTGATGATTCACTCAGTGTCTGATGATTCATGTCAGATGATTCACTCAGTGTCTGATGATTCACTCAGTGTCTGATGATTCACTCAGTGTCTGATGATTCACTCAGTTTCAGATGATTCATCCAGTGTCTGATGATTCACCCAGTGTCTGATGATTCACCCAGTGTCTGATGATTCACTCAGTGTCTGATGATTCACACAGTGTCTGATGATTCACTCAATCTCAGATGATTCACCCAGTGTCTGACTATTCACTCAGTGTCTGATGATTCACCCAGTGTCTGATGATTCACTCAGTGTCTGATGATTCACCCAGTGTCTGATGATTCACCGAGTGTCTGATGATTCACCCAGTGTCTGATGATTCACTCAGTGTCTGATGATTCACTCAGTGTCTGATGATTCACCCAGTGTCTGATGATTCACTCAGTGTCTGATGATTCACCCAGTGTCTGATGATTCACCGAGTGTCTGATGATTCACCCAGTGTCTGATGATTCACTCAGTGTCTGATGATTCACCCAGTGTCTGATGATTCACCCAGTGTCTGATGATTCACCCAGTGTCTGATGATTCACTCAGTGTCTGATGATTCACCCAGTGTCTGATGATTCACCCAGTGTCTGATGATTCACCCAGTGTCGGATGATTCACCCAGTGTCGGATGATTCACCCAATGTCTGATGATTCACTCAGTGTCTGATGATTCACTCAGTGTCTGATGATTCACCCAGTGTCAGATGATTCACTCAGTGTCAGATGATTCACCCAGTGTCTGATGATTCACTCAGTGTTTGATGATTCACTCAATGTCTGATGATTCACTCAGTGTCTGATGATTCACGCAGTGTCTGATGATTCTGATGATTCACCCAGTGTCCGATGATTCACGCAGTGTCCGATGATTCACCCAGTGTCAGATGATTCACCCAGTGTCTGATGATTCACTCAGTGTCAGATGATTCACTCAGTGTCTGATGATTCACTCAGTGTCAGATGATTCACTCAGTGTCTGATGATTCACCCAGTGTCAGATGATTCACTCAGTGTCTGATGATTCACTCAGTGTCAGATGATTCACTCAGTGTCTGATGATTCACTCAGTGTCAGATGATTCACCCAGTGTCTGATGATTCACCCAGTGTCAGATGATTCACCCAGTGTCAGATGATTCACCCAATGTCTGATGATTCACCCAGTGTCTGATGATTCACCCAGTGTCTGATGATTCACCCAGTGTCAGATGATACACCCAGTGTCTGATGATTCACTCAGTGTCTGATGATTCACTCAGTGTCTGATGATTCACCCAGTGTCTGATGATTCACTCAGTTTCTGATGATTCACCCAGTGTCTGATGATTCACTCAGTTTCTGATGATTCACCGAGTGTCTGATGATTCACCCAGTGTCTGATGATTCACTCAGTGCCTGATGATTCACTCAGTGTCTGATGATTCACCTAGTGTCTGAATATTCACTCAGTGCCTGATGATTCACCCAGTGTCTGATGATTCACACAGTGCCTGATGATTCACTCAGTATCTGATGATTCACCCAGTGTCTGATGATTCACTCAGTGTCTGATGATTCACTCAGCGTCTAATGATTTACTCAGTGTCTGATGATTCACTCAGTGTCTGATGATTCACTCAGTTTCAGATGATTAACCAGTGTCTGATGATTCACTCAGTATCAGATGATTCACCCAGTGTCTGATGATCCACTCAGTGCCTAATGATTCACTCAGTGTCTGATGATTCACGCAGTGTCTGATGATTCACTCAGTATCAGATGATTTACCCAGTGTCTGATGATTCACTCAGTGCCTGATGATTCACTCAGTGTCTGATGATTCATCCAGTGTCTGATGATTCACTCAGTGTCTGATGATTCACTCAGTTTCAGATGATTCACTCAGTTTCAGATGATTCACCCAGTGTCTGATGATTCACTCAGTGTCTGATGATTCACTCAGTGTCTGATGATTCATTCAGTGTCAGATGATTCACTCAGTGTCTGATGATTCACTCAGTGTCTGATGATTCACTCAGTGTCTGATGATTCATCCAGTGTCTGATGATTCACTCAGTGTCTGATGATTCACTCAGTGTCTGATGATTCATCCAGTGTCTGATGATTCATCCAGTGTCTGATGATTCACTCAGTGTCTGATGATTCACTCAGTGTCTGATGATTCATCCAGTGTCTGATGATTCATCCAGTGTCTGATGATTCACTTAGTCTGTGAAGATTCACCCAGTGTCTGATGATTCACTCAGTCTCTGATGATTCACCCAGTGTCTGATGATTCACTCAGTCTCTGATGATTCACCCAGTGTCTGATGATTCACCCAGTGTCAGATGATTCACCCAGTGTCTGATGATTCACGCAGTGTCTGGTGATTCACGCAGTGTCTGATAATTCACCCAGTGTCTGATGATTCACCCAGTGTCAGTTGATTCACCCAATGTCTGATGATTCACCCAGTGTCTGATGATTCACCCAGTGTCAGATGATTCACCCAATGTCAGATGATTCACCCAATGTCAGATGATTCACCCAGTGTCAGATGATTCACCCAGTGTCAGATGATTCACCCAGTGTCTGATGATTCACCCAATGTCAGATGATTCACCCAGTGTCTGATGATTCACTCAGTGTCTGATGATTCACCCAGTGTCTGATGATTCACCCAGTGCCTGATGATTCACCCAGTGTCTGATGATTCACTCAGTGTCTGATGATTCACCCAGTGTCAGATGATTCACCCAGTGTCTGATGATTCACCCAGTGTCTGATGATTCACCCAGTGTCTGATGATTCACTCAGTGTCTGATGATTCACTCAGTGTCAGATGATTCACCCAATTTCTGATGATTCACCCAGTGTCTGATGTTTCACCCAGTGTCTGATGATTCACCCAGTGTCTGATGATTCACCCAGTGTCTGATGATTCACCCAGTGTCAGATGATTCACCCAGTGTCAGATGATTCACCCAGTGTCTGATGATTCACTCAGTGTCAGATGATTCACTCAGTGTCTGATGATTCACCCAGTGTCTGATGATTCACCCAGTGTCAGATGATTCACCCAGTGTCTGATGATTCACCCAGTGTCTGATGATTCACCCAGTGTCTGATGATTCACTCAGTGTCTGATGATTCACTCAGTGTCTGACGATTCACCCAGTGCCTGATGATTCACCCAGTGTCTGATGATTCACTCAGTGTCTGATGATTCACCCAATGTCAGATGATTCACCCAATGTCAGATGATTCACCGTGTCAGATGATTCACCCAGTGTCTGATGATTCACTCAGTGTCTGATGATTCACCCAATGTCAGATGATTCACCCATTGTCAGATGATTCACCCAGTGTCAGATGATTCACCCAGTGTCAGATGATTCACCCAGTGTCTGATGATTCACCCAGTGTCAGATGATTCACTCAGTGTCTGATGATTCACCCAGTGTCTGATGATTCACTCAGTGTCAGATGATTCACCCAATATCTGATGATTCACCCAGTGTCTGATGATTCACCCAGTGTCAGATGATTCACTCAGTGTGAGATGATTCACTCAGTCTCTGATGATTCACCCAGTGTCTGATGATTCACCCAGTGTCAGATGATTCACCCAGTGTCAGATGATTCACTCAGTGTCTGATGATTCACTCAGTGTCAGATGATTCACCCAGTGTCTGATGATTCACTCAGTGTCAGATGATTCACCCAGTGTCTGATGATTCACTCAGTGTCAGATGATTCACCCAATGTCTGATGATTCACCCAGTGTCTGATGATTCACCCAGTGTCTGATGATTCACCCAGTGTCTGATGATTCACTAAGTGTCTGATGATTCACCCAGTGTCTGATGATTCACTCAGTCTCTGATGATTCACCCAGTGTCTGATGATTCACTCAGTCTCTGATGATTCACCCAGTGTCTGATGATTCACCCAATGTCTGATGATTCACTCAGTGTCTGATGATTCACTCAGTCTCTGAAGATTCACCCAGTGTCTGATGATTCCCTCAGTCTCTGATGATTCACCCAGTGTCTGATGATTCACTCAGTCTCTGATGATTCACCCAGTGTCTGATGATTCACCCAGTGTCAGATGATTCACGCAGTGTCTGATGATTCACGCAGTGTCTGATGATTCACGCAGTGTCTGATGATTCACCCAGTGTCTGATGATTCACCCAGTGTCAGTTGATTCACCCAATGCCTGATGATTCACCCAGTGTCTGATGATTCACCCAGTGTCAGATGATTCACCCAATGTCAGATGATTCACCCAATGTCAGATGATTCACCCAGTGTCAGATGATTCACCCAGTGTCAGATGATTCACCCAGTGTCAGATGATTCACCCAGTGTCTGATGATTCACCCAATGTCTGATGATTCACTCAGTGTCTGATGATTCACCCAGTGTCTGATGATTCACCCAGTGCCTGATGATTCACCCAGTGTCTGATGATTCACTCAGTGTCAGATGATTCACCCAGTGTCAGATGATTCACCCAGTGTCTGATGATTCACCCAGTGTCTGATGATTCACCTAGTGTCTGATGATTCACCCAGTGTCTGATGATTCACTCGGTGTCTGATGATTCACTCAGTGTCAGATGATTCACCCAATGTCTGATGATTCACCCAGTGTCTGATGTTTCACCCAGTGTCTGATGATTCACCCAGTGTCTGATGATTCACCCAATGTCTGATGATTCACCCAGTGTCAGATGATTGACCCAGTGTCAGATGATTCACCCAGTGTTTGATGATTCACCCAGTGTCTGATGATTCACTCAGTGTCAGATGATTCACTCAGTGTCTGATGATTCACCCAGTGTCTGATGATTCACCCAATGTCAGATGATTCACCCAGTGTCAGATGATTCACCCAGTGTCAGATGATTCACCCAGTGTCTGATGATTCACTCAGTGTCTGATGATTCACCCAGTGTCTGACGATTCACCCAATGTCAGATGATTCACCCAATATCAGATGATTCACGCAGTGTCAGATGATTCACCCTGTGTCAGATGATTCACCCAATGTCAGATGATTCACCCAGTGTCAGATGATTCACCCAGTGTCTGATGATTCACTCAGTGTCTGATGATTCACCCAATGTCAGATGATTCACCCAATGTCAGATGACTCACCCAGATGATTCACCCAGTGTCTGATGATTCACTCAGTGTCTGATGATTCACCCAGTGTCAGATGATTCACTCAGTGTCTGATGATTCACCCAGTGTCTGATGATTCACTCAGTGTTAGATGATTCACCCAATATCTGATGATTCACTCAGTGTCTGATGATTCACTCAGTGTCAGATGATTCACTCAGTGTGAGATGATTCACTCAGTCTCTGATGATTCACCCAGTGTCTGATGATTCACTCAGTGTCAGATGATTCACTCAGTCTCTGATGATTCACCCAGTGTCTGATGATTCACTCAGTGTCAGATGATTCACTCAGTGTGAGATGATTCACTCAGTCTCTGATGATTCACCCAGTGTCAGATGAATCACCCAGTGTCAGATGATTCACTCAGTGTCTGATGATACACTCAGTGTCAGATGATTCAGCCAGTGGCTGATGATTCACTCAGTGTCAGATGATTCACCCAGTGTCTGATGATTCACTCAGTGTCAGATGATTCACCCAATGTCTGATGATTCACCCAGTGTCTGATGATTCACCCAGTGTCTGATGATTCACTAAGTGTCTGATGATTCACCCAGTGTCTGATGATTCACTCAGTCTCTGATGATTCACCCAGTGTCTGATGATTCACTCAGTCTCTGATGATTCACCCAGTGTCTGATGATTCACTCAGTGTCTGATGATTCACCCAATGTCTGATGATTCACTCAGTGTCTGATGATTCACTCAGTCTCTGAAGATTCTCCCAGTGTCTGATGATTCACTCAGTGTCAGATGATTCACCCAGTGTCTGATGATTCACCCAGTGTCTGATGATTCACCAGGTGTCTGATGATTCACTCAGTGTCAGAATATTCACCCCGTGTCTGATGATTCACCCAGTGTCTGATGATTCACTCAGTGTCAGATGATTCACCCAGTGTCTGATGATTCACCCAGTGTCTGATGATTCACCCAGTGTCTGATGATTCACTCAGTGTCTGATGATTCACCCAGTGTCTGATGATTCACCCAGTGTCTGCTGATTCACTCAGTGTCAGATGATTCACCCAATGTCTGATGATTCACCCAGTGTCTGATGATTCAACCAGTGTCTGATGCTTCACCCAGTGTCAGATGATTCACTCAGTGTCAGATGATTCACCCAGTGTCTGATGATTCACCCAATGTCTGGTGATTCACCCAGTGTCAGATGATTCACCCAGTGTCAGATGATTCACCCAGTGTCAAATGATTCACCCAGTGTCAGATGATTCACCCAGTGTCAGATGATTCACCCAATGTCTGATGATTCACCCAGTGTCTGATGATTCACCCAGTGTCTGCTGATTCACCCAGTGTCTGATGATTCACCCAGTGTCTGATGATTCACTCAGTGTAAGATGATTCAACCAATGTCTGATGATTCACCCAGTGTCTGATGATTCACCCAGTGTCTGATGATTCACCCAGTGTCTGATGATTCACCCAGTGTCAGATGATTCACTCAGTGTCAGATGATTCACCCAGTGTCTGATGATTCACCCAGTGTCAGATGATTCACCCAATGTCTGATGATTCACCCAGTGTCAGATGATTCACCCAGTGTCAGATGATTCACCCAGTGTCAGATGATTCACCCAATGTCTGATGATTCAGGCAGTGTCTGATGATTCACCCAGTGTCTGATGATTCACCCAGTGTCAGTTGATTCACCCAATGTCTGATGATTCACCCAGTGTCTGATGATTCACCCAGTGTCTGATGATTCACTCAGTGTCTGACGATTCACCCAGTGCCTGATGATTCACCCAGTGTCAGATGATTCACTCAGTGTCTGATGATTCACCCAATGTCAGATGATTCACCCAATGTCAGATGATTCACCCAGTGTCAGATGATTCACCCAGTGTCTGATGATTCACTCAGTGTCTGATGATTCACCCAATGTCAGATGATTCACCAAGTGTCAGATGATTCACCCAGTGTCAGATGATTCACCCAGTGCCTGATGATTCACTCAGTGTCAGATGATTCACCCAATATCTGATGATTCACCCAGTGTCTGATGATTCACTCAGTGTCAGATGATTCACTCAGTGTGAGATGATTCACTCAGTCTCTGATGATTCACCCAGTGTCAGATGATTCACCCAGTGTCAGATGATTCACTCAGTGTCTGATGATTCACTCAGTGTCAGATGATTCACCCAGTGGCTGATGATTCACTCAGTGTCAGATGATTCACCCAGTGTCTGATGATTCACTCAGTGTCAGATGATTCACCCAATGTCTGATGATTCACCCAGTGTCTGATGATTCACCCAGTGTCTGATGATTCACTCAGTGTCTGATGATTCACCCAGTGTCTGATGATTCACTCAGTCTCTGATGATTCACTCAGTGTCTGATGATTCACTCAGTGTCAGATGATTCACCCAGTGTCTGATGATTCACTCAGTGTCTGATGATTCACCCAATGTCTGATGATTCACTCAGTGTCTGATGATTCACTCAGTCTCTGAAGATTCACCCAGTGTCTGATGATTCACTCAGTGTCAGATGATTCCCCCAGTGTCTGATGATTCACCCAGTGTCTGATGATTCACCCAGTGTCAGACGATTCACCCAGTGTCTGATGATTCACCCAGTGTCTGATGATTCACTCAGTGTCAGATGATTCACCCAGTGTCTGATGATTCACCCAGTGTCTGATGATTCACTCAGTGTCAGATGATTCACCCAGTGTCTGATGATTCACCCAGTGTCAGATGATTCACCCAGTATCTGATGATTCACTCAGTGTCAGATGATTCACTCAGTGTCTAATGATTCACTCAGTGTCTGATGATTCACCCAGTGTCTGATGATTCACCCAGTGTCAGATGATTCACTCAGTGTCAGATGATTCACTCAGTGTCTGATGATTCACTCAGTGTCTGATGATTCACTCAGTGTCAGATGATTCACTCAGTGTCTGATGATTCATACAGTGTCTGATGATTCATCCAGTGTCTGATGATTCACCCAGTGTCAGATGATTCACTCAGATTCTGATGATTCACTCAGTGTCAGATGATTCACTGATTCACTCAGTGTCTGATGATTCACTCAGTGTCTGAAGATTCATCCAGTGTCTGATGATTCACCCAGTGTCTGATGATTCACCCAATGTCAGATGATTCACCCAGTGTCAGATGATTCACCCAGTGTCAGATGATTCACCCAGTGTCAGATGATTCACCCAGTGTCTGATGATTCACCCAATGTCTGATGATTCACTCAGTGTCTGATGATTCACCCAGTGTCTGATGATTCACCCAGTGCCTGATGATTCACCCAGTGTCTGATGATTCACTCAGTGTCTGATGATTCACCCAGTGTCAGATGATTCACCCAGTGTCTGATGATTCACCCAGTGTCAGATGATTCACCCAATGTCTGATGATTCACCCAGTGTCTGATGATTCACCCAGTGTCTGCTGATTCACCCAGTGTCTGATGATTCACCCAGTGTCAGATGATTCACTCAGTGTCAGATGATTCACCCAGTGTCTGATGATTCACCCAGTGTCAGATGATTCACCCAATGTCTGATGATTCACCCAGTGTCAGATGATTCACCCAGTGTCAGATGATTCACCCAGTGTCAGATGATTCACCCAATGTCTGATGATTCAGGCAGTGTCTGATGATTCACCCAGTGTCTGATGATTCACCCAGTGTCAGTTGATTCACCCAATGTCTGATGATTCACCCAGTGTCTGATGATTCACCCAGTGTCTGATGATTCACTCAGTGTCTGACGATTCACCCAGTGCCTGATGATTCACCCAGTGTCAGATGATTCACTCAGTGTCTGATGATTCACCCAATGTCAGATGATTCACCCAATGTCAGATGATTCACCCAGTGTCAGATGATTCACCCAGTGTCTGATGATTCACTCAGTGTCTGATGATTCACCCAATGTCAGATGATTCACCAAGTGTCAGATGATTCACCCAGTGTCAGATGATTCACCCAGTGCCTGATGATTCACTCAGTGTCAGATGATTCACCCAATATCTGATGATTCACCCAGTGTCTGATGATTCACTCAGTGTCAGATGATTCACTCAGTGTGAGATGATTCACTCAGTCTCTGATGATTCACCCAGTGTCAGATGATTCACCCAGTGTCAGATGATTCACTCAGTGTCTGATGATTCACTCAGTGTCAGATGATTCACCCAGTGGCTGATGATTCACTCAGTGTCAGATGATTCACCCAGTGTCTGATGATTCACTCAGTGTCAGATGATTCACCCAATGTCTGATGATTCACCCAGTGTCTGATGATTCACCCAGTGTCTGATGATTCACTCAGTGTCTGATGATTCACCCAGTGTCTGATGATTCACTCAGTCTCTGATGATTCACTCAGTGTCTGATGATTCACTCAGTGTCAGATGATTCACCCAGTGTCTGATGATTCACTCAGTGTCTGATGATTCACCCAATGTCTGATGATTCACTCAGTGTCTGATGATTCACTCAGTCTCTGAAGATTCACCCAGTGTCTGATGATTCACTCAGTGTCAGATGATTCCCCCAGTGTCTGATGATTCACCCAGTGTCTGATGATTCACCCAGTGTCAGACGATTCACCCAGTGTCTGATGATTCACCCAGTGTCTGATGATTCACTCAGTGTCAGATGATTCACCCAGTGTCTGATGATTCACCCAGTGTCTGATGATTCACTCAGTGTCAGATGATTCACCCAGTGTCTGATGATTCACCCAGTGTCAGATGATTCACCCAGTATCTGATGATTCACTCAGTGTCAGATGATTCACTCAGTGTCTAATGATTCACTCAGTGTCTGATGATTCACCCAGTGTCTGATGATTCACCCAGTGTCAGATGATTCACTCAGTGTCAGATGATTCACTCAGTGTCTGATGATTCACTCAGTGTCTGATGATTCACTCAGTGTCAGATGATTCACTCAGTGTCTGATGATTCATACAGTGTCTGATGATTCATCCAGTGTCTGATGATTCACCCAGTGTCAGATGATTCACTCAGATTCTGATGATTCACTCAGTGTCAGATGATTCACTGATTCACTCAGTGTCTGATGATTCACTCAGTGTCTGAAGATTCATCCAGTGTCTGATGATTCACCCAGTGTCTGATGATTCACCCAATGTCAGATGATTCACCCAGTGTCAGATGATTCACCCAGTGTCAGATGATTCACCCAGTGTCAGATGATTCACCCAGTGTCTGATGATTCACCCAATGTCTGATGATTCACTCAGTGTCTGATGATTCACCCAGTGTCTGATGATTCACCCAGTGCCTGATGATTCACCCAGTGTCTGATGATTCACTCAGTGTCTGATGATTCACCCAGTGTCAGATGATTCACCCAGTGTCTGATGATTCACCCAGTGTCAGATGATTCACCCAATGTCTGATGATTCACCCAGTGTCTGATGATTCACCCAGTGTCTGCTGATTCACCCAGTGTCTGATGATTCACCCAGTGTCTGATGATTCACTCAGTGTAAGATGATTCAACCAATGTCTGATGATTCACCCAGTGTCTGATGATTCACCCAGTGTCTGATGATTCACCCAGTGTCTGATGATTCACCCAGTGTCAGATGATTCACTCAGTGTCAGATGATTCACCCAGTGTCTGATGATTCACCCAGTGTCAGATGATTCACCCAATGTCTGATGATTCACCCAGTGTCAGATGATTCACCCAGTGTCAGATGATTCACCCAGTGTCAGATGATTCACCCAATGTCTGATGATTCAGGCAGTGTCTGATGATTCACCCAGTGTCTGATGATTCACCCAGTGTCAGTTGATTCACCCAATGTCTGATGATTCACCCAGTGTCTGATGATTCACCCAGTGTCTGATGATTCACTCAGTGTCTGACGATTCACCCAGTGCCTGATGATTCACCCAGTGTCAGATGATTCACTCAGTGTCTGATGATTCACCCAATGTCAGATGATTCACCCAATGTCAGATGATTCACCCAGTGTCAGATGATTCACCCAGTGTCTGATGATTCACTCAGTGTCTGATGATTCACCCAATGTCAGATGATTCACCAAGTGTCAGATGATTCACCCAGTGTCAGATGATTCACCCAGTGCCTGATGATTCACTCAGTGTCAGATGATTCACCCAATATCTGATGATTCACCCAGTGTCTGATGATTCACTCAGTGTCAGATGATTCACTCAGTGTGAGATGATTCACTCAGTCTCTGATGATTCACCCAGTGTCAGATGATTCACCCAGTGTCAGATGATTCACTCAGTGTCTGATGATTCACTCAGTGTCAGATGATTCACCCAGTGGCTGATGATTCACTCAGTGTCAGATGATTCACCCAGTGTCTGATGATTCACTCAGTGTCAGATGATTCACCCAATGTCTGATGATTCACCCAGTGTCTGATGATTCACCCAGTGTCTGATGATTCACTCAGTGTCTGATGATTCACCCAGTGTCTGATGATTCACTCAGTCTCTGATGATTCACTCAGTGTCTGATGATTCACTCAGTGTCAGATGATTCACCCAGTGTCTGATGATTCACTCAGTGTCTGATGATTCACCCAATGTCTGATGATTCACTCAGTGTCTGATGATTCACTCAGTCTCTGAAGATTCACCCAGTGTCTGATGATTCACTCAGTGTCAGATGATTCCCCCAGTGTCTGATGATTCACCCAGTGTCTGATGATTCACCCAGTGTCAGACGATTCACCCAGTGTCTGATGATTCACCCAGTGTCTGATGATTCACTCAGTGTCAGATGATTCACCCAGTGTCTGATGATTCACCCAGTGTCTGATGATTCACTCAGTGTCAGATGATTCACCCAGTGTCTGATGATTCACCCAGTGTCAGATGATTCACCCAGTATCTGATGATTCACTCAGTGTCAGATGATTCACTCAGTGTCTAATGATTCACTCAGTGTCTGATGATTCACCCAGTGTCTGATGATTCACCCAGTGTCAGATGATTCACTCAGTGTCAGATGATTCACTCAGTGTCTGATGATTCACTCAGTGTCTGATGATTCACTCAGTGTCAGATGATTCACTCAGTGTCTGATGATTCATACAGTGTCTGATGATTCATCCAGTGTCTGATGATTCACCCAGTGTCAGATGATTCACTCAGATTCTGATGATTCACTCAGTGTCAGATGATTCACTGATTCACTCAGTGTCTGATGATTCACTCAGTGTCTGAAGATTCATCCAGTGTCTGATGATTCACCCAGTGTCTGATGATTCACCCAATGTCAGATGATTCACCCAGTGTCAGATGATTCACCCAGTGTCAGATGATTCACCCAGTGTCAGATGATTCACCCAGTGTCTGATGATTCACCCAATGTCTGATGATTCACTCAGTGTCTGATGATTCACCCAGTGTCTGATGATTCACCCAGTGCCTGATGATTCACCCAGTGTCTGATGATTCACTCAGTGTCTGATGATTCACCCAGTGTCAGATGATTCACCCAGTGTCTGATGATTCACCCAGTGTCTGATGATTCACCTAGTGTCTGATGATTCACCCAGTGTCTGATGATTCACTCGGTGTCTGATGATTCACTCAGTGTCAGATGATTCACCCAATGTCTGATGATTCACCCAGTGTCTGATGTTTCACCCAGTGTCTGATGATTCACCCAGTGTCTGATGATTCACCCAATGTCTGATGATTCACCCAGTGTCAGATGATTCACCCAGTGTCAGATGATTCACCCAGTGTTTGATGATTCACCCAGTGTCTGATGATTCACTCAGTGTCAGATGATTCACTCAGTGTCTGATGATTCACCCAGTGTCTGATGATTCACCCAATGTCAGATGATTCACCCAGTGTCAGATGATTCACCCAGTGTCAGATGATTCACCCAGTGTCTGATGATTCACTCAGTGTCTGATGATTCACCCAGTGTCTGACGATTCACCCAATGTCAGATGATTCACCCAATATCAGATGATTCACGCAGTGTCAGATGATTCACCCTGTGTCAGATGATTCACCCAATGTCAGATGATTCACCCAGTGTCAGATGATTCACCCAGTGTCTGATGATTCACTCAGTGTCTGATGATTCACCCAATGTCAGATGATTCACCCAATGTCAGATGACTCACCCAGATGATTCACCCAGTGTCTGATGATTCACTCAGTGTCTGATGATTCACCCAGTGTCAGATGATTCACTCAGTGTCTGATGATTCACCCAGTGTCTGATGATTCACTCAGTGTTAGATGATTCACCCAATATCTGATGATTCACTCAGTGTCTGATGATTCACTCAGTGTCAGATGATTCACTCAGTGTGAGATGATTCACTCAGTCTCTGATGATTCACCCAGTGTCTGATGATTCACTCAGTGTCAGATGATTCACTCAGTCTCTGATGATTCACCCAGTGTCTGATGATTCACTCAGTGTCAGATGATTCACTCAGTGTGAGATGATTCACTCAGTCTCTGATGATTCACCCAGTGTCAGATGAATCACCCAGTGTCAGATGATTCACTCAGTGTCAGATGATTCACTCAGTGTCTGATGATACACTCAGTGTCAGATGATTCAGCCAGTGGCTGATGATTCACTCAGTGTCAGATGATTCACCCAGTGTCTGATGATTCACTCAGTGTCAGATGATTCACCCAATGTCTGATGATTCACCCAGTGTCTGATGATTCACCCAGTGTCTGATGATTCACTAAGTGTCTGATGATTCACCCAGTGTCTGATGATTCACTCAGTCTCTGATGATTCACCCAGTGTCTGATGATTCACTCAGTCTCTGATGATTCACCCAGTGTCTGATGATTCACTCAGTGTCTGATGATTCACCCAATGTCTGATGATTCACTCAGTGTCTGATGATTCACTCAGTCTCTGAAGATTCTCCCAGTGTCTGATGATTCACTCAGTGTCAGATGATTCACCCAGTGTCTGATGATTCACCCAGTGTCTGATGATTCACCAGGTGTCTGATGATTCACTCAGTGTCAGAATATTCACCCAGTGTCTGATGATTCACCCAGTGTCTGATGATTCACTCAGTGTCAGATGATTCACCCAGTGTCTGATGATTCACCCAGTGTCTGATGATTCACCCAGTGTCTGATGATTCACTCAGTGTCTGATGATTCACCCAGTGTCTGATGATTCACCCAGTGTCTGCTGATTCACTCAGTGTCAGATGATTCACCCAATGTCTGATGATTCACCCAGTGTCTGATGATTCACCCAGTGTCTGATGCTTCACCCAGTGTCAGATGATTCACTCAGTGTCAGATGATTCACCCAGTGTCTGATGATTCACCCAATGTCTGGTGATTCACCCAGTGTCAGATGATTCACCCAGTGTCAGATGATTCACCCAGTGTCAAATGATTCACCCAGTGTCAGATGATTCACCCAGTGTCAGATGATTCACCCAATGTCTGATGATTCACCCAGTGTCTGATGATTCACCCAGTGTCTGCTGATTCACCCAGTGTCTGATGATTCACCCAGTGTCTGATGATTCACTCAGTGTAAGATGATTCAACCAATGTCTGATGATTCACCCAGTGTCTGATGATTCACCCAGTGTCTGATGATTCACCCAGTGTCTGATGATTCACCCAGTGTCAGATGATTCACTCAGTGTCAGATGATTCACCCAGTGTCTGATGATTCACCCAGTGTCAGATGATTCACCCAATGTCTGATGATTCACCCAGTGTCAGATGATTCACCCAGTGTCAGATGATTCACCCAGTGTCAGATGATTCACCCAATGTCTGATGATTCAGGCAGTGTCTGATGATTCACCCAGTGTCTGATGATTCACCCAGTGTCAGTTGATTCACCCAATGTCTGATGATTCACCCAGTGTCTGATGATTCACCCAGTGTCTGATGATTCACTCAGTGTCTGACGATTCACCCAGTGCCTGATGATTCACCCAGTGTCAGATGATTCACTCAGTGTCTGATGATTCACCCAATGTCAGATGATTCACCCAATGTCAGATGATTCACCCAGTGTCAGATGATTCACCCAGTGTCTGATGATTCACTCAGTGTCTGATGATTCACCCAATGTCAGATGATTCACCAAGTGTCAGATGATTCACCCAGTGTCAGATGATTCACCCAGTGCCTGATGATTCACTCAGTGTCAGATGATTCACCCAATATCTGATGATTCACCCAGTGTCTGATGATTCACTCAGTGTCAGATGATTCACTCAGTGTGAGATGATTCACTCAGTCTCTGATGATTCACCCAGTGTCTGATGATTCACCCAGTGTCAGATGATTCACCCAGTGTCAGATGATTCACCCAGTGTCAGATGATTCACCCAATGTCTGATGATTCACCCAGTGTCTGATGATTCACCCAGTGTCTGATGATTCACCCAGTGTCAGATGATACACCCAGTGTCTGATGATTCACTCAGTGTCTGATGATTCACCCAGTGTCTGATGATTCACTCAGTGTCCGATGATTCACCCAGTGTCCGATGATTCACCCAGTGTCTGATGATTCACTCAGTGTCCGATGATTCACCCAGTGTCCGATGATTCACCCAGTGTCTGATGATTCACCTAGTGTCTGATGATTCACTCAGTTTCTGATGATTCACCCAGTGTCAGATGATTCACTCAGTGTCTGATGATTCACTCAGTGTCTGATGATTCACCCAGTGTCTGATGATTCACTCAGTGTCTGATGATTCATCCAGTGTCTGATGATTCATCCAGTGTCTGATGATTCACTCAGTGTCTGATGATTCATCCAGTGTCTGATGATTCATCCAGTGTCTGATGATTCATCCAGTGTCTGATGATTCACTCAGTGTCTGATGATTCACTCAGTGTCTGATGATTCACCCAGTGTCTGATGATTCACTCAGTTTCTGATGATTCACCCAGTGTCTGATGATTCACTCAGTTTCTGATGATTCACCCAGTGTCTGATGATTCACCCAGTGTCTGATGATTCACCCAGTGTCTGATGATTCACTCAGTGCCTGATGATTCACTCAGTGTCTGATGATTCACCCAGTGTCTGAATATTCACTCAGTGCCTGATGATTCACCCAGTGTCTGATGATTCACACAGTGCCTGATGATTCACTCAGTGTCTGATGATTCACCCAGTGTCTGATGATTCACTCAGTGTCTGATGATTCACTCAGCGTGTAATGATTTACTCAGTGTCTGATGATTCACTCAGTGTCTGATGATTCACTCAGTTTCAGATGATTCACCCAGTGTCTGATGATTCACTCAGTGCCTAATGATTCACTCAGTGTCTGATGATTCACTCAGTATCAGATGATTCACCCAGTGTCTGATGATTCACTCAGTGCCTAATGATTCACTCAGTGTCTGATGATTCACGCAGTGTCTGATGATTCACCCAGTGTCTGATGATTCACCCAGTGTCTGATGATTCACTCAGTGTCTGATGATTCACTCAGTATCAGATGATTCACCCAGTGTCTGATGATTCACTCAGTGCCTAATGATTCACTCAGTGTCTGATGATTCACGCAGTGTCTGATGATTCACTCAGTATCAGATGATTTACCCAGTGTCTGATGATTCACTCAGTGCCTGATGATTCACTCAGTGTCTGATGATTCATCCAGTGTCTGATGATTCACTCAGTGTCTGATGATTCACTCAGTTTCAGATGATTCACTCAGTTTCAGATGATTCACCCAGTGTCTGATGATTCACTCAGTGTTTGATGATTCACTCAGTGTCTGATGATTCATTCAGTGTCAGATGATTCACTCAGTGTCTGATGATTCATCCAGTGTCTGATGATTCACTCAGTGTCTGATGATTCACTCAGTGTCTGATGATTCATCCAGTGTCTGATGATTCATCCAGTGTCTGATGATTCACTAAGTGTCTGATGATTCACTCAGTGTCTGATGATTCATCCAGTGTCTGATGATTCATCCAGTGTCTGATGATTCACTCAGTGTCTGATGATTCACTCAGTGTCTGATGATTCATCCAGTGTCTGATGATTCACCCAGTGTCAGATGATTCACTCAGTTTCTGATGATTCACTCAGTGTCTGATGATTCACCCAGTGTCAGATGATTCACTCAGTTTCTGATGATTCACTCAGTTTCTGATGGTTCACTCAGTTTCTGATGATTCACTCAGTGTCAGATGATTCACTCAGTGTCTGATGATTCACCCAGTGTCTGATAATTCACCCAGTGTCTGATGATTCACTCAGTGTCTGATTTTCACCCAGTGTCTCATGATTCACTCAGTGTCTGATGATTCACTCAGTGTCTGATGATTCACTCAGTGTCAGATGATTCACTCAGTTTCTGATGATTCACTCAGTGTCTGATGATTCACTCAGTGTCAGATGATTCACTCAGTGTCTGATGATTCACCCAGTGTCTGATGATTCACTCAGTGTCTGATGATTCACTCAGTGTCTGATGATTCACTCAGTTTCTGATGATTCACTCAGTGTCAGATGATTCACTCAGTGTCTGATGATTCATCCAGTGTCTGATGATTCACCCAGTGTCTGATGATTCACCCAGTGTCAGATGATTCACTCAGTGTCAGATGATTCACTCAGTGTCTGATGATTCACTCAGTTTCTGATGATTCATCCAGTGTCTGATGATTCACTCAGTGTCTGATGATTCATCCAGTGTCTGATGATTCACCCAGTGTCTGATGATTCACCCAGTGTCAGATGATTCACTCAGTTTCTGATGATTCACTCAGTGTCAGATGATTCACTGATTCACTCAGTGTCTGATGATTCATCCAGTGTCTGATGATTCACCAAGTGTCTGATGATTCACCCAGTGTGTGATGATTCACACAGTGTCAGATGATTCACTCAGTGTCAGATGATTCACTGATTCACTCAGTGTCTGATGATTCACTCAGTGTCTGATGATTCACTCAGTGTCTGATGATTCACCCAGTGTCAGATGATTCATCCAGTGTCTGATGATTCACCCAGTGTCTGATGATTCATCCAGTGTCAGATGATTCACCCAGTGTCAGATGATTCACCCAGTGTCAGATGATTCACCCAGTGTCTGATGATTCACCCAATGTCAGATGATTCACCCAGTGTCTGATGATTCACTCAGTGTCTGATGATTCACCCAGTGTCTGATGATTCACCCAGTGCCTGATGATTCACCCAGTGTCTGATGATTCACCCAGTGTCAGATGATTCACCCAGTGTCTGATGATTCACCCAGTGTCTGATGATTCACCCAGTGTCTGATGATTCACTCAGTGTCTGATGATTCACTCAGTGTCTGATGATTCACTCAGTGTCAGATGATTCACCCAATGTCTGATGATTCACCCAGTGTCTGATGTTTCACCCAGTGTCTGATGATTCACCCAGTGTCTGATGATTCACCCAGTGTCTGATGATTCACCCAGTGTCAGATGATTCACCCAGTGTCAGATGATTCACCCAGTGTCTGATGATTCACTCAGTGTCAGATGATTCACTCAGTGTCTGATGATTCACCCAGTGTCTGATGATTCACCCAGTGTCAGATGATTCACCCAGTGTCAGATGATTCACCCAGTGTCTGATGATTCACCCAGTGTCTGATGATTCACCCAGTGTCTGATGATTCACTCAGTGTCAGATGATTCACCCAGTGTCAGATGATTCACCCAATGTCTGATGATTCACCCAGTGTCTGATGATTCACCCAGTGTCTGCTGATTCACCCAGTGTCTGATGATTCACCCAGTGTCTGATGATTCACTCAGTGTAAGATGATTCAACCAATGTCTGATGATTCACCCAGTGTCTGATGATTCACCCAGTGTCTGATGATTCACCCAGTGTCTGATGATTCACCCAGTGTCAGATGATTCACTCAGTGTCAGATGATTCACCCAGTGTCTGATGATTCACCCAGTGTCAGATGATTCACCCAATGTCTGATGATTCACCCAGTGTCAGATGATTCACCCAGTGTCAGATGATTCACCCAGTGTCTGATGATTCACCCAATGTCTGGTGATTCACCCAGTGTCAGATGATTCACCCAGTGTCAGATGATTCACCCAGTGTCAAATGATTCACCCAGTGTCAGATGATTCACCCAGTGTCAGATGATTCACCCAATGTCTGATGATTCACCCAGTGTCTGATGATTCACCCAGTGTCTGCTGATTCACCCAGTGTCTGATGATTCACCCAGTGTCTGATGATTCACTCAGTGTAAGATGATTCAACCAATGTCTGATGATTCACCCAGTGTCTGATGATTCACCCAGTGTCTGATGATTCACCCAGTGTCTGATGATTCACCCAGTGTCAGATGATTCACTCAGTGTCAGATGATTCACCCAGTGTCTGATGATTCACCCAGTGTCAGATGATTCACCCAATGTCTGATGATTCACCCAGTGTCAGATGATTCACCCAGTGTCAGATGATTCACCCAGTGTCAGATGATTCACCCAATGTCTGATGATTCAGGCAGTGTCTGATGATTCACCCAGTGTCTGATGATTCACCCAGTGTCAGTTGATTCACCCAATGTCTGATGATTCACCCAGTGTCTGATGATTCACCCAGTGTCTGATGATTCACTCAGTGTCTGACGATTCACCCAGTGCCTGATGATTCACCCAGTGTCAGATGATTCACTCAGTGTCTGATGATTCACCCAATGTCAGATGATTCACCCAATGTCAGATGATTCACCCAGTGTCAGATGATTCACCCAGTGTCTGATGATTCACTCAGTGTCTGATGATTCACCCAATGTCAGATGATTCACCAAGTGTCAGATGATTCACCCAGTGTCAGATGATTCACCCAGTGCCTGATGATTCACTCAGTGTCAGATGATTCACCCAATATCTGATGATTCACCCAGTGTCTGATGATTCACTCAGTGTCAGATGATTCACTCAGTGTGAGATGATTCACTCAGTCTCTGATGATTCACCCAGTGTCTGATG
The DNA here is from genome assembly GCF_044704955.1 of Pristiophorus japonicus. Classification (NCBI taxonomy): domain Eukaryota; kingdom Metazoa; phylum Chordata; class Chondrichthyes; family Pristiophoridae; genus Pristiophorus; species Pristiophorus japonicus. The sequence continues at coordinate 27,370,331 of NC_091987.1, read as the reverse complement.
ATTCACCCAGTGTCAGATGATTCACCCAGTGTCAGATGATTCACCCAGTGTCAGATGATTCACCCAATGTCTGATGATTCACCCAGTGTCTGATGATTCACCCAGTGTCTGATGATTCACCCAGTGTCAGATGATACACCCAGTGTCTGATGATTCACTCAGTGTCTGATGATTCACCCAGTGTCTGATGATTCACTCAGTGTCCGATGATTCACCCAGTGTCCGATGATTCACCCAGTGTCTGATGATTCACTCAGTGTCCGATGATTCACCCAGTGTCCGATGATTCACCCAGTGTCTGATGATTCACCTAGTGTCTGATGATTCACTCAGTTTCTGATGATTCACCCAGTGTCAGATGATTCACTCAGTGTCTGATGATTCACTCAGTGTCTGATGATTCACCCAGTGTCTGATGATTCACTCAGTGTCTGATGATTCATCCAGTGTCTGATGATTCATCCAGTGTCTGATGATTCACTCAGTGTCTGATGATTCATCCAGTGTCTGATGATTCATCCAGTGTCTGATGATTCATCCAGTGTCTGATGATTCACTCAGTGTCTGATGATTCACTCAGTGTCTGATGATTCACCCAGTGTCTGATGATTCACTCAGTTTCTGATGATTCACCCAGTGTCTGATGATTCACTCAGTTTCTGATGATTCACCCAGTGTCTGATGATTCACCCAGTGTCTGATGATTCACCCAGTGTCTGATGATTCACTCAGTGCCTGATGATTCACTCAGTGTCTGATGATTCACCCAGTGTCTGAATATTCACTCAGTGCCTGATGATTCACCCAGTGTCTGATGATTCACACAGTGCCTGATGATTCACTCAGTGTCTGATGATTCACCCAGTGTCTGATGATTCACTCAGTGTCTGATGATTCACTCAGCGTGTAATGATTTACTCAGTGTCTGATGATTCACTCAGTGTCTGATGATTCACTCAGTTTCAGATGATTCACCCAGTGTCTGATGATTCACTCAGTGCCTAATGATTCACTCAGTGTCTGATGATTCACTCAGTATCAGATGATTCACCCAGTGTCTGATGATTCACTCAGTGCCTAATGATTCACTCAGTGTCTGATGATTCACGCAGTGTCTGATGATTCACCCAGTGTCTGATGATTCACCCAGTGTCTGATGATTCACTCAGTGTCTGATGATTCACTCAGTATCAGATGATTCACCCAGTGTCTGATGATTCACTCAGTGCCTAATGATTCACTCAGTGTCTGATGATTCACGCAGTGTCTGATGATTCACTCAGTATCAGATGATTTACCCAGTGTCTGATGATTCACTCAGTGCCTGATGATTCACTCAGTGTCTGATGATTCATCCAGTGTCTGATGATTCACTCAGTGTCTGATGATTCACTCAGTTTCAGATGATTCACTCAGTTTCAGATGATTCACCCAGTGTCTGATGATTCACTCAGTGTTTGATGATTCACTCAGTGTCTGATGATTCATTCAGTGTCAGATGATTCACTCAGTGTCTGATGATTCATCCAGTGTCTGATGATTCACTCAGTGTCTGATGATTCACTCAGTGTCTGATGATTCATCCAGTGTCTGATGATTCATCCAGTGTCTGATGATTCACTAAGTGTCTGATGATTCACTCAGTGTCTGATGATTCATCCAGTGTCTGATGATTCATCCAGTGTCTGATGATTCACTCAGTGTCTGATGATTCACTCAGTGTCTGATGATTCATCCAGTGTCTGATGATTCACCCAGTGTCAGATGATTCACTCAGTTTCTGATGATTCACTCAGTGTCTGATGATTCACCCAGTGTCAGATGATTCACTCAGTTTCTGATGATTCACTCAGTTTCTGATGGTTCACTCAGTTTCTGATGATTCACTCAGTGTCAGATGATTCACTCAGTGTCTGATGATTCACCCAGTGTCTGATAATTCACCCAGTGTCTGATGATTCACTCAGTGTCTGATTTTCACCCAGTGTCTCATGATTCACTCAGTGTCTGATGATTCACTCAGTGTCTGATGATTCACTCAGTGTCAGATGATTCACTCAGTTTCTGATGATTCACTCAGTGTCTGATGATTCACTCAGTGTCAGATGATTCACTCAGTGTCTGATGATTCACCCAGTGTCTGATGATTCACTCAGTGTCTGATGATTCACTCAGTGTCTGATGATTCACTCAGTTTCTGATGATTCACTCAGTGTCAGATGATTCACTCAGTGTCTGATGATTCATCCAGTGTCTGATGATTCACCCAGTGTCTGATGATTCACCCAGTGTCAGATGATTCACTCAGTGTCAGATGATTCACTCAGTGTCTGATGATTCACTCAGTTTCTGATGATTCATCCAGTGTCTGATGATTCACTCAGTGTCTGATGATTCATCCAGTGTCTGATGATTCACCCAGTGTCTGATGATTCACCCAGTGTCAGATGATTCACTCAGTTTCTGATGATTCACTCAGTGTCAGATGATTCACTGATTCACTCAGTGTCTGATGATTCATCCAGTGTCTGATGATTCACCAAGTGTCTGATGATTCACCCAGTGTGTGATGATTCACACAGTGTCAGATGATTCACTCAGTGTCAGATGATTCACTGATTCACTCAGTGTCTGATGATTCACTCAGTGTCTGATGATTCACTCAGTGTCTGATGATTCACCCAGTGTCAGATGATTCATCCAGTGTCTGATGATTCACCCAGTGTCTGATGATTCATCCAGTGTCAGATGATTCACCCAGTGTCAGATGATTCACCCAGTGTCAGATGATTCACCCAGTGTCTGATGATTCACCCAATGTCAGATGATTCACCCAGTGTCTGATGATTCACTCAGTGTCTGATGATTCACCCAGTGTCTGATGATTCACCCAGTGCCTGATGATTCACCCAGTGTCTGATGATTCACCCAGTGTCAGATGATTCACCCAGTGTCTGATGATTCACCCAGTGTCTGATGATTCACCCAGTGTCTGATGATTCACTCAGTGTCTGATGATTCACTCAGTGTCTGATGATTCACTCAGTGTCAGATGATTCACCCAATGTCTGATGATTCACCCAGTGTCTGATGTTTCACCCAGTGTCTGATGATTCACCCAGTGTCTGATGATTCACCCAGTGTCTGATGATTCACCCAGTGTCAGATGATTCACCCAGTGTCAGATGATTCACCCAGTGTCTGATGATTCACTCAGTGTCAGATGATTCACTCAGTGTCTGATGATTCACCCAGTGTCTGATGATTCACCCAGTGTCAGATGATTCACCCAGTGTCAGATGATTCACCCAGTGTCTGATGATTCACCCAGTGTCTGATGATTCACCCAGTGTCTGATGATTCACTCAGTGTCTGATGATTCACTCAGTGTCTGACGATTCACCCAGTGCCTGATGATTCACCCAGTGTCAGATGATTCACTCAGTGTCTGATGATTCACCCAATGTCAGATGATTCACCCAATGTCAGATGATTCACCGTGTCAGATGATTCACCCAGTGTCTGATGATTCACTCAGTGTCTGATGATTCACCCAATGTCAGATGATTCGCCCATTTTCAGATGATTCACCCAGTGTCAGATGATTCACCCAGTGTCAGATGATTCACCCAGTGCCTGATGATTCACTCAGTGTCTGATGATTCACCCAGTGTCAGATGATTCACTCAGTGTCTGATGATTCACCCAGTGTCTGATGATTCACTCAGTGTCAGATGATTCACCCAATATCTGATGATTCACCCAGTGTCTGATGATTCACTCAGTGTCAGATGATTCACTCAGTGTGAGATGATTCACTCAGTCTCTGATGATTCACCCAGTGTCTGATGATTCACCCAGTGTCAGATGATTCACCCAGTGTCAGATGATTCACTCAGTGTCTGATGATTCACTCAGTGTCAGATGATTCACCCAGTGTCTGATGATTCACTCAGTGTCAGATGATTCACCCAGTGTCTGATGATTCACTCAGTGTCAGATGATTCACCCAATGTCTGATGATTCACCCAGTGTCTGATGATCCACCCAGTGTCTGATGATTCACCCAGTGTCTGATGATTCACTAAGTGTCTGATGATTCACCCAGTGTCTGATGATTCACTCAGTCTCTGATGATTCACCCAGTGTCTGATGATTCACTCAGTCTCTGATGATTCACCCAGTGTCTGATGATTCACCCAATGTCTGATGATTCACTCAGTGTCTGATGATTCACTCAGTCTCTGAAGATTCACCCAGTGTCTGATGATTCCCTCAGTCTCTGATGATTCACCCAGTGTCAGATGATTCACCCAGTGTCTGATGATTCACCCAGTGTCTGATGATTCACCTAGTGTCTGATGATTCACCCAGTGTCTGATGATTCACTCGGTGTCTGATGATTCACTCAGTGTCAGATGATTCACCCAATGTCTGATGATTCACCCAGTGTCTGATGTTTCACCCGGTGTCTGATGATTCACCCAGTGTCTGATGATTCACCCAATGTCTGATGATTCACCCAGTGTCAGATGATTCACCCAGTGTCAGATGATTCACCCAGTGTTTGATGATTCACCCAGTGTCTGATGATTCACTCAGTGTCAGATGATTCACTCAGTGTCTGATGATTCACCCAGTGTCTGATGATTCACCCAATGTCAGATGATTCACCCAGTGTCAGATGATTCACCCAGTGTCAGATGATTCACCCAGTGTCTGATGATTCACTCAGTGTCTGATGATTCACCCAGTGTCTGACGATTCACCCAATGTCAGATGATTCACCCAATATCAGATGATTCACGCAGTGTCAGATGATTCACCCAGTGTCAGATGATTCACCCAATGTCAGATGATTCACCCAGTGTCAGATGATTCACCCAGTGTCTGATGATTCACCCAGTGTCTGATGATTCACCCAGTGTCTGATGATTCACTCAGTGTCTGATGATTCACTCAGTGTCTGACGATTCACCCAGTGCCTGATGATTCACCCAGTGTCAGATGATTCACTCAGTGTCTGATGATTCACCCAGTGTCTGATGATTCACTCAGTGTTAGATGATTCACCCAATATCTGATGATTCACTCAGTGTCTGATGATTCACTCAGTGTCAGATGATTCACTCAGTGTGAGATGATTCACTCAGTCTCTGATGATTCACCCAGTGTCTGATGATTCACTCAGTCTCAGATGATTCACTCAGTCTCTGATGATTCACCCAGTTTCTGATGATTCACTCAGTGTCAGATGATTCACTCAGTGTGAGATGATTCACTCAGTGTCTGATGATTCACTCAGTCTCTGAAGATTCTCCCAGTGTCTGATGATTCACTCAGTGTCAGATGATTCACCCAGTGTCTGATGATTCACCCAGTGTCTGATGATTCACTCAGTCTCTGATGATTCACCCAGTGTCTGATGATTCACTCAGTGTCTGATGATTCACCCAGTGTCTGATGATTCACCCAATGTCTGGTGATTCACCCAGTGTCAGATGATTCACCCAGTGTCAGATGATTCACCCAGTGTCAAATGATTCACCCAGTGTCAGATGATTCACCCAGTGTCAGATGATTCACCCAGTGTCAGATGATTCACTCAGTGTCTGATGATACACTCAGTGTCAGATGATTCACCCAGTGGCTGATGATTCACTCAGTGTCAGATGATTCACCCAGTGTCTGATGATTCACTCAGTGTCAGATGATTCACCCAATGTCTGATGATTCACCCAGTGTCTGATGATTCACCCAGTGTCTGATGATTCACTAAGTGTCTGATGATTCACCCAGTGTCTGATGATTCACTCAGTCTCTGATGATTCACCCAGTGTCTGATGATTCACTCAGCGTCTGATGATTCACCCAATGTCTGATGATTCACTCAGTGTCTGATGATTCACTCAGTCTCTGAAGATTCTCCCAGTGTCTGATGATTCACCCAGTGTCTGATGATTCACTAAGTGTCTGATGATTCACCCAGTGTCTGATGATTCACTCAGTCTCTGATGATTCACCCAGTGTCTGATGATTCACTCAGTGTCTGATGATTCACCCAATGTCTGATGATTCACTCAGTGTCTGATGATTCACTCAGTCTCTGAAGATTCTCCCAGTGTCTGATGATTCACTCAGTGTCAGATGATTCACCCAGTGTCTGATGATTCACCCAGTGTCTGATGATTCACCAGGTGTCTGATGATTCACTCAGTGTCAGAATATTCACCCAGTGTCTGATGATTCACCCAGTGTCTGATGATTCACTCAGTGTCAGATGATTCACCCAGTGTCTGATGATTCACCCAGTGTCAGATGATTCACCCAGTATCTGATGATTCACTCAGTGTCTGATGATTCACCCAGTGTCTGATGATTCACCCAGTATCTGATGATTCACTCAGTGTCTGATGATTCACCCAGTGTCTGATGATTCACCCAGTGTCTGATGATTCACCCAGTGTCTGATGATTCACTCAGTGTCAGATGATTCACCCAGTGTCTGATGATTCACCCAATGTCTGGTGATTCACCCAGTGTCAGATGATTCACCCAGTGTCAGATGATTCACCCAGTGTCAAATGATTCACCCAGTGTCAGATGATTCACCCAGTGTCAGATGATTCACCCAATGTCTGATGATTCACCCAGTGTCTGATGATTCACCCAGTGTCTGCTGATTCACCCAGTGTCTGATGATTCACCCAGTGTCTGATGATTCACTCAGTGTAAGATGATTCACCCAGTGTCTGATGATTCACCCAGTGTCTGATGATTCACCCAGTGTCTGATGATTCACCCAGTGTCAGATGATTCACTCAGTGTCAGATGATTCACCCAGTGTCTGATGATTCACCCAGTGTCAGATGATTCACCCAATGTCTGATGATTCACCCAGTGTCAGATGATTCACCCAGTGTCAGATGATTCACCCAGTGTCAGATGATTCACCCAATGTCTGATGATTCAGGCAGTGTCTGATGATTCACCCAGTGTCTGATGATTCACCCAGTGTCAGTTGATTCACCCAATGTCTGATGATTCACCCAGTGTCTGATGATTCACCCAGTGTCTGATGATTCACTCAGTGTCAGATGATTCACTCAGTGTCTGATGATTCACCCAGTGTCTGATGATTCACCCAATGTCAGATGATTCACCCAGTGTCAGATGATTCACCCAGTGTCAGATGATTCACCCAGTGTCTGATGATTCACTCAGTGTCTGATGATTCACCCAGTGTCTGACGATTCACCCAATGTCAGATGATTCACCCAATATCAGATGATTCACGCAGTGTCAGATGATTCACCCAGTGTCAGATGATTCACCCAATGTCAGATGATTCACCCAGTGTCAGATGATTCACCCAGTGTCTGATGATTCACTCAGTGTCTGATGATTCACCCAATGTCAGATGATTCACCCAATGTCAGATGACTCACCCAGATGATTCACCCAGTGTCTGATGATTCACTCAGTGTCTGATGATTCACCCAGTGTCAGATGATTCACTCAGTGTCTGATGATTCACCCAGTGTCTGATGATTCACTCAGTGTTAGATGATTCACCCAATATCTGATGATTCACTCAGTGTCTGATGATTCACTCAGTGTCAGATGATTCACTCAGTGTGAGATGATTCACTCAGTCTCTGATGATTCACCCAGTGTCTGATGATTCACTCAGTGTCAGCTGATTCACTCAGTCTCTGATGATTCACCCAGTGTCTGATGATTCACTCAGTGTCAGATGATTCACTCAGTGTGAGATGATTCACTCAGTCTCTGATGATTCACCCAGTGTCAGATGAATCACCCAGTGTCAGATGATTCACTCAGTGTCTGATGATACACTCAGTGTCAGATGATTCACCCAGTGGCTGATGATTCACCCAGTGTCTGATGATTCACTCAGTGTCAGATGATTCACCCAGTGTCTGATGATTCACCCAGTGTCAGATGATTCACCCAGTATCTGATGATTCACTCAGTGTTTGATGATTCACCCAGTGTCTGATGATTCACCCAGTATCTGATGATTCACTCAGTGTCTGATGATTCACCCAGTGTCTGATGATTCACCCAGTGTCTGATGATTCACCCAGTGTCTGATGATTCACTCAGTGTCAGATGATTCACCCAGTGTCTGATGATTCACCCAATGTCTGGTGATTCACCCAGTGTCAGATGATTCACCCAGTGTCAGATGATTCACCCAGTGTCAAATGATTCACCCAGTGTCAGATGATTCACCCAGTGTCAGATGATTCACCCAATGTCTGATGATTCACCCAGTGTCTGATGATTCACCCAGTGTCTGCTGATTCACCCAGTGTCTGATGATTCACCCAGTGTCTGATGATTCACTCAGTGTAAGATGATTCACCCAGTGTCTGATGATTCACCCAGTGTCTGATGATTCACCCAGTGTCTGATGATTCACCCAGTGTCAGATGATTCACTCAGTGTCAGATGATTCACCCAGTGTCTGATGATTCACCCAGTGTCAGATGATTCACCCAATGTCTGATGATTCACCCAGTGTCAGATGATTCACCCAGTGTCAGATGATTCACCCAGTGTCAGATGATTCACCCAATGTCTGATGATTCAGGCAGTGTCTGATGATTCACCCAGTGTCTGATGATTCACCCAGTGTCAGTTGATTCACCCAATGTCTGATGATTTACCCAGTGTCTGATGATTCACCCAGTGTCTGATGATTCACTCAGTGTCTGACGATTCACCCAGTGCCTGATGATTCACCCAGTGTCAGATGATTCACTCAGTGTCTGATGATTCACCCAATGTCAGATGATTCACCCAATGTCAGATGATTCACCCAGTGTCAGATGATTCACCCAGTGTCTGATGATTCACTCAGTGTCTGATGATTCACCCAATGTCAGATGATTCACTCAGTGTCAGATGATTCACCCAATATCTGATGATTCACCCAGTGTCTGATGATTCACTCAGTGTCAGATGATTCACTCAGTGTGAGATGATTCACTCAGTCTCTGATGATTCACCCAGTGTCTGATGATTCACCCAGTGTCAGATGATTCACCCAGTGTCAGATGATTCACTCAGTGTCTGATGATTCACTCAGTGTCAGATGATTCACCCAGTGGCTGATGATTCACTCAGTGTCAGATGATTCACCCAGTGTCTGATGATTCACTCAGTGTCAGATGATTCACCCAATGTCTGATGATTCACCCAGTGTCTGATGATTCACCCAGTGTCTGATGATTCACTCAGTGTCTGATGATTCACCCAGTGTCTGATGATTCACTCAGTCTCTGATGATTCACCCAGTGTCAGATGATTCACTCAGTGTCTGATGATTCACTCAGTGTCAGATGATTCACCCAGTGTCTGATGATTCACTCAGTGTCTGATGATTCACCCAATGTCTGATGATTCACTCAGTGTCTGATGATTCACTCAGTCTCTGAAGATTCACCCAGTGTCTGATGATTCACTCAGTGTCAGATGATTCACCCAATGTCTGATGATTCACCCAGTGTCAGATGATTCGCCCAGTGTCAGATGATTCACCCAGTGTCAGATGATTCACCCAATGTCTGATGATTCAGGCAGTGTCTGATGATTCACCCAGTGTCTGATGATTCACCCAGTGTCAGTTGATTCACCCAATGTCTGATGATTCACCCAGTGTCAGATGATTCACCCAGTGCCTGATGATTCACTCAGTGTCAGATGATTCACTCAGTGTGAGATGATTCACTCAGTCTCTGATGATTCACCCAGTGTCAGATGATTCACCCAGTGTCAGATGATTCACTCAGTGTCTGATGATTCATTCAGTGTCAGATGATTCACCCAGTGGCTGATGATTCACTCAGTGTCAGATGATTCACCCAGTGTCTGATGATTCACTCAGTGTCAGATGATTCACCCAATGTCTGATGATTCACCCAGTGTCTGATGATTCACCCAGTGTCTGATGATTCACTCAGTGTCTGATGATTCACCCAGTGTCTGATGATTCACTCAGTGTCTGATGATTCACTCAGTGTCAGATGATTCACCCAGTGTCTGATGATTCACTCAGTGTCTGATGATTCACCCAATGTCTGATGATTCACTCAGTGTCTGATGATTCACTCAGTCTCTGAAGATTCACCCAGTGTCTGATGATTCACTCAGTATCAGATGATTCACCCAGTGTCTGATGATTCACCCAGTGTCTGATGATTCACCCAGTGTCAGACGATTCACCCAGTGTCTGATGATTCACCCAGTGTCTGATGATTCACTCAGTGTCAGATGATTCACCCAGTGTCTGATGATTCACCCAGTGTCTGATGATTCACTCAGTGTCAGATGATTCACCCAGTGTCTGATGATTCACCCAGTGTCAGATGATTCACCCAGTATCTGATGATTCACTCAGTGTCAGATGATTCACTCAGTGTCTAATGATTCACTCAGTGTCTGATGATTCACCCAGTGTCTGATGATTAACCCAGTGTCAGATGATTCACTCAGTGTCAGATGATTCACTCAGTGTCTGATGATTCACTCAGTGTCTGATGATTCACTCAGTGTCAGATGATTCACTCAGTGTCTGATGATTCATACAGTGTCTGATGATTCATCCAGTGTCTGATGATTCACCCAGTGTCAGATGATTCACTCAGATTCTGATGATTCACTCAGTGTCAGATGATTCACTGATTCACTCAGTGTCTGATGATTCACTCAGTGTCTGAAGATTCATCCAGTGTCTGATGATTCACCCAGTGTCTGATGATTCACACAGTGTCAGATGATTCACTCAGTGTCAGATGATTCACTGATTCACTCAGTGTCTCATGATTCACTCAGTGTCTGATGATTCACCCAGTGTCTGATGATTCATCCAGTGTCTGATGATTCATACAGTGTCTGATGATTCACTCAGTTTCAGATGATTCATCCAGTGTCTGATGATTCACTCAGTGTCTGATGATTCACTCAGTGTCTGATGATTCATGTCAGATGATTCACTCAGTGTCTGATGATTCACTCAGTGTCTGATGATTCACTCAGTGTCTGATGATTCACTCAGTTTCAGATGATTCATCCAGTGTCTGATGATTCACCCAGTGTCTGATGATTCACCCAGTGTCTGATGATTCACTCAGTGTCTGATGATTCACACAGTGTCTGATGATTCACTCAATCTCAGATGATTCACCCAGTGTCTGACTATTCTCCCAGTGCCTGATGATTCACTCAGTGTCTGATGATTCACTCAGTGTCTGATGATTCACCCAGTGTCTGATGATTCTGATGATTCACTCAGTGTCAGATGATTCACCCAGTGTCTGATGATTCACTCAGTGTCTGATGATTCACCCAGTGTCTGATGATTCTGATGATTCACTCAGCGTCTGATGATTCACCCAGTGTCTGATGATTCACTCAGTTTCAGATGATTCATCCAGTGTCTGATGATTCACTCAGTTTCTGATGATTCACTCAGTGTCTGATGATTCATGTCAGATGATTCACTCAGTGTCTGATGATTCACTCAGTGTCTGATGATTCACTCAGTGTCTGATGATTCACTCAGTGTCTGATGATTCACCCAATGTCAGATGATTCACCCAATGTCAGATGATTCACCCAGTGTCAGATGATTCACCCAGTGTCAGATGATTCACCCAGTGTCTGATGATTCACTCAGTGTCTGATGATTCACCCAGTGTCAAATGATTCACTCAGTGTCTGATGATTCACCCAGTGTCTGATGATTCACCCAATATCTGATGATTCACCCAGTGTCTGATGATTCACTCAGTGTCAGATGATTCACTCAGTGTGAGATGATTCACTCAGTCTCTGATAATTCACCCAGTGTCTGATGATTCACTCAGTGTCAGATGATTCACCCAATGTCTGATGATTCACTCAGTGTCAGATGATTCACTCAGTCTCTGATGATTCACCCAGTGTCTGATGATTCACTCAGTGTCAGATGATTCACTCAGTGTGAGAAGATTCACTCAGTCTCTGATGATTCACCCAGTGTCTGATGATTCACCCAGTGTCAGATGATTCACCCAGTGTCAGATGATTCACTCAGTGTCTGATGATTCACTCAGTGTCAGATGATTCACCCAGTGGCTGATGATTCACTCAGTGTCAGATGATTCACCCAGTGTCTGATGATTCACTCAGTGTCAGATGATTCACCCAATGTCTGATGATTCACCCAGTGTCTGATGATTCACCCAGTGTCTGATGATTCATTAAGTGTCTGATGATTCACCCAGTGTCTGATGATTCAGTCAGTCTCTGATGATTCACCCAGTGTCTGATGATTCACTCAGTCTCTGCTGATTCACCCAGTGTCTGATGATTCACTCAGTGTCTGATGATTCACCCAATGTCTGTTGATTCACTCAGTGTCTGATGATTCACTCAGTCTCTGACGATTCACCCAGTGTCTGATGATTCACTCAGTGTCAGATGATTCACCCAGTGTCTGATGATTCACTCAGTGTCAGATGATTCACCCAGTGTCTGATAATTCACTCAGTGTCAGATGATTCACCCAGTGTCAGTTGATTCACCCAATGTCTGATGATTCACCCAGTGTCTGATGATTCACTCAGTGTCTGATGATTCACTCAGTGTCTGACGATTCACCCAGTGCCTGATGATTCACCCAGTGTCAGATGATTCACTCAGTGTCTGATGATTCACCCAATGTCAGATGATTCACCCAATGTCAGATGATTCACCCAGTGTCAGATGATTCACCTAGTGTCTGATGATTCACTCAGTGTCTGATGATTCACCCAATGTCAGATGATTCACCCAGTGTCAGATGATTCACCCAGTGTCAGATGATTCACCCAGTGCCTGATGATTCACTCAGTGTCTGATGATTCACCCAGTGTCAGATGATTCACTCAGTGTCTGATGATTCACCCAGTGTCTGATGATTCACTCAGTGTCAGATGATTCACCCAGTGTCAGATGATTCACCCAGTGTCAGATGATTCACCCAGTGTCAGATGATTCACCCAGTGTCTGATGATTCACCCAGTGTCAGTTGATTCACCCAATGTCTGATGATTCACCCAGTGTCTGATGATTCACCCAGTGTCTGATGATTCACTCAGTGTCTGATGATTCACTCAGTGTCTGACGATTCACCCAGTGCCTGATGATTCACCCAGTGTCAGATGATTCACTCAGTGTCTGATGATTCACCCAATGTCAGATGATTCACCCAATGTCAGATGATTCACCCAGTGTCAGATGATTCACCCAGTGTCTGATGATTCACTCAGTGTCTGATGATTCACCCAGTGTCAGATGATTCACTCAGTGTCTGATGATTCACCCAATGTCTGATGATTCACTCAGTGTCAGATGATTCACCCAATATCTGATGATTCACTCAGTGTCAGATGATTCACTCAGTGTGAGATGATTCACTCAGTCTCTGATGATTCACCCAGTGTCTGATGATTCACCCAGTGTCAGATGATTCACCCAGTGTCAGATGATTCACTCAGTGTCTGATGATTTACTCAGTGTCAGATGATTCACCCAGTGTCTGATGATTCACTCAGTGTCAGATGATTCACCCAGTGTCTGATGATTCACTCAGTGTCTGATGATTCACCCAGTGTCTGATGATTCACCCAGTGTCTGATGATTCACTAAGTGTCTGATGATTCACCCAGTGTCTGATGATTCACCCAGTGTCTGATGGTTCACTAAGTGTCTGATGATTCACCCAGTGCCTGATGATTCACTCAGTCTCTGATGATTCACCCAGTGTCTGATGATTCACTCAGTCTCTGATGATTCACCCAGTGTCTGATGATTCACTCAGTGTCTGATGATTCACCCAATGTCTGATGATTCACTCAGTGTCTGATGATTCACTCAGTCTCTGAAGATTCACCCAGTGTCTGATGATTCACTCAGTCTCTGATGATTCACCCAGTGTCTGATGATTTACTCAGTCTCTGATGATTCACCCAGTGTCTGATGATTCACCCAGTGTCAGATGATTCACCCAGTGTCTGATGATTCACGCAGTGTCTGATGATTCACGCAGTGTCTGATAATTCACCCAGTGTCTGATGATTCACCCAGTGTCAGTTGATTCACCCAATGTCTGATGATTCACCCAGTGTCTGATGATTCACCCAGTGTCAGATGATTCACCCAATGTCAGATGATTCACCCAATGTCAGATGATTCACCCAGTGTCAGATGATTCACCCAGTGTCAGATGATTCACCCAGTGTCTGATGATTCACCCAATGTCAGATGATTCACCCAGTGTCTGATGATTCACTCAGTGTCTGATGATTCACCCAGTGTCTGATGATTCACCCAGTGCCTGATGATTCACCCAGTGTCTGATGATTCACTCAGTGTCTGATGATTCACCCAGTGTCAGATGATTCACCCAGTGTCTGATGATTCACCCAGTGTCTGATGATTCACCCAGTGTCTGATGATTCACTCAGTGTCTGATGCTTCACCCAGTGTCTGATGATTCACCCAGTGCCTGATGATTCACCCAGTGTCTGATGATTCACTCAGTGTCTGATGATTCACCCAGTGTCAGATGATTCACCCAGTGTCTGATGATTCACCCAGTGTCTGATGATTCACCCAGTGTCTGATGATTCACTCAGTGTCTGATGATTCACTCAGTGCCTGATGATTCACTCAGTCTCTGATGATTCACCCAGTGTCTGATGATTCACTCAGTCTCTGATGATTCACCCAGTGTCTGATGATTCACTCAGTGTCTGATGATTCACCCAATGTCTGATGATTCACTCAGTGTCTGATAATTCACTCAGTCTCTGAAGATTCACCCAGTGTCTGATGATTCACTCAGTCTCTGATGATTCACCCAGTGTCTGATGATTCACTCAGTCTCTGATGATTCACCCAGTGTCTGATGATTCACCCAGTGTCAGATGATTCACCCAGTGTCTGATGATTCACGCAGTGTCTGATGATTCACGCAGTGTCTGATAATTCACCCAGTGTCTGATGATTCACCCAGTGTCAGTTGATTCACCCAATGTCTGATGATTCACCCAGTGTCTGATGATTCACCCAGTGTCAGATGATTCACCCAATGTCAGATGATTCACCCAATGTCAGATGATTCACCCAATGTCAGATGATTCACCCAGTGTCAGATGATTCACCCAGTGTCTGATGATTCACCCAATGTCAGATGATTCACCCAGTGTCTGATGATTCACTCAGTGTCTGATGATTCACCCAGTGTCTGATGATTCACCCAGTGCCTGATGATTCACCCAGTGTCTGATGATTCACTCAGTGTCTGATGATTCACCCAGTGTCAGATGATTCACCCAGTGTCTGATGATTCACCCAGTGTCTGATGATTCACCCAGTGTCTGATGATTCACTCAGTGTCTGATGATTCACTCAGTGTCAGATGATTCACCCAATGTCTGATGATTCACCCAGTGTCTGATGTTTCACCCAGTGTCTGATGATTCACCCAGTGTCTGATGATTCACCCAGTGTCTGATGATTCACCCAGTGTCAGATGATTCACCCAGTGTCAGATGATTCACCCAGTGTCTGATGATTCACTCAGTGTCAGATGATTCACTCAGTGTCTGATGATTCACCCAGTGTCTGATGATTCACCCAGTGTCAGATGATTCACCCAGTGTCTGATGATTCACCCAGTGTCTGATGATTCACCCAGTGTCTGATGATTCACTCAGTGTCTGATGATTCACTCAGTGTCTGACGATTCACCCAGTGCCTGATGATTCACCCAGTGTCAGATGATTCACTCAGTGTCTGATGATTCACCCAATGTCAGATGATTCACCCAATGTCAGATGATTCACCGTGTCAGATGATTCACCCAGTGTCTGATGATTCACTCAGTGTCTGATGATTCACCCAATGTCAGATGATTCACCCATTGTCAGATGATTCACCCAGTGTCAGATGATTCACCCAGTGTCAGATGATTCACCCAGTGCCTGATGATTCACTCAGTGTCTGATGATTCACCCAGTGTCAGATGATTCACTCAGTGTCTGATGATTCACCCAGTGTCTGATGATTCACTCAGTGTCAGATGATTCACCCAATATCTGATGATTCACCCAGTGTCTGATGATTCACTCAGTGTCAGATGATTCACTCAGTGTGAGATGATTCACTCAAGTCTCTGATGATTCACCCAGTGTCTGATGATTCACCCAGTGTCAGATGATTCACCCAGTGTCAGATGATTCACTCAGTGTCTGATGATTCACTCAGTGTCAGATGATTCACCCAGTATCTGATGATTCACTCAGTGTCAGATGATTCACCCAGTGTCTGATGATTCACTCAGTGTCAGATGATTTCACCCAAATGTCTGATGATTCACCCAGTGTCTGATGATTCACCCAGTGTCTGATGATTCACCCAGTGTCTGATGATTCACTAAGTGTCTGATGATTCACCCAGTGTCTGATGATTCACTCAGTCTCTGATGATTCACCCAGTGTCTGATGATTCACTCAGTCTCTGATGATTCACCCAGTGTCTGATGATTCACCCAATGTCTGATGATTCACTCAGTGTCTGATGATTCACTCAGTCTCTGAAGATTCACCCAGTGTCTGATGATTCCCTCAGTCTCTGATGATTCACCCAGTGTCTGATGATTCACTCAGTCTCTGATGATTCACCCAGTGTCTGATGATTCACCCAGTGTCAGATGATTCACGCAGTGTCTGATGATTCACGCAGTGTCTGATGATTCACGCAGTGTCTGATGATTCACCCAGTGTCTGATGATTCACCCAGTGTCAGTTGATTCACCCAATGCCTGATGATTCACCCAGTGTCTGATGATTCACCCAGTGTCAGATGATTCACCCAATGTCAGATGATTCACCCAATGTCAGATGATTCACCCAGTGTCAGATGATTCACCCAGTGTCAGATGATTCACCCAGTGTCAGATGATTCACCCAGTGTCTGATGATTCACCCAATGTCTGATGATTCACTCAGTGTCTGATGATTCACCCAGTGTCTGATGATTCACCCAGTGCCTGATGATTCACCCCAGTGTCTGATGATTCACTCAGTGTCTGATGATTCACCCAGTGTCAGATGATTCACCCAGTGTCTGATGATTCACCCAGTGTCTGATGATTCACCTAGTGTCTGATGATTCACCCAGTGTCTGATGATTCACTCGGTGTCTGATGATTCACTCAGTGTCAGATGATTCACCCAATGTCTGATGATTCACCCAGTGTCTGATGTTTCACCCAGTGTCTGATGATTCACCCAGTGTCTGATGATTCACCCAGTGTCAGATGATTCACCCAGTGTCAGATGATTCACCCAGTGTCTGATGATTCACTCAGTGTCAGATGATTCACTCAGTGTCTGATGATTCACCCAGTGTCTGATGATTCACCCAGTGTCAGATGATTCACCCAGTGTCTGATGATTCACCCAGTGTCTGATGATTCACCCAGTGTCTGATGATTCACTCAGTGTCTGATGATTCACTCAGTGTCTGACGATTCACCCAGTGCCTGATGATTCACCCAGTGTCAGATGATTCACTCAGTGTCTGATGATTCACCCAATGTCAGATGATTCACCCAATGTCAGATGATTCACCGTGTCAGAAGATTCACCCAGTGTCTGATGATTCACTCAGTGTCTGATGATTCACCCAATGTCAGATGATTCACCCATTGTCAGATGATTCACCCAGTGTCAGATGATTCACCCAGTGTCAGATGATTCACCCAGTGCCTGATGATTCACTCAGTGTCTGATGATTCACCCAGTGTCAGATGATTCACTCAGTGTCTGATGATTCACCCAGTGTCTGATGATTCACCGTGTCAGAAGATTCACCCAGTGTCTGATGATTCACTCAGTGTCTGATGATTCACCCAATGTCAGATGATTCACCCATTGTCAGATGATTCACCCAGTGTCAGATGATTCACCCAGTGTCAGATGATTCACCCAGTGCCTGATGATTCACTCAGTGTCTGATGATTCACCCAGTGTCAGATGATTCACTCAGTGTCTGATGATTCACCCAGTGTCTGATGATTCACTCAGTGTCAGATGATTCACCCAATATCTGATGATTCAACCAGTGTCTGATGATTCACTCAGTGTCAGATGATTCACTCAGTGTGAGATGATTCACTCAGTCTCTGATGATTCACCCAGTGTCTGATGATTCACCCAGTGTCTGATGATTCACCCAGTGTCAGATGATTCACCCAGTATCTGATGATTCACTCAGTGTCTGATGATTCACCCAGTGTCTGATGATTCACCCAGTGTCTGATGATTCACCCAGTGTCTGATGATTCACTCAGTGTCTGATGATTCACCCAGTGTCTGATGATTCACCCAGTGTCTGCTGATTCACTCAGTGTCAGATGATTCACCCAATGTCTGATGATTCACCCAGTGTCTGATGATTCACCCAGTGTCTGATGCTTCACCCAGTGTCAGATGATTCACTCAGTGTCAGATGATTCACCCAGTGTCTGATGATTCACCCAATGTCTGGTGATTCACCCAGTGTCAGATGATTCACCCAGTGTCAGATGATTCACCCAGTGTCAAATGATTCACCCAGTGTCAGATGATTCACCCAGTGTCAGATGATTCACCCAGTGTCTGATGATTCACTAAGTGTCTGATGATTCACCCAGTGTCTGATGATTCACTCAGTCTCTGATGATTCACCCAGTGTCTGATGATTCACTCAGTCTCTGATGATTCACCCAGTGTCTGATGATTCACCCAATGTCTGATGATTCACTCAGTGTCTGATGATTCACTCAGTCTCTGAAGATTCACCCAGTGTCTGATGATTCCCTCAGTCTCTGATGATTCACCCAGTGTCTGATGATTCACTCAGTCTCTGATGATTCACCCAGTGTCTGATGATTCACCCAGTGTCAGATGATTCACGCAGTGTCTGATGATTCACGCAGTGTCTGATGATTCACGCAGTGTCTGATGATTCACCCAGTGTCTGATGATTCACCCAGTGTCAGTTGATTCACCCAATGCCTGATGATTCACCCAGTGTCTGATGATTCACCCAGTGTCAGATGATTCACCCAATGTCAGATGATTCACCCAATGTCAGATGATTCACCCAGTGTCAGATGATTCACCCAGTGTCAGATGATTCACCCAGTGTCAGATGATTCACCCAGTGTCTGATGATTCACCCAATGTCTGATGATTCACTCAGTGTCTGATGATTCACCCAGTGTCTGATGATTCACCCAGTGCCTGATGATTCACCCAGTGTCTGATGATTCACTCAGTGTCTGATGATTCACCCAGTGTCAGATGATTCACCCAGTGTCTGATGATTCACCCAGTGTCTGATGATTCACCTAGTGTCTGATGATTCACCCAGTGTCTGATGATTCACTCGGTGTCTGATGATTCACTCAGTGTCAGATGATTCACCCAATGTCTGATGATTCACCCAGTGTCTGATGTTTCACCCAGTGTCTGATGATTCACCCAGTGTCTGATGATTCACCCAATGTCTGATGATTCACCCAGTGTCAGATGATTCACCCAGTGTCAGATGATTCACTCAGTGTCAGATGATTCACTCAGTGTCTGATGATTCACCCAGTGTCTGATGATTCACCCAATGTCAGATGATTCACCCAGTGTCAGATGATTCACCCAGTGTCAGATGATTCACCCAGTGTCTGATGATTCACTCAGTGTCTGATGATTCACCCAGTGTCTGACGATTCACCCAATGTCAGATGATTCAACCAATATCAGATGATTCACGCAGTGTCAGATGATTCACCCTGTGTCAGATGATTCACCCAATGTCAGATGATTCACCCAGTGTCAGATGATTCACCCAGTGTCTGATGATTCACTCAGTGTCTGATGATTCACCCAATGTCAGATGATTCACCCAATGTCAGATGACTCACCCAGATGATTCACCCAGTGTCTGATGATTCACTCAGTGTCTGATGATTCACCCAGTGTCAGATGATTCACTCAGTGTCTGATGATTCACCCAGTGACTGATGATTCACTCAGTGTTAGATGATTCACCCAATATCTGATGATTCACTCAGTGTCTGATGATTCACTCAGTGTCAGATGATTCACTCAGTGTGAGATGATTCACTCAGTCTCTGATGATTCACCCTGTGTCTGATGATTCACTCAGTGTCAGATGATTCACTCAGTCTCTGATGATTCACCCAGTGTCTGATGATTCACTCAGTGTCAGATGATTCACTCAGTGTGAGATGATTCACTCAGTCTCTGATGATTCACCCAGTGTCAGATGAATCACCCAGTGTCAGATGATTCACTCAGTGTCTGATGATACACTCAGTGTCAGATGATTCAGCCAGTGGCTGATGATTCACTCAGTGTCAGATGATTCACCCAGTGTCTGATGATTCACTCAGTGTCAGATGATTCACCCAATGTCTGATGATTCACCCAGTGTCTGATGATTCACCCAGTGTCTGATGATTCACTAAGTGTCTGATGATTCACCCAGTGTCTGATGATTCACTCAGTCTCTGATGATTCACCCAGTGTCTGATGATTCACTCAGTCTCTGATGATTCACCCAGTGTCTGATGATTCACTCAGTGTCTGATGATTCACCCAATGTCTGATGATTCACTCAGTGTCTGATGATTCACTCAGTCTCTGAAGATTCTCCCAGTGTCTGATGATTCACTCAGTGTCAGATGATTCACCCAGTGTCTGATGATTCACCCAGTGTCTGATGATTCACCAGGTGTCTGATGATTCACTCAGTGTCAGAATATTCACCCAGTGTCTGATGATTCACCCAGTGTCTGATGATTCACTCAGTGTCAGATGATTCACCCAGTGTCTGATGATTCACCCAGTGTCAGATGATTCACCCAGTATCTGATGATTCACTCAGTGTCTGATGATTCACCCAGTGTCTGATGATTCACCCAGTGTCTGATGATTCACCCAGTGTCTGATGATTCACTCAGTGTCTGATGATTCACCCAGTGTCTGATGATTCACCCAGTGTCTGCTGATTCACTCAGTGTCAGATGATTCACCCAATGTCTGATGATTCACCCAGTGTCTGATGATTCACCCAGTGTCTGATGCTTCACCCAGTGTCAGATGATTCACTCAGTGTCAGATGATTCACCCAGTGTCTGATGATTCACCCAATGTCTGGTGATTCACCCAGTGTCAGATGATTCACCCAGTGTCAGATGATTCACCCAGTGTCAAATGATTCACCCAGTGTCAGATGATTCACCCAGTGTCAGATGATTCACCCAATGTCTGATGATTCACCCAGTGTCTGATGATTCACCCAGTGTCTGCTGATTCACCCAGTGTCTGATGATTCACCCAGTGTCTGATGATTCACTCAGTGTAAGATGATTCAACCAATGTCTGATGATTCACCCAGTGTCTGATGATTCACCCAGTGTCTGATGATTCACCCAGTGTCTGATGATTCACCCAGTGTCAGATGATTCACTCAGTGTCAGATGATTCACCCAGTGTCTGATGATTCACCCAGTGTCAGATGATTCACCCAATGTCTGATGATTCACCCAGTGTCAGATGATTCACCCAGTGTCAGATGATTCACCCAATGTCTGATGATTCAGGCAGTGTCTGATGATTCACCCAGTGTCTGATGATTCACCCAGTGTCAGTTGATTCACCCAATGTCTGATGATTCACCCAGTGTCTGATGATTCACCCAGTGTCTGATGATTCACTCAGTGTCTGACGATTCACCCAGTGCCTGATGATTCACCCAGTGTCAGATGATTCACTCAGTGTCTGATGATTCACCCAATGTCAGATGATTCACCCAATGTCAGATGATTCACCCAGTGTCAGATGATTCACCCAGTGTCTGATGATTCACTCAGTGTCTGATGATTCACCCAATGTCAGATGATTCACCAAGTGTCAGATGATTCACCCAGTGTCAGATGATTCACCCAGTGCCTGATGATTCACTCAGTGTCAGATGATTCACCCAATATCTGATGATTCACCCAGTGTCTGATGATTCACTCAGTGTCAGATGATTCACTCAGTGTGAGATGATTCACTCAGTCTCTGATGATTCACCCAGTGTCAGATGATTCACCCAGTGTCAGATGATTCACTCAGTGTCTGATGATTCACTCAGTGTCAGATGATTCACCCAGTGGCTGATGGTTCACTCAGTGTCAGATGATTCACCCAGTGTCTGATGATTCACTCAGTGTCAGATGATTCACCCAATGTCTGATGATTCACCCAGTGTCTGATGATTCACCCAGTGTCTGATGATTCACTCAGTGTCTGATGATTCACCCAGTGTCTG
Source organism: Pristiophorus japonicus (assembly GCF_044704955.1). NCBI lineage: Eukaryota > Metazoa > Chordata > Chondrichthyes > Pristiophoridae > Pristiophorus > Pristiophorus japonicus. Next base: position 27,347,891 of record NC_091987.1, on the reverse strand, counting down.
ATGATTCACTCAGTCTCTGATGATTCACTCAGTGTCTGATGATTCACCCAATGTCTGATGATTCACTCAGTGTCTGATGATTCACTCAGTCTCTGAAGATTCACCCAGTGTCTGATGATTCACTCAGTGTCAGATGATTCACCCAGTGTCTGATGATTCACCCAGTGTCTGATGATTCACCCAGTGTCAGACGATTCACCCAGTGTCTGATGATTCACCCAGTGTCTGATGATTCACTCAGTGTCAGATGATTCACCCAGTGTCTGATGATTCACCCAGTGTCTGATGATTCACTCAGTGTCAGATGATTCACTCAGTGTCTAATGATTCACTCAGTGTCTGATGATTCACCCAGTGTCTGATGATTCACCCAGTGTCAGATGATTCACTCAGTGTCAGATGATTCACTCAGTGTCTGATGATTCACTCAGTGTCAGATGATTCACTCAGTGTCTAATGATTCACTCAGTGTCTGATGATTCACCCAGTGTCTGATGATTCACCCAGTGTCAGATGATTCACCCAGTGTCTGATGATTCACTCAGTCTCTGATGATTCACCCAGTGTCTGATGATTCACTCAGTCTCTGATGATTCACCCAGTGTCTGATGATTCACTCAGTGTCTGATGATTCACCCAATGTCTGATGATTCACTCAGTGTCTGATGATTCACTCAGTCTCTGAAGATTCTCCCAGTGTCTGATGATTCACTCAGTGTCAGATGATTCACCCAGTGTCTGATGATTCACCCAGTGTCTGATGATTCACCAGGTGTCTGATGATTCACTCAGTGTCAGAATATTCACCCAGTGTCTGATGATTCACCCAGTGTCTGATGATTCACTCAGTGTCAGATGATTCACCCAGTGTCTGATGATTCACCCAGTGTCAGATGATTCACCCAGTATCTGATGATTCACTCAGTGTCTGATGATTCACCCAGTGTCTGATGATTCACCCAGTGTCTGATGATTCACCCAGTGTCTGATGATTCACTCAGTGTCTGATGATTCACCCAGTGTCTGATGATTCACCCAGTGTCTGCTGATTCACTCAGTGTCAGATGATTCACCCAATGTCTGATGATTCACCCAGTGTCTGATGATTCACCCAGTGTCTGATGCTTCACCCAGTGTCAGATGATTCACTCAGTGTCAGATGATTCACCCAGTGTCTGATGATTCACCCAATGTCTGGTGATTCACCCAGTGTCAGATGATTCACCCAGTGTCAGATGATTCACCCAGTGTCAAATGATTCACCCAGTGTCAGATGATTCACCCAGTGTCAGATGATTCACCCAATGTCTGATGATTCACCCAGTGTCTGATGATTCACCCAGTGTCTGCTGATTCACCCAGTGTCTGATGATTCACCCAGTGTCTGATGATTCACTCAGTGTAAGATGATTCAACCAATGTCTGATGATTCACCCAGTGTCTGATGATTCACCCAGTGTCTGATGATTCACCCAGTGTCTGATGATTCACCCAGTGTCAGATGATTCACTCAGTGTCAGATGATTCACCCAGTGTCTGATGATTCACCCAGTGTCAGATGATTCACCCAATGTCTGATGATTCACCCAGTGTCAGATGATTCACCCAGTGTCAGATGATTCACCCAATGTCTGATGATTCAGGCAGTGTCTGATGATTCACCCAGTGTCTGATGATTCACCCAGTGTCAGTTGATTCACCCAATGTCTGATGATTCACCCAGTGTCTGATGATTCACCCAGTGTCTGATGATTCACTCAGTGTCTGACGATTCACCCAGTGCCTGATGATTCACCCAGTGTCAGATGATTCACTCAGTGTCTGATGATTCACCCAATGTCAGATGATTCACCCAATGTCAGATGATTCACCCAGTGTCAGATGATTCACCCAGTGTCTGATGATTCACTCAGTGTCTGATGATTCACCCAATGTCAGATGATTCACCAAGTGTCAGATGATTCACCCAGTGTCAGATGATTCACCCAGTGCCTGATGATTCACTCAGTGTCAGATGATTCACCCAATATCTGATGATTCACTCAGTGTCTGGTGATTCACTCAGTCTCTGAAGATTCTCCCAGTGTCTGATGATTCACTCAGTGTCAGATGATTCACCCAGTGTCTGATGATTCACCCAGTGTCTGATGATTCACCAGGTGTCTGATGATTCACTCAGTGTCAGAATATTCACCCAGTGTCTGATGATTCACCCAGTGTCTGATGATTCACTCAGTGTCAGATGATTCACCCAGTGTCTGATGATTCACCCAGTGTCAGATGATTCACCCAGTATCTGATGATTCACTCAGTGTCTGATGATTCACCCAGTGTCTGATGATTCACCCAGTGTCTGATGATTCACCCAGTGTCTGATGATTCACTCAGTGTCTGATGATTCACCCAGTGTCTGATGATTCACCCAGTGTCTGCTGATTCACTCAGTGTCAGATGATTCACCCAATGTCTGATGATTCACCCAGTGTCTGATGATTCACCCAGTGTCTGATGCTTCACCCAGTGTCAGATGATTCACTCAGTGTCAGATGATTCACCCAGTGTCTGATGATTCACCCAATGTCTGGTGATTCACCCAGTGTCAGATGATTCACCCAGTGTCAGATGATTCACCCAGTGTCAAATGATTCACCCAGTGTCAGATGATTCACCCAGTGTCAGATGATTCACCCAATGTCTGATGATTCACCCAGTGTCTGATGATTCACCCAGTGTCTGATGATTCACCCAGTGTCTGATGATTCACTCAGTGTAAGATGATTCAACCAATGTCTGATGATTCACCCAGTGTCTGATGATTCACCCAGTGTCTGATGATTCACCCAGTGTCTGATGATTCACCCAGTGTCAGATGATTCACTCAGTGTCAGATGATTCACCCAGTGTCTGATGATTCACCCAGTGTCAGATGATTCACCCAATGTCTGATGATTCACCCAGTGTCAGATGATTCACCCAGTGTCAGATGATTCACCCAATGTCTGATGATTCAGGCAGTGTCTGATGATTCACCCAGTGTCTGATGATTCACCCAGTGTCAGTTGATTCACCCAATGTCTGATGATTCACCCAGTGTCTGATGATTCACCCAGTGTCTGATGATTCACTCAGTGTCTGACGATTCACCCAGTGCCTGATGATTCACCCAGTGTCAGATGATTCACTCAGTGTCTGATGATTCACCCAATGTCAGATGATTCACCCAATGTCAGATGATTCACCCAGTGTCAGATGATTCACCCAGTGTCTGATGATTCACTCAGTGTCTGATGATTCACCCAATGTCAGATGATTCACCAAGTGTCAGATGATTCACCCAGTGTCAGATGATTCACCCAGTGCCTGATGATTCACTCAGTGTCAGATGATTCACCCAATATCTGATGATTCACCCAGTGTCTGATGATTCACTCAGTGTCAGATGATTCACTCAGTGTGAGATGATTCACTCAGTCTCTGATGATTCACCCAGTGTCAGATGATTCACCCAGTGTCAGATGATTCACTCAGTGTCTGATGATTCACTCAGTGTCAGATGATTCACCCAGTGGCTGATGGTTCACTCAGTGTCAGATGATTCACCCAGTGTCTGATGATTCACTCAGTGTCAGATGATTCACCCAATGTCTGATGATTCACCCAGTGTCTGATGATTCACCCAGTGTCTGATGATTCACTCAGTGTCTGATGATTCACCCAGTGTCTGATGATTCACTCAGTCTCTGATGATTCACTCAGTGTCTGATGATTCACCCAATGTCTGATGATTCACTCAGTGTCTGATGATTCACTCAGTCTCTGAAGATTCACCCAGTGTCTGATGATTCACTCAGTGTCAGATGATTCACCCAGTGTCTGATGATTCACCCAGTGTCTGATGATTCACCCAGTGTCAGACGATTCACCCAGTGTCTGATGATTCACCCAGTGTCTGATGATTCACTCAGTGTCAGATGATTCACCCAGTGTCTGATGATTCACCCAGTGTCTGATGATTCACTCAGTGTCAGATGATTCACTCAGTGTCTAATGATTCACTCAGTGTCTGATGATTCACCCAGTGTCTGATGATTCACCCAGTGTCAGATGATTCACTCAGTGTCAGATGATTCACTCAGTGTCTGATGATTCACTCAGTGTCTGATGATTCATATAGTGTCTGATGATTCATCCAGTGTCTGATGATTCACCCAGTGTCAGATGATTCACTCAGATTCTGATGATTCACTCAGTGTCAGATGATTCACTGATTCACTCAGAGTCTGATGATTCACTCAGTGTCTGAAGATTCATCCAGTGTCTGATGATTCACCCAGTGTCTGATGATTCACACAGTGTCAGATGATTCACTCAGTGTCAGATGATTCACTGATTCACTCAGTGTCTGATGATTCACTCAGTGTCTGATGATTCACCCAGTGTCTGTTGATTCACTCAGTTTCAGATGATTCATCCAGTGTCTGATGATTCACTCAGTGTCTGATGATTCACTCAGTGTCTGATGATTCATGTCAGATGATTCACTCAGTGTCTGATGATTCACTCAGTGTCTGATGATTCACTCAGTGTCTGATGATTCACTCAGTGTCAGATGATTCACTGATTCACTCAGTGTCTGATGATTCACTCAGTGTCTGATGATTCACCCAGTGTCTGATGATTCACTCAGTTTCAGATGATTCATCCAGTGTCTGATGATTCACTCAGTGTCTGATGATTCACTCAGTGTCTGATGATTCATGTCAGATGATTCACTCAGTGTCTGATGATTCACTCAGTTTCAGATGATTCATCCAGTGTCTGATGATTCACCCAGTGTCTGATGATTCACCCAGTGTCTGATGATTCACTCAGTGTCTGATGATTCACACAGTGTCTGATGATTCACTCAATCTCAGATGATTCACCCAGTGTCTGACTATTCTCCCAGTGCCTGATGATTCACTCAGTGTCTGATGATTCACTCAGTGTCTGATGATTCACCCAGTGTCTGATGATTCTGATGATTCACTCAGTGTCAGATGATTCACCCAGTGTCTGATGATTCACTCAGTGTCTGATGATTCACCCAGTGTCTGATGATTCTGATGATTCACTCAGCGTCTGATGATTCACCCAGTGTCTGATGATTCACTCAGTTTCAGATGATTCATCCAGTGTCTGATGATTCACTCAGTGTCTGATGATTCACTCAGTGTCTGATGATTCATGTCAGATGATTCACTCAGTGTCTGATGATTCACTCAGTGTCTGATGATTCACTCAGTGTCTGATGATTCACTCAGTTTCAGATGATTCATCCAGTGTCTGATGATTCACCCAGTGTCTGATGATTCACCCAGTGTCTGATGATTCACTCAGTGTCTGATGATTCACACAGTGTCTGATGATTCACTCAATCTCAGATGATTCACCCAGTGTCTGACTATTCACTCAGTGTCTGATGATTCACCCAGTGTCTGATGATTCACTCAGTGTCTGATGATTCACCCAGTGTCTGATGATTCACCGAGTGTCTGATGATTCACCCAGTGTCTGATGATTCACTCAGTGTCTGATGATTCACTCAGTGTCTGATGATTCACCCAGTGTCTGATGATTCACTCAGTGTCTGATGATTCACTCAGTGTCTGATGATTCACCGAGTGTCTGATGATTCACCCAGTGTCTGATGATTCACTCAGTGTCTGATGATTCACCCAGTGTCTGATGATTCACCCAGTGTCTGATGATTCACCCAGTGTCTGATGATTCACTCAGTGTCTGATGATTCACCCAGTGTCTGATGATTCACCCAGTGTCTGATGATTCACCCAGTGTCGGATGATTCACCCAGTGTCGGATGATTCACCCAATGTCTGATGATTCACTCAGTGTCTGATGATTCACTCAGTGTCTGATGATTCACCCAGTGTCAGATGATTCACTCAGTGTCAGATGATTCACCCAGTGTCTGATGATTCACTCAGTGTCTGATGATTCACTCAATGTCTGATGATTCACGCAGTGTCTGATGATTCTGATGATTCACCCAGTGTCCGATGATTCACGCAGTGTCCGATGATTCACCCAGTGTCAGATGATTCACCCAGTGTCTGATGATTCACTCAGTGTCAGATGATTCACTCAGTGTCTGATGATTCACTCAGTGTCAGATGATTCACTCAGTGTCTGATGATTCACCCAGTGTCAGATGATTCACTCAGTGTCTGATGATTCACTCAGTGTCAGATGATTCACTCAGTGTCTGATGATTCACCCAGTGTCAGATGATTCACTCAGTGTCAGATGATTCACCCAGTGTCAGATGATTCACCCAGTGTCAGATGATTCACCCAGTGTCAGATGATTCACCCAATGTCTGATGATTCACCCAGTGTCTGATGATTCACCCATTGTCTGATGATTCACCCAGTGTCAGATGATACACCCAGTGTCTGATGATTCACTCAGTGTCTGATGATTCACCCAGTGTCTGATGATTCACTCAGTGTCCGATGATTCACCCAGTGTCCGATGATTCACCCAGTGTCCGATGATTCACCCAGTGTCTGATGATTCACTCAGTGTCCGATGATTCACCCAGTGTCCGATGATTCACCCAGTGTCTGATGATTCACCCAGTGTCTGATGATTCACTCAGTTTCTGATGATTCACCCAGTGTCAGATGATTCACTCAGTGTCTGATGATTCACTCAGTGTCTGATGATTCACCCAGTGTCTGATGATTCACTCAGTGTCTGATGATTCATCCAGTGTCTGATGATTCACTCAGTGTCTGATGATTCATCCAGTGTCTGATGATTCATCCAGTGTCTGATGATTCATCCAGTGTCTGATGATTCACTCAGTGTCTGATGATTCACCCAGTGTCTGATGATTCACTCAGTTTCTGATGATTCACCCAGTGTCTGATGATTCACTCAGTTTCTGATGATTCACCCAGTGTCTGATGATTCACCCAGTGTCTGATGATTCACCCAGTGTCTGATGATTCACTCAGTGCCTGATGATTCACTCAGTGTCTGATGATTCACCTAGTGTCTGAATATTCACTCAGTGCCTGATGATTCACCCAGTGTCTGATGATTCACACAGTGCCTGATGATTCACTCAGTGTCTGATGATTCACCCAGTGTCTGATGATTCACTCAGTGTCTGATGATTCACTCAGCGTCTAATGATTTACTCAGTGTCTGATGATTCACTCAGTGTCTGATGATTCACTCAGTTTCAGATGATTAACCAGTGTCTGATGATTCACCCAGTGTCTGATGATTCACCCAGTGTCTGATGATTCACTCAGTGTCTGATGATTCACTCAGTATCAGATGATTCACCCAGTGTCTGATGATTCACTCAGTGCCTAATGATTCACTCAGTGTCTGATGATTCACGCAGTGTCTGATGATTCACTCAGTATCAGATGATTTACCCAGTGTCTGATGATTCACTCAGTGCCTGATGATTCACTCAGTGTCTGATGATTCATCCAGTGTCTGATGATTCACTCAGTGTCTGATGATTCACTCAGTTTCAGATGATTCACTCAGTTTCAGATGATTCACCCAGTGTCTGATGATTCACTCAGTGTCTGATGATTCACTCAGTGTCTGATGATTCATTCAGTGTCAGATGATTCACTCAGTGTCTGATGATTCATCCAGTGTCTGATGATTCACTCAGTGTCTGATGATTCACTCAGTGTCTGATGATTCATCCAGTGTCTGATGATTCATCCAGTGTCTGATGATTCACTCAGTGTCTGATGATTCACTCAGTGTCTGATGATTCATCCAGTGTCTGATGATTCATCCAGTGTCTGATGATTCACTCAGTCTCTGAAGATTCACCCAGTGTCTGATGATTCACTCAGTCTCTGATGATTCACCCAGTGTCTGATGATTCACTCAGTCTCTGATGATTCACCCAGTGTCTGATGATTCACCCAGTGTCAGATGATTCACCCAGTGTCTGATGATTCACGCAGTGTCTGATGATTCACGCAGTGTCTGATAATTCACCCAGTGTCTGATGATTCACCCAGTGTCAGTTGATTCACCCAATGTCTGATGATTCACCCAGTGTCTGATGATTCACCCAGTGTCAGATGATTCACCCAATGTCAGATGATTCACCCAATGTCAGATGATTCACCCAGTGTCAGATGATTCACCCAGTGTCAGATGATTCACCCAGTGTCTGATGATTCACCCAATGTCAGATGATTCACCCAGTGTCTGATGATTCACTCAGTGTCTGATGATTCACCCAGTGTCTGATGATTCACCCAGTGCCTGATGATTCACCCAGTGTCTGATGATTCACTCAGTGTCTGATGATTCACCCAGTGTCAGATGATTCACCCAGTGTCTGATGATTCACCCAGTGTCTGATGATTCACCCAGTGTCTGATGATTCACTCAGTGTCTGATGATTCACTCAGTGTCAGATGATTCACCCAATGTCTGATGATTCACCCAGTGTCTGATGTTTCACCCAGTGTCTGATGATTCACCCAGTGTCTGATGATTCACCCAGTGTCTGATGATTCACCCAGTGTCAGATGATTCACCCAGTGTCAGATGATTCACCCAGTGTCTGATGATTCACTCAGTGTCAGATGATTCACTCAGTGTCTGATGATTCACCCAGTGTCTGATGATTCACCCAGTGTCAGATGATTCACCCAGTGTCTGATGATTCACCCAGTGTCTGATGATTCACCCAGTGTCTGATGATTCACTCAGTGTCTGATGATTCACTCAGTGTCTGACGATTCACCCAGTGCCTGATGATTCACCCAGTGTCAGATGATTCACTCAGTGTCTGATGATTCACCCAATGTCAGATGATTCACCCAATGTCAGATGATTCACCGTGTCAGATGATTCACCCAGTGTCTGATGATTCACTCAGTGTCTGATGATTCACCCAATGTCAGATGATTCACCCATTGTCAGATGATTCACCCAGTGTCAGATGATTCACCCAGTGTCAGATGATTCACCCAGTGCCTGATGATTCACTCAGTGTCTGATGATTCACCCAGTGTCAGATGATTCACTCAGTGTCTGATGATTCACCCAGTGTCTGATGATTCACTCAGTGTCAGATGATTCACCCAATATCTGATGATTCACCCAGTGTCTGATGATTCACTCAGTGTCAGATGATTCACTCAGTGTGAGATGATTCACTCAGTCTCTGATGATTCACCCAGTGTCTGATGATTCACCCAGTGTCAGATGATTCACCCAGTGTCAGATGATTCACTCAGTGTCTGATGATTCACTCAGTGTCAGATGATTCACCCAGTGTCTGATGATTCACTCAGTGTCAGATGATTCACCCAGTGTCTGATGATTCACTCAGTGTCAGATGATTCACCCAATGTCTGATGATTCACCCAGTGTCTGATGATTCACCCAGTGTCTGATGATTCACCCAGTGTCTGATGATTCACTAAGTGTCTGATGATTCACCCAGTGTCTGATGATTCACTCAGTCTCTGATGATTCACCCAGTGTCTGATGATTCACTCAGTCTCTGATGATTCACCCAGTGTCTGATGATTCACCCAATGTCTGATGATTCACTCAGTGTCTGATGATTCACTCAGTCTCTGAAGATTCACCCAGTGTCTGATGATTCCCTCAGTCTCTGATGATTCACCCAGTGTCTGATGATTCACTCAGTCTCTGATGATTCACCCAGTGTCTGATGATTCACCCAGTGTCAGATGATTCACGCAGTGTCTGATGATTCACGCAGTGTCTGATGATTCACGCAGTGTCTGATGATTCACCCAGTGTCTGATGATTCACCCAGTGTCAGTTGATTCACCCAATGCCTGATGATTCACCCAGTGTCTGATGATTCACCCAGTGTCAGATGATTCACCCAATGTCAGATGATTCACCCAATGTCAGATGATTCACCCAGTGTCAGATGATTCACCCAGTGTCAGATGATTCACCCAGTGTCAGATGATTCACCCAGTGTCTGATGATTCACCCAATGTCTGATGATTCACTCAGTGTCTGATGATTCACCCAGTGTCTGATGATTCACCCAGTGCCTGATGATTCACCCAGTGTCTGATGATTCACTCAGTGTCTGATGATTCACCCAGTGTCAGATGATTCACCCAGTGTCTGATGATTCACCCAGTGTCTGATGATTCACCTAGTGTCTGATGATTCACCCAGTGTCTGATGATTCACTCGGTGTCTGATGATTCACTCAGTGTCAGATGATTCACCCAATGTCTGATGATTCACCCAGTGTCTGATGTTTCACCCAGTGTCTGATGATTCACCCAGTGTCTGATGATTCACCCAATGTCTGATGATTCACCCAGTGTCAGATGATTCACCCAGTGTCAGATGATTCACCCAGTGTTTGATGATTCACCCAGTGTCTGATGATTCACTCAGTGTCAGATGATTCACTCAGTGTCTGATGATTCACCCAGTGTCTGATGATTCACCCAATGTCAGATGATTCACCCAGTGTCAGATGATTCACCCAGTGTCAGATGATTCACCCAGTGTCTGATGATTCACTCAGTGTCTGATGATTCATCCAGTGTCTGACGATTCACCCAATGTCAGATGATTCACCCAATATCAGATGATTCACGCAGTGTCAGATGATTTACCCTGTGTCAGATGATTCACCCAATGTCAGATGATTCACCCAGTGTCAGATGATTCACCCAGTGTCTGATGATTCACTCAGTGTCTGATGATTCACCCAATGTCAGATGATTCACCCAATGTCAGATGACTCACCCAGATGATTCACCCAGTGTCTGATGATTCACTCAGTGTCTGATGTTTCACCCAGTGTCAGATGATTCACTCAGTGTCTGATGATTCACCCAGTGTCTGATGATTCACTCAGTGTTAGATGATTCACCCAATATCTGATGATTCACTCAGTGTCTGATGATTCACTCAGTGTCAGATGATTCACTCAGTGTGAGATGATTCACTCAGTCTCTGATGATTCACCCAGTGTCTGATGATTCACTCAGTGTCAGATGATTCACTCAGTCTCTGATGATTCACCCAGTGTCTGATGATTCACTCAGTGTCAGATGATTCACTCAGTGTGAGATGATTCACTCAGTCTCTGATGATTCACCCAGTGTCAGATGAATCACCCAGTGTCAGATGATTCACTCAGTGTCTGATGATACACTCAGTGTCAGATGATTCAGCCAGTGGCTGATGATTCACTCAGTGTCAGATGATTCACCCAGTGTCTGATGATTCACTCAGTGTCAGATGATTCACCCAATGTCTGATGATTCACCCAGTGTCTGATGATTCACCCAGTGTCTGATGATTCACTAAGTGTCTGATGATTCACCCAGTGTCTGATGATTCACTCAGTCTCTGATGATTCACCCAGTGTCTGATGATTCACTCAGTCTCTGATGATTCACCCAGTGTCTGATGATTCACTCAGTGTCTGATGATTCACCCAATGTCTGATGATTCACTCAGTGTCTGATGATTCACTCAGTCTCTGAAGATTCTCCCAGTGTCTGATGATTCACTCAGTGTCAGATGATTCACCCAGTGTCTGATGATTCACCCAGTGTCTGATGATTCACCAGGTGTCTGATGATTCACTCAGTGTCAGAATATTCACCCAGTGTCTGATGATTCACCCAGTGTCTGATGATTCACTCAGTGTCAGATGATTCACCCAGTGTCTGATGATTCACCCAGTGTCTGATGATTCACCCAGTGTCTGATGATTCACTCAGTGTCTGATGATTCACCCAGTGTCTGATGATTCACCCAGTGTCTGCTGATTCACTCAGTGTCAGATGATTCACCCAATGTCTGATGATTCACCCAGTGTCTGATGATTCACCCAGTGTCTGATGCTTCACCCAGTGTCAGATGATTCACTCAGTGTCAGATGATTCACCCAGTGTCTGATGATTCACCCAATGTCTGGTGATTCACCCAGTGTCAGATGATTCACCCAGTGTCAGATGATTCACCCAGTGTCAAATGATTCACCCAGTGTAAGATGATTCACCCAGTGTCAGATGATTCACCCAATGTCTGATGATTCACCCAGTGTCTGATGATTCACCCAGTGTCTGCTGATTCACCCAGTGTCTGATGATTCACCCAGTGTCTGATGATTCACTCAGTGTAAGATGATTCAACCAATGTCTGATGATTCACCCAGTGTCTGATGATTCACCCAGTGTCTGATGATTCACCCAGTGTCTGATGATTCACCCAGTGTCAGATGATTCACTCAGTGTCAGATGATTCACCCAGTGTCTGATGATTCACCCAGTGTCAGATGATTCACCCAATGTCTGATGATTCACCCAGTGTCAGATGATTCACCCAGTGTCAGATGATTCACCCAGTGTCAGATGATTCACCCAATGTCTGATGATTCAGGCAGTGTCTGATGATTCACCCAGTGTCTGATGATTCACCCAGTGTCAGTTGATTCACCCAATGTCTGATGATTCACCCAGTGTCTGATGATTCACCCAGTGTCTGATGATTCACTCAGTGTCTGACGATTCACCCAGTGCCTGATGATTCACCCAGTGTCAGATGATTCACTCAGTGTCTGATGATTCACCCAATGTCAGATGATTCACCCAATGTCAGATGATTCACCCAGTGTCAGATGATTCACCCAGTGTCTGATGATTCACTCAGTGTCTGATGATTCACCCAATGTCAGATGATTCACCAAGTGTCAGATGATTCACCCAGTGTCAGATGATTCACCCAGTGCCTGATGATTCACTCAGTGTCAGATGATTCACCCAATATCTGATGATTCACCCAGTGTCTGATGATTCACTCAGTGTCAGATGATTCACTCAGTGTGAGATGATTCACTCAGTGTCAGATGATTCACCCAGTGTCTGATGATTCACTCAGTGTCAGATGATTCACCCAATGTCTGATGATTCACCCAGTGTCTGATGATTCACCCAGTGTCTGATGATTCACCCAGTGTCTGATGATTCACTAAGTGTCTGATGATTCACCCAGTGTCTGATGATTCACTCAGTCTCTGATGATTCACCCAGTGTCTGATGATTCACTCAGTCTCTGATGATTCACCCAGTGTCTGATGATTCACCCAATGTCTGATGATTCACTCAGTGTCTGATGATTCACTCAGTCTCTGAAGATTCACCCAGTGTCTGATGATTCCCTCAGTCTCTGATGATTCACCCAGTGTCTGATGATTCACTCAGTCTCTGATGATTCACCCAGTGTCTGATGATTCACCCAGTGTCAGATGATTCACGCAGTGTCTGATGATTCACGCAGTGTCTGATGATTCACGCAGTGTCTGATGATTCACCCAGTGTCTGATGATTCACCCAGTGTCAGTTGATTCACCCAATGCCTGATGATTCACCCAGTGTCTGATGATTCACCCAGTGTCAGATGATTCACCCAATGTCAGATGATTCACCCAATGTCAGATGATTCACCCAGTGTCAGATGATTCACCCAGTGTCAGATGATTCACCCAGTGTCAGATGATTCACCCAGTGTCTGATGATTCACCCAATGTCTGATGATTCACTCAGTGTCTGATGATTCACCCAGTGTCTGATGATTCACCCAGTGCCTGATGATTCACCCAGTGTCTGATGATTCACTCAGTGTCTGATGATTCACCCAGTGTCAGATGATTCACCCAGTGTCTGATGATTCACCCAGTGTCTGATGATTCACCTAGTGTCTGATGATTCACCCAGTGTCTGATGATTCACTCGGTGTCTGATGATTCACTCAGTGTCAGATGATTCACCCAATGTCTGATCATTCACCCAGTGTCTGATGTTTCACCCAGTGTCTGATGATTCACCCAGTGTCTGATGATTCACCCAATGTCTGATGATTCACCCAGTGTCAGATGATTCACCCAGTGTCAGATGATTCACCCAGTGTTTGATGATTCACCCAGTGTCTGATGATTCACTCAGTGTCAGATGATTCACTCAGTGTCTGATGATTCACCCAGTGTCTGATGATTCACCCAATGTCAGATGATTCACCCAGTGTCAGATGATTCACCCAGTGTCAGATGATTCACCCAGTGTCTGATGATTCACTCAGTGTCTGATGATTCACCCAGTGTCTGACGATTCACCCAATGTCAGATGATTCACCCAATATCAGATGATTCACGCAGTGTCAGATGATTTACCCTGTGTCAGATGATTCACCCAATGTCAGATGATTCACCCAGTGTCAGATGATTCACCCAGTGTCTGATGATTCACTCAGTGTCTGATGATTCACCCAATGTCAGATGATTCACCCAATGTCAGATGACTCACCCAGATGATTCACCCAGTGTCAGATGATTCACCCAGTGTCTGATGATTCACTCAGTGTCTGATGATTCACCCAATGTCTGATGATTCACCCAGTGTCTGATGATTCACCCAGTGTCTGATGCTTCACCCAGTGTCAGATGATTCACTCAGTGTCAGATGATTCACCCAGTGTCTGATGATTCACCCAATGTCTGGTGATTCACCCAGTGTCAGATGATTCACCCAGTGTCAGATGATTCACCCAGTGTCAAATGATTCACCCAGTGTAAGATGATTCACCCAGTGTCAGATGATTCACCCAATGTCTGATGATTCACCCAGTGTCTGATGATTCACCCAGTGTCTGCTGATTCACCCAGTGTCTGATGATTCACCCAGTGTCTGATGATTCACTCAGTGTAAGATGATTCAACCAATGTCTGATGATTCACCCAGTGTCTGATGATTCACCCAGTGTCTGATGATTCACCCAGTGTCTGATGATTCACCCAGTGTCAGATGATTCACTCAGTGTCAGATGATTCACCCAGTGTCTGATGATTCACCCAGTGTCAGATGATTCACCCAATGTCTGATGATTCACCCAGTGTCAGATGATTCACCCAGTGTCAGATGATTCACCCAGTGTCAGATGATTCACCCAATGTCTGATGATTCAGGCAGTGTCTGATGATTCACCCAGTGTCTGATGATTCACCCAGTGTCAGTTGATTCACCCAATGTCTGATGATTCACCCAGTGTCTGATGATTCACCCAGTGTCTGATGATTCACTCAGTGTCTGACGATTCACCCAGTGCCTGATGATTCACCCAGTGTCAGATGATTCACTCAGTGTCTGATGATTCACCCAATGTCAGATGATTCACCCAATGTCAGATGATTCACCCAGTGTCAGATGATTCACCCAGTGTCTGATGATTCACTCAGTGTCTGATGATTCACCCAATGTCAGATGATTCACCAAGTGTCAGATGATTCACCCAGTGTCAGATGATTCACCCAGTGCCTGATGATTCACTCAGTGTCAGATGATTCACCCAATATCTGATGATTCACCCAGTGTCTGATGATTCACTCAGTGTCAGATGATTCACTCAGTGTGAGATGATTCACTCAGTCTCTGATGATTCACCCAGTGTCAGATGATTCACCCAGTGTCAGATGATTCACTCAGTGTCTGATGATTCACTCAGTGTCAGATGATTCACCCAGTGTCTGATGATTCACTCAGTGTCAGATGATTCACCCAGTGTCTGATGATTCACTCAGTGTCAGATGATTCACCCAATGTCTGATGATTCACCCAGTGTCTGATGATTCACCCAGTGTCTGATGATTCACCCAGTGTCTGATGATTCACTAAGTGTCTGATGATTCACCCAGTGTCTGATGATTCACTCAGTCTCTGATGATTCACCCAGTGTCTGATGATTCACTCAGTCTCTGATGATTCACCCAGTGTCTGATGATTCACCCAATGTCTGATGATTCACTCAGTGTCTGATGATTCACTCAGTCTCTGAAGATTCACCCAGTGTCTGATGATTCCCTCAGTCTCTGATGATTCACCCAGTGTCTGATGATTCACTCAGTCTCTGATGATTCACCCAGTGTCTGATGATTCACCCAGTGTCAGATGATTCACGCAGTGTCTGATGATTCACGCAGTGTCTGATGATTCACGCAGTGTCTGATGATTCACCCAGTGTCTGATGATTCACCCAGTGTCAGTTGATTCACCCAATGCCTGATGATTCACCCAGTGTCTGATGATTCACCCAGTGTCAGATGATTCACCCAATGTCAGATGATTCACCCAATGTCAGATGATTCACCCAGTGTCAGATGATTCACCCAGTGTCAGATGATTCACCCAGTGTCAGATGATTCACCCAGTGTCTGATGATTCACCCAATGTCTGATGATTCACTCAGTGTCTGATGATTCACCCAGTGTCTGATGATTCACCCAGTGCCTGATGATTCACCCAGTGTCTGATGATTCACTCAGTGTCTGATGATTCACCCAGTGTCAGATGATTCACCCAGTGTCTGATGATTCACCCAGTGTCTGATGATTCACCTAGTGTCTGATGATTCACCCAGTGTCTGATGATTCACTCGGTGTCTGATGATTCACTCAGTGTCAGATGATTCACCCAATGTCTGATCATTCACCCAGTGTCTGATGTTTCACCCAGTGTCTGATGATTCACCCAGTGTCTGATGATTCACCCAATGTCTGATGATTCACCCAGTGTCAGATGATTCACCCAGTGTCAGATGATTCACCCAGTGTTTGATGATTCACCCAGTGTCTGATGATTCACTCAGTGTCAGATGATTCACTCAGTGTCTGATGATTCACCCAGTGTCTGATGATTCACCCAATGTCAGATGATTCACCCAGTGTCAGATGATTCACCCAGTGTCAGATGATTCACCCAGTGTCTGATGATTCACTCAGTGTCTGATGATTCACCCAGTGTCTGACGATTCACCCAATGTCAGATGATTCACCCAATATCAGATGATTCACGCAGTGTCAGATGATTTACCCTGTGTCAGATGATTCACCCAATGTCAGATGATTCACCCAGTGTCAGATGATTCTCCCAGTGTCTGATGATTCACTCAGTGTCTGATGATTCACCCAATGACAGATGATTCACCCAATGTCAGATGACTCACCCAGATGATTCACCCAGTGTCTGATGATTCACTCAGTGTCTGATGATTCACCCAGTGTCAGATGATTCACTCAGTGTCTGATGATTCACCCAGTGTCTGATGATTCACTCAGTGTTAGATGATTCACCCAATATCTGATGATTCACTCAGTGTCTGATGATTCACTCAGTGTCAGATGATTCACTCAGTGTGAGATGATTCACTCAGTCTCTGATGATTCACCCAGTGTCTGATGATTCACTCAGTGTCAGATGATTCACTCAGTCTCTGATGATTCACCCAGTGTCTGATGATTCACTCAGTGTCAGATGATTCACTCAGTGTGAGATGATTCACTCAGTCTCTGATGATTCACCCAGTGTCAGATGAATCACCCAGTGTCAGATGATTCACTCAGTGTCTGATGATACACTCAGTGTCAGATGATTCAGCCAGTGGCTGATGATTCACTCAGTGTCAGATGATTCACCCAGTGTCTGATGATTCACTCAGTGTCAGATGATTCACCCAATGTCTGATGATTCACCCAGTGTCTGATGATTCACCCAGTGTCTGATGATTCACTAAGTGTCTGATGATTCACCCAGTGTCTGATGATTCACTCAGTCTCTGATGATTCACCCAGTGTCTGATGATTCACTCAGTCTCTGATGATTCACCCAGTGTCTGATGATTCACTCAGTGTCTGATGATTCACCCAATGTCTGATGATTCACTCAGTGTCTGATGATTCACTCAGTCTCTGAAGATTCTCCCAGTGTCTGATGATTCACTCAGTGTCAGATGATTCACCCAGTGTCTGATGATTCACCCAGTGTCTGATGATTCACCAGGTGTCTGATGATTCACTCAGTGTCAGAATATTCACCCAGTGTCTGATGATTCACCCAGTGTCTGATGATTCACTCAGTGTCAGATGATTCACCCAGTGTCTGATGATTCACCCAGTGTCTGATGATTCACCCAGTGTCTGATGATTCACTCAGTGTCTGATGATTCACCCAGTGTCTGATGATTCACCCAGTGTCTGCTGATTCACTCAGTGTCAGATGATTCACACAATGTCTGATGATTCACCCAGTGTCTGATGATTCACCCAGTGTCTGATGCTTCACCCAGTGTCAGATGATTCACTCAGTGTCAGATGATTCACCCAGTGTCTGATGATTCACCCAATGTCTGGTGATTCACCCAGTGCCAGATGATTCACCCAGTGTCAGATGATTCACCCAGTGTCAAATGATTCACCCAGTGTAAGATGATTCACCCAGTGTCAGATGATTCACCCAATGTCTGATGATTCACCCAGTGTCTGATGATTCACCCAGTGTCTGCTGATTCACCCAGTGTCTGATGATTCACCCAGTGTCTGATGATTCACTCAGTGTAAGATGATTCAACCAATGTCTGATGATTCACCCAGTGTCTGATGATTCACCCAGTGTCTGATGATTCACCCAGTGTCTGATGATTCACCCAGTGTCAGATGATTCACTCAGTGTCAGATGATTCACCCAGTGTCTGATGATTCACCCAGTGTCAGATGATTCACCCAATGTCTGATGATTCACCCAGTGTCAGATGATTCACCCAGTGTCAGATGATTCACCCAGTGTCAGATGATTCACCCAATGTCTGATGATTCAGGCAGTGTCTGATGATTCACCCAGTGTCTGATGATTCACCCAGTGTCAGTTGATTCACCCAATGTCTGATGATTCACCCAGTGTCTGATGATTCACCCAGTGTCTGATGATTCACTCAGTGTCTGACGATTCACCCAGTGCCTGATCATTCACCCAGTGTCAGATGATTCACTCAGTGTCTGATGATTCACCCAATGTCAGATGATTCACCCAATGTCAGATGATTCACCCAGTGTCAGATGATTCACCCAGTGTCTGATGATTCACTCAGTGTCTGATGATTCACCCAATGTCAGATGATTCACCAAGTGTCAGATGATTCACCCAGTGTCAGATGATTCACCCAGTGCCTGATGATTCACTCAGTGTCAGATGATTCACCCAATATCTGATGATTCACCCAGTGTCTGATGATTCACTCAGTGTCAGATGATTCACTCAGTGTGAGATGATTCACTCAGTCTCTGATGATTCACCCAGTGTCAGATGATTCACCCAGTGTCAGATGATTCACTCAGTGTCTGATGATTCACTCAGTGTCAGATGATTCACCCAGTGGCTGATGATTCACTCAGTGTCAGATGATTCACCCAGTGTCTGATGATTCACTCAGTGTCAGATGATTCACCCAATGTCTGATGATTCACCCAGTGTCTGATGATTCACCCAGTGTCTGATGATTCACTCAGTGTCTGATGATTCACCCAGTGTCTGATGATTCACTCAGTCTCTGATGATTCACTCAGTGTCTGATGATTCACTCAGTGTCAGATGATTCACCCAGTGTCTGATGATTCACTCAGTGTCTGATGATTCACCCAATGTCTGATGATTCACTCAGTGTCTGATGATTCACTCAGTCTCTGAAGATTCACCCAGTGTCTGATGATTCACTCAGTGTCAGATGATTCACCCAGTGTCTGATGATTCACCCAGTGTCTGATGATTCACCCAGTGTCAGACGATTCACCCAGTGTCTGATGATTCACCCAGTGTCTGATGATTCACTCAGTGTCAGATGATTCACCCAGTGTCTGATGATTCACCCAGTGTCTGATGATTCACCCAGTGTCTGATGATTCACCCAGTGTCTAATGATTCACCCAGTGTCAGATGATTCACCCAGTATCTGATGATTCACTCAGTGTCAGATGATTCACTCAGTGTCTAATGATTCACTCAGTGTCTGATGATTCACCCAGTGTCTGATGATTCACCCAGTGTCAGATGATTCACTCAGTGTCTGATGATTCACTCAGTGTCTGATGATTCACTCAGTGTCAGATGATTCACTCAGTGTCTGATGATTCATACAGTGTCTGATGATTCATCCAGTGTCTGATGATTCACCCAGTGTCAGATGATTCACTCAGATTCTGATGATTCACTCAGTGTCAGATGATTCACTGATTCACTCAGTGTCTGATGATTCACTCAGTGTCTGAAGATTCATCCAGTGTCTGATGATTCACCCAGTGTCTGATGATTCACACAGTGTCAGATGATTCACTCAGTGTCAGATGATTCACTGATTCACTCAGTGTCTGATGATTCACTCAGTGTCTGATGATTCACCCAGTGTCTGATGATTCACTCAGTTTCAGATGATTCATCCAGTGTCTGATGATTCACTCAGTGTCTGATGATTCACTCAGTGTCTGATGATTCATGTCAGATGATTCACTCAGTGTCTGATGATTCACTCAGTGTCTGATGATTCACTCAGTGTCTGATGATTCACTCAGTTTCAGATGATTCATCCAGTGTCTGATGATTCACCCAGTGTCTGATGATTCACCCAGTGTCTGATGATTCACTCAGTGTCTGATGATTCACACAGTGTCTGATGATTCACTCAATCTCAGATGATTCACCCAGTGTCTGACTATTCTCCCAGTGCCTGATGATTCACTCAGTGTCTGATGATTCACCCAGTGTCTGATGATTCTGATGATTCACTCAGTGTCAGATGATTCACCCAGTGTCTGATGATTCACTCAGTGTCTGATGATTCACCCAGTGTCTGATGATTCACCCAGTGTCTGATGATTCACCCAGTGTCTGATGATTCACTCAGTGTCAGATGATTCACCCAGTGTCTGATGATTCACCCAGTGTCTGATGATTCACTCAGTGTCAGATGATTCACCCAGTGTCTGATGATTCACCCAGTGTCAGATGATTCACCCAGTATCTGATGATTCACTCAGTGTCAGATGATTCACTCAGTGTCTAATGATTCACTCAGTGTCTGATGATTCACCCAGTGTCTGATGATTCACCCAGTGTCAGATGATTCACTCAGTGTCAGATGATTCACTCAGTGTCTGATGATTCACTCAGTGTCTGATGATTCACTCAGTGTCAGATGATTCATATAGTGTCTGATGATTCATCCAGTGTCTGATGATTCACCCAGTGTCAGATGATTCACTCAGATTCTGATGATTCACTCAGTGTCAGATGATTCACTGATTCACTCAGAGTCTGATGATTCACTCAGTGTCTGAAGATTCATCCAGTGTCTGATGATTCACCCAGTGTCTGATGATTCACACAGTGTCAGATGATTCACTCAGTGTAAGATGATTCACTGATTCACTCAGTGTCTGATGATTCACTCAGTGTCTGATGATTCACCCAGTGTCTGTTGATTCACTCAGTTTCAGATGATTCATCCAGTGTCTGATGATTCACTCAGTGTCTGATGATTCACTCAGTGTCTGATGATTCATGTCAGATGATTCACTCAGTGTCTGATGATTCACTCAGTGTCTGATGATTCACCCAGTGTCTGATGATTCACTCAGTGTCTGATGATTCACTCAGTGTCAGATGATTCACTGATTCACTCAGTGTCTGATGATTCACTCAGTGTCTGATGATTCACCCAGTGTCTGATGATTCACTCAGTTTCAGATGATTCATCCAGTGTCTGATGATTCACTCAGTGTCTGATGATTCACTCAGTGTCTGATGATTCATGTCAGATGATTCACTCAGTGTCTGATGATTCACTCAGTTTCAGATGATTCATCCAGTGTCTGATGATTCACCCAGTGTCTGATGATTCACCCAGTGTCTGATGATTCACTCAGTGTCTGATGATTCACACAGTGTCTGATGATTCACTCAATCTCAGATGATTCACCCAGTGTCTGACTATTCTCCCAGTGCCTGATGATTCACTCAGTGTCTGATGATTCACTCAGTGTCTGATGATTCACCCAGTGTCTGATGATTCTGATGATTCACTCAGTGTCAGATGATTCACCCAGTGTCTGATGATTCACTCAGTGTCTGATGATTCACCCAGTGTCTGATGATTCTGATGATTCACTCAGCGTCTGATGATTCACCCAGTGTCTGATGATTCACTCAGTTTCAGATGATTCATCCAGTGTCTGATGATTCACTCAGTGTCTGATGATTCACTCAGTGTCTGATGATTCATGTCAGATGATTCACTCAGTGTCTGATGATTCACTCAGTGTCTGATGATTCACTCAGTGTCTGATGATTCACTCAGTTTCAGATGATTCATCCAGTGTCTGATGATTCACCCAGTGTCTGATGATTCACCCAGTGTCTGATGATTCACTCAGTGTCTGATGATTCACACAGTGTCTGATGATTCACTCAATCTCAGATGATTCACCCAGTGTCTGACTATTCACTCAGTGTCTGATGATTCACCCAGTGTCTGATGATTCACTCAGTGTCTGATGATTCACCCAGTGTCTGATGATTCACTCAGTCTCTGATGATTCACCCAGTGTCTGATGATTCACTCAGTGTCTGATGATTCACTCAGTGTCTGATGATTCACCCAGTGTCTGATGATTCACTCAGTGTCTGATGATTCACTCAGTGTCTGATGATTCACCGAGTGTCTGATGATTCACCCAGTGTCTGATGATTCACTCAGTGTCTGATGATTCACCCAGTGTCTGATGATTCACCCAGTGTCTGATGATTCACTCAGTGTCTGATGATTCACCCAGTGTCTGATGATTCACCCAGTGTCTGATGATTCACCCAGTGTCGGATGATTCACCCAATGTCTGATGATTCACTCAGTGTCTGATGATTCACTCAGTGTCTGATGATTCACCCAGTGTCAGATGATTCACTCAGTGTCAGA
This sequence comes from Pristiophorus japonicus, assembly GCF_044704955.1. Taxonomy (NCBI): domain Eukaryota; kingdom Metazoa; phylum Chordata; class Chondrichthyes; family Pristiophoridae; genus Pristiophorus; species Pristiophorus japonicus. The sequence continues at coordinate 27,325,028 of NC_091987.1, read as the reverse complement.
TGATTCACCCAGTGTCTGATGATTCACTCAGTGTCTGATGATTCACTCAATGTCTGATGATTCACGCAGTGTCTGATGATTCTGATGATTCACCCAGTGTCCGATGATTCACGCAGTGTCCGATGATTCACCCAGTGTCAGATGATTCACCCAGTGTCTGATGATTCACTCAGTGTCAGATGATTCACTCAGTGTCTGATGATTCACTCAGTGTCAGATGATTCACTCAGTGTCTGATGATTCACCCAGTGTCAGATGATTCACTCAGTGTCTGATGATTCACTCAGTGTCAGATGATTCACTCAGTGTCTGATGATTCACCCAGTGTCAGATGATTCACTCAGTGTCAGATGATTCACCCAGTGTCAGATGATTCACCCAGTGTCAGATGATTCACCCAGTGTCAGATGATTCACCCAATGTCTGATGATTCACCCAGTGTCTGATGATTCACCCAGTGTCTGATGATTCACCCAGTGTCAGATGATACACCCAGTGTCTGATGATTCACTCAGTGTCTGATGATTCACCCAGTGTCCGATGATTCACCCAGTGTCCGATGATTCACCCAGTGTCCGATGATTCACCCAGTGTCTGATGATTCACTCAGTGTCCGATGATTCACCCAGTGTCCGATGATTCACCCAGTGTCTGATGATTCACCCAGTGTCTGATGATTCACTCAGTTTCTGATGATTCACCCAGTGTCTGATGATTCACCCAGTGTCTGATGATTCACCCAGTGTCTGATGATTCACCCAGTGTCGGATGATTCACCCAGTGTCGGATGATTCACCCAATGTCTGATGATTCACTCAGTGTCTGATGATTCACTCAGTGTCTGATGATTCACCCAGTGTCAGATGATTCACTCAGTGTCAGATGATTCACCCAGTGTCTGATGATTCACTCAGTGTCTGATGATTCACTCAATGTCTGATGATTCACGCAGTGTCTGATGATTCTGATGATTCACCCAGTGTCCGATGATTCACGCAGTGTCCGATGATTCACCCAGTGTCAGATGATTCACCCAGTGTCTGATGATTCACTCAGTGTCAGATGATTCACTCAGTGTCTGATGATTCACTCAGTGTCAGATGATTCACTCAGTGTCTGATGATTCACCCAGTGTCAGATGATTCACTCAGTGTCTGATGATTCACTCAGTGTCAGATGATTCACTCAGTGTCTGATGATTCACCCAGTGTCAGATGATTCACTCAGTGTCAGATGATTCACCCAGTGTCAGATGATTCACCCAGTGTCAGATGATTCACCCAGTGTCAGATGATTCACCCAATGTCTGATGATTCACCCAGTGTCTGATGATTCACCCAGTGTCTGATGATTCACCCAGTGTCAGATGATACACCCAGTGTCTGATGATTCACTCAGTGTCTGATGATTCACCCAGTGTCTGATGATTCACTCAGTGTCCGATGATTCACCCAGTGTCCGATGATTCACCCAGTGTCCGATGATTCACCCAGTGTCTGATGATTCACTCAGTGTCCGATGATTCACCCAGTGTCCGATGATTCACCCAGTGTCTGATGATTCACCCAGTGTCTGATGATTCACTCAGTTTCTGATGATTCACCCAGTGTCAGATGATTCACTCAGTGTCTGATGATTCACTCAGTGTCTGATGATTCACCCAGTGTCTGATGATTCACTCAGTGTCTGATGATTCATCCAGTGTCTGATGATTCACTCAGTGTCTGATGATTCATCCAGTGTCTGATGATTCATCCAGTGTCTGATGATTCATCCAGTGTCTGATGATTCACCCAGTGTCTGATGATTCACTCAGTTTCTGATGATTCACCCAGTGTCTGATGATTCACTCAGTTTCTGATGATTCACCCAGTGTCTGATGATTCACCCAGTGTCTGATGATTCACCCAGTGTCTGATGATTCACTCAGTGCCTGATGATTCACTCAGTGTCTGATGATTCACCTAGTGTCTGAATATTCACTCAGTGCCTGATGATTCACCCAGTGTCTGATGATTCACACAGTGCCTGATGATTCACTCAGTGTCTGATGATTCACCCAGTGTCTGATGATTCACTCAGTGTCTGATGATTCACTCAGCGTCTAATGATTTACTCAGTGTCTGATGATTCACTCAGTGTCTGATGATTCACTCAGTTTCAGATGATTAACCAGTGTCTGATGATTCACCCAGTGTCTGATGATTCACCCAGTGTCTGATGATTCACTCAGTGTCTGATGATTCACTCAGTATCAGATGATTCACCCAGTGTCTGATGATTCACTCAGTGCCTAATGATTCACTCAGTGTCTGATGATTCACGCAGTGTCTGATGATTCACTCAGTATCAGATGATTTACCCAGTGTCTGATGATTCACTCAGTGCCTGATGATTCACTCAGTGTCTGATGATTCATCCAGTGTCTGATGATTCACTCAGTGTCTGATGATTCACTCAGTTTCAGATGATTCACTCAGTTTCAGATGATTCACCCAGTGTCTGATGATTCACTCAGTGTCTGATGATTCACTCAGTGTCTGATGATTCATTCAGTGTCAGATGATTCACTCAGTGTCTGATGATTCATCCAGTGTCTGATGATTCATCCAGTGTCTGATGATTCACTCAGTCTCTGAAGATTCACCCAGTGTCTGATGATTCACTCAGTCTCTGATGATTCACCCAGTGTCTGATGATTCACTCAGTCTCTGATGATTCACCCAGTGTCTGATGATTCACCCAGTGTCAGATGATTCACCCAGTGTCTGATGATTCACGCAGTGTCTGATGATTCACGCAGTGTCTGATAATTCACCCAGTGTCTGATGATTCACCCAGTGTCAGTTGATTCACCCAATGTCTGATGATTCACCCAGTGTCTGATGATTCACCCAGTGTCAGATGATTCACCCAATGTCAGATGATTCACCCAATGTCAGATGATTCACCCAGTGTCAGATGATTCACCCAGTGTCAGATGATTCACCCAGTGTCTGATGATTCACCCAATGTCAGATGATTCACCCAGTGTCTGATGATTCACTCAGTGTCTGATGATTCACCCAGTGTCTGATGATTCACCCAGTGCCTGATGATTCACCCAGTGTCTGATGATTCACTCAGTGTCTGATGATTCACCCAGTGTCAGATGATTCACCCAGTGTCTGATGATTCACCCAGTGTCTGATGATTCACCCAGTGTCTGATGATTCACTCAGTGTCTGATGATTCACTCAGTGTCAGATGATTCACCCAATGTCTGATGATTCACCCAGTGTCTGATGTTTCACCCAGTGTCTGATGATTCACCCAGTGTCTGATGATTCACCCAGTGTCTGATGATTCACCCAGTGTCAGATGATTCACCCAGTGTCAGATGATTCACCCAGTGTCTGATGATTCACTCAGTGTCAGATGATTCACTCAGTGTCTGATGATTCACCCAGTGTCTGATGATTCACCCAGTGTCAGATGATTCACCCAGTGTCTGATGATTCACCCAGTGTCTGATGATTCACCCAGTGTCTGATGATTCACTCAGTGTCTGATGATTCACTCAGTGTCTGACGATTCACCCAGTGCCTGATGATTCACCCAGTGTCAGATGATTCACTCAGTGTCTGATGATTCACCCAATGTCAGATGATTCACCCAATGTCAGATGATTCACCGTGTCAGATGATTCACCCAGTGTCTGATGATTCACTCAGTGTCTGATGATTCACCCAATGTCAGATGATTCACCCATTGTCAGATGATTCACCCAGTGTCAGATGATTCACCCAGTGTCAGATGATTCACCCAGTGCCTGATGATTCACCCAGTGTCAGATGATTCACTCAGTGTCTGATGATTCACTCAGTGTCAGATGATTCACCCAGTGTCTGATGATTCACTCAGTGTCAGATGATTCACCCAGTGTCTGATGATTCACTCAGTGTCAGATGATTCACCCAATGTCTGATGATTCACCCAGTGTCTGATGATTCACCCAGTGTCTGATGATTCACCCAGTGTCTGATGATTCACTAAGTGTCTGATGATTCACCCAGTGTCTGATGATTCACTCAGTCTCTGATGATTCACCCAGTGTCTGATGATTCACTCAGTCTCTGATGATTCACCCAGTGTCTGATGATTCACCCAATGTCTGATGATTCACTCAGTGTCTGATGATTCACTCAGTCTCTGAAGATTCACCCAGTGTCTGATGATTCCCTCAGTCTCTGATGATTCACCCAGTGTCTGATGATTCACTCAGTCTCTGATGATTCACCCAGTGTCTGATGATTCACCCAGTGTCAGATGATTCACGCAGTGTCTGATGATTCACGCAGTGTCTGATGATTCACGCAGTGTCTGATGATTCACCCAGTGTCTGATGATTCACCCAGTGTCAGTTGATTCACCCAATGCCTGATGATTCACCCAGTGTCTGATGATTCACCCAGTGTCAGATGATTCACCCAATGTCAGATGATTCACCCAATGTCAGATGATTCACCCAGTGTCAGATGATTCACCCAGTGTCAGATGATTCACCCAGTGTCAGATGATTCACCCAGTGTCTGATGATTCACCCAATGTCTGATGATTCACTCAGTGTCTGATGATTCACCCAGTGTCTGATGATTCACCCAGTGCCTGATGATTCACCCAGTGTCTGATGATTCACCCAGTGTCTGATGATTCACCCAGTGTCTGATGATTCAGGCAGTGTCTGATGATTCACCCAGTGTCTGATGATTCACCCAGTGTCAGTTGATTCACCCAATGTCTGATGATTCACCCAGTGTCTGATGATTCACCCAGTGTCTGATGATTCACTCAGTGTCTGACGATTCACCCAGTGCCTGATCATTCACCCAGTGTCAGATGATTCACTCAGTGTCTGATGATTCACCCAATGTCAGATGATTCACCCAATGTCAGATGATTCACCCAGTGTCAGATGATTCACCCAGTGTCTGATGATTCACTCAGTGTCTGATGATTCACCCAATGTCAGATGATTCACCAAGTGTCAGATGATTCACCCAGTGTCAGATGATTCACCCAGTGCCTGATGATTCACTCAGTGTCAGATGATTCACCCAATATCTGATGATTCACCCAGTGTCTGATGATTCACTCAGTGTCAGATGATTCACTCAGTGTGAGATGATTCACTCAGTCTCTGATGATTCACCCAGTGTCAGATGATTCACCCAGTGTCAGATGATTCACTCAGTGTCTGATGATTCACTCAGTGTCAGATGATTCACCCAGTGGCTGATGATTCACTCAGTGTCAGATGATTCACCCAGTGTCTGATGATTCACTCAGTGTCAGATGATTCACCCAATGTCTGATGATTCACCCAGTGTCTGATGATTCACCCAGTGTCTGATGATTCACTCAGTGTCTGATGATTCACCCAGTGTCTGATGATTCACTCAGTCTCTGATGATTCACTCAGTGTCTGATGATTCACTCAGTGTCAGATGATTCACCCAGTGTCTGATGATTCACTCAGTGTCTGATGATTCACCCAATGTCTGATGATTCACTCAGTGTCTGATGATTCACTCAGTCTCTGAAGATTCACCCAGTGTCTGATGATTCACTCAGTGTCAGATGATTCACCCAGTGTCTGATGATTCACCCAGTGTCTGATGATTCACCCAGTGTCAGACGATTCACCCAGTGTCTGATGATTCACCCAGTGTCTGATGATTCACTCAGTGTCAGATGATTCACCCAGTGTCTGATGATTCACCCAGTGTCTGATGATTCACCCAGTGTCTGATGATTCACCCAGTGTCTAATGATTCACCCAGTGTCAGATGATTCACCCAGTATCTGATGATTCACTCAGTGTCAGATGATTCACTCAGTGTCTAATGATTCACTCAGTGTCTGATGATTCACCCAGTGTCTGATGATTCACCCAGTGTCAGATGATTCACTCAGTGTCTGATGATTCACTCAGTGTCTGATGATTCACTCAGTGTCAGATGATTCACTCAGTGTCTGATGATTCATACAGTGTCTGATGATTCATCCAGTGTCTGATGATTCACCCAGTGTCAGATGATTCACTCAGATTCTGATGATTCACTCAGTGTCAGATGATTCACTGATTCACTCAGTGTCTGATGATTCACTCAGTGTCTGAAGATTCATCCAGTGTCTGATGATTCACCCAGTGTCTGATGATTCACACAGTGTCAGATGATTCACTCAGTGTCAGATGATTCACTGATTCACTCAGTGTCTGATGATTCACTCAGTGTCTGATGATTCACCCAGTGTCTGATGATTCACTCAGTTTCAGATGATTCATCCAGTGTCTGATGATTCACTCAGTGTCTGATGATTCACTCAGTGTCTGATGATTCATGTCAGATGATTCACTCAGTGTCTGATGATTCACTCAGTGTCTGATGATTCACTCAGTGTCTGATGATTCACTCAGTTTCAGATGATTCATCCAGTGTCTGATGATTCACCCAGTGTCTGATGATTCACCCAGTGTCTGATGATTCACTCAGTGTCTGATGATTCACACAGTGTCTGATGATTCACTCAATCTCAGATGATTCACCCAGTGTCTGACTATTCTCCCAGTGCCTGATGATTCACTCAGTGTCTGATGATTCACCCAGTGTCTGATGATTCTGATGATTCACTCAGTGTCAGATGATTCACCCAGTGTCTGATGATTCACTCAGTGTCTGATGATTCACCCAGTGTCTGATGATTCACCCAGTGTCTGATGATTCACCCAGTGTCTGATGATTCACTCAGTGTCAGATGATTCACCCAGTGTCTGATGATTCACCCAGTGTCTGATGATTCACTCAGTGTCAGATGATTCACCCAGTGTCTGATGATTCACCCAGTGTCAGATGATTCACCCAGTATCTGATGATTCACTCAGTGTCAGATGATTCACTCAGTGTCTAATGATTCACTCAGTGTCTGATGATTCACCCAGTGTCTGATGATTCACCCAGTGTCAGATGATTCACTCAGTGTCAGATGATTCACTCAGTGTCTGATGATTCACTCAGTGTCTGATGATTCACTCAGTGTCAGATGATTCATATAGTGTCTGATGATTCATCCAGTGTCTGATGATTCACCCAGTGTCAGATGATTCACTCAGATTCTGATGATTCACTCAGTGTCAGATGATTCACTGATTCACTCAGAGTCTGATGATTCACTCAGTGTCTGAAGATTCATCCAGTGTCTGATGATTCACCCAGTGTCTGATGATTCACACAGTGTCAGATGATTCACTCAGTGTAAGATGATTCACTGATTCACTCAGTGTCTGATGATTCACTCAGTGTCTGATGATTCACCCAGTGTCTGTTGATTCACTCAGTTTCAGATGATTCATCCAGTGTCTGATGATTCACTCAGTGTCTGATGATTCACTCAGTGTCTGATGATTCATGTCAGATGATTCACTCAGTGTCTGATGATTCACTCAGTGTCTGATGATTCACCCAGTGTCTGATGATTCACTCAGTGTCTGATGATTCACTCAGTGTCAGATGATTCACTGATTCACTCAGTGTCTGATGATTCACTCAGTGTCTGATGATTCACCCAGTGTCTGATGATTCACTCAGTTTCAGATGATTCATCCAGTGTCTGATGATTCACTCAGTGTCTGATGATTCACTCAGTGTCTGATGATTCATGTCAGATGATTCACTCAGTGTCTGATGATTCACTCAGTTTCAGATGATTCATCCAGTGTCTGATGATTCACCCAGTGTCTGATGATTCACCCAGTGTCTGATGATTCACTCAGTGTCTGATGATTCACACAGTGTCTGATGATTCACTCAATCTCAGATGATTCACCCAGTGTCTGACTATTCTCCCAGTGCCTGATGATTCACTCAGTGTCTGATGATTCACTCAGTGTCTGATGATTCACCCAGTGTCTGATGATTCTGATGATTCACTCAGTGTCAGATGATTCACCCAGTGTCTGATGATTCACTCAGTGTCTGATGATTCACCCAGTGTCTGATGATTCTGATGATTCACTCAGCGTCTGATGATTCACCCAGTGTCTGATGATTCACTCAGTTTCAGATGATTCATCCAGTGTCTGATGATTCACTCAGTGTCTGATGATTCACTCAGTGTCTGATGATTCATGTCAGATGATTCACTCAGTGTCTGATGATTCACTCAGTGTCTGATGATTCACTCAGTGTCTGATGATTCACTCAGTTTCAGATGATTCATCCAGTGTCTGATGATTCACCCAGTGTCTGATGATTCACCCAGTGTCTGATGATTCACTCAGTGTCTGATGATTCACACAGTGTCTGATGATTCACTCAATCTCAGATGATTCACCCAGTGTCTGACTATTCACTCAGTGTCTGATGATTCACCCAGTGTCTGATGATTCACTCAGTGTCTGATGATTCACCCAGTGTCTGATGATTCACTCAGTCTCTGATGATTCACCCAGTGTCTGATGATTCACTCAGTGTCTGATGATTCACTCAGTGTCTGATGATTCACCCAGTGTCTGATGATTCACTCAGTGTCTGATGATTCACTCAGTGTCTGATGATTCACCGAGTGTCTGATGATTCACCCAGTGTCTGATGATTCACTCAGTGTCTGATGATTCACCCAGTGTCTGATGATTCACCCAGTGTCTGATGATTCACCCAGTGTCTGATGATTCACTCAGTGTCTGATGATTCACCCAGTGTCTGATGATTCACCCAGTGTCTGATGATTCACCCAGTGTCGGATGATTCACCCAATGTCTGATGATTCACTCAGTGTCTGATGATTCACTCAGTGTCTGATGATTCACCCAGTGTCAGATGATTCACTCAGTGTCAGATGATTCACCCAGTGTCTGATGATTCACTCAGTGTCTGATGATTCACTCAATGTCTGATGATTCACGCAGTGTCTGATGATTCTGATGATTCACCCAGTGTCCGATGATTCACGCAGTGTCCGATGATTCACCCAGTGTCAGATGATTCACCCAGTGTCTGATGATTCACTCAGTGTCAGATGATTCACTCAGTGTCTGATGATTCACTCAGTGTCAGATGATTCACTCAGTGTCTGATGATTCACCCAGTGTCAGATGATTCACTCAGTGTCTGATGATTCACTCAGTGTCAGATGATTCACTCAGTGTCTGATGATTCACCCAGTGTCAGATGATTCACTCAGTGTCAGATGATTCACCCAGTGTCAGATGATTCACCCAATGTCTGATGATTCACCCAGTGTCTGATGATTCACCCAGTGTCTGATGATTCACCCAGTGTCAGATGATACACCCAGTGTCTGATGATTCACTCAGTGTCTGATGATTCACCCAGTGTCTGATGATTCACTCAGTGTCCGATGATTCACCCAGTGTCCGATGATTCACCCAGTGTCTGATGATTCACTCAGTTTCTGATGATTCACCCAGTGTCAGATGATTCACTCAGTGTCTGATGATTCACCCAGTGTCTGATGATTCACTCAGTGTCTGATGATTCATCCAGTGTCTGATGATTCACTCAGTGTCTGATGATTCATCCAGTGTCTGATGATTCATCCAGTGTCTGATGATTCATCCAGTGTCAGATGATTCACTCAGTGTCTGATGATTCACCCAGTGTCTGATGATTCACTCAGTTTCTGATGATTCACCCAGTGTCTGATGATTCACTCAGTTTCTGATGATTCACCCAGTGTCTGATGATTCACCCAGTGTCTGATGATTCACCCAGTGTCTGATGATTCACTCAGTGCCTGATGATTCACTCAGTGTCTGATGATTCACCTAGTGTCTGAATATTCACTCAGTGCCTGATGATTCACCCAGTGTCTGATGATTCACACAGTGCCTGATGATTCACTCAGTGTCTGATGATTCACCCAGTGTCTGATGATTCACTCAGTGTCTGATGATTCACTCAGCGTCTAATGATTTACTCAGTGTCTGATGATTCACTCAGTGTCTGATGATTCACTCAGTTTCAGATGATTAACCAGTGTCTGATGATTCACCCAGTGTCTGATGATTCACCCAGTGTCTGATGATTCACTCAGTGTCTGATGATTCACTCAGTATCAGATGATTCACCCAGTGTCTGATGATTCACTCAGTGCCTAATGATTCACTCAGTGTCTGATGATTCACGCAGTGTCTGATGATTCACTCAGTATCAGATGATTTACCCAGTGTCTGATGATTCACTCAGTGCCTGATGATTCACTCAGTGTCTGATGATTCATCCAGTGTCTGATGATTCACTCAGTGTCTGATGATTCACTCAGTTTCAGATGATTCACTCAGTTTCAGATGATTCACCCAGTGTCTGATGATTCACTCAGTGTCTGATGATTCACTCAGTGTCTGATGATTCATTCAGTGTCAGATGATTCACTCAGTGTCTGATGATTCATCCAGTGTCTGATGATTCATCCAGTGTCTGATGATTCACTCAGTCTCTGAAGATTCACCCAGTGTCTGATGATTCACTCAGTCTCTGATGATTCACCCAGTGTCTGATGATTCACTCAGTCTCTGATGATTCACCCAGTGTCTGATGATTCACCCAGTGTCAGATGATTCACCCAGTGTCTGATGATTCACGCAGTGTCTGATGATTCACGCAGTGTCTGATAATTCACCCAGTGTCTGATGATTCACCCAGTGTCAGTTGATTCACCCAATGTCTGATGATTCACCCAGTGTCTGATGATTCACCCAGTGTCAGATGATTCACCCAATGTCAGATGATTCACCCAATGTCAGATGATTCACCCAGTGTCAGATGATTCACCCAGTGTCAGATGATTCACCCAGTGTCTGATGATTCACCCAATGTCAGATGATTCACCCAGTGTCTGATGATTCACTCAGTGTCTGATGATTCACCCAGTGTCTGATGATTCACCCAGTGCCTGATGATTCACCCTGTGTCTGATGATTCACTCAGTGTCTGATGATTCACCCAGTGTCAGATGATTCACCCAGTGTCTGATGATTCACCCAGTGTCTGATGATTCACTCAGTGTCTGATGATTCACTCAGTGTCAGATGATTCACCCAATGTCTGATGATTCACCCAGTGTCTGATGTTTCACCCAGTGTCTGATGATTCACCCAGTGTCTGATGATTCACCCAGTGTCTGATGATTCACCCAGTGTCAGATGATTCACCCAGTGTCAGATGATTCACCCAGTGTCTGATGATTCACTCAGTGTCAGATGATTCACTCAGTGTCTGATGATTCACCCAGTGTCTGATGATTCACCCAGTGTCAGATGATTCACCCAGTGTCTGATGATTCACCCAGTGTCTGATGATTCACCCAGTGTCTGATGATTCACTCAGTGTCTGATGATTCACTCAGTGTCTGACGATTCACCCAGTGCCTGATGATTCACCCAGTGTCAGATGATTCACTCAGTGTCTGATGATTCACCCAATGTCAGATGATTCACCCAATGTCAGATGATTCACCGTGTCAGATGATTCACCCAGTGTCTGATGATTCACTCAGTGTCTGATGATTCACCCAATGTCAGATGATTCACCCATTGTCAGATGATTCACCCAGTGTCAGATGATTCACCCAGTGTCAGATGATTCACCCAGTGCCTGATGATTCACTCAGTGTCTGATGATTCACCCAGTGTCAGATGATTCACTCAGTGTCTGATGATTCACCCAGTGTCTGATGATTCACTCAGTGTCAGATGATTCACCCAATATCTGATGATTCACCCAGTGTCTGATGATTCACTCAGTGTCAGATGATTCACTCAGTGTGAGATGATTCACTCAGTCTCTGATGATTCACCCAGTGTCTGATGATTCACCCAGTGTCAGATGATTCACCCAGTGTCAGATGATTCACTCAGTGTCTGATGATTCACTCAGTGTCAGATGATTCACCCAGTGTCTGATGATTCACTCAGTGTCAGATGATTCACCCAGTGTCTGATGATTCACTCAGTGTCAGATGATTCACCCAATGTCTGATGATTCACCCAGTGTCTGATGATTCACCCAGTGTCTGATGATTCACCCAGTGTCTGATGATTCACTAAGTGTCTGATGATTCACCCAGTGTCTGATGATTCACTCAGTCTCTGATGATTCACCCAGTGTCTGATGATTCACTCAGTCTCTGATGATTCACCCAGTGTCTGATGATTCACCCAATGTCTGATGATTCACTCAGTGTCTGATGATTCACTCAGTCTCTGAAGATTCACCCAGTGTCTGATGATTCCCTCAGTCTCTGATGATTCACCCAGTGTCTGATGATTCACTCAGTCTCTGATGATTCACCCAGTGTCTGATGATTCACCCAGTGTCAGATGATTCACGCAGTGTCTGATGATTCACGCAGTGTCTGATGATTCACGCAGTGTCTGATGATTCACCCAGTGTCTGATGATTCACCCAGTGTCAGTTGATTCACCCAATGCCTGATGATTCACCCAGTGTCTGATGATTCACCCAGTGTCAGATGATTCACCCAATGTCAGATGATTCACCCAATGTCAGATGATTCACCCAGTGTCAGATGATTCACCCAGTGTCAGATGATTCACCCAGTGTCAGATGATTCACCCAGTGTCTGATGATTCACCCAATGTCTGATGATTCACTCAGTGTCTGATGATTCACCCAGTGTCTGATGATTCACCCAGTGCCTGATGATTCACCCAGTGTCTGATGATTCACTCAGTGTCTGATGATTCACCCAGTGTCAGATGATTCACCCAGTGTGTGATGATTCACCCAGTGTCTGATGATTCACCTAGTGTCTGATGATTCACCCAGTGTCTGATGATTCACTCGGTGTCTGATGATTCACTCAGTGTCAGATGATTCACCCAATGTCTGATGATTCACCCAGTGTCTGATGTTTCACCCAGTGTCTGATGATTCACCCAGTGTCTGATGATTCACCCAATGTCTGATGATTCACCCAGTGTCAGATGATTCACCCAGTGTCAGATGATTCACCCAGTGTTTGATGATTCACCCAGTGTCTGATGATTCACTCAGTGTCAGATGATTCACTCAGTGTCTGATGATTCACCCAGTGTCTGATGATTCACCCAATGTCAGATGATTCACCCAGTGTCAGATGATTCACCCAGTGTCAGATGATTCACCCAGTGTCTGATGATTCACTCAGTGTCTGATGATTCATCCAGTGTCTGACGATTCACCCAATGTCAGATGATTCACCCAATATCAGATGATTCACGCAGTGTCAGATGATTTACCCTGTGTCAGATGATTCACCCAATGTCAGATGATTCACCCAGTGTCAGATGATTCACCCAGTGTCTGATGATTCACTCAGTGTCTGATGATTCACCCAATGTCAGATGATTCACCCAATGTCAGATGACTCACCCAGATGATTCACCCAGTGTCTGATGATTCACTCAGTGTCTGATGTTTCACCCAGTGTCAGATGATTCACTCAGTGTCTGATGATTCACCCAGTGTCTGATGATTCACTCAGTGTTAGATGATTCACCCAATATCTGATGATTCACTCAGTGTCTGATGATTCACTCAGTGTCAGATGATTCACTCAGTGTGAGATGATTCACTCAGTCTCTGATGATTCACCCAGTGTCTGATGATTCACTCAGTGTCAGATGATTCACTCAGTCTCTGATGATTCACCCAGTGTCTGATGATTCACTCAGTGTCAGATGATTCACTCAGTGTGAGATGATTCACTCAGTCTCTGATGATTCACCCAGTGTCAGATGAATCACCCAGTGTCAGATGATTCACTCAGTGTCTGATGATACACTCAGTGTCAGATGATTCAGCCAGTGGCTGATGATTCACTCAGTGTCAGATGATTCACCCAGTGTCTGATGATTCACTCAGTGTCAGATGATTCACCCAATGTCTGATGATTCACCCAGTGTCTGATGATTCACCCAGTGTCTGATGATTCACTAAGTGTCTGATGATTCACCCAGTGTCTGATGATTCACTCAGTCTCTGATGATTCACCCAGTGTCTGATGATTCACTCAGTCTCTGATGATTCACCCAGTGTCTGATGATTCACTCAGTGTCTGATGATTCACCCAATGTCTGATGATTCACTCAGTGTCTGATGATTCACTCAGTCTCTGAAGATTCTCCCAGTGTCTGATGATTCACTCAGTGTCAGATGATTCACCCAGTGTCTGATGATTCACCCAGTGTCTGATGATTCACCAGGTGTCTGATGATTCACTCAGTGTCAGAATATTCACCCAGTGTCTGATGATTCACCCAGTGTCTGATGATTCACTCAGTGTCAGATGATTCACCCAGTGTCTGATGATTCACCCAGTGTCTGATGATTCACCCAGTGTCTGATGATTCACTCAGTGTCTGATGATTCACCCAGTGTCTGATGATTCACCCAGTGTCTGCTGATTCACTCAGTGTCAGATGATTCACCCAATGTCTGATGATTCACCCAGTGTCTGATGATTCACCCAGTGTCTGATGCTTCACCCAGTGTCAGATGATTCACTCAGTGTCAGATGATTCACCCAGTGTCTGATGATTCACCCAATGTCTGGTGATTCACCCAGTGTCAGATGATTCACCCAGTGTCAGATGATTCACCCAGTGTCAAATGATTCACCAAGTGTAAGATGATTCACCCAGTGTCAGATGATTCACCCAATGTCTGATGATTCACCCAGTGTCTGATGATTCACCCAGTGTCTGCTGATTCACCCAGTGTCTGATGATTCACCCAGTGTCTGATGATTCACTCAGTGTAAGATGATTCAACCAATGTCTGATGATTCACCCAGTGTCTGATGATTCACCCAGTGTCTGATGATTCACCCAGTGTCTGATGATTCACCCAGTGTCAGATGATTCACTCAGTGTCAGATGATTCACCCAGTGTCTGATGATTCACCCAGTGTCAGATGATTCACCCAATGTCTGATGATTCACCCAGTGTCAGATGATTCACCCAGTGTCAGATGATTCACCCAGTGTCAGATGATTCACCCAATGTCTGATGATTCAGGCAGTGTCTGATGATTCACCCAGTGTCTGATGATTCACCCAGTGTCAGTTGATTCACCCAATGTCTGATGATTCACCCAGTGTCTGATGATTCACCCAGTGTCTGATGATTCACTCAGTGTCTGACGATTCACCCAGTGCCTGATGATTCACCCAGTGTCAGATGATTCACTCAGTGTCTGATGATTCACCCAATGTCAGATGATTCACCCAATGTCAGATGATTCACCCAGTGTCAGATGATTCACCCAGTGTCTGATGATTCACTCAGTGTCTGATGATTCACCCAATGTCAGATGATTCACCAAGTGTCAGATGATTCACCCAGTGTCAGATGATTCACCCAGTGCCTGATGATTCACTCAGTGTCAGATGATTCACCCAATATCTGATGATTCACCCAGTGTCTGATGATTCACTCAGTGTCAGATGATTCACTCAGTGTGAGATGATTCACTCAGTCTCTGATGATTCACCCAGTGTCAGATGATTCACCCAGTGTCAGATGATTCACTCAGTGTCTGATGATTCACTCAGTGTCAGATGATTCACCCAGTGTCTGATGATTCACTCAGTGTCAGATGATTCACCCAGTGTCTGATGATTCACTCAGTGTCAGATGATTCACCCAATGTCTGATGATTCACCCAGTGTCTGATGATTCACCCAGTGTCTGATGATTCACCCAGTGTCTGATGATTCACTAAGTGTCTGATGATTCACCCAGTGTCTGATGATTCACTCAGTCTCTGATGATTCACCCAGTGTCTGATGATTCACTCAGTCTCTGATGATTCACCCAGTGTCTGATGATTCACCCAATGTCTGATGATTCACTCAGTGTCTGATGATTCACTCAGTCTCTGAAGATTCACCCAGTGTCTGATGATTCCCTCAGTCTCTGATGATTCACCCAGTGTCTGATGATTCACTCAGTCTCTGATGATTCACCCAGTGTCTGATGATTCACCCAGTGTCAGATGATTCACGCAGTGTCTGATGATTCACGCAGTGTCTGATGATTCACGCAGTGTCTGATGATTCACCCAGTGTCTGATGATTCACCCAGTGTCAGTTGATTCACCCAATGCCTGATGATTCACCCAGTGTCTGATGATTCACCCAGTGTCAGATGATTCACCCAATGTCAGATGATTCACCCAATGTCAGATGATTCACCCAGTGTCAGATGATTCACCCAGTGTCAGATGATTCACCCAGTGTCAGATGATTCACCCAGTGTCTGATGATTCACCCAATGTCTGATGATTCACTCAGTGTCTGATGATTCACCCAGTGTCTGATGATTCACCCAGTGCCTGATGATTCACCCAGTGTCTGATGATTCACTCAGTGTCTGATGATTCACCCAGTGTCAGATGATTCACCCAGTGTCTGATGATTCACCCAGTGTCTGATGATTCACCTAGTGTCTGATGATTCACCCAGTGTCTGATGATTCACTCGGTGTCTGATGATTCACTCAGTGTCAGATGATTCACCCAATGTCTGATCATTCACCCAGTGTCTGATGTTTCACCCAGTGTCTGATGATTCACCCAGTGTCTGATGATTCACCCAATGTCTGATGATTCACCCAGTGTCAGATGATTCACCCAGTGTCAGATGATTCACCCAGTGTTTGATGATTCACCCAGTGTCTGATGATTCACTCAGTGTCAGATGATTCACTCAGTGTCTGATGATTCACCCAGTGTCTGATGATTCACCCAATGTCAGATGATTCACCCAGTGTCAGATGATTCACCCAGTGTCAGATGATTCACCCAGTGTCTGATGATTCACTCAGTGTCTGATGATTCACCCAGTGTCTGACGATTCACCCAATGTCAGATGATTCACCCAATATCAGATGATTCACGCAGTGTCAGATGATTTACCCTGTGTCAGATGATTCACCCAATGTCAGATGATTCACCCAGTGTCAGATGATTCACCCAGTGTCTGATGATTCACTCAGTGTCTGATGATTCACCCAATGTCAGATGATTCACCCAATGTCAGATGACTCACCCAGATGATTCACCCAGTGTCAGATGATTCACCCAGTGTCTGATGATTCACTCAGTGTCTGATGATTCACCCAATGTCTGATGATTCACCCAGTGTCTGATGATTCACCCAGTGTCTGATGCTTCACCCAGTGTCAGATGATTCACTCAGTGTCAGATGATTCACCCAGTGTCTGATGATTCACCCAATGTCTGGTGATTCACCCAGTGTCAGATGATTCACCCAGTGTCAGATGATTCACCCAGTGTCAAATGATTCACCCAGTGTAAGATGATTCACCCAGTGTCAGATGATTCACCCAATGTCTGATGATTCACCCAGTGTCTGATGATTCACCCAGTGTCTGCTGATTCACCCAGTGTCTGATGATTCACCCAGTGTCTGATGATTCACTCAGTGTAAGATGATTCACCCAGTGTCTGATGATTCACCCAATGTCTGGTGATTCACCCAGTGTCAGATGATTCACCCAGTGTCAGATGATTCACCCAGTGTCAAATGATTCACCCAGTGTCAGATGATTCACCCAGTGTCAGATGATTCACCCAATGTCTGATGATTCACCCAGTGTCTGATGATTCACCCAGTGTCTGCTGATTCACCCAGTGTCTGATGATTCACCCAGTGTCTGATGATTCACTCAGTGTAAGATGATTCAACCAATGTCTGATGATTCACCCAGTGTCTGATGATTCACCCAGTGTCTGATGATTCACCCAGTGTCTGATGATTCACCCAGTGTCAGATGATTCACTCAGTGTCAGATGATTCACCCAGTGTCTGATGATTCACCCAGTGTCAGATGATTCACCCAATGTCTGATGATTCACCCAGTGTCAGATGATTCACCCAGTGTCAGATGATTCACCCAGTGTCAGATGATTCACCCAATGTCTGATGATTCAGGCAGTGTCTGATGATTCACCCAGTGTCTGATGATTCACCCAGTGTCAGTTGATTCACCCAATGTCTGATGATTCACCCAGTGTCTGATGATTCACCCAGTGTCTGATGATTCACTCAGTGTCTGACGATTCACCCAGTGCCTGATGATTCACCCAGTGTCAGATGATTCACTCAGTGTCTGATGATTCACCCAATGTCAGATGATTCACCCAATGTCAGATGATTCACCCAGTGTCAGATGATTCACCCAGTGTCTGATGATTCACTCAGTGTCTGATGATTCACCCAATGTCAGATGATTCACCAAGTGTCAGATGATTCACCCAGTGTCAGATGATTCACCCAGTGCCTGATGATTCACTCAGTGTCAGATGATTCACCCAATATCTGATGATTCACCCAGTGTCTGATGATTCACTCAGTGTCAGATGATTCACTCAGTGTGAGATGATTCACTCAGTCTCTGATGATTCACCCAGTGTCAGATGATTCACCCAGTGTCAGATGATTCACTCAGTGTCTGATGATTCACTCAGTGTCAGATGATTCACCCAGTGTCTGATGATTCACTCAGTGTCAGATGATTCACCCAGTGTCTGATGATTCACTCAGTGTCAGATGATTCACCCAATGTCTGATGATTCACCCAGTGTCTGATGATTCACCCAGTGTCTGATGATTCACCCAGTGTCTGATGATTCACTAAGTGTCTGATGATTCACCCAGTGTCTGATGATTCACTCAGTCTCTGATGATTCACCCAGTGTCTGATGATTCACTCAGTATCTGATGATTCACCCAGTGTCTGATGATTCACCCAATGTCTGATGATTCACTCAGTGTCTGATGATTCACTCAGTCTCTGAAGATTCACCCAGTGTCTGATGATTCCCTCAGTCTCTGATGATTCACCCAGTGTCTGATGATTCACTCAGTCTCTGATGATTCACCCAGTGTCTGATGATTCACCCAGTGTCAGATGATTCACGCAGTGTCTGATGATTCACGCAGTGTCTGATGATTCACGCAGTGTCTGATGATTCACCCAGTGTCTGATGATTCACCCAGTGTCAGTTGATTCACCCAATGCCTGATGATTCACCCAGTGTCTGATGATTCACCCAGTGTCAGATGATTCACCCAATGTCAGATGATTCACCCAATGTCAGATGATTCACCCAGTGTCAGATGATTCACCCAGTGTCAGATGATTCACCCAGTGTCAGATGATTCACCCAGTGTCTGATGATTCACCCAATGTCTGATGATTCACTCAGTGTCTGATGATTCACCCAGTGTCTGATGATTCACCCAGTGCCTGATGATTCACCCAGTGTCTGATGATTCACTCAGTGTCTGATGATTCACCCAGTGTCAGATGATTCACCCAGTGTCTGATGATTCACCCAGTGTCTGATGATTCACCTAGTGTCTGATGATTCACCCAGTGTCTGATGATTCACTCGGTGTCTGATGATTCACTCAGTGTCAGATGATTCACCCAATGTCTGATCATTCACCCAGTGTCTGATGTTTCACCCAGTGTCTGATGATTCACCCAGTGTCTGATGATTCACCCAATGTCTGATGATTCACCCAGTGTCAGATGATTCACCCAGTGTCAGATGATTCACCCAGTGTTTGATGATTCACCCAGTGTCTGATGATTCACTCAGTGTCAGATGATTCACTCAGTGTCTGATGATTCACCCAGTGTCTGATGATTCACCCAATGTCAGATGATTCACCCAGTGTCAGATGATTCACCCAGTGTCAGATGATTCACCCAGTGTCTGATGATTCACTCAGTGTCTGATGATTCACCCAGTGTCTGACGATTCACCCAATGTCAGATGATTCACCCAATATCAGATGATTCACGCAGTGTCAGATGATTTACCCTGTGTCAGATGATTCACCCAATGTCAGATGATTCACCCAGTGTCAGATGATTCTCCCAGTGTCTGATGATTCACTCAGTGTCTGATGATTCACCCAATGTCAGATGATTCACCCAATGTCAGATGACTCACCCAGATGACTCACCCAGTGTCTGATGATTCACTCAGTGTCTGATGATTCACCCAGTGTCAGATGATTCACTCAGTGTCTGATGATTCACCCAGTGTCTGATGATTCACTCAGTGTCAGATGATTCACTCAGTGTGAGATGATTCACTCAGTCTCTGATGATTCACCCAGTGTCAGATGAATCACCCAGTGTCAGATGATTCACTCAGTGTCTGATGATACACTCAGTGTCAGATGATTCAGCCAGTGGCTGATGATTCACTCAGTGTCAGATGATTCACCCAGTGTCTGATGATTCACTCAGTGTCAGATGATTCACCCAATGTCTGATGATTCACCCAGTGTCTGATGATTCACCCAGTGTCTGATGATTCACTAAGTGTCTGATGATTCACCCAGTGTCTGATGATTCACTCAGTCTCTGATGATTCACCGAGTGTCTGATGATTCACTCAGTCTCTGATGATTCACCCAGTGTCTGATGATTCACTCAGTGTCTGATGATTCACCCAATGTCTGATGATTCACTCAGTGTCTGATGATTCACTCAGTCTCTGAAGATTCTCCCAGTGTCTGATGATTCACTCAGTGTCAGATGATTCACCCAGTGTCTGATGATTCACCCAGTGTCTGATGATTCACCAGGTGTCTGATGATTCACTCAGTGTCAGAATATTCACCCAGTGTCTGATGATTCACCCAGTGTCTGATGATTCACTCAGTGTCAGATGATTCACCCAGTGTCTGATGATTCACCCAGTGTCTGATGATTCACCCAGTGTCTGATGATTCACTCAGTGTCTGATGATTCACCCAGTGTCTGATGATTCACCCAGTGTCTGCTGATTCACTCAGTGTCAGATGATTCACCCAATGTCTGATGATTCACCCAGTGTCTGATGATTCACCCAGTGTCTGATGCTTCACCCAGTGTCAGATGATTCACTCAGTGTCAGATGATTCACCCAGTGTCTGATGATTCACCCAATGTCTGGTGATTCACCCAGTGCCAGATGATTCACCCAGTGTCAGATGATTCACCCAGTGTCAAATGATTCACCCAGTGTAAGATGATTCACCCAGTGTCAGATGATTCACCCAATGTCTGATGATTCACCCAGTGTCTGATGATTCACCCAGTGTCTGCTGATTCACCCAGTGTCTGATGATTCACCCAGTGTCTGATGATTCACTCAGTGTAAGATGATTCAACCAATGTCTGATGATTCACCCAGTGTCTGATGATTCACCCAGTGTCTGATGATTCACCCAGTGTCTGATGATTCACCCAGTGTCAGATGATTCACTCAGTGTCAGATGATTCACCCAGTGTCTGATGATTCACCCAGTGTCAGATGATTCACCCAATGTCTGATGATTCACCCAGTGTCAGATGATTCACCCAGTGTCAGATGATTCACCCAGTGTCAGATGATTCACCCAATGTCTGATGATTCAGGCAGTGTCTGATGATTCACCCAGTGTCTGATGATTCACCCAGTGTCAGTTGATTCACCCAATGTCTGATGATTCACCCAGTGTCTGATGATTCACCCAGTGTCTGATGATTCACTCAGTGTCTGACGATTCACCCAGTGCCTGATCATTCACCCAGTGTCAGATGATTCACTCAGTGTCTGATGATTCACCCAATGTCAGATGATTCACCCAATGTCAGATGATTCACCCAGTGTCAGATGATTCACCCAGTGTCTGATGATTCACTCAGTGTCTGATGATTCACCCAATGTCAGATGATTCACCAAGTGTCAGATGATTCACCCAGTGTCAGATGATTCACCCAGTGCCTGATGATTCACTCAGTGTCAGATGATTCACCCAATATCTGATGATTCACCCAGTGTCTGATGATTCACTCAGTGTCAGATGATTCACTCAGTGTGAGATGATTCACTCAGTCTCTGATGATTCACCCAGTGTCAGATGATACACCCAGTGTCAGATGATTCACTCAGTGTCTGATGATTCACTCAGTGTCAGATGATTCACCCAGTGGCTGATGATTCACTCAGTGTCAGATGATTCACCCAGTGTCTGATGATTCACTCAGTGTCAGATGATTCACCCAATGTCTGATGATTCACCCAGTGTCTGATGATTCACCCAGTGTCTGATGATTCACTCAGTGTCTGATGATTCACCCAGTGTCTGATGATTCACTCAGTCTCTGATGATTCACTCAGTGTCTGATGATTCACTCAGTGTCAGATGATTCACCCAGTGTCTGATGATTCACTCAGTGTCTGATGATTCACCCAATGTCTGATGATTCACTCAGTGTCTGATGATTCACTCAGTCTCTGAAGATTCACCCAGTGTCTGATGATTCACTCAGTGTCAGATGATTCACCCAGTGTCTGATGATTCACCCAGTGTCTGATGATTCACCCAGTGTCAGACGATTCACCCAGTGTCTGATGATTCACCCAGTGTCTGATGATTCACTCAGTGTCAGATGATTCACCCAGTGTCTGATGATTCACCCAGTGTCTGATGATTCACCCAGTGTCTGATGATTCACCCAGTGTCTAATGATTCACCCAGTGTCAGATGATTCACCCAGTATCTGATGATTCACTCAGTGTCAGATGATTCACTCAGTGTCTAATGATTCACTCAGTGTCTGATGATTCACCCAGTGTCTGATGATTCACCCAGTGTCAGATGATTCACTCAGTGTCTGATGATTCACTCAGTGTCTGATGATTCACTCAGTGTCAGATGATTCACTCAGTGTCTGATGATTCATACAGTGTCTGATGATTCATCCAGTGTCTGATGATTCACCCAGTGTCAGATGATTCACTCAGATTCTGATGATTCACTCAGTGTCAGATGATTCACTGATTCACTCAGTGTCTGATGATTCACTCAGTGTCTGAAGATTCATCCAGTGTCTGATGATTCACCCAGTGTCTGATGATTCACACAGTGTCAGATGATTCACTCAGTGTCAGATGATTCACTGATTCACTCAGTGTCTGATGATTCACTCAGTGTCTGATGATTCACCCAGTGTCTGATGATTCACTCAGTTTCAGATGATTCATCCAGTGTCTGATGATTCACTCAGTGTCTGATGATTCACTCAGTGTCTGATGATTCATGTCAGATGATTCACTCAGTGTCTGATGATTCACTCAGTGTCTGATGATTCACTCAGTGTCTGATGATTCACTCAGTTTCAGATGATTCATCCAGTGTCTGATGATTCACCCAGTGTCTGATGATTCACCCAGTGTCTGATGATTCACTCAGTGTCTGATGATTCACACAGTGTCTGATGATTCACTCAATCTCAGATGATTCACCCAGTGTCTGACTATTCTCCCAGTGCCTGATGATTCACTCAGTGTCTGATGATTCACTCAGTGTCTGATGATTCACCCAGTGTCTGATGATTCTGATGATTCACTCAGTGTCAGATGATTCACCCAGTGTCTGATGATTCACTCAGTGTCTGATGATTCACTCAGTGTCTGATGATTCACCCAATGTCAGATGATTCACCCAATGTCAGATGACTCACCCAGATGATTCACCCAGTGTCTGATGATTCACTCAGTGTCTGATGATTCCCCCAGTGTCAGATGATTCACTCAGTGTCTGATGATTCACCCAGTGTCTGATGATTCACTCAGTGTTAGATGATTCACCCAATATCTGATGATTCACTCAGTGTCTGATGATTCACTCAGTGTCAGATGATTCACTCAGTGTGAGATGATTCACTCAGTCTCTGATGATTCACCCAGTGTCTGATGATTCACTCAGTGTCAGATGATTCACTCAGTCTCTGATGATTCACCCAGTGTCAGATGAATCACCCAGTGTCAGATGATTCACTCAGTGTCTGATGATACACTCAGTGTCAGATGATTCAGCCA
This sequence comes from Pristiophorus japonicus, assembly GCF_044704955.1. Lineage (NCBI taxonomy): Eukaryota > Metazoa > Chordata > Chondrichthyes > Pristiophoridae > Pristiophorus > Pristiophorus japonicus. The sequence continues at coordinate 27,301,070 of NC_091987.1, read as the reverse complement.
GTGGCTGATGATTCACTCAGTGTCAGATGATTCACCCAGTGTCTGATGATTCACTCAGTGTCAGATGATTCACCCAATGTCTGATGATTCACCCAGTGTCTGATGATTCACCCAGTGTCTGATGATTCACTAAGTGTCTGATGATTCACCCAGTGTCTGATGATTCACTCAGTCTCTGATGATTCACCCAGTGTCTGATGATTCACTCAGTCTCTGATGATTCACCCAGTGTCTGATGATTCACTCAGTGTCTGATGATTCACCCAATGTCTGATGATTCACTCAGTGTCTGATGATTCACTCAGTCTCTGAAGATTCTCCCAGTGTCTGATGATTCACTCAGTGTCAGATGATTCACCCAGTGTCTGATGATTCACCCAGTGTCTGATGATTCACCAGGTGTCTGATGATTCACTCAGTGTCAGAATATTCACCCAGTGTCTGATGATTCACCCAGTGTCTGATGATTCACTCAGTGTCAGATGATTCACCCAGTGTCTGATGATTCACCCAGTGTCTGATGATTCACCCAGTGTCTGATGATTCACTCAGTGTCTGATGATTCACCCAGTGTCTGATGATTCACCCAGTGTCTGCTGATTAACTCAGTGTCAGATGATTCACCCAATGTCTGATGATTCACCCAGTGTCTGATGATTCACCCAGTGTCTGATGCTTCACCCAGTGTTAGATGATTCACTCAGTGTCAGATGATTCACCCAGTGCCTGATGATTCACCCAATGTCTGGTGATTCACCCAGTGCCAGATGATTCACCCAGTGTCAGATGATTCACCCAGTGTCAGATGATTCACCCAGTGTCTGATGATTCACTCAGTGTCTGATGATTCACCCAATGTCAGATGATTCACCCAATGTCAGATGACTCACCCAGATGATTCACCCAGTGTCTGATGATTCACTCAGTGTCTGATGATTCACCCAGTGTCAGATGATTCACTCAGTGTCTGATGATTCACCCAGTGTCTGATGATTCACTCAGTGTTAGATGATTCACCTAATATCTGATGATTCACTCAGTGTCTGATGATTCACTCAGTGTCAGATGATTCACTCAGTGTGAGATGATTCACTCAGTCTCTGATGATTCACCCAGTGTCTGATGATTCACTCAGTGTCAGATGATTCACTCAGTCTCTGATGATTCACCCAGTGTCTGATGATTCACTCAGTGTCAGATGATTCACTCAGTGTGAGATGATTCACTCAGTCTCTGATGATTCACCCAGTGTCAGATGAATCACCCAGTGTCAGATGATTCACTCAGTGTCTGATGATACACTCAGTGTCAGATGATTCAGCCAGTGGCTGATGATTCACTCAGTGTCAGATGATTCACCCAGTGTCTGATGATTCACTCAGTGTCAGATGATTCACCCAATGTCTGATGATTCACCCAGTGTCTGATGATTCACCCAGTGTCTGATGATTCACTAAGTGTCTGATGATTCACCCAGTGTCTGATGATTCACTCAGTCTCTGATGATTCACCCAGTGTCTGATGATTCACTCAGTCTCTGATGATTCACCCAGTGTCTGATGATTCACTCAGTGTCTGATGATTCACCCAATGTCTGATGATTCACTCAGTGTCTGATGATTCACTCAGTCTCTGAAGATTCTCCCAGTGTCTGATGATTCACTCAGTGTCAGATGATTCACCCAGTGTCTGATGATTCACCCAGTGTCTGATGATTCACCAGGTGTCTGATGATTCACTCAGTGTCAGAATATTCACCCAGTGTCTGATGATTCACCCAGTGTCTGATGATTCACTCAGTGTCAGATGATTCACCCAGTGTCTGATGATTCACCCAGTGTCTGATGATTCACCCAGTGTCTGATGATTCACTCAGTGTCTGATGATTCACCCAGTGTCTGATGATTCACCCAGTGTCTGCTGATTCACTCAGTGTCAGATGATTCACCCAATGTCTGATGATTCACCCAGTGTCTGATGATTCACCCAGTGTCTGATGCTTCACCCAGTGTCAGATGATTCACTCAGTGTCAGATGATTCACCCAGTGTCTGATGATTCACCCAATGTCTGGTGATTCACCCAGTGCCAGATGATTCACCCAGTGTCAGATGATTCACCCAGTGTCAAATGATTCACCCAGTGTAAGATGATTCACCCAGTGTCAGATGATTCACCCAATGTCTGATGATTCACCCAGTGTCTGATGATTCACCCAGTGTCTGCTGATTCACCCAGTGTCTGATGATTCACCCAGTGTCTGATGATTCACTCAGTGTAAGATGATTCAACCAATGTCTGATGATTCACCCAGTGTCTGATGATTCACCCAGTGTCTGATGATTCACCCAGTGTCTGATGATTCACCCAGTGTCAGATGATTCACTCAGTGTCAGATGATTCACCCAGTGTCTGATGATTCACCCAGTGTCAGATGATTCACCCAATGTCTGATGATTCACCCAGTGTCAGATGATTCACCCAGTGTCAGATGATTCACCCAGTGACAGATGATTCACCCAATGTCTGATGATTCAGGCAGTGTCTGATGATTCACCCAGTGTCTGATGATTCACCCAGTGTCAGTTGATTCACCCAATGTCTGATGATTCACCCAGTGTCTGATGATTCACCCAGTGTCTGATGATTCACTCAGTGTCTGACGATTCACCCAGTGCCTGATCATTCACCCAGTGTCAGATGATTCACTCAGTGTCTGATGATTCACCCAATGTCAGATGATTCACCCAATGTCAGATGATTCACCCAGTGTCAGATGATTCACCCAGTGTCTGATGATTCACTCAGTGTCTGATGATTCACCCAATGTCAGATGATTCACCAAGTGTCAGATGATTCACCCAGTGTCAGATGATTCACCAAGTGCCTGATGATTCACTCAGTGTCAGATGATTCACCCAATATCTGATGATTCACCCAGTGTCTGATGATTCACTCAGTGTCAGATGATTCACTCAGTGTGAGATGATTCACTCAGTCTCTGATGATTCACCCAGTGTCAGATGATTCACCCAGTGTCAGATGATTCACTCAGTGTCTGATGATTCACTCAGTGTCAGATGATTCACCCAGTGGCTGATGATTCACTCAGTGTCAGATGATTCACCCAGTGTCTGATGATTCACTCAGTGTCAGATGATTCACCCAATGTCTGATGATTCACCCAGTGTCTGATGATTCACCCAGTGTCTGATGATTCACTCAGTGTCTGATGATTCACCCAGTGTCTGATGATTCACTCAGTCTCTGATGATTCACTCAGTGTCTGATGATTCACTCAGTGTCAGATGATTCACCCAGTGTCTGATGATTCACTCAGTGTCTGATGATTCACCCAATGTCTGATGATTCACTCAGTGTCTGATGATTCACTCAGTCTCTGAAGATTCACCCAGTGTCTGATGATTCACTCAGTGTCAGATGATTCACCCAGTGTCTGATGATTCACCCAGTGTCTGATGATTCACCCAGTGTCAGACGATTCACCCAGTGTCTGATGATTCACCCAGTGTCTGATGATTCACTCAGTGTCAGATGATTCACCCAGTGTCTGATGATTCACCCAGTGTCTGATGATTCACTCAGTGTCAGATGATTCACCCAGTGTCTGATGATTCACCCAGTGTCAGATGATTCACCCAGTATCTGATGATTCACTCAGTGTCAGATGATTCACTCAGTGTCTAATGATTCACTCAGTGTCTGATGATTCACCCAGTGTCTGATGATTCACCCAGTGTCAGATGATTCACTCAGTGTCAGATGATTCACTCAGTGTCTGATGATTCACTCAGTGTCTGATGATTCACTCAGTGTCAGATGATTCACTCAGTGTCTGATGATTCATACAGTGTCTGATGATTCATCCAGTGTCTGATGATTCACCCAGTGTCAGATGATTCACTCAGATTCTGATGATTCACTCAGTGTCAGATGATTCACTGATTCACTCAGTGTCTGATGATTCACTCAGTGTCTGAAGATTCATCCAGTGTCTGATGATTCACCCAGTGTCTGATGATTCACACAGTGTCAGATGATTCACTCAGTGTCAGATGATTCACTGATTCACTCAGTGTCTGATGATTCACTCAGTGTCTGATGATTCACCCAGTGTCTGATGATTCACTCAGTTTCAGATGATTCATCCAGTGTCTGATGATTCACTCAGTGTCTGATGATTCACTCAGTGTCTGATGATTCATGTCAGATGATTCACTCAGTGTCTGATGATTCACTCAGTGTCTGATGATTCACTCAGTGTCTGATGATTCACTCAGTTTCAGATGATTCATCCAGTGTCTGATGATTCACCCAGTGTCTGATGATTCACCCAGTGTCTGATGATTCACTCAGTGTCTGATGATTCACACAGTGTCTGATGATTCACTCAATCTCAGATGATTCACCCAGTGTCTGACTATTCTCCCAGTGCCTGATGATTCACTCAGTGTCTGATGATTCACTCAGTGTCTGATGATTCACCCAGTGTCTGATGATTCTGATGATTCACTCAGTGTCAGATGATTCACCCAGTGTCTGATGATTCACTCAGTGTCTGATGATTCACCCAGTGTCTGATGATTCTGATGATTCACTCAGCGTCTGATGATTCACCCAGTGTCTGATGATTCACTCAGTTTCAGATGATTCATCCAGTGTCTGATGATTCACTCAGTGTCTGATGATTCACTCAGTGTCTGATGATTCATGTCAGATGATTCACCCAGTGTCTGATGATTCACCCAGTGTCTGATGATTCACTCAGTGTCTGATGATTCACCCAGTGTCTGATGATTCACCGAGTGTCTGATGATTCACCCAGTGTCTGATGATTCACTCAGTGTCTGATGATTCACTCAGTGTCTGATGATTCACCCAGTGTCTGATGATTCACTCAGTGTCTGATGATTCACTCAGTGTCAGATGATTCACCCAATGTCTGATGATTCACCCAGTGTCTGATGTTTCACCCAGTGTCTGATGATTCACCCAGTGTCTGATGATTCACCCAATGTCTGATGATTCACCCAGTGTCAGATGATTCACCCAGTGTCAGATGATTCACTCAGTGTCAGATGATTCACTCAGTGTCTGATGATTCACCCAGTGTCTGATGATTCACCCAATGTCAGATGATTCACCCAGTGTCAGATGATTCACCCAGTGTCAGATGATTCACCCAGTGTCTGATGATTCACTCAGTGTCTGATGATTCACCCAGTGTCTGACGATTCACCCAATGTCAGATGATTCACCCAATATCAGATGATTCACGCAGTGTCAGATGATTCACCCTGTGTCAGATGATTCACCCAATGTCAGATGATTCACCCAGTGTCAGATGATTCACCCAGTGTCTGATGATTCACTCAGTGTCTGATGATTCACCCAATGTCAGATGATTCACCCAATGTCAGATGACTCACCCAGATGATTCACCCAGTGTCTGATGATTCACTCAGTGTCTGATGATTCACCCAGTGTCAGATGATTCACTCAGTGTCTGATGATTCACCCAGTGTCTGATGATTCACTCAGTGTTAGATGATTCACCCAATATCTGATGATTCACTCAGTGTCTGATGATTCACTCAGTGTCAGATGATTCACTCAGTGTGAGATGATTCACTCAGTCTCTGATGATTCACCCTGTGTCTGATGATTCACTCAGTGTCAGATGATTCACTCAGTCTCTGATGATTCACCCAGTGTCTGATGATTCACTCAGTGTCAGATGATTCACTCAGTGTGAGATGATTCACTCAGTCTCTGATGATTCACCCAGTGTCAGATGAATCACCCAGTGTCAGATGATTCACTCAGTGTCTGATGATACACTCAGTGTCAGATGATTCAGCCAGTGGCTGATGATTCACTCAGTGTCAGATGATTCACCCAGTGTCTGATGATTCACTCAGTGTCAGATGATTCACCCAATGTCTGATGATTCACCCAGTGTCTGATGATTCACCCAGTGTCTGATGATTCACTAAGTGTCTGATGATTCACCCAGTGTCTGATGATTCACTCAGTCTCTGATGATTCACCCAGTGTCTGATGATTCACTCAGTCTCTGATGATTCACCCAGTGTCTGATGATTCACTCAGTGTCTGATGATTCACCCAATGTCTGATGATTCACTCAGTGTCTGATGATTCACTCAGTCTCTGAAGATTCTCCCAGTGTCTGATGATTCACTCAGTGTCAGATGATTCACCCAGTGGCTGATGATTCACCCAGTGTCTGATGATTCACCAGGTGTCTGATGATTCACTCAGTGTCAGAATATTCACCCAGTGTCTGATGATTCACCCAGTGTCTGATGATTCACTCAGTGTCAGATGATTCACCCAGTGTCTGATGATTCACCCAGTGTCAGATGATTCACCCAGTATCTGATGATTCACTCAGTGTCTGATGATTCACCCAGTGTCTGATGATTCACCCAGTGTCTGATGATTCACCCAGTGTCTGATGATTCACTCAGTGTCTGATGATTCACCCAGTGTCTGATGATTCACCCAGTGTCTGCTGATTCACTCAGTGTCAGATGATTCACCCAATGTCTGATGATTCACCCAGTGTCTGATGATTCACCCAGTGTCTGATGCTTCACCCAGTGTCAGATGATTCACTCAGTGTCAGATGATTCACCCAGTGTCTGATGATTCACCCAATGTCTGGTGATTCACCCAGTGTCAGATGATTCACCCAGTGTCAGATGATTCACCCAGTGTCAAATGATTCACCCAGTGTCAGATGATTCACCCAGTGTCAGATGATTCACCCAATGTCTGATGATTCACCCAGTGTCTGATGATTCACCCAGTGTCTGCTGATTCACCCAGTGTCTGATGATTCACCCAGTGTCTGATGATTCACTCAGTGTAAGATGATTCAACCAATGTCTGATGATTCACCCAGTGTCTGATGATTCACCCAGTGTCTGATGATTCACCCAGTGTCTGATGATTCACCCAGTGTCAGATGATTCACTCAGTGTCAGATGATTCACCCAGTGTCTGATGATTCATCCAGTGTCAGATGATTCACCCAATGTCTGATGATTCACCCAGTGTCAGATGATTCACCCAGTGTCAGATGATTCACCCAGTGTCAGATGATTCACCCAATGTCTGATGATTCAGGCAGTGTCTGATGATTCACCCAGTGTCTGATGATTCACCCAGTGTCAGTTGATTCACCCAATGTCTGATGATTCACCCAGTGTCTGATGATTCACCCAGTGTCTGATGATTCACTCAGTGTCTGACGATTCACCCAGTGCCTGATGATTCACCCAGTGTCAGATGATTCACTCAGTGTCTGATGATTCACCCAATGTCAGATGATTCACCCAATGTCAGATGATTCACCCAGTGTCAGATGATTCACCCAGTGTCTGATGATTCACTCAGTGTCTGATGATTCACCCAATGTCAGATGATTCACCAAGTGTCAGATGATTCACCCAGTGTCAGATGATTCACCCAGTGCCTGATGATTCACTCAGTGTCAGATGATTCACCCAATATCTGATGATTCACCCAGTGTCTGATGATTCACTCAGTGTCAGATGATTCACTCAGTGTGAGATGATTCACTCAGTCTCTGATGATTCACCCAGTGTCAGATGATTCACCCAGTGTCAGATGATTCACTCAGTGTCTGATGATTCACTCAGTGTCAGATGATTCACCCAGTGGCTGATGATTCACTCAGTGTCAGATGATTCACCCAGTGTCTGATGATTCACTCAGTGTCAGATGATTCACCCAATGTCTGATGATTCACCCAGTGTCTGATGATTCACCCAGTGTCTGATGATTCACTCAGTGTCTGATGATTCACCCAGTGTCTGATGATTCACTCAGTCTCTGATGATTCACTCAGTGTCTGATGATTCACTCAGTGTCAGATGATTCACCCAGTGTCTGATGATTCACTCAGTGTCTGATGATTCACCCAATGTCTGATGATTCACTCAGTGTCTGATGATTCACTCAGTCTCTGAAGATTCACCCAGTGTCTGATGATTCACTCAGTGTCAGATGATTCACCCAGTGTCTGATGATTCACCCAGTGTCTGATGATTCACCCAGTGTCAGACGATTCACCCAGTGTCTGATGATTCACCCAGTGTCTGATGATTCACTCAGTGTCAGATGATTCACCCAGTGTCTGATGATTCACCCAGTGTCTGATGATTCACTCAGTGTCAGATGATTCACCCAGTGTCTGATGATTCACCCAGTGTCAGATGATTCACCCAGTATCTGATGATTCACTCAGTGTCAGATGATTCACTCAGTGTCTAATGATTCACTCAGTGTCTGATGATTCACCCAGTGTCTGATGATTCACCCAGTGTCAGATGATTCACTCAGTGTCAGATGATTCACTCAGTGTCTGATGATTCACTCAGTGTCTGATGATTCACTCAGTGTCAGATGATTCACTCAGTGTCTGATGATTCATACAGTGTCTGATGATTCATCCAGTGTCTGATGATTCACCCAGTGTCAGATGATTCACTCAGATTCTGATGATTCACTCAGTGTCAGATGATTCACTGATTCACTCAGAGTCTGATGATTCACTCAGTGTCTGAAGATTCATCCAGTGTCTGATGATTCACCCAGTGTCTGATGATTCACACAGTGTCAGATGATTCACTCAGTGTCAGATGATTCACTGATTCACTCAGTGTCTGATGATTCACTCAGTGTCTGATGATTCACCCAGTGTCTGATGATTCACTCAGTTTCAGATGATTCATCCAGTGTCTGATGATTCACTCAGTGTCTGATGATTCACTCAGTGTCTGATGATTCATGTCAGATGATTCACTCAGTGTCTGATGATTCACTCAGTGTCTGATGATTCACTCAGTGTCTGATGATTCACTCAGTTTCAGATGATACATCCAGTGTCTGATGATTCACCCAGTGTCTGATGATTCACCCAGTGTCTGATGATTCACTCAGTGTCTGATGATTCACACAGTGTCTGATGATTCACTCAATCTCAGATGATTCACCCAGTGTCTGATGATTCACCCAGTGTCTGATGATTCACCAGGTGTCTGATGATTCACTCAGTGTCTGATGATTCACCCAGTGTCTGATGATTCACTCAGTGTCTGATGATTCACTCAGTGTCTGATGATTCATGTCAGATGATTCACTCAGTGTCTGATGATTCACTCAGTGTCTGATGATTCACTCAGTGTCTGATGATTCACTCAGTTTCAGATGATACATCCAGTGTCTGATGATTCACCCAGTGTCTGATGATTCACTCAGTGTCTGATGATTCACTCAGTCTCTGAAGATTCTCCCAGTGTCTGATGATTCACTCAGTGTCAGATGATTCACCCAGTGTCTGATGATTCACCCAGTGTCTGATGATTCACCAGGTGTCTGATGATTCACTCAGTGTCAGAATATTCACCCAGTGTCTGATGATTCACCCAGTGTCTGATGATTCACTCAGTGTCAGATGATTCACCCAGTGTCTGATGATTCACCCAGTGTCAGATGATTCACCCAGTATCTGATGATTCACTCAGTGTCTGATGATTCACCCAGTGTCTGATGATTCACCCAGTGTCTGATGATTCACCCAGTGTCTGATGATTCACTCAGTGTCTGATGATTCACCCAGTGTCTGATGATTCACCCAGTGTCTGCTGATTCACTCAGTGTCAGATGATTCACCCAATGTCTGATGATTCACCCAGTGTCTGATGATTCACCCAGTGTCTGATGCTTCACCCAGTGTCAGATGATTCACTCAGTGTCAGATGATTCACCCAGTGTCTGATGATTCACCCAATGTCTGGTGATTCACCCAGTGTCAGATGATTCACCCAGTGTCAGATGATTCACCCAGTGTCAAATGATTCACCCAGTGTCAGATGATTCACCCAGTGTCAGATGATTCACCCAATGTCTGATGATTCACCCAGTGTCTGATGATTCACCCAGTGTCTGCTGATTCACCCAGTGTCTGATGATTCACCCAGTGTCTGATGATTCACTCAGTGTAAGATGATTCAACCAATGTCTGATGATTCACCCAGTGTCTGATGATTCACCCAGTGTCTGATGATTCACCCAGTGTCTGATGATTCACCCAGTGTCAGATGATTCACTCAGTGTCAGATGATTCACCCAGTGTCTGATGATTCACCCAGTGTCAGATGATTCACCCAATGTCTGATGATTCACCCAGTGTCAGATGATTCACCCAGTGTCAGATGATTCACCCAGTGTCAGATGATTCACCCAATGTCTGATGATTCAGGCAGTGTCTGATGATTCACCCAGTGTCTGATGATTCACCCAGTGTCAGTTGATTCACCCAATGTCTGATGATTCACCCAGTGTCTGATGATTCACCCAGTGTCTGATGATTCACTCAGTGTCTGACGATTCACCCAGTGCCTGATGATTCACCCAGTGTCAGATGATTCACTCAGTGTCTGATGATTCACCCAATGTCAGATGATTCACCCAATGTCAGATGATTCACCCAGTGTCAGATGATTCACCCAGTGTCTGATGATTCACTCAGTGTCTGATGATTCACCCAATGTCAGATGATTCACCAAGTGTCAGATGATTCACCCAGTGTCAGATGATTCACCCAGTGCCTGATGATTCACTCAGTGTCAGATGATTCACCCAATATCTGATGATTCACCCAGTGTCTGATGATTCACTCAGTGTCAGATGATTCACTCAGTGTGAGATGATTCACTCAGTCTCTGATGATTCACCCAGTGTCAGATGATTCACCCAGTGTCAGATGATTCACTCAGTGTCTGATGATTCACTCAGTGTCAGATGATTCACCCAGTGGCTGATGATTCACTCAGTGTCAGATGATTCACCCAGTGTCTGATGATTCACTCAGTGTCAGATGATTCACCCAATGTCTGATGATTCACCCAGTGTCTGATGATTCACCCAGTGTCTGATGATTCACTCAGTGTCTGATGATTCACCCAGTGTCTGATGATTCACTCAGTCTCTGATGATTCACTCAGTGTCTGATGATTCACTCAGTGTCAGATGATTCACCCAGTGTCTGATGATTCACTCAGTGTCTGATGATTCACCCAATGTCTGATGATTCACTCAGTGTCTGATGATTCACTCAGTCTCTGAAGATTCACCCAGTGTCTGATGATTCACTCAGTGTCAGAGGATTCACCCAGTGTCTGATGATTCACCCAGTGTCTGATGATTCACCCAGTGTCAGACGATTCACCCAGTGTCTGATGATTCACCCAGTGTCTGATGATTCACTCAGTGTCAGATGATTCACCCAGTGTCTGATGATTCACCCAGTGTCTGATGATTCACTCAGTGTCAGATGATTCACCCAGTGTCTGATGATTCACCCAGTGTCAGATGATTCACCCAGTATCTGATGATTCACTCAGTGTCAGATGATTCACTCAGTGTCTAATGATTCACTCAGTGTCTGATGATTCACCCAGTGTCTGATGATTCACCCAGTGTCAGATGATTCACTCAGTGTCAGATGATTCACTCAGTGTCTGATGATTCACTCAGTGTCTGATGATTCACTCAGTGTCAGATGATTCACTCAGTGTCTGATGATTCATACAGTGTCTGATGATTCATCCAGTGTCTGATGATTCACCCAGTGTCAGATGATTCACTCAGATTCTGATGATTCACTCAGTGTCAGATGATTCACTGATTCACTCAGAATCTGATGATTCACTCAGTGTCTGAAGATTCATCCAGTGTCTGATGATTCACCCAGTGTCTGATGATTCACACAGTGTCAGATGATTCACTCAGTGTCAGATGATTCACTGATTCACTCAGTGTCTGATGATTCACTCAGTGTCTGATGATTCACCCAGTGTCTGATGATTCACTCAGTTTCAGATGATTCATCCAGTGTCTGATGATTCACTCAGTGTCTGATGATTCACTCAGTGTCTGATGATTCATGTCAGATGATTCACTCAGTGTCTGATGATTCACTCAGTGTCTGATGATTCACTCAGTGTCTGATGATTCACTCAGTTTCAGATGATACATCCAGTGTCTGATGATTCACCCAGTGTCTGATGATTCACCCAGTGTCTGATGATTCACTCAGTGTCTGATGATTCACACAGTGTCTGATGATTCACTCAATCTCAGATGATTCACCCAGTGTCTGACTATTCTCCCAGTGCCTGATGATTCACTCAGTGTCTGATGATTCACTCAGTGTCTGATGATTCACCCAGTGTCTGATGATTCTGATGATTCACTCAGTGTCAGATGATTCACCCAGTGTCTGATGATTCACTCAGTGTCTGATGATTCACCCAGTGTCTGATGATTCACCCAGTGTCTGATGATTCACTCAGTGTCTGATGATTCACACAGTGTCTGATGATTCACTCAATCTCAGATGATTCACCCAGTGTCTGACTATTCTCCCAGTGCCTGATGATTCACTCAGTGTCTGATGATTCACTCAGTGTCTGATGATTCTGATGATTCACTCAGTGTCAGATGATTCACCCAGTGTCTGATGATTCACTCAGTGTCTGATGATTCACCCAGTGTCTGATGATTCTGATGATTCACTCAGCGTCTGATGATTCACCCAGTGTCTGATGATTCACTCAGTTTCAGATGATTCATCCAGTGTCTGATGATTCACTCAGTGTCTGATGATTCACTCAGTGTCTGATGATTCATGTCAGATGATTCACTCAGTGTCTGATGATTCACTCAGTGTCTGATGATTCACTCAGTGTCTGATGATTCACTCAGTTTCAGATGATTCATCCAGTGTCTGATGATTCACCCAGTGTCTGATGATTCACCCAGTGTCTGATGATTCACTCAGTGTCTGATGATTCACACAGTGTCTGATGATTCACTCAATCTCAGATGATTCACCCAGTGTCTGACTATTCACTCAGTGTCTGATGATTCACCCAGTGTCTGATGATTCACTCAGTGTCTGATGATTCACTCAGTGTCTGATGATTCACCGAGTGTCTGATGATTCACCCAGTGTCTGATGATTCACTCAGTGTCTGATGATTCACTCAGTGTCTGATGATTCACCCAGTGTCTGATGATTCACTCAGTGTCTGATGATTCACCCAGTGTCTGATGATTCACCGAGTGTCTGATGATTCACCCAGTGTCTGATGATTCACTCAGTGTCTGATGATTCACCCAGTGTCTGATGATTCACCCAGTGTCTGATGATTCACCCAGTGTCTGATGATTCACTCAGTGTCTGATGATTCACCCAGTGTCTGATGATTCACCCAGTGTCTGATGATTCACCCAGTGTCGGATGATTCACCCAGTGTCGGATGATTCACCCAATGTCTGATGATTCACTCAGTGTCTGATGATTCACTCAGTGTCTGATGATTCACCCAGTGTCAGATGATTCACTCAGTGTCAGATGATTCACCCAGTGTCTGATGATTCACTCAGTGTTTGATGATTCACTCAATGTCTGATGATTCACTCAGTGTCTGATGATTCACGCAGTGTCTGATGATTCTGATGATTCACCCAGTGTCCGATGATTCACGCAGTGTCCGATGATTCACCCAGTGTCAGATGATTCACCCAGTGTCTGATGATTCACTCAGTGTCAGATGATTCACTCAGTGTCTGATGATTCACTCAGTGTCAGATGATTCACTCAGTGTCTGATGATTCACCCAGTGTCAGATGATTCACTCAGTGTCTGATGATTCACTCAGTGTCAGATGATTCACTCAGTGTCTGATGATTCACCCAGTGTCAGATGATTCACTCAGTGTCAGATGATTCACCCAGTGTCAGATGATTCACCCAGTGTCAGATGATTCACCCAATGTCTGATGATTCACCCAGTGTCTGATGATTCACCCAGTGTCTGATGATTCACCCAGTGTCAGATGATACACCCAGTGTCTGATGATTCACTCAGTGTCTGATGATTCACTCAGTGTCTGATGATTCACCCAGTGTCTGATGATTCACTCAGTTTCTGATGATTCACCCAGTGTCTGATGATTCACTCAGTTTCTGATGATTCACCCAGTGTCTGATGATTCACCCAGTGTCTGATGATTCACCCAGTGTCTGATGATTCACTCAGTGCCTGATGATTCACTCAGTGTCTGATGATTCACCTAGTGTCTGAATATTCACTCAGTGCCTGATGATTCACCCAGTGTCTGATGATTCACACAGTGCCTGATGATTCACTCAGTGTCTGATGATTCACCCAGTGTCTGATGATTCACTCAGTGTCTGATGATTCACTCAGTGTCTGATGATTCACTCAGCGTCTAATGATTTACTCAGTGTCTGATGATTCACTCAGTGTCTGATGATTCACTCAGTTTCAGATGATTAACCAGTGTCTGATGATTCACCCAGTGTCTGATGATTCACCCAGTGTCTGATGATTCACTCAGTGTCTGATGATTCACTCAGTATCAGATGATTCACCCAGTGTCTGATGATTCACTCAGTGCCTAATGATTCACTCAGTGTCTGATGATTCACGCAGTGTCTGATGATTCACTCAGTATCAGATGATTTACCCAGTGTCTGATGAGTCACTCAGTGCCTGATGATTCACTCAGTGTCTGATGATTCATCCAGTGTCTGATGATTCACTCAGTGTCTGATGATTCACTCAGTTTCAGATGATTCACTCAGTTTCAGATGATTCACCCAGTGTCTGATGATTCACTCAGTGTCTGATGATTCACTCAGTGTCTGATGATTCATTCAGTGTCAGATGATTCACTCAGTGTCTGATGATTCACTCAGTGTCTGATGATTCACTCAGTGTCTGATGATTCATCCAGTGTCTGATGATTCACTCAGTGTCTGATGATTCACTCAGTATCTGATGATTCATCCAGTGTCTGATGATTCATCCAGTGTCTGATGATTCACTCAGTGTCTGATGATTCACTCAGTGTCTGATGATTCATCCAGTGTCTGATGATTCATCCAGTGTCTGATGATTCACTCAGTCTGTGAAGATTCACCCAGTGTCTGATGATTCACTCAGTGTCTGATGATTCACCCAGTGTCTGATGATTCACTCAGTGTCTGATGATTCACCCAGTGTCTGATGATTCACCCAGTGTCTGATGATTCACTCAGTGTCTGATGATTCACACAGTGTCTGATGATTCACTCAATCTCAGATGATTCACCCAGTGTCTGACTATTCTCCCAGTGCCTGATGATTCACTCAGTGTCTGATGATTCACTCAGTGTCTGATGATTCTGATGATTCACTCAGTGTCAGATGATTCACCCAGTGTCTGATGATTCACTCAGTGTCTGATGATTCACCCAGTGTCTGATGATTCTGATGATTCACTCAGCTTCTGATGATTCACCCAGTGTCTGATGATTCACTCAGTTTCAGATGATTCATCCAGTGTCTGATGATTCACCCAATGTCAGATGATTCACCCAATGTCAGATGATTCACCGTGTCAGATGATTCACCCAGTGTCTGATGATTCACTCAGTGTCTGATGATTCACCCAATGTCAGATGATTCACCCATTGTCAGATGATTCACCCAGTGTCAGATGATTCACCCAGTGTCAGATGATTCACCCAGTGCCTGATGATTCACTCAGTGTCTGATGATTCACCCAGTGTCAGATGATTCACTCAGTGTCTGATGATTCACCCAGTGTCTGATGATTCACTCAGTGTCAGATGATTCACCCAATATCTGATGATTCACCCAGTGTCTGATGATTCACCCAGTGTCAGATGATTCACTCAGTGTGAGATGATTCACTCAGTCTCTGATGATTCACCCAGTGTCTGATGATTCACCCAGTGTCAGATGATTCACCCAGTGTCAGATGATTCACTCAGTGTCTGATGATTCACTCAGTGTCAGATGATTCACCCAGTGTCTGATGATTCACTCAGTGTCAGATGATTCACCCAGTGTCTGATGATTCACTCAGTGTCAGATGATTCACCCAATGTCTATGATTCACCCAGTGTCTGATGATTCATCCAGTGTCTGATGATTCACCCAGTGTCTGATGATTCACTAAGTGTCTGATGATTCACCCAGTGTCTGATGATTCACTCAGTCTCTGATGATTCACCCAGTGTCTGATGATTCACTCAGTCTCTGATGATTCACCCAGTGACTGATGATTCACCCAATGTCTGATGATTCACTCAGTGTCTGATGATTCACTCAGTCTCTGAAGATTCACCCAGTGTCTGATGATTCCCTCAGTCTCTGATGATTCACCCAGTGTCTGATGATTCACTCAGTCTCTGATGATTCACCCAGTGTCTGATGATTCACCCAGTGTCAGATGATTCACGCAGTGTCTGATGATTCACGCAGTGTCTGATGATTCACGCAGTGTCTGATGATTCACCCAGTGTCTGATGATTCACCCAGTGTCAGTTGATTCACCCAATGCCTGATGATTCACCCAGTGTCTGATGATTCACCCAGTGTCAGATGATTCACCCAATGTCAGATGATTCACCCAATGTCAGATGATTCACCCAGTGTCAGATGATTCACCCAGTGTCAGATGATTCACCCAGTGTCAGATGATTCACCCAGTGTCTGATGATTCACCCAATGTCTGATGATTCACTCAGTGTCTGATGATTCACCCAGTGTCTGATGATTCACCCAGTGCCTGATGATTCACCCAGTGTCTGATGATTCACTCAGTGTCTGATGATTCACCCAGTGTCAGATGATTCACCCAGTGTCTGATGATTCACCCAGTGTCTGATGATTCACCTAGTGTCTGATGATTCACCCAGTGTCTGATGATTCACTCGGTGTCTGATGATTCACTCAGTGTCAGATGATTCACCCAATGTCTGATGATTCACCCAGTGTCTGATGTTTCACCCAGTGTCTGATGATTCACCCAGTGTCTGATGATTCACCCAATGTCTGATGATTCACCCAGTGTCAGATGATTCACCCAGTGTCAGATGATTCACCCAGTGTTTGATGATTCACCCAGTGTCTGATGATTCACTCAGTGTCAGATGATTCACTCAGTGTCTGATGATTCACCCAGTGTCTGATGATTCACCCAATGTCAGATGATTCACCCAGTGTCAGATGATTCACCCAGTGTCAGATGATTCACCCAGTGTCTGATGATTCACCCAGTGTCTGATGCTTCACCCAGTGTCTGATGATTCACTCAGTCTCTGAAGATTCTCCCAGTGTCTGATGATTCACTCAGTGTCAGATGATTCACCCAGTGTCTGATGATTCACCCAGTGTCTGATGATTCACCAGGTGTCTGATGATTCACTCAGTGTCAGAATATTCACCCCGTGTCTGATGATTCACCCAGTGTCTGATGATTCACTCAGTGTCAGATGATTCACCCAGTGTCTGATGATTCACCCAGTGTCTGATGATTCACCCAGTGTCTGATGATTCACTCAGTGTCTGATGATTCACCCAGTGTCTGATGATTCACCCAGTGTCTGCTGATTCACTCAGTGTCAGATGATTCACCCAATGTCTGATGATTCACCCAGTGTCTGATGATTCACCCAGTGTCTGATGCTTCACCCAGTGTCAGATGATTCACTCAGTGTCAGATGATTCACCCAGTGTCTGATGATTCACCCAATGTCTGGTGATTCACCCAGTGTCAGATGATTCACCCAGTGTCAGATGATTCACCCAGTGTCAAATGATTCACCCAGTGTCAGATGATTCACCCAGTGTCAGATGATTCACCCAATGTCTGATGATTCACCCAGTGTCTGATGATTCACCCAGTGTCTGCTGATTCACCCAGTGTCTGATGATTCACCCAGTGTCTGATGATTCACTCAGTGTAAGATGATTCAACCAATGTCTGATGATTCACCCAGTGTCTGATGATTCACCCAGTGTCTGATGATTCACCCAGTGTCTGATGATTCACCCAGTGTCAGATGATTCACTCAGTGTCAGATGATTCACCCAGTGTCTGATGATTCACCCAGTGTCAGATGATTCACCCAATGTCTGATGATTCACCCAGTGTCAGATGATTCACCCAGTGTCAGATGATTCACCCAGTGTCAGATGATTCACCCAATGTCTGATGATTCAGGCAGTGTCTGATGATTCACCCAGTGTCTGATGATTCACCCAGTGTCAGTTGATTCACCCAATGTCTGATGATTCACCCAGTGTCTGATGATTCACCCAGTGTCTGATGATTCACTCAGTGTCTGACGATTCACCCAGTGCCTGATGATTCACCCAGTGTCAGATGATTCACTCAGTGTCTGATGATTCACCCAATGTCAGATGATTCACCCAATGTCAGATGATTCACCCAGTGTCAGATGATTCACCCAGTGTCTGATGATTCACTCAGTGTCTGATGATTCACCCAATGTCAGATGATTCACCAAGTGTCAGATGATTCACCCAGTGTCAGATGATTCACCCAGTGCCTGATGATTCACTCAGTGTCAGATGATTCACCCAATATCTGATGATTCACCCAGTGTCTGATGATTCACTCAGTGTCAGATGATTCACTCAGTGTGAGATGATTCACTCAGTCTCTGATGATTCACCCAGTGTCAGATGATTCACCCAGTGTCAGATGATTCACTCAGTGTCTGATGATTCACTCAGTGTCAGATGATTCACCCAGTGGCTGATGATTCACTCAGTGTCAGATGATTCACCCAGTGTCTGATGATTCACTCAGTGTCAGATGATTCACCCAATGTCTGATGATTCACCCAGTGTCTGATGATTCACCCAGTGTCTGATGATTCACCCAGTGTCAGTTGATTCACCCAATGCCTGATGATTCACCCAGTGTCTGATGATTCACCCAGTGTCAGATGATTCACCCAATGTCAGATGATTCACCCAATGTCAGATGATTCACCCAGTGTCAGATGATTCACCCAGTGTCAGATGATTCACCCAGTGTCAGATGATTCACCCAGTGTCTGATGATTCACCCAATGTCTGATGATTCACTCAGTGTCTGATGATTCACCCAGTGTCTGATGATTCACCCAGTGCCTGATGATTCACCCAGTGTCTGATGATTCACTCAGTGTCTGATGATTCACCCAGTGTCAGATGATTCACCCAGTGTCTGATGATTCACCCAGTGTCTGATGATTCACCTAGTGTCTGATGATTCACCCAGTGTCTGATGATTCACTCGGTGTCTGATGATTCACTCAGTGTCAGATGATTCACCCAATGTCTGATGATTCACCCAGTGTCTGATGTTTCACCCAGTGTCTGATGATTCACCCAGTGTCTGATGATTCACCCAATGTCTGATGATTCACCCAGTGTCAGATGATTCACCCAGTGTCAGATGATTCACCCAGTGTTTGATGATTCACCCAGTGTCTGATGATTCACTCAGTGTCAGATGATTCACTCAGTGTCTGATGATTCACCCAGTGTCTGATGATTCACCCAATGTCAGATGATTCACCCAGTGTCAGATGATTCACCCAGTGTCAGATGATTCACCCAGTGTCTGATGATTCACTCAGTGTCTGATGATTCACCCAGTGTCTGACGATTCACCCAATGTCAGATGATTCACCCAATATCAGATGATTCACGCAGTGTCAGATGATTCACCCTGTGTCAGATGATTCACCCAATGTCAGATGATTCACCCAGTGTCTGATGATACACTCAGTGTCAGATGATTCACTCAGTCTCTGATGATTCACCCAGTGTCTGATGATTCACTCAGTGTCAGATGATTCACTCAGTGTGAGATGATTCACTCAGTCTCTGATGATTCACCCAGTGTCAGATGAATCACCCAGTGTCAGATGATTCACTCAGTGTCTGATGATACACTCAGTGTCAGATGATTCAGCCAGTGGCTGATGATTCACTCAGTGTCAGATGATTCACCCAGTGTCTGATGATTCACTCAGTGTCAGATGATTCACCCAATGTCTGATGATTCACCCAGTGTCTGATGATTCACCCAGTGTCTGATGATTCACTAAGTGTCTGATGATTCACCCAGTGTCTGATGATTCACTCAGTCTCTGATGATTCACCCAGTGTCTGATGATTCACTCAGTCTCTGATGATTCACCCAGTGTCTGATGATTCACTCAGTGTCTGATGATTCACCCAATGTCTGATGATTCACTCAGTGTCTGATGATTCACTCAGTCTCTGAAGATTCTCCCAGTGTCTGATGATTCACTCAGTGTCAGATGATTCACCCAGTGTCTGGTGATTCACCCAGTGTCTGATGATTCACCAGGTGTCTGATGATTCACTCAGTGTCAGAATATTCACCCCGTGTCTGATGATTCACCCAGTGTCTGATGATTCACTCAGTGTCAGATGATTCACCCAGTGTCTGATGATTCACCCAGTGTCTGATGATTCACCCAGTGTCTGATGATTCACTCAGTGTCTGATGATTCACCCAGTGTCTGATGATTCACCCAGTGTCTGCTGATTCACTCAGTGTCAGATGATTCACCCAATGTCTGATGATTCACCCAGTGTCTGATGATTCACCCAGTGTCTGATGCTTCACCCAGTGTCAGATGATTCACTCAGTGTCAGATGATTCACCCAGTGTCTGATGATTCACCCAATGTCTGGTGATTCACCCAGTGTCAGATGATTCACCCAGTGTCAGATGATTCACCCAGTGTCAAATGATTCACCCAGTGTCAGATGATTCACCCAGTGTCAGATGATTCACCCAATGTCTGATGATTCACCCAGTGTCTGATGATTCACCCAGTGTCTGCTGATTCACCCAGTGTCTGATGATTCACCCAGTGTCTGATGATTCACTCAGTGTAAGATGATTCAACCAATGTCTGATGATTCACCCAGTGTCTGATGATTCACCCAGTGTCTGATGATTCACCCAGTGTCTGATGATTCACCCAGTGTCAGATGATTCACTCAGTGTCAGATGATTCACCCAGTGTCTGATGATTCACCCAGTGTCAGATGATTCACCCAATGTCTGATGATTCACCCAGTGTCAGATGATTCACCCAGTGTCAGATGATTCACCCAGTGTCAGATGATTCACCCAATGTCTGATGATTCAGGCAGTGTCTGATGATTCACCCAGTGTCTGATGATTCACCCAGTGTCAGTTGATTCACCCAATGTCTGATGATTCACCCAGTGTCTGATGATTCACCCAGTGTCTGATGATTCACTCAGTGTCTGACGATTCACCCAGTGCCTGATGATTCACCCAGTGTCAGATGATTCACTCAGTGTCTGATGATTCACCCAATGTCAGATGATTCACCCAATGTCAGATGATTCACCCAGTGTCAGATGATTCACCCAGTGTCTGATGATTCACTCAGTGTCTGATGATTCACCCAATGTCAGATGATTCACCAAGTGTCAGATGATTCACCCAGTGTCAGATGATTCACCCAGTGCCTGATGATTCACTCAGTGTCAGATGATTCACCCAATATCTGATGATTCACCCAGTGTCTGATGATTCACTCAGTGTCAGATGATTCACTCAGTGTGAGATGATTCACTCAGTCTCTGATGATTCACCCAGTGTCAGATGATTCACCCAGTGTCAGATGATTCACTCAGTGTCTGATGATTCACTCAGTGTCAGATGATTCACCCAGTGGCTGATGATTCACTCAGTGTCAGATGATTCACCCAGTGTCTGATGATTCACTCAGTGTCAGATGATTCACCCAATGTCTGATGATTCACCCAGTGTCTGATGATTCACCCAGTGTCTGATGATTCACCCAGTGTCAGTTGATTCACCCAATGCCTGATGATTCACCCAGTGTCTGATGATTCACCCAGTGTCAGATGATTCACCCAATGTCAGATGATTCACCCAATGTCAGATGATTCACCCAGTGTCAGATGATTCACCCAGTGTCAGATGATTCACCCAGTGTCAGATGATTCACTCAGTGTCTGATGATTCACCCAATGTCTGATGATTCACTCAGTGTCTGATGATTCACCCAGTGTCTGATGATTCACCCAGTGCCTGATGATTCACCCAGTGTCTGATGATTCACTCAGTGTCTGATGATTCACCCAGTGTCAGATGATTCACCCAGTGTCTGATGATTCACCCAGTGTCTGATGATTCACCTAGTGTCTGATGATTCACCCAGTGTCTGATGATTCACTCGGTGTCTGATGATTCACTCAGTGTCAGATGATTCACCCAATGTCTGATGATTCACCCAGTGTCTGATGTTTCACCCAGTGTCTGATGATTCACCCAGTGTCTGATGATTCACCCAATGTCTGATGATTCACCCAGTGTCAGATGATTCACCCAGTGTCAGATGATTCACCCAGTGTTTGATGATTCACCCAGTGTCTGATGATTCACTCAGTGTCAGATGATTCACTCAGTGTCTGATGATTCACCCAGTGTCTGATGATTCACCCAATGTCAGATGATTCACCCAGTGTCAGATGATTCACCCAGTGTCAGATGATTCACCCAGTGTCTGATGATTCACTCAGTGTCTGATGATTCACCCAGTGTCTGACGATTCACCCAATGTCAGATGATTCACCCAATATCAGATGATTCACGCAGTGTCAGATGATTCACCCTGTGTCAGATGATTCACCCAATGTCAGATGATTCACCCAGTGTCAGATGATTCACCCAGTGTCTGATGATTCACTCGGTGTCTGATGATTCACCCAATGTCAGATGATTCACCCAATGTCAGATGACTCACCCAGATGATTCACCCAGTGTCTGATGATTCACTCAGTGTCTGATGATTCACCCAGTGTCAGATGATTCACTCAGTGTCTGATGATTCACCCAGTGTCTGATGATTCACTCAGTGTTAGATGATTCACCCAATATCTGATGATTCACTCAGTGTCTGATGATTCACTCAGTGTCAGATGATTCACTCAGTGTGAGATGATTCACTCAGTCTCTGATGATTCACCCAGTGTCTGATGATTCACTCAGTGTCAGATGATTCACTCAGTCTCTGATGATTCACCCAGTGTCTGATGATTCACTCAGTGTCAGATGATTCACTCAGTGTGAGATGATTCACTCAGTCTCTGATGATTCACCCAGTGTCAGATGAATCACCCAGTGTCAGATGATTCACTCAGTGTCTGATGATACACTCAGTGTCAGATGATTCAGCCAGTGGCTGATGATTCACTCAGTGTCAGATGATTCACCCAGTGTCTGATGATTCACTCAGTGTCAGATGATTCACCCAATGTCTGATGATTCACCCAGTGTCTGATGATTCACCCAGTGTCTGATGATTCACTAAGTGTCTGATGATTCACCCAGTGTCTGATGATTCACTCAGTCTCTGATGATTCACCCAGTGTCTGATGATTCACTCAGTCTCTGATGATTCACCCAGTGTCTGATGATTCACTCAGTGTCTGATGATTCACCCAATGTCTGATGATTCACTCAGTGTCTGATGATTCACTCAGTCTCTGAAGATTCTCCCAGTGTCTGATGATTCACTCAGTGTCAGATGATTCACCCAGTGTCTGATGATTCACCCAGTGTCTGATGATTCACCAGGTGTCTGATGATTCACTCAGTGTCAGAATATTCACCCCGTGTCTGATGATTCACCCAGTGTCTGATGATTCACTCAGTGTCAGATGATTCACCCAGTGTCTGATGATTCACCCAGTGTCTGATGATTCACCCAGTGTCTGATGATTCACTCAGTGTCTGATGATTCACCCAGTGTCTGATGATTCACCCAGTGTCTGCTGATTCACTCAGTGTCAGATGATTCACCCAATGTCTGATGATTCACCCAGTGTCTGATGATTCACCCAGTGTCTGATGCTTCACCCAGTGTCAGATGATTCACTCAGTGTCAGATGATTCACCCAGTGTCTGATGATTCACCCAATGTCTGGTGATTCACCCAGTGTCAGATGATTCACCCAGTGTCAGATGATTCACCCAGTGTCAAATGATTCACCCAGTGTCAGATGATTCACCCAGTGTCAGATGATTCACCCAATGTCTGATGATTCACCCAGTGTCTGATGATTCACCCAGTGTCTGCTGATTCACCCAGTGTCTGATGATTCACCCAGTGTCTGATGATTCACTCAGTGTAAGATGATTCAACCAATGTCTGATGATTCACCCAGTGTCTGATGATTCACCCAGTGTCTGATGATTCACCCAGTGTCTGATGATTCACCCAGTGTCAGATGATTCACTCAGTGTCAGATGATTCACCCAGTGTCTGATGATTCACCCAGTGTCAGATGATTCACCCAATGTCTGATGATTCACCCAGTGTCAGATGATTCACCCAGTGTCAGATGATTCACCCAGTGTCAGATGATTCACCCAATGTCTGATGATTCAGGCAGTGTCTGATGATTCACCCAGTGTCTGATGATTCACCCAGTGTCAGTTGATTCACCCAATGTCTGATGATTCACCCAGTGTCTGATGATTCACCCAGTGTCTGATGATTCACTCAGTGTCTGACGATTCACCCAGTGCCTGATGATTCACCCAGTGTCAGATGATTCACTCAGTGTCTGATGATTCACCCAATGTCAGATGATTCACCCAATGTCAGATGATTCACCCAGTGTCAGATGATTCACCCAGTGTCTGATGATTCACTCAGTGTCTGATGATTCACCCAATGTCAGATGATTCACCAAGTGTCAGATGATTCACCCAGTGTCAGATGATTCACCCAGTGCCTGATGATTCACTCAGTGTCAGATGATTCACCCAATATCTGATGATTCACCCAGTGTCTGATGATTCACTCAGTGTCAGATGATTCACTCAGTGTGAGATGATTCACTCAGTCTCTGATGATTCACCCAGTGTCAGATGATTCACCCAGTGTCAGATGATTCACTCAGTGTCTGATGATTCACTCAGTGTCAGATGATTCACCCAGTGGCTGATGATTCACTCAGTGTCAGATGATTCACCCAGTGTCTGATGATTCACTCAGTGTCAGATGATTCACCCAATGTCTGATGATTCACCCAGTGTCTGATGATTCACCCAGTGTCTGATGATTCACTCAGTGTCTGATGATTCACCCAGTGTCTGATGATTCACTCAGTCTCTGATGATTCACTCAGTGTCTGATGATTCACTCAGTGTCAGATGATTCACCCAGTGTCTGATGATTCACTCAGTGTCTGATGATTCACCCAATGTCTGATGATTCACTCAGTGTCTGATGATTCACTCAGTCTCTGAAGATTCACCCAGTGTCTGATGATTCACTCAGTGTCAGATGATTCACCCAGTGTCTGATGATTCACCCAGTGTCTGATGATTCACCCAGTGTCAGACGATTCACCCAGTGTCTGATGATTCACCCAGTGTCTGATGATTCACTCAGTGTCAGATGATTCACCCAGTGTCTGATGATTCACCCAGTGTCTGATGATTCACTCAGTGTCAGATGATTCACCCAGTGTCTGATGATTCACCCAGTGTCAGATGATTCACCCAGTATCTGATGATTCACTCAGTGTCAGATGATTCACTCAGTGTCTAATGATTCACTCAGTGTCTGATGATTCACCCAGTGTCTGATGATTCACCCAGTGTCAGATGATTCACTCAGTGTCAGATGATTCACTCAGTGTCTGATGATTCACTCAGTGTCTGATGATTCACTCAGTGTCAGATGATTCACTCAGTGTCTGATGATTCATACAGTGTCTGATGATTCATCCAGTGTCTGATGATTCACCCAGTGTCAGATGATTCACTCAGATTCTGATGATTCACTCAGTGTCAGATGATTCACTGATTCACTCAGTGTCTGATGATTCACTCAGTGTCTGAAGATTCATCCAGTGTCTGATGATTCACCCAGTGTCTGATGATTCACCCAATGTCAGATGATTCACCCAGTGTCAGATGATTCACCCAGTGTCAGATGATTCACCCAGTGTCAGATGATTCACCCAGTGTCTGATGATTCACCCAATGTCTGATGATTCACTCAGTGTCTGATGATTCACCCAGTGTCTGATGATTCACCCAGTGCCTGATGATTCACCCAGTGTCTGATGATTCACTCAGTGTCTGATGATTCACCCAGTGTCAGATGATTCACCCAGTGTCTGATGATTCACCCAGTGTCTGATGATTCACCTAGTGTCTGATGATTCACCCAGTGTCTGATGATTCACTCGGTGTCTGATGATTCACTCAGTGTCAGATGATTCACCCAATGTCTGATGATTCACCCAGTGTCTGATGTTTCACCCAGTGTCTGATGATTCACCCAGTGTCTGATGATTCACCCAATGTCTGATGATTCACCCAGTGTCAGATGATTCACCCAGTGTCAGATGATTCACCCAGTGTTTGATGATTCACCCAGTGTCTGATGATTCACTCAGTGTCAGATGATTCACTCAGTGTCTGATGATTCACCCAGTGTCTGATGATTCACCCAATGTCAGATGATTCACCCAGTGTCAGATGATTCACCCAGTGTCAGATGATTCACCCAGTGTCTGATGATTCACTCAGTGTCTGATGATTCACCCAGTGTCTGACGATTCACCCAATGTCAGATGATTCACCCAATATCAGATGATTCACGCAGTGTCAGATGATTCACCCTGTGTCAGATGATTCACCCAATGTCAGATGATTCACCCAGTGTCAGATGATTCACCCAGTGTCTGATGATTCACTCAGTGTCTGATGATTCACCCAATGTCAGATGATTCACCCAATGTCAGATGACTCACCCAGATGATTCACCCAGTGTCTGATGATTCACTCAGTGTCTGATGATTCACCCAGTGTCAGATGATTCACTCAGTGTCTGATGATTCACCCAGTGTCTGATGATTCACTCAGTGTTAGATGATTCACCCAATATCTGATGATTCACTCAGTGTCTGATGATTCACTCAGTGTCAGATGATTCACTCAGTGTGAGATGATTCACTCAGTCTCTGATGATTCACCCAGTGTCTGATGATTCACTCAGTGTCAGATGATTCACTCAGTCTCTGATGATTCACCCAGTGTCTGATGATTCACTCAGTGTCAGATGATTCACTCAGTGTGAGATGATTCACTCAGTCTCTGATGATTCACCCAGTGTCAGATGAATCACCCAGTGTCAGATGATTCACTCAGTGTCTGATGATACACTCAGTGTCAGATGATTCAGCCAGTGGCTGATGATTCACTCAGTGTCAGATGATTCACCCAGTGTCTGATGATTCACTCAGTGTCAGATGATTCACCCAATGTCTGATGATTCACCCAGTGTCTGATGATTCACCCAGTGTCTGATGATTCACTAAGTGTCTGATGATTCACCCAGTGTCTGATGATTCACTCAGTGTCAGATGATTCACCCAATGTCTGATGATTCACCCAGTGTCTGATGATTCACCCAGTGTCTGATGATTCACTAAGTGTCTGATGATTCACCCAGTGTCAGATGATTCACCCAGTGCCTGATGATTCACTCAGTGTCAGATGATTCACCCAATATCTGATGATTCACCCAGTGTCTGATGATTCACTCAGTGTCAGATGATTCACTCAGTGTGAGATGATTCACTCAGTCTCTGATGATTCACCCAGTGTCAGATGATTCACCCAGTGTCAGATGATTCACTCAGTGTCTGATGATTCACTCAGTGTCAGATGATTCACCCAGTGGCTGATGATTCACTCAGTGTCAGATGATTCACCCAGTGTCTGATGATTCACTCAGTGTCAGATGATTCACCCAATGTCTGATGATTCACCCAGTGTCTGATGATTCACCCAGTGTCTGATGATTCACTCAGTGTCTGATGATTCACCCAGTGTCTGATGATTCACTCAGTCTCTGATGATTCACTCAGTGTCTGATGATTCACTCAGTGTCAGATGATTCACCCAGTGTCTGATGATTCACTCAGTGTCTGATGATTCACCCAATGTCTGATGATTCACTCAGTGTCTGATGATTCACTCAGTCTCTGAAGATTCACCCAGTGTCTGATGATTCACTCAGTGTCAGATGATTCACCCAGTGTCTGATGATTCACCCAGTGTCTGATGATTCACCCAGTGTCAGACGATTCACCCAGTGTCTGATGATTCACCCAGTGTCTGATGATTCACTCAGTGTCAGATGATTCACCCAGTGTCTGATGATTCACCCAGTGTCTGATGATTCACTCAGTGTCAGATGATTCACCCAGTGTCTGATGATTCACCCAGTGTCAGATGATTCACCCAGTATCTGATGATTCACTCAGTGTCAGATGATTCACTCAGTGTCTAATGATTCACTCAGTGTCTGATGATTCACCCAGTGTCTGATGATTCACCCAGTGTCAGATGATTCACTCAGTGTCAGATGATTCACTCAGTGTCTGATGATTCACTCAGTGTCTGATGATTCACTCAGTGTCAGATGATTCACTCAGTGTCTGATGATTCATACAGTGTCTGATGATTCATCCAGTGTCTGATGATTCACCCAGTGTCAGATGATTCACTCAGATTCTGATGATTCACTCAGTGTCAGATGATTCACTGATTCACTCAGTGTCTGATGATTCACTCAGTGTCTGAAGATTCATCCAGTGTCTGATGATTCACCCAGTGTCTGATGATTCACCCAATGTCAGATGATTCACCCAGTGTCAGATGATTCACCCAGTGTCAGATGATTCACCCAGTGTCAGATGATTCACCCAGTGTCTGATGATTCACCCAATGTCTGATGATTCACTCAGTGTCTGATGATTCACCCAGTGTCTGATGATTCACCCAGTGCCTGATGATTCACCCAGTGTCTGATGATTCACTCAGTGTCTGATGATTCACCCAGTGTCAGATGATTCACCCAGTGTCTGATGATTCACCCAGTGTCTGATGATTCACCTAGTGTCTGATGATTCACCCAGTGTCTGATGATTCACTCGGTGTCTGATGATTCACTCAGTGTCAGATGATTCACCCAATGTCTGATGATTCACCCAGTGTCTGATGTTTCACCCAGTGTCTGATGATTCACCCAGTGTCTGATGATTCACCCAATGTCTGATGATTCACCCAGTGTCAGATGATTCACCCAGTGTCAGATGATTCACCCAGTGTTTGATGATTCACCCAGTGTCTGATGATTCACTCAGTGTCAGATGATTCACTCAGTGTCTGATGATTCACCCAGTGTCTGATGATTCACCCAATGTCAGATGATTCACCCAGTGTCAGATGATTCACCCAGTGTCAGATGATTCACCCAGTGTCTGATGATTCACTCAGTGTCTGATGATTCACCCAGTGTCTGACGATTCACCCAATGTCAGATGATTCACCCAATATCAGATGATTCACGCAGTGTCAGATGATTCACCCTGTGTCAGATGATTCACCCAATGTCAGATGATTCACCCAGTGTCAGATGATTCACCCAGTGTCTGATGATTCACTCAGTGTCTGATGATTCACCCAATGTCAGATGATTCACCCAATGTCAGATGACTCACCCAGATGATTCACCCAGTGTCTGATGATTCACTCAGTGTCTGATGATTCACCCAGTGTCAGATGATTCACTCAGTGTCTGATGATTCACCCAGTGTCTGATGATTCACTCAGTGTTAGATGATTCACCCAATATCTGATGATTCACTCAGTGTCTGATGATTCACTCAGTGTCAGATGATTCACTCAGTGTGAGATGATTCACTCAGTCTCTGATGATTCACCCAGTGTCTGATGATTCACTCAGTGTCAGATGATTCACTCAGTCTCTGATGATTCACCCAGTGTCTGATGATTCACTCAGTGTCAGATGATTCACTCAGTGTGAGATGATTCACTCAGTCTCTGATGATTCACCCAGTGTCAGATGAATCACCCAGTGTCAGATGATTCACTCAGTGTCTGATGATACACTCAGTGTCAGATGATTCAGCCAGTGGCTGATGATTCACTCAGTGTCAGATGATTCACCCAGTGTCTGATGATTCACTCAGTGTCAGATGATTCACCCAATGTCTGATGATTCACCCAGTGTCTGATGATTCACCCAGTGTCTGATGATTCACTAAGTGTCTGATGATTCACCCAGTGTCTGATGATTCACTCAGTGTCAGATGATTCACCCAATGTCTGATGATTCACCCAGTGTCTGATGATTCACCCAGTGTCTGATGATTCACTAAGTGTCTGATGATTCACCCAGTGTCAGATGATTCACCCAGTGCCTGATGATTCACTCAGTGTCAGATGATTCACCCAATATCTGATGATTCACCCAGTGTCTGATGATTCACTCAGTGTCAGATGATTCACTCAGTGTGAGATGATTCACTCAGTCTCTGATGATTCACCCAGTGTCAGATGATTCACCCAGTGTCAGATGATTCACTCAGTGTCTGATGATTCACTCAGTGTCAGATGATTCACCCAGTGGCTGATGATTCACTCAGTGTCAGATGATTCACCCAGTGTCTGATGATTCACTCAGTGTCAGATGATTCACCCAATGTCTGATGATTCACCCAGTGTCTGATGATTCACCCAGTGTCTGATGATTCACTCAGTGTCTGACGATTCACCCAGTGTCTGATGATTCACTCAGTCTCTGATGATTCACTCAGTGTCTGATGATTCACTCAGTGTCAGATGATTCACCCAGTGTCTGATGATTCACTCAGTGTCTGATGATTCACCCAATGTCTGATGATTCACTCAGTGTCTGATGATTCACTCAGTCTCTGAAGATTCACCCAGTGTCTGATGATTCACTCAGTGTCAGATGATTCACCCAGTGTCTGATGATTCACCCAGTGTCTGATGATTCACCCAGTGTCAGACGATTCACCCAGTGTCTGATGATTCACCCAGTGTCTGATGATTCACTCAGTGTCAGATGATTCACCCAGTGTCTGATGATTCACCCAGTGTCTGATGATTCACTCAGTGTCAGATGATTCACCCAGTGTCTGATGATTCACCCAGTGTCAGATGATTCACCCAGTATCTGATGATTCACTCAGTGTCAGATGATTCACTCAGTGTCTAATGATTCACTCAGTGTCTGATGATTCACCCAGTGTCTGATGATTCACCCAGTGTCAGATGATTCACTCAGTGTCAGATGATTCACTCAGTGTCTGATGATTCACTCAGTGTCTGATGATTCACTCAGTGTCAGATGATTCACTCAGTGTCTGATGATTCATACAGTGTCTGATGATTCATCCAGTGTCTGATGATTCACCCAGTGTCAGATGATTCACTCAGATTCTGATGATGCACTCAGTGTCAGATGATTCACTGATTCACCCAGTGTCTGATGATTCACCCAGTGTCTGATGATTCACCCTGTGTCAGATGATTCACCCAATGTCAGATGATTCACCCAGTGTCAGATGATTCACCCAGTGTCTGATGATTCACTCAGTGTCTGATGATTCACCCAATGTCAGATGATTCACCCAATGTCAGATGACTCACCCAGATGATTCACCCAGTGTCTGATGATTCACTCAGTGTCTGATGATTCACCCAGTGTCAGATGATTCACTCAGTGTCTGATGATTCACCCAGTGTCTGATGATTCACTCAGTGTTAGATGATTCACCCAATATCTGATGATTCACTCAGTGTCTGATGATTCACTCAGTGTCAGATGATTCACTCAGTGTGAGATGATTCACTCAGTCTCTGATGATTCACCCAGTGTCTGATGATTCACTCAGTGTCAGATGATTCACTCAGTCTCTGATGATTCACCCAGTGTCTGATGATTCACTCAGTGTCAGATGATTCACTCAGTGTGAGATGATTCACTCAGTCTCTGATGATTCACCCAGTGTCAGATGAATCACCCAGTGTCAGATGATTCACTCAGTGTCTGATGATACACTCAGTGTCAGATGATTCAGCCAGTGGCTGATGATTCACTCAGTGTCAGATGATTCACCCAGTGTCTGATGATTCACTCAGTGTCAGATGATTCACCCAATGTCTGATGATTCACCCAGTGTCTGATGATTCACCCAGTGTCTGATGATTCACTAAGTGTCTGATGATTCACCCAGTGTCTGATGATTCACTCAGTGTCAGATGATTCACCCAATGTCTGATGATTCACCCAGTGTCTGATGATTCACCCAGTGTCTGATGATTCACTAAGTGTCTGATGATTCACCCAGTGTCAGATGATTCACCCAGTGCCTGATGATTCACTCAGTGTCAGATGATTCACCCAATATCTGATGATTCACCCAGTGTCTGATGATTCACTCAGTGTCAGATGATTCACTCAGTGTGAGATGATTCACTCAGTCTCTGATGATTCACCCAGTGTCAGATGATTCACCCAGTGTCAGATGATTCACTCAGTGTCTGATGATTCACTCAGTGTCAGATGATTCACCCAGTGGCTGATGATTCACTCAGTGTCAGATGATTCACCCAGTGTCTGATGATTCACTCAGTGTCAGATGATTCACCCAATGTCTGATGATTCACCCAGTGTCTGATGATTCACCCAGTGTCTGATGATTCACTCAGTGTCTGATGATTCACCCAGTGTCTGATGATTCACTCAGTCTCTGATGATTCACTCAGTGTCTGATGATTCACTCAGTGTCAGATGATTCACCCAGTGTCTGATGATTCACTCAGTGTCTGATGATTCACCCAATGTCTGATGATTCACTCAGTGTCTGATGATTCACTCAGTCTCTGAAGATTCACCCAGTGTCTGATGATTCACTCAGTGTCAGATGATTCACCCAGTGTCTGATGATTCACCCAGTGTCTGATGATTCACCCAGTGTCAGACGATTCACCCAGTGTCTGATGATTCACCCAGTGTCTGATGATTCACTCAGTGTCAGATGATTCACCCAGTGTCTGATGATTCACCCAGTGTCTGATGATTCACTCAGTGTCAGATGATTCACCCAGTGTCTGATGATTCACCCAGTGTCAGATGATTCACCCAGTATCTGATGATTCACTCAGTGTCAGATGATTCACTCAGTGTCTAATGATTCACTCAGTGTCTGATGATTCACCCAGTGTCTGATGATTCACCCAGTGTCAGATGATTCACTCAGTGTCAGATGATTCACTCAGTGTCTGATGATTCACTCAGTGTCTGATGATTCACTCAGTGTCAGATGATTCACTCAGTGTCTGATGATTCATACAGTGTCTGATGATTCATCCAGTGTCTGATGATTCACCCAGTGTCAGATGATTCACTCAGATTCTGATGATTCACTCAGTGTCAGATGATTCACTGATTCACTCAGTGTCTGATGATTCACTCAGTGTCTGAAGATTCATCCAGTGTCTGATGATTCACCCAGTGTCTGATGATTCACCCAATGTCAGATGATTCACCCAGTGTCAGATGATTCACCCAGTGTCAGATGATTCACCCAGTGTCAGATGATTCACCCAGTGTCTGATGATTCACCCAATGTCTGATGATTCACTCAGTGTCTGATGATTCACCCAGTGTCTGATGATTCACCCAGTGCCTGATGATTCACCCAGTGTCTGATGATTCACTCAGTGTCTGATGATTCACCCAGTGTCAGATGATTCACCCAGTGTCTGATGATTCACCCAGTGTCTGATGATTCACCTAGTGTCTGATGATTCACCCAGTGTCTGATGATTCACTCGGTGTCTGATGATTCACTCAGTGTCAGATGATTCACCCAATGTCTGATGATTCACCCAGTGTCTGATGTTTCACCCAGTGTCTGATGATTCACCCAGTGTCTGATGATTCACCCAATGTCTGATGATTCACCCAGTGTCAGATGATTCACCCAGTGTCAGATGATTCACCCAGTGTTTGATGATTCACCCAGTGTCTGATGATTCACTCAGTGTCAGATGATTCACTCAGTGTCTGATGATTCACCCAGTGTCTGATGATTCACCCAATGTCAGATGATTCACCCAGTGTCAGATGATTCACCCAGTGTCAGATGATTCACCCAGTGTCTGATGATTCACTCAGTGTCTGATGATTCACCCAGTGTCTGACGATTCACCCAATGTCAGATGATTCACCCAATATCAGATGATTCACGCAGTGTCAGATGATTCACCCTGTGTCAGATGATTCACCCAATGTCAGATGATTCACCCAGTGTCAGATGATTCACCCAGTGTCTGATGATTCACTCAGTGTCTGATGATTCACCCAATGTCAGATGATTCACCCAATGTCAGATGACTCACCCAGATGATTCACCCAGTGTCTGATGATTCACTCAGTGTCTGATGATTCACCCAGTGTCAGATGATTCACTCAGTGTCTGATGATTCACCCAGTGTCTGATGATTCACTCAGTGTTAGATGATTCACCCAATATCTGATGATTCACTCAGTGTCTGATGATTCACTCAGTGTCAGATGATTCACTCAGTGTGAGATGATTCACTCAGTCTCTGATGATTCACCCAGTGTCTGATGATTCACTCAGTGTCAGATGATTCACTCAGTCTCTGATGATTCACCCAGTGTCTGATGATTCACTCAGTGTCAGATGATTCACTCAGTGTGAGATGATTCACTCAGTCTCTGATGATTCACCCAGTGTCAGATGAATCACCCAGTGTCAGATGATTCACTCAGTGTCTGATGATACACTCAGTGTCAGATGATTCAGCCAGTGGCTGATGATTCACTCAGTGTCAGATGATTCACCCAGTGTCTGATGATTCACTCAGTGTCAGATGATTCACCCAATGTCTGATGATTCACCCAGTGTCTGATGATTCACCCAGTGTCTGATGATTCACTAAGTGTCTGATGATTCACCCAGTGTCTGATGATTCACTCAGTGTCAGATGATTCACCCAATGTCTGATGATTCACCCAGTGTCTGATGATTCACCCAGTGTCTGATGATTCACTAAGTGTCTGATGATTCACCCAGTGTCAGATGATTCACCCAGTGCCTGATGATTCACTCAGTGTCAGATGATTCACCCAATATCTGATGATTCACCCAGTGTCTGATGATTCACTCAGTGTCAGATGATTCACTCAGTGTGAGATGATTCACTCAGTCTCTGATGATTCACCCAGTGTCAGATGATTCACCCAGTGTCAGATGATTCACTCAGTGTCTGATGATTCACTCAGTGTCAGATGATTCACCCAGTGGCTGATGATTCACTCAGTGTCAGATGATTCACCCAGTGTCTGATGATTCACTCAGTGTCAGATGATTCACCCAATGTCTGATGATTCACCCAGTGTCTGATGATTCACCCAGTGTCTGATGATTCACTCAGTGTCTGACGATTCACCCAGTGTCTGATGATTCACTCAGTCTCTGATGATTCACTCAGTGTCTGATGATTCACTCAGTGTCAGATGATTCACCCAGTGTCTGATGATTCACTCAGTGTCTGATGATTCACCCAATGTCTGATGATTCACTCAGTGTCTGATGATTCACTCAGTCTCTGAAGATTCACCCAGTGTCTGATGATTCACTCAGTGTCAGATGATTCACCCAGTGTCTGATGATTCACCCAGTGTCTGATGATTCACCCAGTGTCAGACGATTCACCCAGTGTCTGATGATTCACCCAGTGTCTGATGATTCACTCAGTGTCAGATGATTCACCCAGTGTCTGATGATTCACCCAGTGTCTGATGATTCACTCAGTGTCAGATGATTCACCCAGTGTCTGATGATTCACCCAGTGTCAGATGATTCACCCAGTATCTGATGATTCACTCAGTGTCAGATGATTCACTCAGTGTCTAATGATTCACTCAGTGTCTGATGATTCACCCAGTGTCTGATGATTCACCCAGTGTCAGATGATTCACTCAGTGTCAGATGATTCACTCAGTGTCTGATGATTCACTCAGTGTCTGATGATTCACTCAGTGTCAGATGATTCACTCAGTGTCTGATGATTCATACAGTGTCTGATGATTCATCCAGTGTCTGATGATTCACCCAGTGTCAGATGATTCACTCAGATTCTGATGATGCACTCAGTGTCAGATGATTCACTGATTCACTCAGTGTCTGATGATTCACTCAGTGTCTGAAGATTCATCCAGTGTCTGATGATTCACCCAGTGTCTGATGATTCACCCAATGTCAGATGATTCACCCAGTGTCAGATGATTCACCCAGTGTCAGATGATTCACCCAGTGTCAGATGATTCACCCAGTGTCTGATGATTCACCCAATGTCTGATGATTCACTCAGTGTCTGATGATTCACCCAGTGTCTGATGATTCACCCAGTGCCTGATGATTCACCCAGTGTCTGATGATTCACTCAGTGTCTGATGATTCACCCAGTGTCAGATGATTCACCCAGTGTCTGATGATTCACCCAGTGTCTGATGATTCACCTAGTGTCTGATGATTCACCCAGTGTCTGATGATTCACTCGGTGTCTGATGATTCACTCAGTGTCAGATGATTCACCCAATGTCTGATGATTCACCCAGTGTCTGATGTTTCACCCAGTGTCTGATGATTCACCCAGTGTCTGATGATTCACCCAATGTCTGATGATTCACCCAGTGTCAGATGATTCACCCAGTGTCAGATGATTCACCCAGTGTTTGATGATTCACCCAGTGTCTGATGATTCACTCAGTGTCAGATGATTCACTCAGTGTCTGATGATTCACCCAGTGTCTGATGATTCACCCAATGTCAGATGATTCACCCAGTGTCAGATGATTCACCCAGTGTCAGATGATTCACCCAGTGTCTGATGATTCACTCAGTGTCTGATGATTCACCCAGTGTCTGACGATTCACCCAATGTCAGATGATTCACCCAATATCAGATGATTCACGCAGTGTCAGATGATTCACCCTGTGTCAGATGATTCACCCAATGTCAGATGATTCACCCAGTGTCAGATGATTCACCCAGTGTCTGATGATTCACTCAGTGTCTGATGATTCACCCAATGTCAGATGATTCACCCAATGTCAGATGATTCACCCAGATGATTCACCCAGTGTCTGATGATTCACTCAGTGTCTGATGATTCACCCAGTGTCAGATGATTCACTCAGTGTCTGATGATTCACCCAGTGTCTGATGATTCACTCAGTGTTAGATGATTCACCCAATATCTGATGATTCACTCAGTGTCTGATGATTCACTCAGTGTCAGATGATTCACTCAGTGTGAGATGATTCACTCAGTCTCTGATGATTCACCCAGTGTCTGATGATTCACTCAGTGTCAGATGATTCACTCAGTCTCTGATGATTCACCCAGTGTCTGATGATTCACTCAGTGTCAGATGATTCACTCAGTGTGAGATGATTCACTCAGTCTCTGATGATTCACCCAGTGTCAGATGAATCACCCAGTGTCAGATGATTCACTCAGTGTCTGATGATACACTCAGTGTCAGATGATTCAGCCAGTGGCTGATGATTCACTCAGTGTCAGATGATTCACCCAGTGTCTGATGATTCACTCAGTGTCAGATGATTCACCCAATGTCTGATGATTCACCCAGTGTCTGATGATTCACCCAGTGTCTGATGATTCACTAAGTGTCTGATGATTCACCCAGTGTCTGATGATTCACTCAGTCTCTGATGATTCACCCAGTGTCTGATGATTCACTCAGTCTCTGATGATTCACCCAGTGTCTGATGATTCACTCAGTGTCTGATGATTCACCCAATGTCTGATGATTCACTCAGTGTCTGATGATTCACTCAGTCTCTGAAGATTCTCCCAGTGTCTGATGATTCACTCAGTGTCAGATGATTCACCCAGTGTCTGATGATTCACCCAGTGTCTGATGATTCACCAGGTGTCTGATGATTCACTCAGTGTCAGAATATTCACCCAGTGTCTGATGATTCACCCAGTGTCTGATGATTCACTCAGTGTCAGATGATTCACCCAGTGTCTGATGATTCACCCAGTGTCTGATGATTCACCCAGTGTCTGATGATTCACTCAGTGTCTGATGATTCACCCAGTGTCTGATGATTCACCCAGTGTCTGCTGATTCACTCAGTGTCAGATGATTCACCCAATGTCTGATGATTCACCCAGTGTCTGATGATTCACCCAGTGTCTGATGCTTCACCCAGTGTCAGATGATTCACTCAGTGTCAGATGATTCACCCAGTGTCTGATGATTCACCCAATGTCTGGTGATTCACCCAGTGTCAGATGATTCACCCAGTGTCAGATGATTCACCCAGTGTCAAATGATTCACCCAGTGTCAGATGATTCACCCAGTGTCAGATGATTCACCCAATGTCTGATGATTCACCCAGTGTCTGATGATTCACCCAGTGTCTGCTGATTCACCCAGTGTCTGATGATTCACCCAGTGTCTGATGATTCACTCAGTGTAAGATGATTCAACCAATGTCTGATGATTCACCCAGTGTCTGATGATTCACCCAGTGTCTGATGATTCACCCAGTGTCTGATGATTCACCCAGTGTCAGATGATTCACTCAGTGTCAGATGATTCACCCAGTGTCTGATGATTCACCCAGTGTCAGATGATTCACCCAATGTCTGATGATTCACCCAGTGTCAGATGATTCACCCAGTGTCAGATGATTCACCCAGTGTCAGATGATTCACCCAATGTCTGATGATTCAGGCAGTGTCTGATGATTCACCCAGTGTCTGATGATTCACCCAGTGTCAGTTGATTCACCCAATGTCTGATGATTCACCCAGTGTCTGATGATTCACCCAGTGTCTGATGATTCACTCAGTGTCTGACGATTCACCCAGTGCCTGATGATTCACCCAGTGTCAGATGATTCACTCAGTGTCTGATGATTCACCCAATGTCAGATGATTCACCCAATGTCAGATGATACACCCAGTGTCAGATGATTCACCCAGTGTCTGATGATTCACTCAGTGTCTGATGATTCACCCAATGTCAGATGATTCACCAAGTGTCAGATGATTCACCCAGTGTCAGATGATTCACCCAGTGCCTGATGATTCACTCAGTGTCAGATGATTCACCCAATATCTGATGATTCACCCAGTGTCTGATGATTCACTCAGTGTCAGATGATTCACTCAGTGTGAGATGCTTCACTCAGTCTCTGATGATTCACCCAGTGTCAGATGATTCACCCAGTGTCAGATGATTCACTCAGTGTCTGATGATTCACTCAGTGTCAGATGATTCACCCAGTGGCTGATGATTCACTCAGTGTCAGATGATTCACCCAGTGTCTGATGATTCACTCAGTGTCAGATGATTCACCCAATGTCTGATGATTCACCCAGTGTCTGATGATTCACCCAGTGTCTGATGATTCACTCAGTGTCTGATGATTCACCCAGTGTCTGATGATTCACTCAGTCTCTGATGATTCACTCAGTGTCTGATGATTCACTCAGTGTCAGATGATTCACCCAGTGTCTGATGATTCACTCAGTGTCTGATGATTCACCCAATGTCTGATGATTCACTCAGTGTCTGATGATTCACTCAGTCTCTGAAGATTCACCCAGTGTCTGATGATTCACTCAGTGTCAGATGATTCACCCAGTGTCTGATGATTCACCCAGTGTCTGATGATTCACCCAGTGTCAGACGATTCACCCAGTGTCTGATGATTCACCCAGTGTCTGATGATTCACTCAGTGTCAGATGATTCACCCAGTGTCTGATGATTCACCCAGTGTCTGATGATTCACTCAGTGTCAGATGATTCACCCAGTGTCTGATGATTCACCCAGTGTCAGATGATTCACCCAGTATCTGATGATTCACTCAGTGTCAGATGATTCACTCAGTGTCTAATGATTCACTCAGTGTCTGATGATTCACCCAGTGTCTGATGATTCACCCAGTGTCAGATGATTCACTCAGTGTCAGATGATTCACTCAGTGTCTGATGATTCACTCAGTGTCTGATGATTCACTCAGTGTCAGATGATTCACTCAGTGTCTGATGATTCATACAGTGTCTGATGATTCACCCAGTGTCAGATGATTCACTCAGATTCTGATGATTCACTCAGTGTCAGATGATTCACTGATTCACTCAGTGTCTGATGATTCACTCAGTGTCTGAAGATTCATCCAGTGTCTGATGATTCACCCAGTGTCTGATGATTCACACAGTGTCAGATGATTCACTCAGTGTCAGATGATTCACTGATTCACTCAGTGTCTGATGATTCACTCAGTGTCTGATGATTCACCCAGTGTCTGATGATTCACTCAGTTTCAGATGATTCATCCAGTGTCTGATGATTCACTCAGTGTCTGATGATTCACTCAGTGTCTGATGATTCATGTCAGATGATTCACTCAGTGTCTGATGATTCACTCAGTGCCTGATGATTCACTCAGTGTCTGATGATTCACTCAGTTTCAGATGATTCATCCAGTGTCTGATGATTCACCCAGTGTCTGATGATTCACCCAGTGTCTGATGATTCACTCAGTGTCTGATGATTCACACAGTTTCTGATGATTCACTCAATCTCAGATGATTCACCCAGTGTCTGACTATTCTCCCAGTGCCTGATGATTCACTCAGTGTCTGATGATTCACTCAGTGTCTGATGATTCACCCAGTGTCTGATGATTCTGATGATTCACTCAGTGTCAGATGATTCACCCAGTGTCTGATGATTCACTCAGTGTCTGATGATTCACCCAGTGTCTGATGATTCTGATGATTCACTCAGCGTCTGATGATTCACCCAGTGTCTGATGATTCACTCAGTTTCAGATGATTCATCCAGTGTCTGATGATTCACTCAGTGTCTGATGATTCACTCAGTGTCTGATGATTCATGTCAGATGATTCACTCAGTGTCTGATGATTCACTCAGTGTCTGATGATTCACTCAGTGTCTGATGATTCACTCAGTTTCAGATGATTCATCCAGTGTCTGATGATTCACCCAGTGTCTGATGATTCACCCAGTGTCTGATGATTCACTCAGTGTCTGATGATTCACACAGTGTCTGATGATTCACTCAATCTCAGATGATTCACCCAGTGTCTGACTATTCACTCAGTGTCTGATGATTCACCCAGTGTCTGAT
This sequence comes from Pristiophorus japonicus, assembly GCF_044704955.1. Lineage (NCBI taxonomy): Eukaryota > Metazoa > Chordata > Chondrichthyes > Pristiophoridae > Pristiophorus > Pristiophorus japonicus. The sequence continues at coordinate 27,259,900 of NC_091987.1, read as the reverse complement.
GATTCACTCAGTGTCTGATGATTCACCCAGTGTCTGATGATTCACCGAGTGTCTGATGATTCACCCAGTGTCTGATGATTCACTCAGTGTCTGATGATTCACTCAGTGTCTGATGATTCACCCAGTGTCTGATGATTCACTCAGTGTCTGATGATTCACCCAGTGTCTGATGATTCACCGTGTGTCTGATGATTCACCCAGTGTCTGATGATTCACTCAGTGTCTGATGATTCACCCAGTGTCTGATGATTCACCCAGTGTCTGATGATTCACCCAGTGTCTGATGATTCACTCAGTGTCTGATGATTCACCCAGTGTCTGATGATTCACCCAGTGTCTGATGATTCACCCAGTGTCGGATGATTCACCCAGTGTCGGATGATTCACCCAATGTCTGATGATTCACTCAGTGTCTGATGATTCACTCAGTGTCTGATGATTCACCCAGTGTCAGATGATTCACTCAGTGTCAGATGATTCACCCAGTGTCTGATGATTCACTCAGTGTCTGATGATTCACTCAATGTCTGATGATTCACTCAGTGTCTGATGATTCACGCAGTGTCTGATGATTCTGATGATTCACCCAGTGTCCGATGATTCACGCAGTGTCCGATGATTCACCCAGTGTCAGATGATTCACCCAGTGTCTGATGATTCACTCAGTGTCAGATGATTCACTCAGTGTCTGATGATTCACTCAGTGTCAGATGATTCACTCAGTGTCTGATGATTCACCCAGTGTCAGATGATTCACTCAGTGTCTGATGATTCACTCAGTGTCAGATGATTCACTCAGTGTCTGATGATTCACCCAGTGTCAGATGATTCACTCAGTTGCAGATGATTCACCCAGTGTCTGATGATTCACCCAGTGTCAGATGATTCACCCAGTGTCAGATGATTCACCCAGTGTCAGATGATTCACCCAATGTCTGATGATTCACCCAGTGTCTGATGATTCACCCAGTGTCTGATGATTCACCCAGTGTCAGATGATACACCCAGTGTCTGATGATTCACTCAGTGTCTGATGATTCACCCAGTGTCTGATGATTCACTCAGTGTCCGATGATTCACCCAGTGTCTGATGATTCACCCAGTGTCTGATGATTCACTCAGTGTCCGATGATTCACCCAGTGTCCGATGATTCACCCAGTGTCTGATGATTCACCTAGTGTCTGATGATTCACTCAGTTTCTGATGATTCACCCAGTGTCAGATGATTCACTCAGTGTCTGATGATTCACTCAGTGTCTGATGATTCACCCAGTGTCTGATGATTCATCCAGTGTCTGATGATTCATCCAGTGTCTGATAATTCACTCAGTGTCTGATGATTCATCCAGTGTCTGATGATTCATCCAGTGTCTGATGATTCATCCAGTGTCTGATGATTCACTCAGTGTCTGATGATTCACTCAGTGTCTGATGATTCACCCAGTGTCTGATGATTCACTCAGTTTCTGATGATTCACCCAGTGTCTGATGATTCACTCAGTTTCTGATGATTCACCCAGTGTCTGATGATTCACCCAGTGTCTGATGATTCACCCAGTGTCTGATGATTCACTCAGTGCCTGATGATTCACTCAGTGTCTGATGATTCACCCAGTGTCTGAATATTCACTCAGTGCCTGATGATTCACCCAGTGTCTGATGATTCACACAGTGCCTGATGATTCACTCAGTGTCTGATGATTCACCCAGTGTCTGATGATTCACTCAGTGTCTGATGATTCACTCAGCGTCTAATGATTTACTCAGTGTCTGATGATTCACTCAGTGTCTGATGATTCACTCAGTTTCAGATGATTAACCAGTGTCTGATGATTCACCCAGTGTCTGATGATTCACCCAGTGTCTGATGATTCACTCAGTGTCTGATGATTCACTCAGTATCAGATGATTCACCCAGTGTCTGATGATTCACTCAGTGCCTAATGATTCACTCAGTGTCTGATGATTCACGCAGTGTCTGATGATTCACTCAGTATCAGATGATTTACCCAGTGTCTGATGATTCACTCAGTGCCTGATGATTCACTCAGTGTCTGATGATTCATCCAGTGTCTGATGATTCACTCAGTGTCTGATGTTTCACTCAGTTTCAGATGATTCACTCAGTTTCAGATGATTCACCCAGTGTCTGATGATTCACTCAGTGTTTGATGATTCACTCAGTGTCTGATGATTCATTCAGTGTCAGATGATTCACTCAGTGTCTGATGATTCATCCAGTGTCTGATGATTCACTCAGTGTCTGATGATTCACTCAGTGTCTGATGATTCATCCAGTGTCTGATGATTCATCCAGTGTCTGATGATTCACTCAGTGTCTGATGATTCACTCAGTGGCTGATGATTCACTCAGTGTCAGATGATTCACCCAGTGTCTGATGATTCACTCAGTGTCAGATGATTCACCCAATGTCTGATGATTCACCCAGTCTCTGATGATTCACCCAGTGTCAGATGATTCACCCAGTGTCAGATGATTCACTCAGTGTCTGATGATTCACTCAGTGTCAGATGATTCACCCAGTGGCTGATGATTCACTCAGTGTCAGATGATTCACCCAGTGTCTGATGATTCACTCAGTGTCAGATGATTCACCCAATGTCTGATGATTCACCCAGTGTCTGATGATTCACCCAGTGTCTGATGATTCACCCAGTGTCAGTTGATTCACCCAATGCCTGATGATTCACCCAGTGTCTGATGATTCACCCAGTGTCAGATGATTCACCCAATGTCAGATGATTCACCCAATGTCAGATGATTCACCCAGTGTCAGATGATTCACCCAGTGTCAGATGATTCACCCAGTGTCAGATGATTCACTCAGTGTCTGATGATTCACCCAATGTCTGATGATTCACTCAGTGTCTGATGATTCACCCAGTGTCTGATGATTCACCCAGTGCCTGATGATTCACCCAGTGTCTGATGATTCACTCAGTGTCTGATGATTCACCCAGTGTCAGATGATTCACCCAGTGTCTGATGATTCACCCAGTGTCTGATGATTCACCTAGTGTCTGATGATTCACCCAGTGTCTGATGATTCACTCGGTGTCTGATGATTCACTCAGTGTCAGATGATTCACCCAATGTCTGATGATTCACCCAGTGTCTGATGTTTCACCCAGTGTCTGATGATTCACCCAGTGTCTGATGATTCACCCAATGTCTGATGATTCACCCAGTGTCAGATGATTCACCCAGTGTCAGATGATTCACCCAGTGTTTGATGATTCACCCAGTGTCTGATGATTCACTCAGTGTCAGATGATTCACTCAGTGTCTGATGATTCACCCAGTGTCTGATGATTCACCCAATGTCAGATGATTCACCCAGTGTCAGATGATTCACCCAGTGTCAGATGATTCACCCAGTGTCTGATGATTCACTCAGTGTCTGATGATTCACCCAGTGTCTGACGATTCACCCAATGTCAGATGATTCACCCAATATCAGATGTTTCACGCAGTGTCAGATGATTCACCCTGTGTCAGATGATTCACCCAATGTCAGATGATTCACCCAGTGTCAGATGATTCACCCAGTGTCTGATGATTCACTCAGTGTCTGATGATTCACCCAATGTCAGATGATTCACCCAATGTCAGATGACTCACCCAGATGATTCACCCAGTGTCTGATGATTCACTCAGTGTCTGATGATTCACCCAGTGTCAGATGATTCACTCAGTGTCTGATGATTCACTCAGTGTCTGATGATTCACTCAGTGTTAGATGATTCACCCAATATCTGATGATTCACTCAGTGTCTGATGATTCACTCAGTGTCAGATGATTCACTCAGTGTGAGATGATTCACTCAGTCTCTGATGATTCACCCAGTGTCTGATGATTCACTCAGTGTCAGATGATTCACTCAGTCTCTGATGATTCACCCAGTGTCTGATGATTCACTCAGTGTCAGATGATTCACTCAGTGTGAGATGATTCACTCAGTCTCTGATGATTCACCCAGTGTCAGATGAATCACCCAGTGTCAGATGATTCACTCAGTGTCTGATGATACACTCAGTGTCAGATGATTCAGCCAGTGGCTGATGATTCACTCAGTGTCAGATGATTCACCCAGTGTCTGATGATTCACTCAGTGTCAGATGATTCACCCAATGTCTGATGATTCACCCAGTGTCTGATGATTCACCCAGTGTCTGATGATTCACTAAGTGTCTGATGATTCACCCAGTGTCTGATGATTCACTCAGTCTCTGATGATTCACCCAGTGTCTGATGATTCACTCAGTCTCTGATGATTCACCCAGTGTCTGATGATTCACTCAGTGTCTGATGATTCACCCAATGTCTGATGATTCACTCAGTGTCTGATGATTCACTCAGTCTCTGAAGATTCTCCCAGTGTCTGATGATTCACTCAGTGTCAGATTATTCACCCAGTGTCTGATGATTCACCCAGTGTCTGATGATTCACCAGGTGTCTGATGATTCACTCAGTGTCAGAATATTCACCCCGTGTCTGATGATTCACCCAGTGTCTGATGATTCACTCAGTGTCAGATGATTCACCCAGTGTCTGATGATTCACCCAGTGTCTGATGATTCACCCAGTGTCTGATGATTCACTCAGTGTCTGATGATTCACCCAGTGTCTGATGATTCACCCAGTGTCTGCTGATTCACTCAGTGTCAGATGATTCACCCAATGTCTGATGATTCACCCAGTGTCTGATGATTCACCCAGTGTCTGATGCTTCACCCAGTGTCAGATGATTCACTCAGTGTCAGATGATTCACCCAGTGTCTGATGATTCACCCAATGTCTGGTGATTCACCCAGTGTCAGATGATTCACCCAGTGTCAGATGATTCACCCAGTGTCAAATGATTCACCCAGTGTCAGATGATTCACCCAGTGTCAGATGATTCACCCAATGTCTGATGATTCACCCAGTGTCTGATGATTCACCCAGTGTCTGCTGATTCACCCAGTGTCTGATGATTCACCCAGTGTCTGATGATTCACTCAGTGTAAGATGATTCAACCAATGTCTGATGATTCACCCAGTGTCTGATGATTCACCCAGTGTCTGATGATTCACCCAGTGTCTGATGATTCACCCAGTGTCAGATGATTCACTCAGTGTCAGATGATTCACCCAGTGTCTGATGATTCACCCAGTGTCAGATGATTCACCCAATGTCTGATGATTCACCCAGTGTCAGATGATTCACCCAGTGTCAGATGATTCACCCAGTGTCAGATGATTCACCCAATGTCTGATGATTCAGGCAGTGTCTGATGATTCACCCAGTGTCTGATGATTCACCCAGTGTCAGTTGATTCACCCAATGTCTGATGATTCACCCAGTGTCTGATGATTCACCCAGTGTCTGATGATTCACTCAGTGTCTGACGATTCACCCAGTGCCTGATGATTCACCCAGTGTCAGATGATTCACTCAGTGTCTGATGATTCACCCAATGTCAGATGATTCACCCAATGTCAGATGATTCACCCAGTGTCAGATGATTCACCCAGTGTCTGATGATTCACTCAGTGTCTGATGATTCACCCAATGTCAGATGATTCACCAAGTGTCAGATGATTCACCCAGTGTCAGATGATTCACCCAGTGCCTGATGATTCACTCAGTGTCAGATGATTCACCCAATATCTGATGATTCACCCAGTGTCTGATGATTCACTCAGTGTCAGATGATTCACTCAGTGTGAGATGATTCACTCAGTCTCTGATGATTCACCCAGTGTCAGATGATTCACCCAGTGTCAGATGATTCACTCAGTGTCTGATGATTCACTCAGTGTCAGATGATTCACCCAGTGGCTGATGATTCACTCAGTGTCAGATGATTCACCCAGTGTCTGATGATTCACTCAGTGTCAGATGATTCACCCAATGTCTGATGATTCACCCAGTGTCTGATGATTCACCCAGTGTCTGATGATTCACTCAGTGTCTGATGATTCACCCAGTGTCTGATGATTCACTCAGTCTCTGATGATTCACTCAGTGTCTGATGATTCACTCAGTGTCAGATGATTCACCCAGTGTCTGATGATTCACTCAGTGTCTGATGATTCACCCAATGTCTGATGATTCACTCAGTGTCTGATGATTCACTCAGTCTCTGAAGATTCACCCAGTGTCTGATGATTCACTCAGTGTCAGATGATTCACCCAGTGTCTGATGATTCACCCAGTGTCTGATGATTCACCCAGTGTCAGACGATTCACCCAGTGTCTGATGATTCACCCAGTGTCTGATGATTCACTCAGTGTCAGATGATTCACCCAGTGTCTGATGATTCACCCAGTGTCTGATGATTCACTCAGTGTCAGATGATTCACCCAGTGTCTGATGATTCACCCAGTGTCAGATGATTCACCCAGTATCTGATGATTCACTCAGTGTCAGATGATTCACTCAGTGTCTAATGATTCACTCAGTGTCTGATGATTCACCCAGTGTCTGATGATTCACCCAGTGTCAGATGATTCACTCAGTGTCAGATGATTCACTCAGTGTCTGATGATTCACTCAGTGTCTGATGATTCACTCAGTGTCAGATGATTCACTCAGTGTCTGATGATTCATACAGTGTCTGATGATTCATCCAGTGTCTGATGATTCACCCAGTGTCAGATGATTCACTCAGATTCTGATGATTCACTCAGTGTCAGATGATTCACTGATTCACTCAGTGTCTGATGATTCACTCAGTGTCTGAAGATTCATCCAGTGTCTGATGATTCACCCAGTGTCTGATGATTCACCCAATGTCAGATGATTCACCCAGTGTCAGATGATTCACCCAGTGTCAGATGATTCACCCAGTGTCAGATGATTCACCCAGTGTCTGATGATTCACCCAATGTCTGATGATTCACTCAGTGTCTGATGATTCACCCAGTGTCTGATGATTCACCCAGTGCCTGATGATTCACCCAGTGTCTGATGATTCACTCAGTGTCTGATGATTCACCCAGTGTCAGATGATTCACCCAGTGTCTGATGATTCACCCAGTGTCTGATGATTCACCTAGTGTCTGATGATTCACCCAGTGTCTGATGATTCACTCGGTGTCTGATGATTCACTCAGTGTCAGATGATTCACCCAATGTCTGATGATTCACCCAGTGTCTGATGTTTCACCCAGTGTCTGATGATTCACCCAGTGTCTGATGATTCACCCAATGTCTGATGATTCACCCAGTGTCAGATGATTCACCCAGTGTCAGATGATTCACCCAGTGTTTGATGATTCACCCAGTGTCTGATGATTCACTCAGTGTCAGATGATTCACTCAGTGTCTGATGATTCACCCAGTGTCTGATGATTCACCCAATGTCAGATGATTCACCCAGTGTCAGATGATTCACCCAGTGTCAGATGATTCACCCAGTGTCTGATGATTCACTCAGTGTCTGATGATTCACCCAGTGTCTGACGATTCACCCAATGTCAGATGATTCACCCAATATCAGATGATTCACGCAGTGTCAGATGATTCACCCTGTGTCAGATGATTCACCCAATGTCAGATGATTCACCCAGTGTCAGATGATTCACCCAGTGTCTGATGATTCACTCAGTGTCTGATGATTCACCCAATGTCAGATGATTCACCCAATGTCAGATGACTCACCCAGATGATTCACCCAGTGTCTGATGATTCACTCAGTGTCTGATGATTCACCCAGTGTCAGATGATTCACTCAGTGTCTGATGATTCACCCAGTGTCTGATGATTCACTCAGTGTTAGATGATTCACCCAATATCTGATGATTCACTCAGTGTCTGATGATTCACTCAGTGTCAGATGATTCACTCAGTCTCTGATGATTCACCCAGTGTCTGATGATTCACTCAGTGTCAGATGATTCACTCAGTCTCTGATGATTCACCCAGTGTCTGATGATTCACTCAGTGTCAGATGATTCACTCAGTGTGAGATGATTCACTCAGTCTCTGATGATTCACCCAGTGTCAGATGAATCACCCAGTGTCAGATGATTCACTCAGTGTCTGATGATACACTCAGTGTCAGATGATTCAGCCAGTGGCTGATGATTCACTCAGTGTCAGATGATTCACCCAGTGTCTGATGATTCACTCAGTGTCAGATGATTCACCCAATGTCTGATGATTCACCCAGTGTCTGATGATTCACCCAGTGTCTGATGATTCACTAAGTGTCTGATGATTCACCCAGTGTCTGATGATTCACTCAGTGTCAGATGATTCACCCAATGTCTGATGATTCACCCAGTGTCTGATGATTCACCCAGTGTCTGATGATTCACTAAGTGTCTGATGATTCACCCAGTGTCAGATGATTCACCCAGTGCCTGATGATTCACTCAGTGTCAGATGATTCACCCAATATCTGATGATTCACCCAGTGTCTGATGATTCACTCAGTGTCAGATGATTCACTCAGTGTGAGATGATTCACTCAGTCTCTGATGATTCACCCAGTGTCAGATGATTCACCCAGTGTCAGATGATTCACTCAGTGTCTGATGATTCACTCAGTGTCAGATGATTCACCCAGTGGCTGATGATTCACTCAGTGTCAGATGATTCACCCAGTGTCTGATGATTCACTCAGTGTCAGATGATTCACCCAATGTCTGATGATTCACCCAGTGTCTGATGATTCACCCAGTGTCTGATGATTCACTCAGTGTCTGATGATTCACCCAGTGTCTGATGATTCACTCAGTCTCTGATGATTCACTCAGTGTCTGATGATTCACTCAGTGTCAGATGATTCACCCAGTGTCTGATGATTCACTCAGTGTCTGATGATTCACCCAATGTCTGATGATTCACTCAGTGTCTGATGATTCACTCAGTCTCTGAAGATTCACCCAGTGTCTGATGATTCACTCAGTGTCAGATGATTCACCCAGTGTCTGATGATTCACCCAGTGTCTGATGATTCACCCAGTGTCAGACGATTCACCCAGTGTCTGATGATTCACCCAGTGTCTGATGATTCACTCAGTGTCAGATGATTCACCCAGTGTCTGATGATTCACCCAGTGTCTGATGATTCACTCAGTGTCAGATGATTCACCCAGTGTCTGATGATTCACCCAGTGTCAGATGATTCACCCAGTATCTGATGATTCACTCAGTGTCAGATGATTCACTCAGTGTCTAATGATTCACTCAGTGTCTGATGATTCACCCAGTGTCTGATGATTCACCCAGTGTCAGATGATTCACTCAGTGTCAGATGATTCACTCAGTGTCTGATGATTCACTCAGTGTCTGATGATTCACTCAGTGTCAGATGATTCACTCAGTGTCTGATGATTCATACAGTGTCTGATGATTCATCCAGTGTCTGATGATTCACCCAGTGTCAGATGATTCACTCAGATTCTGATGATTCACTCAGTGTCAGATGATTCACTGATTCACTCAGTGTCTGATGATTCACTCAGTGTCTGAAGATTCATCCAGTGTCTGATGATTCACCCAGTGTCTGATGATTCACCCAATGTCAGATGATTCACCCAGTGTCAGATGATTCACCCAGTGTCAGATGATTCACCCAGTGTCAGATGATTCACCCAGTGTCTGATGATTCACCCAATGTCTGATGATTCACTCAGTGTCTGATGATTCACCCAGTGTCTGATGATTCACCCAGTGCCTGATGATTCACTCAGTGTCTGATGATTCACCCAGTGTCAGATGATTCACCCAGTGTCTGATGATTCACCCAGTGTCTGATGATTCACCTAGTGTCTGATGATTCACCCAGTGTCTGATGATTCACTCGGTGTCTGATGATTCACTCAGTGTCAGATGATTCACCCAATGTCTGATGATTCACCCAGTGTCTGATGTTTCACCCAGTGTCTGATGATTCACCCAGTGTCTGATGATTCACCCAATGTCTGATGATTCACCCAGTGTCAGATGATTCACCCAGTGTCAGATGATTCACCCAGTGTTTGATGATTCACCCAGTGTCTGATGATTCACTCAGTGTCAGATGATTCACTCAGTGTCTGATGATTCACCCAGTGTCTGATGATTCACCCAATGTCAGATGATTCACCCAGTGTCAGATGATTCACCCAGTGTCAGATGATTCACCCAGTGTCTGATGATTCACTCAGTGTCTGATGATTCACCCAGTGTCTGACGATTCACCCAATGTCAGATGATTCACCCAATATCAGATGATTCACGCAGTGTCAGATGATTCACCCTGTGTCAGATGATTCACCCAATGTCAGATGATTCACCCAGTGTCAGATGATTCACCCAGTGTCTGATGATTCACTCAGTGTCTGATGATTCACCCAATGTCAGATGATTCACCCAATGTCAGATGATTCACCCAGATGATTCACCCAGTGTCTGATGATTCACTCAGTGTCTGATGATTCACCCAGTGTCAGATGATTCACTCAGTGTCTGATGATTCACCCAGTGTCTGATGATTCACTCAGTGTTAGATGATTCACCCAATATCTGATGATTCACTCAGTGTCTGATGATTCACTCAGTGTCAGATGATTCACTCAGTGTGAGATGATTCACTCAGTCTCTGATGATTCACCCAGTGTCTGATGATTCACTCAGTGTCAGATGATTCACTCAGTCTCTGATGATTCACCCAGTGTCTGATGATTCACTCAGTGTCAGATGATTCACTCAGTGTGAGATGATTCACTCAGTCTCTGATGATTCACCCAGTGTCAGATGAATCACCCAGTGTCAGATGATTCACTCAGTGTCTGATGATACACTCAGTGTCAGATGATTCAGCCAGTGGCTGATGATTCACTCAGTGTCAGATGATTCACCCAGTGTCTGATGATTCACTCAGTGTCAGATGATTCACCCAATGTCTGATGATTCACCCAGTGTCTGATGATTCACCCAGTGTCTGATGATTCACTAAGTGTCTGATGATTCACCCAGTGTCTGATGATTCACTCAGTCTCTGATGATTCACCCAGTGTCTGATGATTCACTCAGTCTCTGATGATTCACCCAGTGTCTGATGATTCACTCAGTGTCTGATGATTCACCCAATGTCTGATGATTCACTCAGTGTCTGATGATTCACTCAGTCTCTGAAGATTCACCCAGTGTCTGATGATTCACTCAGTGTCAGATGATTCACCCAGTGTCTGATGATTCACCCAGTGTCTGATGATTCACCAGGTGTCTGATGATTCACTCAGTGTCAGAATATTCACCCAGTGTCTGATGATTCACCCAGTGTCTGATGATTCACTCAGTGTCAGATGATTCACCCAGTGTCTGATGATTCACCCAGTGTCTGATGATTCACCCAGTGTCTGATGATTCACTCAGTGTCTGATGATTCACCCAGTGTCTGATGATTCACCCAGTGTCTGCTGATTCACTCAGTGTCAGATGATTCACCCAATGTCTGATGATTCACCCAGTGTCTGATGATTCACCCAGTGTCTGATGCTTCACCCAGTGTCAGATGATTCACTCAGTGTCAGATGATTCACCCAGTGTCTGATGATTCACCCAATGTCTGGTGATTCACCCAGTGTCAGATGATTCACCCAGTGTCAGATGATTCACCCAGTGTCAAATGATTCACCCAGTGTCAGATGATTCACCCAGTGTCAGATGATTCACCCAATGTCTGATGATTCACCCAGTGTCTGATGATTCACCCAGTGTCTGCTGATTCACCCAGTGTCTGATGATTCACCCAGTGTCTGATGATTCACTCAGTGTAAGATGATTCAACCAATGTCTGATGATTCACCCAGTGTCTGATGATTCACCCAGTGTCTGATGATTCACCCAGTGTCTGATGATTCACCCAGTGTCAGATGATTCACTCAGTGTCAGATGATTCACCCAGTGTCTGATGATTCACCCAGTGTCAGATGATTCACCCAATGTCTGATGATTCACCCAGTGTCAGATGATTCACCCAGTGTCAGATGATTCACCCAGTGTCAGATGATTCACCCAATGTCTGATGATTCAGGCAGTGTCTGATGATTCACCCAGTGTCTGATGATTCACCCAGTGTCAGTTGATTCACCCAATGTCTGATGATTCACCCAGTGTCTGATGATTCACCCAGTGTCTGATGATTCACTCAGTGTCTGACGATTCACCCAGTGCCTGATGATTCACCCAGTGTCAGATGATTCACTCAGTGTCTGATGATTCACCCAATGTCAGATGATTCACCCAATGTCAGATGATTCACCCAGTGTCAGATGATTCACCCAGTGTCTGATGATTCACTCAGTGTCTGATGATTCACCCAATGTCAGATGATTCACCAAGTGTCAGATGATTCACCCAGTGTCAGATGATTCACCCAGTGCCTGATGATTCACTCAGTGTCAGATGATTCACCCAATATCTGATGATTCACCCAGTGTCTGATGATTCACTCAGTGTCAGATGATTCACTCAGTGTGAGATGCTTCACTCAGTCTCTGATGATTCACCCAGTGTCAGATGATTCACCCAGTGTCAGATGATTCACTCAGTGTCTGATGATTCACTCAGTGTCAGATGATTCACCCAGTGGCTGATGATTCACTCAGTGTCAGATGATTCACCCAGTGTCTGATGATTCACTCAGTGTCAGATGATTCACCCAATGTCTGATGATTCACCCAGTGTCTGATGATTCACCCAGTGTCTGATGATTCACTCAGTGTCTGATGATTCACCCAGTGTCTGATGATTCACTCAGTCTCTGATGATTCACTCAGTGTCTGATGATTCACTCAGTGTCAGATGATTCACCCAGTGTCTGATGATTCACTCAGTGTCTGATGATTCACCCAATGTCTGATGATTCACTCAGTGTCTGATGATTCACTCAGTCTCTGAAGATTCACCCAGTGTCTGATGATTCACTCAGTGTCAGATGATTCACCCAGTGTCTGATGATTCACCCAGTGTCTGATGATTCACCCAGTGTCAGACGATTCACCCAGTGTCTGATGATTCACCCAGTGTCTGATGATTCACTCAGTGTCAGATGATTCACCCAGTGTCTGATGATTCACCCAGTGTCTGATGATTCACTCAGTGTCAGATGATTCACCCAGTGTCTGATGATTCACCCAGTGTCAGATGATTCACCCAGTATCTGATGATTCACTCAGTGTCAGATGATTCACTCAGTGTCTAATGATTCACTCAGTGTCTGATGATTCACCCAGTGTCTGATGATTCACCCAGTGTCAGATGATTCACTCAGTGTCAGATGATTCACTCAGTGTCTGATGATTCACTCAGTGTCTGATGATTCACTCAGTGTCAGATGATTCACTCAGTGTCTGATGATTCATACAGTGTCTGATGATTCACCCAGTGTCAGATGATTCACTCAGATTCTGATGATTCACTCAGTGTCAGATGATTCACTGATTCACTCAGTGTCTGATGATTCACTCAGTGTCTGAAGATTCATCCAGTGTCTGATGATTCACCCAGTGTCTGATGATTCACACAGTGTCAGATGATTCACTCAGTGTCAGATGATTCACTGATTCACTCAGTGTCTGATGATTCACTCAGTGTCTGATGATTCACCCAGTGTCTGATGATTCACTCAGTTTCAGATGATTCATCCAGTGTCTGATGATTCACTCAGTGTCTGATGATTCACTCAGTGTCTGATGATTCATGTCAGATGATTCACTCAGTGTCTGATGATTCACTCAGTGCCTGATGATTCACTCAGTGTCTGATGATTCACTCAGTGTCTGATGATTCACACAGTTTCTGATGATTCACTCAATCTCAGATGATTCACCCAGTGTCTGACTATTCTCCCAGTGCCTGATGATTCACTCAGTGTCTGATGATTCACTCAGTGTCTGATGATTCACCCAGTGTCTGATGATTCTGATGATTCACTCAGTGTCAGATGATTCACCCAGTGTCTGATGATTCACTCAGTGTCTGATGATTCACCCAGTGTCTGATGATTCTGATGATTCACTCAGCGTCTGATGATTCACCCAGTGTCTGATGATTCACTCAGTTTCAGATGATTCATCCAGTGTCTGATGATTCACTCAGTGTCTGATGATTCACTCAGTGTCTGATGATTCATGTCAGATGATTCACTCAGTGTCTGATGATTCACTCAGTGTCTGATGATTCACTCAGTGTCTGATGATTCACTCAGTTTCAGATGATTCATCCAGTGTCTGATGATTCACCCAGTGTCTGATGATTCACCCAGTGTCTGATGATTCACTCAGTGTCTGATGATTCACACAGTGTCTGATGATTCACTCAATCTCAGATGATTCACCCAGTGTCTGACTATTCACTCAGTGTCTGATGATTCACCCAGTGTCTGATGATTCACTCAGTGTCTGATGATTCACCCAGTGTCTGATGATTCACCGAGTGTCTGATGATTCACCCAGTGTCTGATGATTCACTCAGTGTCTGATGATTCACTCAGTGTCTGATGATTCACCCAGTGTCTGATGATTCACTCAGTGTCTGATGATTCACCCAGTGTCTGATGATTCACCGTGTGTCTGATGATTCACCCAGTGTCTGATGATTCACTCAGTGTCTGATGATTCACCCAGTGTCTGATGATTCACCCAGTGTCTGATGATTCACCCAGTGTCTGATGATTCACTCAGTGTCTGATGATTCACCCAGTGTCTGATGATTCACCCAGTGTCTGATGATTCACCCAGTGTCGGATGATTCACCCAGTGTCGGATGATTCACCCAATGTCTGATGATTCACTCAGTGTCTGATGATTCACTCAGTGTCTGATGATTCACCCAGTGTCAGATGATTCACTCAGTGTCAGATGATTCACCCAGTGTCTGATGATTCACTCAGTGTCTGATGATTCACTCAATGTCTGATGATTCACTCAGTGTCTGATGATTCACGCAGTGTCTGATGATTCTGATGATTCACCCAGTGTCTGATGATTCACTCAGTGTCAGATGATTCACTCAGTGTCTGATGATTCACTCAGTGTCAGATGATTCACTCAGTGTCTGATGATTCACCCAGTGTCAGATGATTCACTCAGTGTCTGATGATTCACTCAGTGTCAGATGATTCACTCAGTGTCTGATGATTCACCCAGTGTCAGATGATTCACTCAGTTGCAGATGATTCACCCAGTGTCTGATGATTCACCCAGTGTCAGATGATTCACCCAGTGTCAGATGATTCACCCAGTGTCAGATGATTCACCCAATGTCTGATGATTCACCCAGTGTCTGATGATTCACCCAGTGTCTGATGATTCACCCAGTGTCAGATGATACACCCAGTGTCTGATGATTCACTCAGTGTCTGATGATTCACCCAGTGTCTGATGATTCACTCAGTGTCCGATGATTCACCCAGTGTCCGATGATTCACCCAGTGTCTGATGATTCACTCAGTGTCCGATGATTCACCCAGTGTCCGATGATTCACCCAGTGTCTGATGATTCACCTAGTGTCTGATGATTCACCCAGTGTCTGATGATTCACCCAGTGTCAGATGATTCACTCAGTGTCAGATGATTCACCCAGTGTCTGATGATTCACCCAGTGTCAGATGATTCACCCAATGTCTGATGATTCACCCAGTGTCAGATGATTCACCCAGTGTCAGATGATTCACCCAGTGTCAGATGATTCACCCAATGTCTGATGATTCAGGCAGTGTCTGATGATTCACCCAGTGTCTGATGATTCACCCAGTGTCAGTTGATTCACCCAATGTCTGATGATTCACCCAGTGTCTGATGATTCACCCAGTGTCTGATGATTCACTCAGTGTCTGACGATTCACCCAGTGCCTGATCATTCACCCAGTGTCAGATGATTCACTCAGTGTCTGATGATTCACCCAATGTCAGATGATTCACCCAATGTCAGATGATTCACCCAGTGTCAGATGATTCACCCAGTGTCTGATGATTCACTCAGTGTCTGATGATTCACCCAATGTCAGATGATTCACCAAGTGTCAGATGATTCACCCAGTGTCAGATGATTCACCCAGTGCCTGATGATTCACTCAGTGTCAGATGATTCACCCAATATCTGATGATTCACCCAGTGTCTGATGATTCACTCAGTGTCAGATGATTCACTCAGTGTGAGATGCTTCACTCAGTCTCTGATGATTCACCCAGTGTCAGATGATTCACCCAGTGTCAGATGATTCACTCAGTGTCTGATGATTCACTCAGTGTCAGATGATTCACCCAGTGGCTGATGATTCACTCAGTGTCAGATGATTCACCCAGTGTCTGATGATTCACTCAGTGTCAGATGATTCACCCAATGTCTGATGATTCACCCAGTGTCTGATGATTCACCCAGTGTCTGATGATTCACTCAGTGTCTGATGATTCACCCAGTGTCTGATGATTCACTCAGTCTCTGATGATTCACTCAGTGTCTGATGATTCACTCAGTGTCAGATGATTCACCCAGTGTCTGATGATTCACTCAGTGTCTGATGATTCACCCAATGTCTGATGATTCACTCAGTGTCTGATGATTCACTCAGTCTCTGAAGATTCACCCAGTGTCTGATGATTCACTCAGTGTCAGATGATTCACCCAGTGTCTGATGATTCACCCAGTGTCTGATGATTCACCCAGTGTCAGACGATTCACCCAGTGTCTGATGATTCACCCAGTGTCTGATGATTCACTCAGTGTCAGATGATTCACCCAGTGTCTGATGATTCACCCAGTGTCTGATGATTCACTCAGTGTCAGATGATTCACCCAGTGTCTGATGATTCACCCAGTGTCAGATGATTCACCCAGTATCTGATGATTCACTCAGTGTCAGATGATTCACTCAGTGTCTAATGATTCACTCAGTGTCTGATGATTCACCCAGTGTCTGATGATTCACCCAGTGTCAGATGATTCACTCAGTGTCAGATGATTCACTCAGTGTCTGATGATTCACTCAGTGTCTGATGATTCACTCAGTGTCAGATGATTCACTCAGTGTCTGATGATTCATACAGTGTCTGATGATTCACCCAGTGTCAGATGATTCACTCAGATTCTGATGATTCACTCAGTGTCAGATGATTCACTGATTCACTCAGTGTCTGATGATTCACTCAGTGTCTGAAGATTCATCCAGTGTCTGATGATTCACCCAGTGTCTGATGATTCACACAGTGTCAGATGATTCACTCAGTGTCAGATGATTCACTGATTCACTCAGTGTCTGATGATTCACTCAGTGTCTGATGATTCACCCAGTGTCTGATGATTCACTCAGTTTCAGATGATTCATCCAGTGTCTGATGATTCACTCAGTGTCTGATGATTCACTCAGTGTCTGATGATTCATGTCAGATGATTCACTCAGTGTCTGATGATTCACTCAGTGCCTGATGATTCACTCAGTGTCTGATGATTCACTCAGTTTCAGATGATTCATCCAGTGTCTGATGATTCACCCAGTGTCTGATGATTCACCCAGTGTCTGATGATTCACTCAGTGTCTGATGATTCACACAGTTTCTGATGATTCACTCAATCTCAGATGATTCACCCAGTGTCTGACTATTCTCCCAGTGCCTGATGATTCACTCAGTGTCTGATGATTCACTCAGTGTCTGATGATTCACCCAGTGTCTGATGATTCTGATGATTCACTCAGTGTCAGATGATTCACCCAGTGTCTGATGATTCACTCAGTGTCTGATGATTCACCCAGTGTCTGATGATTCTGATGATTCACTCAGCGTCTGATGATTCACCCAGTGTCTGATGATTCACTCAGTTTCAGATGATTCATCCAGTGTCTGATGATTCACTCAGTGTCTGATGATTCACTCAGTGTCTGAAGATTCATGTCAGATGATTCACTCAGTGTCTGATGATTCACTCAGTGTCTGATGATTCACTCAGTGTCTGATGATTCACTCAGTTTCAGATGATTCATCCAGTGTCTGATGATTCACCCAGTGTCTGATGATTCACCCAGTGTCTGATGATTCACTCAGTGTCTGATGATTCACACAGTGTCTGATGATTCACTCAATCTCAGATGATTCACCCAGTGTCTGACTATTCACTCAGTGTCTGATGATTCACCCAGTGTCTGATGATTCACTCAGTGTCTGATGATTCACCCAGTGTCTGATGATTCACCGAGTGTCTGATGATTCACCCAGTGTCTGATGATTCACTCAGTGTCTGATGATTCACTCAGTGTCTGATGATTCACCCAGTGTCTGATGATTCACTCAGTGTCTGATGATTCACCCAGTGTCTGATGATTCACCGTGTGTCTGATGATTCACCCAGTGTCTGATGATTCACTCAGTGTCTGATGATTCACCCAGTGTCTGATGATTCACCCAGTGTCTGATGATTCACCCAGTGTCTGATGATTCACTCAGTGTCTGATGATTCACCCAGTGTCTGATGATTCACCCAGTGTCTGATGATTCACCCAGTGTCGGATGATTCACCCAGTGTAGGATGATTCACCCAATGTCTGATGATTCACTCAGTGTCTGATGATTCACTCAGTGTCTGATGATTCACCCAGTGTCAGATGATTCACTCAGTGTCAGATGATTCACCCAGTGTCTGATGATTCACTCAGTGTCTGATGATTCACTCAATGTCTGATGATTCACTCAGTGTCTGATGATTCACGCAGTGTCTGATGATTCTGATGATTCACCCAGTGTCCGATGATTCACGCAGTGTCCGATGATTCACCCAGTGTCAGATGATTCACCCAGTGTCTGATGATTCACTCAGTGTCAGATGATTCACTCAGTGTCTGATGATTCACTCAGTGTCAGATGATTCACTCAGTGTCTGATGATTCACCCAGTGTCAGATGATTCACTCAGTGTCTGATGATTCACTCAGTGTCAGATGATTCACTCAGTGTCTGATGATTCACCCAGTGTCAGATGATTCACTCAGTTGCAGATGATTCACCCAGTGTCTGATGATTCACCCAGTGTCAGATGATTCACCCAGTGTCAGATGATTCACCCAGTGTCAGATGATTCACCCAATGTCTGATGATTCACCCAGTGTCTGATGATTCACCCAGTGTCTGATGATTCACCCAGTGTCAGATGATACACCCAGTGTCTGATGATTCACTCAGTGTCTGATGATTCACCCAGTGTCTGATGATTCACTCAGTGTCCGATGATTCACCCAGTGTCCGATGATTCACCCAGTGTCTGATGATTCACTCAGTGTCCGATGATTCACCCAGTGTCCGATGATTCACCCAGTGTCTGATGATTCACCTAGTGTCTGATGATTCA
This sequence comes from Pristiophorus japonicus, assembly GCF_044704955.1. Taxonomy (NCBI): domain Eukaryota; kingdom Metazoa; phylum Chordata; class Chondrichthyes; family Pristiophoridae; genus Pristiophorus; species Pristiophorus japonicus. Next base: position 27,240,556 of record NC_091987.1, on the reverse strand, counting down.
CTCAGTTTCTGATGATTCACCCAGTGTCAGATGATTCACTCAGTGTCTGATGATTCACTCAGTGTCTGATGATTCACCCAGTGTCTGATGATTCACTCAGTGTCTGATGATTCATCCAGTGTCTGATGATTCATCCAGTGTCTGATGATTCACTCAGTGTCTGATGATTCATCCAGTGTCTGATGATTCATCCAGTGTCTGATGATTCATCCAGTGTCTGATGATTCACTCAGTGTCTGATGATTCACTCAGTGTCTGATGATTCACCCAGTGTCTGATGATTCACTCAGTTTCTGATGATTCACCCAGTGTCTGATGATTCACTCAGTTTCTGATGATTCACCCAGTGTCTGATGATTCACCCAGTGTCTGATGATTCACCCAGTGTCTGATGATTCACTCAGTGCCTGATGATTCACTCAGTGTCTGATGATTCACCCAGTGTCTGAATATTCACTCAGTGCCTGATGATTCACCCAGTGTCTGATGATTCACACAGTGCCTGATGATTCACTCAGTGTCTGATGATTCACCCAGTGTCTGATGATTCACTCAGTGTCTGATGATTCACTCAGCGTCTAATGATTTACTCAGTGTCTGATGATTCACTCAGTGTCTGATGATTCACTCAGTTTCAGATGATTAACCAGTGTCTGATGATTCACCCAGTGTCTGATGATTCACCCAGTGTCTGATGATTCACTCAGTGTCTGATGATTCACTCAGTATCAGATGATTCACCCAGTGACTGATGATTCACTCAGTGCCTAATGATTCACTCAGTGTCTGATGATTCACGCAGTGTCTGATGATTCACTCAGTATCAGATGATTTACCCAGTGTCTGATGATTCACTCAGTGCCTGATGATTCACTCAGTGTCTGATGATTCATCCAGTGTCTGATGATTCACTCAGTGTCTGATGATTCACTCAGTTTCAGATGATTCACTCAGTTTCAGATGATTCACCCAGTGTCTGATGATTCACTCAGTGTTTGATGATTCACTCAGTGTCTGATGATTCATTCAGTGTCAGATGATTCACTCAGTGTCTGATGATTCATCCAGTGTCTGATGATTCACTCAGTGTCTGATGATTCATCCAGTGTCTGATGATTCATCCAGTGTCTGATGATTCACTCAGTGTCTGATGATTCACTCAGTGGCTGATGATTCACTCAGTGTCAGATGATTCACCCAGTGTCTGATGATTCACTCAGTGTCAGATGATTCACCCAATGTCTGATGATTCACCCAGTGTCTGATGATTCACCCAGTGTCTGATGATTCACTCAGTGTCTGATGATTCACCCAGTGTCTGATGATTCACTCAGTCTCTGATGATTCACTCAGTGTCTGATGATTCACTCAGTGTCAGATGATTCACCCAGTGTCTGATGATTCACTCAGTGTCTGATGATTCACCCAATGTCTGATGATTCACTCAGTGTCTGATGATTCACTCAGTCTCTGAAGATTCACCCAGTGTCTGATGATTCACTCAGTGTCAGATGATTCACCCAGTGTCTGATGATTCACCCAGTGTCTGATGATTCACCCAGTGTCAGACGATTCACCCAGTGTCTGATGATTCACCCAGTGTCTGATGATTCACTCAGTGTCAGATGATTCACCCAGTGTCTGATGATTCACCCAGTGTCTGATGATTCACTCAGTGTCAGATGATTCACCCAGTGTCTGATGATTCACCCAGTGTCAGATGATTCACCCAGTATCTGATGATTCACTCAGTGTCAGATGATTCACTCAGTGTCTAATGATTCACTCAGTGTCTGATGATTCACCCAGTGTCTGATGATTCACCCAGTGTCAGATGATTCACTCAGTGTCAGATGATTCACTCAGTGTCTGATGATTCACTCAGTGTCTGATGATTCACTCAGTGTCAGATGATTCACTCAGTGTCTGATGATTCATACAGTGTCTGATGATTCACCCAGTGTCAGATGATTCACTCAGATTCTGATGATTCACTCAGTGTCAGATGATTCACTGATTCACTCAGTGTCTGATGATTCACTCAGTGTCTGAAGATTCATCCAGTGTCTGATGATTCACCCAGTGTCTGATGATTCACACAGTGTCAGATGATTCACTCAGTGTCAGATGATTCACTGATTCACTCAGTGTCTGATGATTCACTCAGTGTCTGATGATTCACCCAGTGTCTGATGATTCACTCAGTTTCAGATGATTCATCCAGTGTCTGATGATTCACTCAGTGTCTGATGATTCACTCAGTGTCTGATGATTCATGTCAGATGATTCACTCAGTGTCTGATGATTCACTCAGTGCCTGATGATTCACTCAGTGTCTGATGATTCACTCAGTTTCAGATGATTCATCCAGTGTCTGATGATTCACCCAGTGTCTGATGATTCACCCAGTGTCTGATGATTCACTCAGTGTCTGATGATTCACACAGTTTCTGATGATTCACTCAATCTCAGATGATTCACCCAGTGTCTGACTATTCTCCCAGTGCCTGATGATTCACTCAGTGTCTGATGATTCACTCAGTGTCTGATGATTCACCCAGTGTCTGATGATTCTGATGATTCACTCAGTGTCAGATGATTCACCCAGTGTCTGATGATTCACTCAGTGTCTGATGATTCACCCAGTGTCTGATGATTCTGATGATTCACTCAGCGTCTGATGATTCACCCAGTGTCTGATGATTCACTCAGTTTCAGATGATTCATCCAGTGTCTGATGATTCACTCAGTGTCTGATGATTCACTCAGTGTCTGAAGATTCATGTCAGATGATTCACTCAGTGTCTGATGATTCACTCAGTGTCTGATGATTCACTCAGTGTCTGATGATTCACTCAGTTTCAGATGATTCATCCAGTGTCTGATGATTCACCCAGTGTCTGATGATTCACCCAGTGTCTGATGATTCACTCAGTGTCTGATGATTCACACAGTGTCTGATGATTCACTCAATCTCAGATGATTCACCCAGTGTCTGACTATTCACTCAGTGTCTGATGATTCACCCAGTGTCTGATGATTCACTCAGTGTCTGATGATTCACCCAGTGTCTGATGATTCACCGAGTGTCTGATGATTCACCCAGTGTCTGATGATTCACTCAGTGTCTGATGATTCACTCAGTGTCTGATGATTCACCCAGTGTCTGATGATTCACTCAGTGTCTGATGATTCACCCAGTGTCTGATGATTCACCGTGTGTCTGATGATTCACCCAGTGTCTGATGATTCACTCAGTGTCTGATGATTCACCCAGTGTCTGATGATTCACCCAGTGTCTGATGATTCACCCAGTGTCTGATGATTCACTCAGTGTCTGATGATTCACCCAGTGTCTGATGATTCACCCAGTGTCTGATGATTCACCCAGTGTCGGATGATTCACCCAGTGTAGGATGATTCACCCAATGTCTGATGATTCACTCAGTGTCTGATGATTCACTCAGTGTCTGATGATTCACCCAGTGTCAGATGATTCACTCAGTGTCAGATGATTCACCCAGTGTCTGATGATTCACTCAGTGTCTGATGATTCACTCAATGTCTGATGATTCACTCAGTGTCTGATGATTCACGCAGTGTCTGATGATTCTGATGATTCACCCAGTGTCCGATGATTCACGCAGTGTCCGATGATTCACCCAGTGTCAGATGATTCACCCAGTGTCTGATGATTCACTCAGTGTCAGATGATTCACTCAGTGTCTGATGATTCACTCAGTGTCAGATGATTCACTCAGTGTCTGATGATTCACCCAGTGTCAGATGATTCACTCAGTGTCTGATGATTCACTCAGTGTCAGATGATTCACTCAGTGTCTGATGATTCACCCAGTGTCAGATGATTCACTCAGTTGCAGATGATTCACCCAGTGTCTGATGATTCACCCAGTGTCAGATGATTCACCCAGTGTCAGATGATTCACCCAGTGTCAGATGATTCACCCAATGTCTGATGATTCACCCAGTGTCTGATGATTCACCCAGTGTCTGATGATTCACCCAGTGTCAGATGATACACCCAGTGTCTGATGATTCACTCAGTGTCTGATGATTCACCCAGTGTCTGATGATTCACTCAGTGTCCGATGATTCACCCAGTGTCCGATGATTCACCCAGTGTCTGATGATTCACTCAGTGTCCGATGATTCACCCAGTGTCCGATGATTCACCCAGTGTCTGATGATTCACCTAGTGTCTGATGATTCACTCAGTTTCTGATGATTCACCCAGTGTCAGATGATTCACTCAGTGTCTGATGATTCACTCAGTGTCTGATGATTCACCCAGTGTCTGATGATTCACTCAGTGTCTGATGATTCATCCAGTGTCTGATGATTCATCCAGTGTCTGATGATTCACTCAGTGTCTGATGATTCATCCAGTGTCTGATGATTCATCCAGTGTCTGATGATTCATCCAGTGTCTGATGATTCACTCAGTGTCTGATGATTCACTCAGTGTCTGATGATTCACCCAGTGTCTGATGATTCACTCAGTTTCTGATGATTCACCCAGTGTCTGATGATTCACTCAGTTTCTGATGATTCACCCAGTGTCTGATGATTCACCCAGTGTCTGATGATTCACCCAGTGTCTGATGATTCACTCAGTGCCTGATGATTCACTCAGTGTCTGATGATTCACCCAGTGTCTGAATATTCACTCAGTGCCTGATGATTCACCCAGTGTCTGATGATTCACACAGTGCCTGATGATTCACTCAGTGTCTGATGATTCACCCAGTGTCTGATGATTCACTCAGTGTCTGATGATTCACTCAGCGTCTAATGATTTACTCAGTGTCTGATGATTCACTCAGTGTCTGATGATTCACTCAGTTTCAGATGATTAACCAGTGTCTGATGATTCACCCAGTGTCTGATGATTCACCCAGTGTCTGATGATTCACTCAGTGTCTGATGATTCACTCAGTATCAGATGATTCACCCAGTGACTGATGATTCACTCAGTGCCTAATGATTCACTCAGTGTCTGATGATTCACGCAGTGTCTGATGATTCACTCAGTATCAGATGATTTACCCAGTGTCTGATGATTCACTCAGTGCCTGATGATTCACTCAGTGTCTGATGATTCATCCAGTGTCTGATGATTCACTCAGTGTCTGATGATTCACTCAGTTTCAGATGATTCACTCAGTTTCAGATGATTCACCCAGTGTCTGATGATTCACTCAGTGTTTGATGATTCACTCAGTGTCTGATGATTCATTCAGTGTCAGATGATTCACTCAGTGTCTGATGATTCATCCAGTGTCTGATGATTCACTCAGTGTCTGATGATTCATCCAGTGTCTGATGATTCATCCAGTGTCTGATGATTCACTCAGTGTCTGATGATTCACTCAGTGGCTGATGATTCACTCAGTGTCAGATGATTCACCCAGTGTCTGATGATTCACTCAGTGTCAGATGATTCACCCAATGTCTGATGATTCACCCAGTGTCTGATGATTCACCCAGTGTCTGATGATTCACTCAGTGTCTGATGATTCACCCAGTGTCTGATGATTCACTCAGTCTCTGATGATTCACTCAGTGTCTGATGATTCACTCAGTGTCAGATGATTCACCCAGTGTCTGATGATTCACTCAGTGTCTGATGATTCACCCAATGTCTGATGATTCACTCAGTGTCTGATGATTCACTCAGTCTCTGAAGATTCACCCAGTGTCTGATGATTCACTCAGTGTCAGATGATTCACCCAGTGTCTGATGATTCACCCAGTGTCTGATGATTCACCCAGTGTCAGACGATTCACCCATTGTCTGATGATTCACCCAGTGTCTGATGATTCACTCAGTGTCAGATGATTCACCCAGTGTCTGATGATTCACCCAGTGTCTGATGATTCACTCAGTGTCAGATGATTCACCCAGTGTCTGATGATTCACCCAGTGTCAGATGATTCACCCAGTATCTGATGATTCACTCAGTGTCAGATGATTCACTCAGTGTCTAATGATTCACTCAGTGTCTGATGATTCACCCAGTGTCTGATGATTCACCCAGTGTCAGATGATTCACTCAGTGTCAGATGATTCACTCAGTGTCTGATGATTCACTCAGTGTCTGATGATTCACTCAGTGTCAGATGATTCACTCAGTGTCTGATGATTCATACAGTGTCTGATGATTCACCCAGTGTCAGATGATTCACTCAGATTCTGATGATTCACTCAGTGTCAGATGATTCACTGATTCACTCAGTGTCTGATGATTCACTCAGTGTCTGAAGATTCATCCAGTGTCTGATGATTCACCCAGTGTCTGATGATTCACACAGTGTCAGATGATTCACTCAGTGTCAGATGATTCACTGATTCACTCAGTGTCTGATGATTCACTCAGTGTCTGATGATTCACCCAGTGTCTGATGATTCACTCAGTTTCAGATGATTCATCCAGTGTCTGATGATTCACTCAGTGTCTGATGATTCACTCAGTGTCTGATGATTCATGTCAGATGATTCACTCAGTGTCTGATGATTCACTCAGTGCCTGATGATTCACTCAGTGTCTGATGATTCACTCAGTTTCAGATGATTCATCCAGTGTCTGATGATTCACCCAGTGTCTGATGATTCACCCAGTGTCTGATGATTCACTCAGTGTCTGATGATTCACACAGTTTCTGATGATTCACTCAATCTCAGATGATTCACCCAGTGTCTGACTATTCTCCCAGTGCCTGATGATTCACTCAGTGTCTGATGATTCACTCAGTGTCTGATGATTCACCCAGTGTCTGATGATTCTGATGATTCACTCAGTGTCAGATGATTCACCCAGTGTCTGATGATTCACTCAGTGTCTGATGATTCACCCAGTGTCTGATGATTCTGATGATTCACTCAGCGTCTGATGATTCACCCAGTGTCTGATGATTCACTCAGTTTCAGATGATTCATCCAGTGTCTGATGATTCACTCAGTGTCTGATGATTCACTCAGTGTCTGATGATTCATGTCAGATGATTCACTCAGTGTCTGATGATTCACTCAGTGTCTGATGATTCACTCAGTGTCTGATGATTCACTCAGTTTCAGATGATTCATCCAGTGTCTGATGATTCACCCAGTGTCTGATGATTCACCCAGTGTCTGATGATTCACTCAGTGTCTGATGATTCACACAGTGTCTGATGATTCACTCAATCTCAGATGATTCACCCAGTGTCTGACTATTCACTCAGTGTCTGATGATTCACCCAGTGTCTGATGATTCACTCAGTGTCTGATGATTCACCCAGTGTCTGATGATTCACCGAGTGTCTGATGATTCACCCAGTGTCTGATGATTCACTCAGTGTCTGATGATTCACTCAGTGTCTGATGATTCACCCAGTGTCTGATTATTCACTCAGTGTCTGATGATTCACCCAGTGTCTGATGATTCACCGAGTGTCTGATGATTCACCCAGTGTCTGATGATTCACTCAGTGTCTGATGATTCACCCAGTGTCTGATGATTCACCCAGTGTCTGATGATTCACCCAGTGTCTGATGATTCACTCAGTGTCTGATGATTCACCCAGTGTCTGATGATTCACCCAGTGTCTGATGATTCACCCAGTGTCGGATGATTCACCCAGTGTCGGATGATTCACCCAATGTCTGATGATTCACTCAGTGTCTGATGATTCACTCAGTGTCTGATGATTCACCCAGTGTCAGATGATTCACTCAGTGTCAGATGATTCACCCAGTGTCTGATGATTCACTCAGTGTCTGATGATTCACTCAATGTCTGATGATTCACTCAGTGTCTGATGATTCACGCAGTGTCTGATGATTCTGATGATTCACCCAGTGTCCGATGATTCACGCAGTGTCCGATGATTCACCCAGTGTCAGATGATTCACCCAGTGTCTGATGATTCACTCAGTGTCAGATGATTCACTCAGTGTCTGATGATTCACTCAGTGTCAGATGATTCACTCAGTGTCTGATGATTCACCCAGTGTCAGATGATTCACTCAGTGTCTGATGATTCACTCAGTGTCAGATGATTCACTCAGTGTCTGATGATTCACCCAGTGTCAGATGATTCACTCAGTTGCAGATGATTCACCCAGTGTCTGATGATTCACCCAGTGTCAGATGATTCACCCAGTGTCAGATGATTCACCCAGTGTCAGATGATTCACCCAATGTCTGATGATTCACCCAGTGTCTGATGATTCACCCAGTGTCTGATGATTCACCCAGTGTCAGATGATACACCCAGTGTCTGATGATTCACTCAGTGTCTGATGATTCACCCAGTGTCTGATGATTCACTCAGTGTCCGATGATTCACCCAGTGTCCGATGATTCACCCAGTGTCTGATGATTCACTCAGTGTCCGATGATTCACCCAGTGTCCGATGATTCACCCAGTGTCTGATGATTCACCTAGTGTCTGATGATTCACTCAGTTTCTGATGATTCACCCAGTGTCAGATGATTCACTCAGTGTCTGATGATTCACTCAGTGTCTGATGATTCACCCAGTGTCTGATGATTCACTCAGTGTCTGATGATTCATCCAGTGTCTGATGATTCATCCAGTGTCTGATGATTCACTCAGTGTCTGATGATTCATCCAGTGTCTGATGATTCATCCAGTGTCTGATGATTCATCCAGTGTCTGATGATTCACTCAGTGTCTGATGATTCACTCAGTGTCTGATGATTCACCCAGTGTCTGATGATTCACTCAGTTTCTGATGATTCACCCAGTGTCTGATGATTCACTCAGTTTCTGATGATTCACCCAGTGTCTGATGATTCACCCAGTGTCTGATGATTCACCCAGTGTCTGATGATTCACTCAGTGCCTGATGATTCACTCAGTGTCTGATGATTCACCCAGTGTCTGAATATTCACTCAGTGCCTGATGATTCACCCAGTGTCTGATGATTCACACAGTGCCTGATGATTCACTCAGTGTCTGATGATTCACCCAGTGTCTGATGATTCACTCAGTGTCTGATGATTCACTCAGCGTCTAATGATTTACTCAGTGTCTGATGATTCACTCAGTGTCTGATGATTCACTCAGTTTCAGATGATTAACCAGTGTCTGATGATTCACCCAGTGTCTGATGATTCACCCAGTGTCTGATGATTCACTCAGTGTCTGATGATTCACTCAGTATCAGATGATTCACCCAGTGTCTGATGATTCACTCAGTGCCTAATGATTCACTCAGTGTCTGATGATTCACGCAGTGTCTGATGATTCACTCAGTATCAGATGATTTACCCAGTGTCTGATGATTCACTCAGTGCCTGATGATTCACTCAGTGTCTGATGATTCATCCAGTGTCTGATGATTCACTCAGTGTCTGATGATTCACTCAGTTTCAGATGATTCACTCAGTTTCAGATGATTCACCCAGTGTCTGATGATTCACTCAGTGTTTGATGATTCACTCAGTGTCTGATGATTCATTCAGTGTCAGATGATTCACTCAGTGTCTGATGATTCATCCAGTGTCTGATGATTCACTCAGTGTCTGATGATTCACTCAGTGTCTGATGATTCATCCAGTGTCTGATGATTCATCCAGTGTCTGATGATTCACTCAGTGTCTGATGATTCACTCAGTGTCTGATGATTCATCCAGTGTCTGATGATTCATCCAGTGTCTGATGATTCACTCAGTGTCTGATGATTCACTCAGTGTCTGATGATTCATCCAGTGTCTGATGATTCACCCAGTGTCAGATGATTCACTCAGTTTCTGATGATTCACTCAGTGTCTGATGATTCACCCAGTGTCAGATGATTCACTCAGTTTCTGATGATTCACTCAGTTTCTGATGGTTCACTCAGTTTCTGATGATTCACTCAGTGTCAGATGATTCACTCAGTGTCTGATGATTCACCCAGTGTCTGATAATTCACCCAGTGTCTGATGATTCACTCAGTGTCTGATTTTCACCCAGTGTCTCATGATTCACTCAGTGTCTGATGATTCACTCAGTGTCTGATGATTCACTCAGTGTCAGATGATTCACTCAGTTTCTGATGATTCACTCAGTGTCTGATGATTCACTCAGTGTCAGATGATTCACTCAGTGTCTGATGATTCACCCAGTGTCTGATGATTCACTCAGTGTCTGATGATTCACTCAGTGTCTGATGATTCACTTAGTTTCTGATGATTCACTCAGTGTCAGATGATTCACTCAGTGTCTGATGATTCATCCAGTGTCTGATGATTCACCCAGTGTCTGATGATTCACCCAGTGTCAGATGATTCACTCAGTGTCAGATGATTCACTCAGTGTCTGATGATTCACTCAGTTTCTGATGATTCATCCAGTGTCTGATGATTCACTCAGTGTCTGATGATTCATCCAGTGTCTGATGATTCACCCAGTGTCTGATGATTCACCCAGTGTCAGATGATTCACTCAGTTTCTGATGATTCACTCAGTGTCAGATGATTCACTGATTCACTCAGTGTCTGATGATTCATCCAGTGTCTGATGATTCACCAAGTGTCTGATGATTCACCCAGTGTCTGATGATTCACACAGTGTCAGATGATTCACTCAGTGTCAGATGATTCACTGATTCACTCAGTGTCTGATGATTCACTCAGTGTCTGATGATTCACTCAGTGTCTGATGATTCACCCAGTGTCAGATGATTCATCCAGTGTCTGATGATTCACCCAGTGTCTGATGATTCATCCAGTGTCAGATGATTCACCCAGTGTCAGATGATTCACCCAGTGTCTGATGATTCACCCAATGTCAGATGATTCACCCAGTGTCTGATGATTCACTCAGTGTCTGATGATTCACCCAGTGTCTGATGATTCACCCAGTGCCTGATGATTCACCCAGTGTCTGATGATTCACTCAGTGTCTGATGATTCACCCAGTGTCAGATGATTCACCCAGTGTCTGATGATTCACCCAGTGTCTGATGATTCACCCAGTGTCTGATGATTCACTCAGTGTCTGATGATTCACTCAGTGTCTGATGATTCACTCAGTGTCAGATGATTCACCCAATGTCTGATGATTCACCCAGTGTCTGATGTTTCACCCAGTGTCTGATGATTCACCCAGTGTCTGATGATTCACCCAGTGTCTGATGATTCACCCAGTGTCAGATGATTCACCCAGTGTCAGATGATTCACCCAGTGTCTGATGATTCACTCAGTGTCAGATGATTCACTCAGTGTCTGATGATTCACCCAGTGTCTGATGATTCACCCAGTGTCAGATGATTCACCCAGTGTCAGATGATTCACCCAGTGTCTGATGATTCACCCAGTGTCTGATGATTCACCCAGTGTCTGATGATTCACTCAGTGTCTGATGATTCACTCAGTGTCTGACGATTCACCCAGTGCCTGATGATTCACCCAGTGTCAGATGATTCACTCAGTGTCTGATGATTCACCCAATGTCAGATGATTCACCCAATGTCAGATGATTCACCGTGTCAGATGATTCACCCAGTGTCTGATGATTCACTCAGTGTCTGATGATTCACCCAATGTCAGATGATTCACCCATTGTCAGATGATTCACCCAGTGTCAGATGATTCACCCAGTGTCAGATGATTCACCCAGTGCCTGATGATTCACTCAGTGTCTGATGATTCACCCAGTGTCAGATGATTCACTCAGTGTCTGATGATTCACCCAGTGTCTGATGATTCACTCAGTGTCAGATGATTCACCCAATATCTGATGATTCACCCAGTGTCTGATGATTCACTCAGTGTCAGATGATTCACTCAGTGTGAGATGATTCACTCAGTCTCTGATGATTCACCCAGTGTCTGATGATTCACCCAGTGTCAGATGATTCACCCAGTGTCAGATGATTCACTCAGTGTCTGATGATTCACTCAGTGTCAGATGATTCACCCAGTGTCTGATGATTCACTCAGTGTCAGATGATTCACCCAGTGTCTGATGATTCACTCAGTGTCAGATGATTCACCCAATGTCTGATGATTCACCCAGTGTCTGATGATTCACCCAGTGTCTGATGATTCACCCAGTGTCTGATGATTCACTAAGTGTCTGATGATTCACCCAGTGTCTGATGATTCACTCAGTCTCTGATGATTCACCCAGTGTCTGATGATTCACTCAGTCTCTGATGATTCACCCAGTGTCTGATGATTCACCCAATGTCTGATGATTCACTCAGTGTCTGATGATTCACTCAGTCTCTGAAGATTCACCCAGTGTCTGATGATTCCCTCAGTCTCTGATGATTCACCCAGTGTCTGATGATTCACTCAGTCTCTGATGATTCACCCAGTGTCTGATGATTCACCCAGTGTCAGATGATTCACCCAGTGTCTGATGATTCACGCAGTGTCTGATGATTCACGCAGTGTCTGATGATTCACCCAGTGTCTGATGATTCACCCAGTGTCAGTTGATTCACCCAATGCCTGATGATTCACCCAGTGTCTGATGATTCACCCAGTGTCAGATGATTCACCCAATGTCAGATGATTCACCCAATGTCAGATGATTCACCCAGTGTCAGATGATTCACCCAGTGTCAGATGATTCACCCAGTGTCAGATGATTCACCCAGTGTCTGATGATTCACCCAATGTCTGATGATTCACTCAGTGTCTGATGATTCACCCAGTGTCTGATGATTCACCCAGTGCCTGATGATTCACCCAGTGTCTGATGATACACTCAGTGTCTGATGATTCACCCAGTGTCAGATGATTCACCCAGTGTCTGATGATTCACCCAGTGTCTGATGATTCACCTAGTGTCTGATGATTCACCCAGTGTCTGATGATTCACTCGGTGTCTGATGATTCACTCAGTGTCAGATGATTCACCCAATGTCTGATGATTCACCCAGTGTCTGATGTTTCACCCAGTGTCTGATGATTCACCCAGTGTCTGATGATTCACCCAATGTCTGATGATTCACCCAGTGTCAGATGATTCACCCAGTGTCAGATGATTCACCCAGTGTTTGATGATTCACCCAGTGTCTGATGATTCACTCAGTGTCAGATGATTCACTCAGTGTCTGATGATTCACCCAGTGTCTGATGATTCACCCAATGTCAGATGATTCACCCAGTGTCAGATGATTCACCCAGTGTCAGATGATTCACCCAATGTCAGATGATTCACCCAGTGTCAGATGATTCACCCAGTGTCTGATGATTCACTCAGTGTCTGATGATTCACCCAATGTCAGATGATTCACCCAATGTCAGATGACTCACCCAGATGATTCACCCAGTGTCTGATGATTCACTCAGTGTCTGATGATTCACCCAGTGTCAGATGATTCACTCAGTGTCTGATGATTCACCCAGTGTCTGATGATTCACTCAGTGTTAGATGATTCACCCAATATCTGATGATTCACTCAGTGTCTGATGATTCACTCAGTGTCAGATGATTCACTCAGTGTGAGATGATTCACTCAGTCTCTGATGATTCACCCAGTGTCTGATGATTCACTCAGTGTCAGATGATTCACTCAGTCTCTGATGATTCACCCAGTGTCTGATGATTCACTCAGTGTCAGATGATTCACTCAGTGTGAGATGATTCACTCAGTCTCTGATGATTCACCCAGTGTCAGATGAATCACCCAGTGTCAGATGATTCACTCAGTGTCTGATGATACACTCAGTGTCAGATGATTCACCCAGTGGCTGATGATTCACTCAGTGTCAGATGATTCACTCAGTGTCTGATGATTCACTCAGTGTCAGATGATTCACCCAATGTCTGATGATTCACCCAGTGTCTGATGATTCACCCAGTGTCTGATGATTCACTAAGTGTCTGATGATTCACCCAGTGTCTGATGATTCACTCAGTCTCTGATGATTCACCCAGTGTCTGATGATTCACTCAGTCTCTGATGATTCACCCAGTGTCTGATGATTCACTCAGTGTCTGATGATTCACCCAATGTCTGATGATTCACTCAGTGTCTGATGATTCACTCAGTCTCTGAAGATTCTCCCAGTGTCTGATGATTCACTCAGTGTCAGATGATTCACCCAGTGTCTGATGATTCACCCAGTGTCTGATGATTCACCAGGTGTCTGATGATTCACTCAGTGTCAGAATATTCACCCAGTGTCTGATGATTCACCCAGTGTCTGATGATTCACTCAGTGTCAGATGTTTCACCCAGTGTCTGATGATTCACCCAGTGTCAGATGATTCACCCAGTATCTGATGATTCACTCAGTGTCTGATGATTCACCCAGTGTCTGATGATTCACCCAGTATCTGATGATTCACTCAGTTTCTGATGATTCACCCAGTGTCTGATGATTCACCCAGTGTCTGATGATTCACCCAGTGTCTGATGATTCACTCAGTGTCAGATGATTCACCCAGTGTCTGATGATTCACCCAATGTCTGGTGATTCACCCAGTGTCAGATGATTCACCCAGTGTCAGATGATTCACCCAGTGTCAAATGATTCACCCAGTGTCAGATGATTCACCCAGTGTCAGATGATTCACCCAATGTCTGATGATTCACCCAGTGTCTGATGATTCACCCAGTGTCTGCTGATTCACCCAGTGTCTGATGATTCACCCAGTGTCTGATGATTCACTCAGTGTAAGATGATTCACCCAGTGTCTGATGATTCACCCAGTGTCTGATGATTCACCCAGTGTCTGATGATTCACCCAGTGTCAGATGATTCACTCAGTGTCAGATGATTCACCCAGTGTCTGATGATTCACCCAGTGTCAGATGATTCACCCAATGTCTGATGATTCACCCAGTGTCAGATGATTCACCCAGTGTCAGATGATTCACCCAGTGTCAGATGATTCACCCAATGTCTGATGATTCAAGCAGTGTCTGATGATTCACCCAGTGTCTGATGATTCACCCAGTGTCAGTTGATTCACCCAATGTCTGATGATTCACCCAGTGTCTGATGATTCACCCAGTGTCTGATGATTCACTCAGTGTCAGATGATTCACTCAGTGTCTGATGATTCACCCAGTGTCTGATGATTCACCCAATGTCAGATGATTCACCCAGTGTCAGATGATTCACCCAGTCTCTGATGATTCACTCAGTGTCTGATGATTCACTCAGTGTCAGATGATTCACCCAGTGTCTGATGATTCACTCAGTGTCTGATGATTCACCCAATGTCTGATGATTCACTCAGTGTCTGATGATTCACTCAGTCTCTGAAGATTCACCCAGTGTCTGATGATTCACTCAGTGTCAGATGATTCACCCAGTGTCTGATGATTCACCCAGTGTCTGATGATTCACCCAGTGTCAGACGATTCACTCAGTGTCAGATGATTCACCCAGTGTCTGATGATTCACCCAGTGTCTGATGATTCACTCAGTGTCAGATGATTCACCCAGTGTCTGATGATTCACCCAGTGTCAGATGATTCACCCAGTATCTGATGATTCACGCAGTGTCAGATGATTCACTCAGTGTCTAATGATTCACTCAGTGTCTGATGATTCACCCAGTCTCTGATGATTAACCCAGTGTCAGATGATTCACTCAGTGTCAGATGATTCACTCAGTGTCTGATGATTCACTCAGTGTCTGATGATTCACTCAGTGTCAGATGATTCACTCAGTGTCTGATGATTCATACAGTGTCTGATGATTCATCCAGTGTCTGATGATTCACCCAGTGTCAGATGATTCACTCAGATTCTGATGATTCACTCAGTGTCTGATGATTCACCCAATGTCAGATGATTCACCAAGTGTCAGATGATTCACCCAGTGTCTGATGATTCACTCAGTGTCAGATGATTCACCCAATGTCTGATGATTCACCCAGTGTCTGATGATTCACCCAGTGTCTGATGTTTCACTAAGTGTCTGATGATTCACCCAGTGTCTGATGATTCACTCAGTCTCTGATGATTCACCCAGTGTCTGATGATTCACTCAGTCTCTGATGATTCACCCAGTGTCTGATGATTCACTCAGTGTCTGATGATTCACCCAATGTCTGATGATTCACTCAGTGTCTGATGATTCACTCAGTCTCTGAAGATTCTCCCAGTGTCTGATGATTCACTCAGTGTCAGATGATTCACCCAGTGTCTGATGATTCACCCAGTGTCTGATGATTCACCAGGTGTCTGATGTTTCACTCAGTGTCAGAATATTCACCCAGTGTCTGATGATTCACCCAGTGTCTGATGATTCACTCAGTGTCAGATGATTCACCCAGTGTCTGATGATTCACCCAGTGTCAGATGATTCACCCAGTATCTGATGATTCACTCAGTGTCTGATGATTCACCCAGTGTCTGATGATTCACCCAGTATCTGATGATTCACTCAGTGTCTGATGATTCACCCAGTGTCTGATGATTCACCCAGTGTCTGATGATTCACCCAGTGTCTGATGATTCACTCAGTGTCAGATGATTCACCCAGTGTCTGATGATTCACCCAATGTCTGGTGATTCACCCAGTGTCAGATGATTCACCCAGTGTCAGATGATTCACCCAGTGTCAAATGATTCACCCAGTGTCAGATGATTCACCCAGTGTCAGATGATTCACCCAATGTCTGATGATTCACCCAGTGTCTGATGATTCACCCAGTGTCTGCTGATTCACCCAGTGTCTGATGATTCACCCAGTGTCTGATGATTCACTCAGTGTAAGATGATTCACCCAGTGTCTGATGATTCACCCAGTGTCTGATGATTCACCCAGTGTCTGATGATTCACCCAGTGTCAGATGATTCACTCAGTGTCAGATGATTCACCCAGTGTCTGATGATTCACCCAGTGTCAGATGATTCACCCAATGTCTGATGATTCACCCAGTGTCAGATGATTCACCCAGTGTCAGATGATTCACCCAGTGTCAGATGATTCACCCAATGTCTGATGATTCAGGCAGTGTCTGATGATTCACCCAGTGTCTGATGATTCACCCAGTGTCAGTTGATTCACCCAATGTCTGATGATTCACCCAGTGTCTGATGATTCACCCAGTGTCTGATGATTCACTCAGTGTCTGACGATTCACCCAGTGCCTGATGATTCACCCAGTGTCAGATGATTCACCCAGTGTCTGATGATTCACTCAGTGTCTGATGATTCACCCAATGTCAGATGATTCACCAAGTGTCAGATGATTCACCCAGTGTCAGATGATTCACCCAGTGCCTGATGATTCACTCAGTGTCAGATGATTCACCCAATATCTGATGATTCACCCAGTGTCTGATGATTCACTCAGTGTCAGATGATTCACTCAGTGTGAGATGATTCACTCAGTGTCAGATGATTCACCCAATGTCTGATGATTCACCCAGTGTCTGATGATTCACCCAGTGCCTGATGATTCACTCAGTGTCTGATGATTCACCCAGTGTCTGATGATTCACTCAGTCTCTGATGATTCACCCAGTGTCAGATGATTCACTCAGTGTCTGATGATTCACTCAGTGTCAGATGATTCACCCAGTGTCTGATGATTCACTCAGTGTCTGATGATTCACCCAATGTCTGATGATTCACTCAGTGTCTGATGATTCACTCAGTCTCTGAAGATTCACCCAGTGTCTGATGATTCACTCAGTGTCAGATGATTCACCCAATGTCTGATGATTCACCCAGTGTCAGATGATTCACCCAGTGTCAGATGATTCACCCAGTGTCAGATGATTCACCCAATGTCTGATGATTCAGGCAGTGTCTGATGATTCACCCAGTGTCTGATGATTCACCCAGTGTCAGTTGATTCACCCAATGTCTGATGATTCACCCAGTGTCAGATGATTCACCCAGTGCCTGATGATTCACTCAGTGTCAGATGATTCACTCAGTGTGAGATGATTCACTCAGTCTCTGATGATTCACCCAGTGTCAGATGATTCACCCAGTGTCAGATGATTCACTCAGTGTCTGATGATTCACTCAGTGTCAGATGATTCACCCAGTGGCTGATGATTCACTCAGTGTCAGATGATTCACCCAGTGTCTGATGATTCACTCAGTGTCAGATGATTCACCCAATGTCTGATGATTCACCCAGTGTCTGATGATTCACCCAGTGTCTGATGATTCACTCAGTGTCTGATGATTCACCCAGTGTCTGATGATTCACTCAGTGTCTGATGATTCACTCAGTGTCAGATGATTCACCCAGTGTCTGATGATTCACTCAGTGTCTGATGATTCACCCAATGTCTGATGATTCACTCAGTGTCTGATGATTCACTCAGTCTCTGAAGATTCACCCAGTGTCTGATGATTCACTCAGTGTCAGATGATTCACCCAGTGTCTGATGATTCACCCAGTGTCTGATGATTCACCCAGTGTCAGACGATTCACCCAGTGTCTGATGATTCACTCAGTGTCAGATGATTCACCCAGTGTCTGATGATTCACCCAGTGTCTGATGATTCACTCAGTGTCAGATGATTCACCCAGTGTCTGATGATTCACCCAGTGTCAGATGATTCACCCAGTATCTGATGATTCACTCAGTGTCAGATGATTCACTCAGTGTCTAATGATTCACTCAGTGTCTGATGATTCACCCAGTGTCTGATGATTAACCCAGTGTCAGATG
This sequence comes from Pristiophorus japonicus, assembly GCF_044704955.1. NCBI lineage: Eukaryota > Metazoa > Chordata > Chondrichthyes > Pristiophoridae > Pristiophorus > Pristiophorus japonicus. The sequence goes on along the minus strand of NC_091987.1, from coordinate 27,221,928 downwards.
ATTCACTCAGTGTCAGATGATTCACTCAGTGTCTGATGATTCACTCAGTGTCTGATGATTCACTCAGTGTCAGATGATTCACTCAGTGTCTGATGATTCATACAGTGTCTGATGATTCATCCAGTGTCTGATGATTCACCCAGTGTCAGATGATTCACTCAGATTCTGATGATTCACTCAGTGTCAGATGATTCACTGATTCACTCAGTGTCTGATTATTCACTCAGTGTCTGAAGATTCATCCAGTGTCTGATGATTCACCCAGTGTCTGATGATTCACACAGTGTCAGATGATTCACTCAGTGTCAGATGATTCACTGATTCACTCAGTGTCTGATGATTCACTCAGTGTCTGATGATTCACCCAGTGTCTGATGATTCATCCAGTGTCTGATGATTCATACAGTGTCTGATGATTCACTCAGTTTCAGATGATTCATCCAGTGTCTGATGATTCACTCAGTGTCTGATGATTCACTCAGTGTCTGATGATTCATGTCAGATGATTCACTCAGTGTCTGATGATTCACTCAGTGTCTGATGATTCACTCAGTGTCTGATGATTCACTCAGTTTCAGATGATTCATCCAGTGTCTGATGATTCACCCAGTGTCTGATGATTCACCCAGTGTCTGATGATTCACTCAGTGTCTGATGATTCACACAGTGTCTGATGATTCACTCAATCTCAGATGATTCACCCAGTGTCTGACTATTCTCCCAGTGCCTGATGATTCACTCAGTGTCTGATGATTCACTCAGTGTCTGATGATTCACCCAGTGTCTGATGATTCTGATGATTCACTCAGTGTCAGATGATTCACCCAGTGTCTGATGATTCACTCAGTGTCTGATGATTCACCCAGTGTCTGATGATTCTGATGATTCACTCAGCGTCTGATGATTCACCCAGTGTCTGATGATTCACTCAGTTTCAGATGATTCATCCAGTGTCTGATGATTCACTCAGTGTCTGATGCTTCACTCAGTGTCTGATGATTCATGTCAGATGATTCACTCAGTGTCTGATGATTCACTCAGTGTCTGATGATTCACTCAGTGTCTGATGATTCACTCAGTTTCAGATGATTCATCCAGTGTCTGATGATTCACCCAGTGTCTGATGATTCACCCAGTGTCTGATGATTCACTCAGTGTCTGATGATTCACACAGTGTCTGATGATTCACTCAATCTCAGATGATTCACCCAGTGTCTGACTATTCTCCCAGTGCCTGATGATTCACTCAGTGTCTGATGATTCACTCAGTGTCTGATGATTCACCCAGTGTCTGATGATTCTGATGATTCACTCAGTGTCAGATGATTCACCCAGTGTCTGATGATTCACTCAGTGTCTGATGATTCACCCAGTGTCTGATGATTCTGATGATTCACTCAGCGTCTGATGATTCACCCAGTGTCTGATGATTCACTCAGTGTCTGATGATTCACTCAGTGTCAGATGATTCACCCAGTGTCTGATGATTCACTCAGTGTCTGATGATTCACTCAGTGTCAGATGATTCACCCAATATCTGATGATTCACCCAGTGTCTGATGATTCACTCAGTGTCAGATGATTCACTCAGTGTGAGATGATTCACTCAGTCTCTGATGATTCACCCAGTGTCTGATGATTCACCCAGTGTCAGATGATTCACCCAGTGTCAGATGATTCACTCAGTGTCTGATGATTCACTCAGTGTCAGATGATTCACCCAGTGGCTGATGATTCATTCAGTGTCAGATGATTCACCCAGTGTCTGATGATTCACTCAGTGTCAGATGATTCACCCAATGTCTGATGATTCACCCAGTGTCTGATGATTCACCCAGTGTCTGATGATTCACTCAGTGTCTGATGATTCACCCAGTGTCTGATGATTCACTCAGTCTCTGATGATTCACCCAGTGTCAGATGATTCACTCAGTGTCTGATGATTCACTCAGTGTCAGATGATTCACCCAGTGTCTGATGATTCACTCAGTGTCTGATGATTCACCCAATGTCAGATGATTCACTCAGTGTCTGATGATTCACTCAGTCTCTGAAGATTCACCCAGTGTCTGATGATTCACTCAGTGTCAGATGATTCACCCAATGTCTGATGATTCACCCAGTGTCAGATGATTCACCCAGTGTCAGATGATTCACCCAGTGTCAGATGATTCACCCAATGTCTGATGATTCAGGCAGTGTCTGATGATTCACCGAGTGTCTGATGATTCACCCAGTGTCAGTTGATTCACCCAATGTCTGATGATTCACCCAGTGTCAGATGATTCACCCAGTGCCTGATGCTTCACTCAGTGTCAGATGATTCACTCAGTGTGAGATGATTCACTCAGTCTCTGATGATTCACCCAGTGTCAGATGATTCACCCAGTGTCAGATGATTCACTCAGTGTCTGATGATTCACTCAGTGTCAGATGATTCACCCAGTGGCTGATGATTCACTCAGTGTCAGATGATTCACCCAGTGTCTGATGATTCACTCAGTGTCAGATGATTCACCCAATGTCTGATGATTCACCCAGTGTCTGATGATTCACCCAGTGTCTGATGATTCACTCAGTGTCTGATGATTCACCCAGTGTCTGATGATTCACTCAGTCTCTGATGATTCACTCAGTGTCTGATGATTCACTCAGTGTCAGATGATTCACCCAGTGTCTGATGATTCACTCAGTGTCTGATGATTCACCCAATGTCTGATGATTCACTCAGTGTCTGATGATTCACTCAGTCTCTGAAGATTCACCCAGTGTCTGATGATTCACTCAGTGTCAGATGATTCACCCAGTGTCTGATGATTCACCCAGTGTCTGATGATTCACCCAGTGTCAGACGATTCACTCAGTGTCAGATGATTCACCCAGTGTCTGATGATTCACCCAGTGTCTGATGATTCACTCAGTGTCAGATGATTCACCCAGTGTCTGATGATTCACCCAGTGTCAGATGATTCACCCAGTATCTGATGATTCACTCAGTGTCAGATGATTCACTCAGTGTCTAATGATTCACTCAGTGTCTGATGATTCACCCAGTCTCTGATGATTAACCCAGTGTCAGATGATTCACTCAGTGTCAGATGATTCACTCAGTGTCTGATGATTCACTCAGTGTCTGATGATTCACTCAGTGTGAGATGATTCACTCAGTGTCTGATGATTCATACAGTGTCTGATGATTCATCCAGTGTCTGATGATTCACCCAGTGTCAGATGATTCACTCAGATTCTGATGATTCACTCAGTGTCTGATGATTCACCCAATGTCAGATGATTCACCAAGTGTCAGATGATTCACCCAGTGTCTGATGATTCACTCAGTGTCAGATGATTCACCCAATGTCTGATGATTCACCCAGTGTCTGATGATTCACCCAGTGTCTGATGATTCACTAAGTGTCTGATGATTCACCCAGTGTCTGATGATTCACTCAGTCTCTGATGATTCACCCAGTGTCTGATGATTCACTCAGTCTCTGAAGATTCACCCAGTGTCTGATGATTCACTCAGTGTCTGATGATTCACCCAATGTCTGATGATTCACTCAGTGTCTGATGATTCACTCAGTCTCTGAAGATTCTCCCAGTGTCTGATGATTCACTCAGTGTCAGATGATTCACCCAGTGTCTGATGATTCACCCAGTGTCTGATGATTCACCAGGTGTCTGATGATTCACTCAGTGTCAGAATATTCACCCAGTGTCTGATGATTCACCCAGTGTCTGATGATTCACTCAGTGTCAGATGATTCACCCAGTGGCTGATGATTCACTCAGTGTCAGATGATTCACCCAGTGTCTGATGATTCACTCAGTGTCAGATGATTCACCCAATGTCTGATGATTCACCCAGTGTCTGATGATTCACCCAGTGTCTGATGATTCACTCAGTGTCTGATGATTCACCCAGTGTCTGATGATTCACTCAGTCTCTGATGATTCACCCAGTGTCAGATGATTCACTCAGTGTCTGATGATTCACTCAGTGTCAGATGATTCACCCAGTGTCTGATGATTCACTCAGTGTCTGATGATTCACCCAATGTCTGATGATTCACTCAGTGTCTGATGATTCACTCAGTCTCTGAAGATTCACCCAGTGTCTGATGATTCACTCAGTGTCAGATGATTCACCCAATGTCTGATGATTCACCCAGTGTCAGATGATTCACCCAGTGTCAGATGATTCACCCAGTGTCAGATGATTCACCCAATGTCTGATGATTCAGGCAGTGTCTGATGATTCACCCAGTGTCTGATGATTCACCCAGTGTCAGTTGATTCACCCAATGTCTGATGATTCACCCAGTGTCAGATGATTCACCCAGTGCCTGATGATTCACTCAGTGTCAGATGATTCACTCAGTGTGAGATGATTCACTCAGTCTCTGATGATTCACCCAGTGTCAGATGATTCACCCAGTGTCAGATGATTCACTCAGTGTCTGATGATTCACTCAGTGTCAGATGATTCACCCAGTGGCTGATGATTCACTCAGTGTCAGATGATTCACCCAGTGTCTGATGATTCACTCAGTGTCAGATGATTCACCCAATGTCTGATGATTCACCCAGTGTCTGATGATTCACCCAGTGTCTGATGATTCACTCAGTGTCTGATGATTCACCCAGTGTCTGATGATTCACTCAGTGTCTGATGATTCACTCAGTGTCAGATGATTCACCCAGTGTCTGATGATTCACTCAGTGTCTGATGATTCACCCAATGTCTGATGATTCACTCAGTGTCTGATGATTCACTCAGTCTCTGAAGATTCACCCAGTGTCTGATGATTCACTCAGTGTCAGATGATTCACCCAGTGTCTGATGATTCACCCAGTGTCTGATGATTCACCCAGTGTCAGACGATTCACCCAGTGTCTGATGATTCACTCAGTGTCAGATGATTCACCCAGTGTCTGATGATTCACCCAGTGTCTGATGATTCACTCAGTGTCAGATGATTCACCCAGTGTCTGATGATTCACCCAGTGTCAGATGATTCACCCAGTATCTGATGATTCACTCAGTGTCAGATGATTCACTCAGTGTCTAATGATTCACTCAGTGTCTGATGATTCACCCAGTGTCTGATGATTAACCCAGTGTCAGATGATTCACTCAGTGTCGGATGATTCACTCAGTGTCTGATGATTCACTCAGTGTCTGATGATTCACTCAGTGTCAGATGATTCACTCAGTGTCTGATGATTCATACAGTGTCTGATGATTCATCCAGTGTCTGATGATTCACCCAGTGTCAGATGATTCACTCAGATTCTGATGATTCACTCAGTGTCAGATGATTCACTGATTCACTCAGTGTCTGATGATTCACTCAGTGTCTGAAGATTCATCCAGTGTCTGATGATTCACCCAGTGTCTGATGATTCACACAGTGTCAGATGATTCACTCAGTGTCAGATGATTCACTGATTCACTCAGTGTCTGATGATTCACTCAGTGTCTGATGATTCACCCAGTGTCTGATGATTCATCCAGTGTCTGATGATTCATACAGTGTCTGATGATTCACTCAGTTTCAGATGATTCATCCAGTGTCTGATGATTCACTCAGTGTCTGATGATTCACTCAGTGTCTGATGATTCATGTCAGATGATTCACTCAGTGTCTGATGATTCACTCAGTGTCTGATGATTCACTCAGTGTCTGATGATTCACTCAGTTTCAGATGATTCATCCAGTGTCTGATGATTCACCCAGTGTCTGATGATTCACCCAGTGTCTGATGATTCACTCAGTGTCTGATGATTCACACAGTGTCTGATGATTCACTCAATCTCAGATGATTCACCCAGTGTCTGACTATTCTCCCAGTGCCTGATGATTCACTCAGTGTCTGATGATTCACTCAGTGTCTGATGATTCACCCAGTGTCTGATGATTCTGATGATTCACTCAGTGTCAGATGATTCACCCAGTGTCTGATGATTCACTCAGTGTCTGATGATTCACCCAGTGTCTGATGATTCTGATGATTCACTCAGCGTCTGATGATTCACCCAGTGTCTGATGATTCACTCAGTTTCAGATGATTCATCCAGTGTCTGATGATTCACTCAGTGTCTGATGCTTCACTCAGTGTCTGATGATTCATGTCAGATGATTCACTCAGTGTCTGATGATTCACTCAGTGTCTGATGATTCACTCAGTGTCTGATGATTCACTCAGTTTCAGATGATTCATCCAGTGTCTGATGATTCACCCAGTGTCTGATGATTCACCCAGTGTCTGATGATTCACTCAGTGTCTGATGATTCACACAGTGTCTGATGATTCACTCAATCTCAGATGATTCACCCAGTGTCTGACTATTCTCCCAGTGCCTGATGATTCACTCAGTGTCTGATGATTCACTCAGTGTCTGATGATTCACCCAGTGTCTGATGATTCTGATGATTCACTCAGTGTCAGATGATTCACCCAGTGTCTGATGATTCACTCAGTGTCTGATGATTCACCCAGTGTCTGATGATTCTGATGATTCACTCAGCGTCTGATGATTCACCCAGTGTCTGATGATTCACTCAGTGTCTGATGATTCACTCAGTGTCAGATGATTCACCCAGTGTCTGATGATTCACTCAGTGTCTGATGATTCACTCAGTGTCAGATGATTCACCCAATATCTGATGATTCACCCAGTGTCTGATGATTCACTCAGTGTCAGATGATTCACTCAGTGTGAGATGATTCACTCAGTCTCTGATGATTCACCCAGTGTCTGATGATTCACCCAGTGTCAGATGATTCACCCAGTGTCAGATGATTCACTCAGTGTCTGATGATTCACTCAGTGTCAGATGATTCACCCAGTGGCTGATGATTCACTCAGTGTCAGATGATTCACCCAGTGTCTGATGATTCACTCAGTGTCAGATGATTCACCCAATGTCTGATGATTCACCCAGTGTCTGATGATTCACCCAGTGTCTGATGATTCACTCAGTGTCTGATGATTCACCCAGTGTCTGATGATTCACTCAGTCTCTGATGATTCACCCAGTGTCAGATGATTCACTCAGTGTCTGATGATTCACTCAGTGTCAGATGATTCACCCAGTGTCTGATGATTCACTCAGTGTCTGATGATTCACCCAATGTCAGATGATTCACTCAGTGTCTGATGATTCACTCAGTCTCTGAAGATTCACCCAGTGTCTGATGATTCACTCAGTGTCAGATGATTCACCCAATGTCTGATGATTCACCCAGTGTCAGATGATTCACCCAGTGTCAGATGATTCACCCAGTGTCAGATGATTCACCCAATGTCTGATGATTCAGGCAGTGTCTGATGATTCACCGAGTGTCTGATGATTCACCCAGTGTCAGTTGATTCACCCAATGTCTGATGATTCACCCAGTGTCAGATGATTCACCCAGTGCCTGATGATTCACTCAGTGTCAGATGATTCACTCAGTGTGAGATGATTCACTCAGTCTCTGATGATTCACCCAGTGTCAGATGATTCACCCAGTGTCAGATGATTCACTCAGTGTCTGATGATTCACTCAGTGTCAGATGATTCACCCAGTGGCTGATGATTCACTCAGTGTCAGATGATTCACCCAGTGTCTGATGATTCACTCAGTGTCAGATGATTCACCCAATGTCTGATGATTCACCCAGTGTCTGATGATTCACCCAGTGTCTGATGATTCACTCAGTGTCTGATGATTCACCCAGTGTCTGATGATTCACTCAGTCTCTGATGATTCACTCAGTGTCTGATGATTCACTCAGTGTCAGATGATTCACCCAGTGTCTGATGATTCACTCAGTGTCTGATGATTCACCCAATGTCTGATGATTCACTCAGTGTCTGATGATTCACTCAGTCTCTGAAGATTCACCCAGTGTCTGATGATTCACTCAGTGTCAGATGATTCACCCAGTGTCTGATGATTCACCCAGTGTCTGATGATTCACCCAGTGTCAGACGATTCACTCAGTGTCAGATGATTCACCCAGTGTCTGATGATTCACCCAGTGTCTGATGATTCACTCAGTGTCAGATGATTCACCCAGTGTCTGATGATTCACCCAGTGTCAGATGATTCACCCAGTATCTGATGATTCACTCAGTGTCAGATGATTCACTCAGTGTCTAATGATTCACTCAGTGTCTGATGATTCACCCAGTCTCTGATGATTAACCCAGTGTCAGATGATTCACTCAGTGTCAGATGATTCACTCAGTGTCTGATGATTCACTCAGTGTCTGATGATTCACTCAGTGTGAGATGATTCATACAGTGTCTGATGATTCATCCAGTGTCTGATGATTCACCCAGTGTCAGATGATTCACTCAGATTCTGATGATTCACTCAGTGTCTGATGATTCACCCAATGTCAGATGATTCACCAAGTGTCAGATGATTCACCCAGTGTCTGATGATTCACTCAGTGTCAGATGATTCACCCAATGTCTGATGATTCACCCAGTGTCTGATGATTCACCCAGTGTCTGATGATTCACTAAGTGTCTGATGATTCACCCAGTGTCTGATGATTCACTCAGTCTCTGATGATTCACCCAGTGTCTGATGATTCACTCAGTCTCTGAAGATTCACCCAGTGTCTGATGATTCACTCAGTGTCTGATGATTCACCCAATGTCTGATGATTCACTCAGTGTCTGATGATTCACTCAGTCTCTGAAGATTCTCCCAGTGTCTGATGATTCACTCAGTGTCAGATGATTCACCCAGTGTCTGATGATTCACCCAGTGTCTGATGATTCACCAGGTGTCTGATGATTCACTCAGTGTCAGAATATTCACCCAGTGTCTGATGATTCACCCAGTGTCTGATGATTCACTCAGTGTCTGATGATTCACCCAGTGTCTGATGATTCACTCAGTCTCTGATGATTCACCCAGTGTCAGATGATTCACTCAGTGTCTGATGATTCACTCAGTGTCAGATGATTCACCCAGTGTCTGATGATTCACTCAGTGTCTGATGATTCACCCAATGTCTGATGATTCACTCAGTGTCTGATGATTCACTCAGTCTCTGAAGATTCACCCAGTGTCTGATGATTCACTCAGTGTCAGATGATTCACCCAATGTCTGATGATTCACCCAGTGTCAGATGATTCACCCAGTGTCAGATGATTCACCCAGTGTCAGATGATTCACCCAATGTCTGATGATTCAGGCAGTGTCTGATGATTCACCCAGTGTCTGATGATTCACCCAGTGTCAGTTGATTCACCCAATGTCTGATGATTCACCCAGTGTCAGATGATTCACCCAGTGCCTGATGATTCACTCAGTGTCAGATGATTCACTCAGTGTGAGATGATTCACTCAGTCTCTGATGATTCACCCAGTGTCAGATGATTCACCCAGTGTCAGATGATTCACTCAGTGTCTGATGATTCACTCAGTGTCAGATGATTCACCCAGTGGCTGATGATTCACTCAGTGTCAGATGATTCACCCAGTGTCTGATGATTCACTCAGTGTCAGATGATTCACCCAATGTCTGATGATTCACCCAGTGTCTGATGATTCACCCAGTGTCTGATGATTCACTCAGTGTCTGATGATTCACCCAGTGTCTGATGATTCACTCAGTGTCTGATGATTCACTCAGTGTCAGATGATTCACCCAGTGTCTGATGATTCACTCAGTGTCTGATGATTCACCCAATGTCTGATGATTCACTCAGTGTCTGATGATTCACTCAGTCTCTGAAGATTCACCCAGTGTCTGATGATTCACTCAGTGTCAGATGATTCACCCAGTGTCTGATGATTCACCCAGTGTCTGATGATTCACCCAGTGTCAGACGATTCACCCAGTGTCTGATGATTCACTCAGTGTCAGATGATTCACCCAGTGTCTGATGATTCACCCAGTGTCTGATGATTCACTCAGTGTCAGATGATTCACCCAGTGTCTGATGATTCACCCAGTGTCAGATGATTCACCCAGTATCTGATGATTCACTCAGTGTCAGATGATTCACTCAGTGTCTAATGATTCACTCAGTGTCTGATGATTCACCCAGTGTCTGATGATTAACCCAGTGTCAGATGATTCACTCAGTGTCGGATGATTCACTCAGTGTCTGATGATTCACTCAGTGTCTGATGATTCACTCAGTGTCAGATGATTCACTCAGTGTCTGATGATTCATACAGTGTCTGATGATTCATCCAGTGTCTGATGATTCACCCAGTGTCAGATGATTCACTCAGATTCTGATGATTCACTCAGTGTCAGATGATTCACTGATTCACTCAGTGTCTGATGATTCACTCAGTGTCTGAAGATTCATCCAGTGTCTGATGATTCACCCAGTGTCTGATGATTCACACAGTGTCAGATGATTCACTCAGTGTCAGATGATTCACTGATTCACTCAGTGTCTGATGATTCACTCAGTGTCTGATGATTCACCCAGTGTCTGATGATTCATCCAGTGTCTGATGATTCATACAGTGTCTGATGATTCACTCAGTTTCAGATGATTCATCCAGTGTCTGATGATTCACTCAGTGTCTGATGATTCACTCAGTGTCTGATGATTCATGTCAGATGATTCACTCAGTGTCTGATGATTCACTCAGTGTCTGATGATTCACTCAGTGTCTGATGATTCACTCAGTTTCAGATGATTCATCCAGTGTCTGATGATTCACCCAGTGTCTGATGATTCACCCAGTGTCTGATGATTCACTCAGTGTCTGATGATTCACACAGTGTCTGATGATTCACTCAATCTCAGATGATTCACCCAGTGTCTGACTATTCTCCCAGTGCCTGATGATTCACTCAGTGTCTGATGATTCACTCAGTGTCTGATGATTCACCCAGTGTCTGATGATTCTGATGATTCACTCAGTGTCAGATGATTCACCCAGTGTCTGATGATTCACTCAGTGTCTGATGATTCACCCAGTGTCTGATGATTCTGATGATTCACTCAGCGTCTGATGATTCACCCAGTGTCTGATGATTCACTCAGTTTCAGATGATTCATCCAGTGTCTGATGATTCACTCAGTGTCTGATGCTTCACTCAGTGTCTGATGATTCATGTCAGATGATTCACTCAGTGTCTGATGATTCACTCAGTGTCTGATGATTCACTCAGTGTCTGATGATTCACTCAGTTTCAGATGATTCATCCAGTGTCTGATGATTCACCCAGTGTCTGATGATTCACCCAGTGTCTGATGATTCACTCAGTGTCTGATGATTCACACAGTGTCTGATGATTCACTCAATCTCAGATGATTCACCCAGTGTCTGACTATTCTCCCAGTGCCTGATGATTCACTCAGTGTCTGATGATTCACTCAGTGTCTGATGATTCACCCAGTGTCTGATGATTCTGATGATTCACTCAGTGTCAGATGATTCACCCAGTGTCTGATGATTCACTCAGTGTCTGATGATTCACCCAGTGTCTGATGATTCTGATGATTCACTCAGCGTCTGATGATTCACCCAGTGTCTGATGATTCACTCAGTGTCTGATGATTCACTCAGTGTCAGATGATTCACCCAGTGTCTGATGATTCACTCAGTGTCTGATGATTCACTCAGTGTCAGATGATTCACCCAATATCTGATGATTCACCCAGTGTCTGATGATTCACTCAGTGTCAGATGATTCACTCAGTGTGAGATGATTCACTCAGTCTCTGATGATTCACCCAGTGTCTGATGATTCACCCAGTGTCAGATGATTCACCCAGTGTCAGATGATTCACTCAGTGTCTGATGATTCACTCAGTGTCAGATGATTCACCCAGTGGCTGATGATTCACTCAGTGTCAGATGATTCACCCAGTGTCTGATGATTCACTCAGTGTCAGATGATTCACCCAATGTCTGATGATTCACCCAGTGTCTGATGATTCACCCAGTGTCTGATGATTCACTCAGTGTCTGATGATTCACCCAGTGTCTGATGATTCACTCAGTCTCTGATGATTCACCCAGTGTCAGATGATTCACTCAGTGTCTGATGATTCACTCAGTGTCAGATGATTCACCCAGTGTCTGATGATTCACTCAGTGTCTGATGATTCACCCAATGTCAGATGATTCACTCAGTGTCTGATGATTCACTCAGTCTCTGAAGATTCACCCAGTGTCTGATGATTCACTCAGTGTCAGATGATTCACCCAATGTCTGATGATTCACCCAGTGTCAGATGATTCACCCAGTGTCAGATGATTCACCCAGTGTCAGATGATTCACCCAATGTCTGATGATTCAGGCAGTGTCTGATGATTCACCGAGTGTCTGATGATTCACCCAGTGTCAGTTGATTCACCCAATGTCTGATGATTCACCCAGTGTCAGATGATTCACCCAGTGCCTGATGATTCACTCAGTGTCAGATGATTCACTCAGTGTGAGATGATTCACTCAGTCTCTGATGATTCACCCAGTGTCAGATGATTCACCCAGTGTCAGATGATTCACTCAGTGTCTGATGATTCACTCAGTGTCAGATGATTCACCCAGTGGCTGATGATTCACTCAGTGTCAGATGATTCACCCAGTGTCTGATGATTCACTCAGTGTCAGATGATTCACCCAATGTCTGATGATTCACCCAGTGTCTGATGATTCACCCAGTGTCTGATGATTCACTCAGTGTCTGATGATTCACCCAGTGTCTGATGATTCACTCAGTCTCTGATGATTCACTCAGTGTCTGATGATTCACTCAGTGTCAGATGATTCACCCAGTGTCTGATGATTCACTCAGTGTCTGATGATTCACCCAATGTCTGATGATTCACTCAGTGTCTGATGATTCACTCAGTCTCTGAAGATTCACCCAGTGTCTGATGATTCACTCAGTGTCAGATGATTCACCCAGTGTCTGATGATTCACCCAGTGTCTGATGATTCACCCAGTGTCAGACGATTCACTCAGTGTCAGATGATTCACCCAGTGTCTGATGATTCACCCAGTGTCTGATGATTCACTCAGTGTCAGATGATTCACCCAGTGTCTGATGATTCACCCAGTGTCAGATGATTCACCCAGTATCTGATGATTCACTCAGTGTCAGATGATTCACTCAGTGTCTAATGATTCACTCAGTGTCTGATGATTCACCCAGTCTCTGATGATTAACCCAGTGTCAGATGATTCACTCAGTGTCAGATGATTCACTCAGTGTCTGATGATTCACTCAGTGTCTGATGATTCACTCAGTGTGAGATGATTCACTCAGTGTCTGATGATTCATACAGTGTCTGATGATTCATCCAGTGTCTGATGATTCACCCAGTGTCAGATGATTCACTCAGATTCTGATGATTCACTCAGTGTCTGATGATTCACCCAATGTCAGATGATTCACCAAGTGTCAGATGATTCACCCAGTGTCTGATGATTCACTCAGTGTCAGATGATTCACCCAATGTCTGATGATTCACCCAGTGTCTGATGATTCACCCAGTGTCTGATGATTCACTAAGTGTCTGATGATTCACCCAGTGTCTGATGATTCACTCAGTCTCTGATGATTCACCCAGTGTCTGATGATTCACTCAGTCTCTGAAGATTCACCCAGTGTCTGATGATTCACTCAGTGTCTGATGATTCACCCAATGTCTGATGATTCACTCAGTGTCTGATGATTCACTCAGTCTCTGAAGATTCTCCCAGTGTCTGATGATTCACTCAGTGTCAGATGATTCACCCAGTGTCTGATGATTCACCCAGTGTCTGATGATTCACCAGGTGTCTGATGATTCACTCAGTGTCAGAATATTCACCCAGTGTCTGATGATTCACCCAGTGTCTGATGATTCACTCAGTGTCAGATGATTCACCCAGTGTCTGATGATTCACCCAGTGTCAGATGATTCACCCAGTATCTGATGATTCACTCAGTGTCTGATGATTCACCCAGTGTCTGATGATTCACCCAGTATCTGATGATTCACTCAGTGTCTGATGATTCACCCAGTGTCTGATGATTCACCCAGTGTCTGATGATTCACCCAGTGTCTGATGATTCACTCAGTGTCAGATGATTCACCCAGTGTCTGATGATTCACCCAATGTCTGGTGATTCACCCAGTGTCAGATGATTCACCCAGTGTCAGATGATTCACCCAGTGTCAAATGATTCACCCAGTGTCAGATGATTCACCCAGTGTCAGATGATTCACCCAATGTCTGATGATTCACCCAGTGTCTGATGATTCACCCAGTGTCTGCTGATTCACCCAGTGTCTGATGATTCACCCAGTGTCTGATGATTCACTCAGTGTAAGATGATTCACCCAGTGTCTGATGATTCACCCAGTGTCTGATGATTCACCCAGTGTCTGATGATTCACCCAGTGTCAGATGATTCACTCAGTGTCAGATGATTCACCCAGTGTCTGATGATTCACCCAGTGTCAGATGATTCACCCAATGTCTGATGATTCACCCAGTGTCAGATGATTCACCCAGTGTCAGATGATTCACCCAGTGTCAGATGATTCACCCAATGTCTGATGATTCAGGCAGTGTCTGATGATTCACCCAGTGTCTGATGATTCACCCAGTGTCAGTTGATTCACCCAATGTCTGATGATTCACCCAGTGTCTGATGATTCACCCAGTGTCTGATGATTCACTCAGTGTCTGACGATTCACCCAGTGCCTGATGATTCACCCAGTGTCAGATGATTCACTCAGTGTCTGATGATTCACCCAATGTCAGATGATTCACCCAATGTCAGATGATTCACCCAGTGTCAGATGATTCACCCAGTGTCTGATGATTCACTCAGTGTCTGATGATTCACCCAATGTCAGATGATTCACCAAGTGTCAGATGATTCACCCAGTGTCAGATGATTCACCCAGTGCCTGATGATTCACTCAGTGTCAGATGATTCACCCAATATCTGATGATTCACCCAGTGTCTGATGATTCACTCAGTGTCAGATGATTCACTCAGTCTGAGATGATTCACTCAGTCTCTGATGATTCACCCAGTGTCCGATGATTCACCCAGTGTCAGATGATTCACCCAGTGTCAGATGATTCACTCAGTGTCTGATGATTCACTCAGTGTCAGATGATTCACCCAGTGGCTGATGATTCACTCAGTGTCAGATGATTCACCCAGTGTCTGATGATTCACTCAGTGTCAGATGATTCACCCAATGTCTGATGATTCACCCAGTGTCTGATGATTCACCCAGTGTCTGATGATTCACTCAGTGTCTGATGATTCACCCAGTGTCTGATGATTCACTCAGTCTCTGATGATTCACCCAGTGTCAGATGATTCACTCAGTGTCTGATGATTCACTCAGTGTCAGATGATTCACCCAGTGTCTGATGATTCACTCAGTGTCTGATGATTCACCCAATGTCTGATGATTCACTCAGTGTCTGATGATTCACTCAGTCTCTGAAGATTCACCCAGTGTCTGATGATTCACTCAGTGTCAGATGATTCACCCAATGTCTGATGATTCACCCAGTGTCAGATGATTCACCCAGTGTCAGATGATTCACCCAGTGTCAGATGATTCACCCAATGTCTGATGATTCAGGCAGTGTCTGATGATTCACCCAGTGTCTGATGATTCACCCAGTGTCAGTTGATTCACCCAATGTCTGATGATTCACCCAGTGTCAGATGATTCACCCAGTGCCTGATGATTCACTCAGTGTCAGATGATTCACTCAGTGTGAGATGATTCACTCAGTCTCTGATGATTCACCCAGTGTCAGATGATTCACCCAGTGTCAGATGATTCACTCAGTGTCTGATGATTCACTCAGTGTCAGATGATTCACCCAGTGGCTGATGATTCACTCAGTGCCAGATGATTCACCCAGTGTCTGATGATTCACTCAGTGTCAGATGATTCACCCAATGTCTGATGATTCACCCAGTGTCTGATGATTCACCCAGTGTCTGATGATTCACTCAGTGTCTGATGATTCACCCAGTGTCTGATGATTCACTCAGTGTCTGATGATTCACTCAGTGTCAGATGATTCACCCAGTGTCTGATGATTCACTCAGTGTCTGATGATTCACCCAATGTCTGATGATTCACTCAGTGTCTGATGATTCACTCAGTCTCTGAAGATTCACCCAGTGTCTGATGATTCACTCAGTGTCAGATGATTCACCCAGTGTCTGATGATTCACCCAGTGTCTGATGATTCACCCAGTGTCAGACGATTCACCCAGTGTCTGATGATTCACCCAGTGTCTGATGATTCACTCAGTGTCAGATGATTCACCCAGTGTCTGATGATTCACCCAGTGTCTGATGATTCACTCAGTGTCAGATGATTCACCCAGTGTCTGATGATTCACCCAGTGTCAGATGATTCACCCAGTATCTGATGATTCACTCAGTGTCAGATGATTCACTCAGTGTCTGATGATTCACCCAGTGTCTGATGATTAACCCAGTGTCAGATGATTCACTCAGTGTCAGATGATTCACTCAGTGTCTGATGATTCACTCAGTGTCTGATGATTCACTCAGTGTCAGATGATTCACTCAGTGTCTGATGATTCATACAGTGTCTGATGATTCATCCAGTGTCTGATGATTCACCCAGTGTCAGATGATTCACTCAGATTCTGATGATTCACTCAGTGTCAGATGATTCACTGATTCACTCAGTGTCTGATGATTCACTCAGTGTCTGAAGATTCATCCAGTGTCTGATGATTCACCCAGTGTCTGATGATTCACACAGTGTCAGATGATTCACTCAGTGTCAGATGATTCACTGATTCACTCAGTGTCTGATGATTCACCCAGTGTCTGATGATTCATCCAGTGTCTGATGATTCATACAGTGTCTGATGATTCACTCAGTTTCAGATGATTCATCCAGTGTCTGATGATTCACTCAGTGTCTGATGATTCACTCAGTGTCTGATGATTCATGTCAGATGATTCACTCAGTGTCTGATGATTCACTCAGTGTCTGATGATTCACTCAGTTTCAGATGATTCATCCAGTGTCTGATGATTCACCCAGTGTCTGATGATTCACCCAGTGTCAGTTGATTCACCCAATGTCTGATGATTCACCCAGTGTCAGATGATTCACCCAGTGCCTGATGATTCACTCAGTGTCAGATGATTCACTCAGTGTGAGATGATTCACTCAGTCTCTGATGATTCACCCAGTGTCAGATGATTCACCCAGTGTCAGATGATTCACTCAGTGTCTGATGATTCACTCAGTGTCAGATGATTCACCCAGTGGCTGATGATTCACTCAGTGTCAGATGATTCACCCAGTGTCTGATGATTCACTCAGTGTCAGATGATTCACCCAATGTCTGATGATTCACCCAGTGTCTGATGATTCACCCAGTGTCTGATGATTCACTCAGTGTCTGATGATTCACCCAGTGTCTGATGATTCACTCAGTCTCTGATGATTCACTCAGTGTCTGATGATTCACTCAGTGTCAGATGATTCACCCAGTGTCTGATGATTCACTCAGTGTCTGATGATTCACCCAATGTCTGATGATTCACTCAGTGTCTGATGATTCACTCAGTCTCTGAAGATTCACCCAGTGTCTGATGATTCACTCAGTGTCAGATGATTCACCCAGTGTCTGATGATTCACCCAGTGTCTGATGATTCACCCAGTGTCAGACGATTCACCCAGTGTCTGATGATTCACCCAGTGTCTGATGATTCACTCAGTGTCAGATGATTCACCCAGTGTCTGATGATTCACCCAGTGTCTGATGATTCACTCAGTGTCAGATGATTCACCCAGTGTCTGATGATTCACCCAGTGTCAGATGATTCACCCAGTATCTGATGATTCACTCAGTGTCAGATGATTCACTCAGTGTCTAATGATTCACTCAGTGTCTGATGATTCACCCAGTGTCTGATGATTAACCCAGTGTCAGATGATTCACTCAGTGTCAGATGATTCACTCAGTGTCTGATGATTCACTCAGTGTCTGATGATTCACTCAGTGTCAGATGATTCACTCAGTGTCTGATGATTCATACAGTGTCTGATGATTCATCCAGTGTCTGATGATTCACCCAGTGTCAGATGATTCACTCAGATTCTGATGATTCACTCAGTGTCAGATGATTCACTGATTCACTCAGTGTCTGATGATTCACTCAGTGTCTGAAGATTCATCCAGTGTCTGATGATTCACCCAGTGTCTGATGATTCACACAGTGTCAGATGATTCACTCAGTGTCAGATGATTCACTGATTCACTCAGTGTCTGATGATTCACCCAGTGTCTGATGATTCATCCAGTGTCTGATGATTCATACAGTGTCTGATGATTCACTCAGTTTCAGATGATTCATCCAGTGTATGATGATTCACTCAGTGTCTGATGATTCACTCAGTGTCTGATGATTCATGTCAGATGATTCACTCAGTGTCTGATGATTCACTCAGTGTCTGATGATTCACTCAGTGTCTGATGATTCACTCAGTTTCAGATGATTCATCCAGTGTCTGATGATTCACCCAGTGTCTGATGATTCACCCAGTGTCTGATGATTCACTCAGTGTCTGATGATTCACACAGTGTCTGATGATTCACTCAATCTCAGATGATTCACCCAGTGTCTGACTATTCTCCCAGTGCCTGATGATTCACTCAGTGTCTGATGATTCACTCAGTGTCTGATGATTCACCCAGTGTCTGATGATTCTGATGATTCACTCAGTGTCAGATGATTCACCCAGTGTCTGATGATTCACTCAGTGTCTGATGATTCACCCAGTGTCTGATGATTCTGATGATTCACTCAGCGTCTGATGATTCACCCAGTGTCTGATGATTCACTCAGTGTCTGATGATTCACTCAGTGTCAGATGATTCACCCAGTGTCTGATGATTCACTCAGTGTCTGATGATTCACTCAGTGTCTGATGATTCACCCAGTGTCAGATGATTCACTCAGTGTCTGATGATTCTGATGATTCACCCAGTGTCTGATGATTCACTCAGTGTCTGATGATTCACCCAGTGTCTGATGATTCACTCAGTGTCTGATGATTCTGATGATTCACTCAGTGTCTGATGATTCACCCAGTGTCTGATGATTCACCCAGTGTCAGATGATTCACTCAGTGTCTGATGATTCACTCAGTGTCTGATGATTCACCCAGTGTCTGATGATTCACCCAGTGTCTGATGATTCACTCAGTGTCTGATGATTCACCCAGTGTCTGATGATTCACTCAGTGTCTGATGATTCACCCAGTGTCTGATGATTCACCGAGTGTCTGATGATTCACTCAGTGTCTGATGATTCACTCAGTGTCTGATGATTCACCCAGTGTCTGATGATTCTCTCAGTGTCTGATGATTCACCCAGTGTCTGATGATTCACCCAGTGTCTGATGATTCACTCAGTTTCAGATGATTCATCCAGTGTCTGATGATTCACTCAGTGTCTGATGATTCACTCAGTGTCTGATGATTCATGTCAGATGATTCACTCAGTGTCTGATGATTCACTCAGTGTCTGATGATTCACTCAGTTTCAGATGATTCATCCAGTGTCTGATGATTCACCCAGTGTCTGATGATTCACCCAGTGTCTGATGATTCACTCAGTGTCTGATGATTCACACAGTGTCTGATGATTCACTCAATCTCAGATGATTCACCCAGTGTCTGACTATTCTCCCAGTGCCTGATGATTCACTCAGTGTCTGATGATTCACTCAGTGTCTGATGATTCACCCAGTGTCTGATGATTCTGATGATTCACTCAGTGTCAGATGATTCACCCAGTGTCTGATGATTCACTCAGTGTCTGATGATTCACCCAGTGTCTGATGATTCTGATGATTCACTCAGCGTCTGATGATTCACCCAGTGTCTGATGATTCACTCAGTGTCTGATGATTCACTCAGTGTCAGATGATTCACCCAGTGTCTGATGATTCACTCAGTGTCTGATGATTCACTCAGTGTCTGATGATTCACCCAGTGTCAGATGATTCACTCAGTGTCTGATGATTCTGATGATTCACCCAGTGTCTGATGATTCACTCAGTGTCTGATGATTCACCCAGTGTCTGATGATTCACTCAGTGTCTGATGATTCTGATGATTCACTCAGTGTCTGATGATTCACCCAGTGTCTGATGATTCACCCAGTGTCAGATGATTCACTCAGTGTCTGATGATTCACTCAGTGTCTGATGATTCACCCAGTGTCAGATGATTCACCCAGTGTCAGATGATTCACCCAGTGTCAGATGATTCACCCAATGTCTGATGATTCACCCAATGTCTGATGATTCACCCAGTGTCTGATGATTCACCCAGTGTCAGATGATACACCCAGTGTCTGATGATTCACTCAGTGTCTGATGATTCACCCAGTGTCTGATGATTCACTCAGTGTCCGATGATTCACCCAGTGTCCGATGATTCACCCAGTGTCCGATGATTCACCCAGTGTCTGATGATTCACTCAGTGTCCGATGATTCACCCAGTGTCCGATGATTCACCCAGTGTCTGATGATTCACCCAGTGTCTGATGATTCACTCAGTTTCTGATGATTCACCCAGTGTCAGATGATTCACTCAGTGTCTGATGATTCACTCAGTGTCTGATGATTCACCCAGTGTCTGATGATTCACTCAGTTTCAGATGATTAACCAGTGTCTGATGATTCACCCAGTGTCTGATGATTCACTCAGTGTCTGATGATTCACCCAGTGTCTGATGATTCACCCAGTGTCTGATGATTCACCCAGTGTCTGATGATCCACCCAGTGTCTTATGATTCACTCAGTTTCTGATGATTCACCCAGTGTCTGATAATTCACCCAGTGTCTGATGATTCACACAGTGTCTGATGATTCACCCAGTGTCAGATGATTCACCCAGTGTCTGATGATTCACTCAGTGTCTGATGATTCACTCAGTGTCTGATGATCCACCCAGTGTCTGATGATTCACCCAGTGTCTGATGATTCACTCAGTGTCTGATGATTCACCCAGTGTCAGATGATTCACCCAGTGTCTGATGATTCACTCAGTGTCTGATGATTCACCCAGTGTCAGATGATTCACTTAGTGTCTGATGATTCACCCAGTGTCAGATGATTCACCCAGTGTCAGATGATTCACCCAGTGTCAGATGATTCACCCAGTGTCAGATGATTCACCCAATGTCTGATGATTCACCCAGTGTCTGATGATTCACCCAGTGTCTGATGATTCACCCAGTGTCTGATGATTCACCCAGTGTCAGATGATTCACCCAGTGTCTGATGATTCACTCAGTGTCTGATGATTCACTCAGTGTCTGATGATTCACCCAATGTCTGATGATTCACCCAGTGTCTGATGATTCACTCAGTGTCTGATGATTCACTCAGTATCAGATGATTAACCCAGTGTCTGATGATTCACTCAGTGCCTGATGATTCACTCAGTGTCTGATGATTCATCCAGTGTCTGATGATTCACTCAGTGTCTGATGATTCACTCAGTTTCAGATGATTCACCCAGTGTCTGATGATTCACTCAGTGTCTGATGATTCACCCAGTGTCTGATGATTCACTCAGTGTCTGATGATTCACTCAGTGTCAGATGATTCACTCAGTGTCTGATGATTCACTCAGTGTCTGATGATTCATCCAGTGTCTGATGATTCATCCAGTGTCTGATGATTCACTCAGTGTCTGATGATTCATCCAGTGTCTGATGATTCATCCAGTGTCTGATGATTCATCCAGTGTCTGATGATTCACTCAGTGTCTGATGATTCACTCAGTGTCTGATGATTCACCCAGTGTCTGATGATTCACTCAGTTTCTGATGATTCACCCAGTGTCTGATGATTCACTCAGTTTCTGATGATTCACCCAGTGTCTGATAATTCACCCAGTGTCCGATGATTCACCCAGTGTCTGATGATTCACCCAGTGTCAGATGATTCACCCAGTGTCTGATGATTCACTCAGTGTCTGATGATTCACTCAGTGTCTGATGATCCACCCAGTGTCTGATGATTCACCCAGTGTCTGATGATTCACTCAGTGTCTGATGATTCACACAGTGTCTGATGATTCACTCAATCTCAGATGATTCACCCAGTGTCTGACTATTCTCCCAGTGCCTGATGATTCACTCAGTGTCTGATGATTCACTCAGTGTCTGATGATTCACCCAGTGTCTGATGATTCTGATGATTCACTCAGTGTCAGATGATTCACCCAGTGTCTGATGATTCACTCAGTGTCTGATGATTCACCCAGTGTCTGATGATTCTGATGATTCACTCAGCGTCTGATGATTCACCCAGTGTCTGATGATTCACTCAGTGTCTGATGATTCACTCAGTGTCAGATGATTCACCCAGTGTCTGATGATTCACTCAGTGTCTGATGATTCACTCAGTGTCTGATGATTCACCCAGTGTCAGATGATTCACTCAGTGTCTGATGATTCTGATGATTCACCCAGTGTCTGATGATTCACTCAGTGTCTGATGATTCACCCAGTGTCTGATGATTCACTCAGTGTCTGATGATTCTGATGATTCACTCAGTGTCTGATGATTCACCCAGTGTCTGATGATTCACCCAGTGTCAGATGATTCACTCAGTGTCTGATGATTCACTCAGTGTCTGATGATTCACCCAGTGTCTGATGATTCACCCAGTGTCTGATGATTCACTCAGTGTCTGATGATTCACCCAGTGTCTGATGATTCACTCAGTGTCTGATGATTCACCCAGTGTCTGATGATTCACCGAGTGTCTGATGATTCACCCAGTGTCTGATGATTCACTCAGTGTCTGATGATTCACTCAGTGTCTGATGATTCACCCAGTGTCTGATGATTCACTCAGTGTCTGATGATTCACCCAGTGTCTGATGATTCACCGAGTGTCTGATGATTCACCCAGTGTCTGATGATTCACTCAGTGTCTGATGATTCACCCAGTGTCTGATGATTCACCCAGTGTCTGATGATTCACCCAGTGTCTGATGATTCACTCAGTGTCTGATGATTCACCCAGTGTCTGATGATTCATCCAGTGTCTGATGATTCACCCAATGTCTGATGATTCACTCAGTGTCTGATGATTCACTCAGTGTCTGATGATTCACCCAGTGTCAGATGATTCACTCAGTGTCAGATGATTCACCCAGTGTCTGATGATTCACTCAGTGTCTGATGATTCACCCAATGTCTGATGATTCACTCAGTGTCTGATGATTCACTCAGTGTCTGATGATGCTGATGATTCACCCAGTGTCCGATGATTCACGCAGTGTCCGATGATTCACCCAGTGTCAGATGATTCACCCAGTGTCTGATGATTCACTCAGTGTCAGATGATTCACTCAGTGTCTGATGATTCACTCAGTGTCAGATGATTCACTCAGTGTCAGATGATTCACCCAGTGTCTGATGATTCACCCAGTGTCAGATGATTCACCCAGTGTCTGATGATTCACTCAGTGTCTAATGATTCACTCAGTGTCTGATGATTCACCCAGTGTCTGATGATTCACTCAGTATCTGATGATTCACCCAGTGTCTGATGATTCTGATGATTCACCCAGTGTCTGATGATGCACCCAGTGTCAGATGATTCACGCAGTGTCAGATGATTCACCCAGAGTCTGATGATTCACTCAGTGTCTGATGATTCACCCAGTGTCAGATGATTCACTCAGTGTCTGATGATTCACTCAGTGTCAGATGATTCACTCAGTGTCTGATGATTCACCCAGTGTCAGATGATTCACTCAGTGTCAGATGATTCACCCAGTGTCTGATGATTCACCCAGTGTCAGATGATTCACCCAGTGTCAGATGATTCACCCAGTGTCAGATGATTCACCCAATGTCTGATGATTCACCCAGTGTCTGATGATTCACCCAGTGTCTGATGATTCACCCAGTGTCAGATGATACACCCAGTGTCTGATGATTCATTCAGTGTCTGATGATTCACCCAGTGTCCGATGATTCACCCAGTGTCCGATGATTCACCCAGTGTCTGATGATTCACTCAGTGTCCGATGATTCACCCAGTGTCCGATGATTCACCCAGTGTCTGATGATTCACCCAGTGTCTGATGATTCACTCAGTTTCTGATGATTCACCCAGTGTCTGATGATTCACTCAGTGTCTGATGATTCACCCAGTGTCTGATGATTCACCCAGTGTCTGATGATTCACCCAGTGTCTGATGATCCACCCAGTGTCTTATGATTCACTCAGTTTCTGATGATTCACCCAGTGTCTGATAATTCACCCAGTGTCTGATGATTCACCCAGTGTCTGATGATTCACCCAGTGTCAGATGATTCACCCAGTGTCTGATGATTCACTCAGTGTCTGATGATTCACTCAGTGTCTGATGATCCACCCAGTGTCTGATGATTCACCCAGTGTCTGATGATTCACTCAGTGTCTGATGATCCACACAGTGTCTGATGATTCACCCAGTGTCTGATGATTCACTCAGTGTCTGATGATTCACCCAATGTCTGATAATTCACCCAGTGTCTGATGATTCACCCAGTGTCTGATGATTCACCCAGTGTCAGATGATTCACCCAGTGTCTGATGATTCACTCAGTGTCTGATGATTCACCCAGTGTCTGATGATTCACCCAGTGTCAGATGATTCACCCAGTGTCTGATGATTCACTCAGTGTCTGATGATTCACCCAGTGTCAGATGATTCACCCAGTGTCTGATGATTCACTCAGTGTCTGATGATTCACCCAGTGTCAGATGATTCACCCAGTGTCAGATGATTCACCCAGTGTCAGATGATTCAGCCAGTGTCAGATGATTCACCCAGTGTCAGATGATTCACCCAATGTCTGATGATTCACCCAGTGTCTGATGATTCACCCAGTGTCTGATGATTCACCCAGTGTCTGATGATTCACCCAGTGTCTGATGATTCACCCAGTGTCAGATGATTCACCCAGTGTCTGATGATTCACTCAGTGTCTGATGATTCACTCAGTGTCTGATGATTCACCCAGTTTCTGATGATTCACTCAGTGTCTGATGATTCACTCAGTGTCTGATGATTCACCCAATGTCTGATGATTCACCCAGTGTCTGATGATTCACTCAGTGTCTGATGATTCACCCAGTGTCTGATGATTCACCCAGTGTCCGATGATTCACCCAGTGTCTGATGATTCACCCAGTGTCTGATGATTCACTCAGTTTCTGATGATTCACCCAGTGTCAGATGATTCACTCAGTGTCTGATGATTCACTCAGTGTCTGATGATTCACCCAGTGTCTGATGATTCACTCAGTTTCAGATGATTCACCCAGTGTCTGATGATTCACTCAGTGTCTGATGATTCACCCAGTGTCTGATGATTCACCCAGTGTCTGATGATTCACCCAGTGTCTGATGATCCACCCAGTGTCTTATGATTCACTCAGTTTCTGATGATTCACCCAGTGTCTGATAATTCACCCAGTGTCTGATGATTCACCCAGTGTCTGATGATTCACCCAGTGTCAGATGATTCACCCAGTGTCTGATGATTCACTCAGTGTCTGATGATTCAGTCAGTGTCTGATGATCCACCCAGTGTCTGATGATTCACCCAGTGTCTGATGATTCACTCAGTGTCTGATGATCCACACAGTGTCTGATGATTCACCCAGTGTCTGATGATTCACTCAGTGTCTGATGATTCACCCAGTGTCTGATGATTCACCCAGTGTCTGATGATTCACCCAGTGTCTGATGATTCACCCAGTGTCAGATGATTCACCCAGTGTCTGATGATTCACTCAGTGTCTGATGATTCACCCAGTGTCTGATGATTCACCCAGTGTCAGATGATTCACCCAGTGTCTGATGATTCACTCAGTGTCTGATGATTCACCCAGTGTCAGATGATTCACCCAGTGTCTGATGATTCACTCAGTGTCTGATGATTCACCCAGTGTCAGATGATTCACCCAGTGTCAGATGATTCACCCAGTGTCAGATGATTCACCCAGTGTCAGATGATTCACCCAGTGTCTGATGATTCACTCAGTGTCTGATGATTCACTCAGTGTCTGATGATTCACCCAGTTTCTGATGATTCACTCAGTGTCTGATGATTCACTCAGTGTCTGATGATTCACCCAATGTCTGATGATTCACCCAGTGTCTGATGATTCACTCAGTGTCTGATGATTCACTCAGTATCAGATGATTAACCCAGTGTCTGATGATTCACTCAGTGCCTGATGATTCACTCAGTGTCTGATGATTCATCCAGTGTCTGATGATTCACTCAGTGTCTGATGATTCACTCAGTTTCAGATGATTCACCCAGTGTCTGATGATTCACTCAGTGTCTGATGATTCACCAAGTGTCTGATGATTCACTCAGTGTCTGATGATTCACTCAGCGTCTAATGATTTACTCAGTGTCTGATGATTCACTCAGTGTCTGATGATTCACTCAGTTTCAGATGATTAACCAGTGTCTGATGATTCACCCAGTGTCTGATGATTCACCCAGTGTCTGATGATTCACTCAGTGTCTGATGATTCACTCAGTATCAGATGATTCACCCAGTGTCTGATGATTCACTCAGTGCCTAATGATTCACTCAGTGTCTGATGATTCACGCAGTGTCTGATGATTCACTCAGTATCAGATGATTTACCCAGTGTCTGATGATTCACTCAGTGCCTGATGATTCACTCAGTGTCTGATGATTCATCCAGTGTCTGATGATTCACTCAGTGTCTGATGATTCACTCAGTTTCAGATGATTCACTCAGTTTCAGATGATTCACCCAGTGTCTGATGATTCACTCAGTGTCTGATGATTCACTCAGTGTCTGATGATTCATTCAGTGTCAGATGATTCACTCAGTGTCTGATGATTCACTCAGAGTCTGATGATTCATCCAGTGTCTGATGATTCACTCAGTGTCTGATGATTCACTCAGTGTCTGATGATTCATCCAGTGTCTGATGATTCATCCAGTGTCTGATGATTCACTCAGTGTCTGATGATTCACTCAGTGTCTGATGATTCATCCAGTGTCTGATGATTCATCCAGTGTCTGATGATTCACTCAGTGTCTGATGATTCACTCAGTGTCTGATGATTCATCCAGTGTCTGATGATTCACCCAGTGTCAGATGATTCACTCAGTTTCTGATGATTCACTCAGTGTCTGATGATTCACCCAGTGTCAGATGATTCACTCAGTTTCTGATGATTCACTCAGTTTCTGATGGTTCACTCAGTTTCTGATGATTCACTCAGTGTCAGATGATTCACTCAGTGTCTGATGATTCACCCAGTGTCTGATAATTCACGCAGTGTCTGATGATTAACTCAGTGTCTGATTTTCACCCAGTGTCTCATGATTCACTCAGTGTCTGATGATTCACTCAGTGTCTGATGATTCACTCAGTGTCAGATGATTCACTCAGTTTCTGATGATTCACTCAGTGTCTGATGATTCACTCAGTGTCAGATGATTCACTCAGTGTCTGATGATTCACTCAGTGTCTGATGATTCACTCAGTGTCTGATGATTCACTCAGTTTCTGATGATTCACTCAGTGTCAGATGATTCACTCAGTGTCTGATGATTCATCCAGTGTCTGATGATTCACCCAGTGTCTGATGATTCACCCAGTGTCAGATGATTCACTCAGTGTCAGATGATTCACTCAGTGTCTGATGATTCACTCAGTTTCTGATGATTCATCCAGTGTCTGATGATTCACTCAGTGTCTGATGATTCATCCAGTGTCTGATGATTCACCCAGTGTCTGATGATTCACCCAGTGTCAGATGATTCACTCAGTTTCTGATGATTCACTCAGTGTCAGATGATTCACTGATTCACTCAGTGTCTGATGATTCATCCAGTGTCTGATGATTCACCAAGTGTCTGATGATTCACCCAGTGTCTGATGATTCACACAGTGTCAGATGATTCACTCAGTGTCAGATGTTTCACTGATTCACTCAGTGTCTGATGATTCACTCAGTGTCTGATGATTCACTCAGTGTCTGATGATTCACCCAGTGTCAGATGATTCATCCAGTGTCTGATGATTCACCCAGTGTCTGATGATTCATCCAGTGTCTGATGATTCACTCAGTTTCAGATGATTCATCCAGTGTCTGATGATTCACTCAGTGTCTGATGATTCACTCAGTGTCTGATGATTCATGTCAGATGATTCACTCAGTGTCTGATGATTCACTCAGTGTCTGATGATTCACTCAGTGTCTGATGATTCACCCAGTGTCTGATGATTCACTCAGTGTCTGATGATTCACCCAGTGTCTGATGATTCACTCAGTGTCTGATGATTCACCCAGTGTCTGATGATTCACTCAGTGTCTGATGATTCACCCAGTGTCTGATGATTCACCCAGTGTCTGATGATTCTGATGATTCACTCAGTGTCTGACTATTCTCCCAGTGCCTGATGATTCACTCAGTGTCTGATGATTCACTCAGTGTCTGATGATTCACCCAGTGTCTGATGATTCTGATGATTCACTCAGTGTCTGATGATTCACTCAGTGTCTGATGATTCACCCAGTGTCAGATGATTCACTCAGTGTCTGATGATTCACTCAGTGTCTGATGATTCACTCAGTGTCTGATGATTCACCCAGTGTCAGATGATTCACTCAGTGTCAGATGATTCACCCAGTGTCTGATGATTCACTCAGTGTCTGATGATTCACCCAATGTCTGATGATTCACTCAGTGTCTGATGATTCACTCAGTGTCTGATGATTCTGATGATTCACCCAGTGTCCGATGATTCACGCAGTGTCCGATGATTCACCCAGTGTCAGATGATTCACCCAGTGTCTGATGATTCACTCAGTGTCAGATGATTCACTCAGTGTCAGATGATTCACTCAGTGTCAGATGATTCACCCAGTTTCAGATGATTCACTCAGTGTCAGATGATTCACCCAGTGTCTGATGATTCACCCAGTGTCAGATGATTCACCCAGTGTCTGATGATTCACTCAGTGTCTAATGATTCACTCAGTGTCTGAAGATTCACTCAGTATCTGATGATTCACCCAGGGTCTGATGATTCACTCAGTGTCTGATGATTCTGATGATTCACCCAGTGTCTGATGATGCACCCAGTGTCAGATGATTCACGCAGTGTCAGATGATTCACCCAGAGTCTGATGATTCACTCAGTGTCTGATGATTCACCCAGTGTCAGATGATTCACTCAGTGTCTGATGATTCACTCAGTGTCAGATGATTCACTCAGTGTCTGATGATTCACCCAGTGTCAGATGATTCACTCAGTGTCAGATGATTCACCCAGTGTCAGATGATTCACCCAGTGTCAGATGATTCACCCAGTGTCAGATGATTCACCCAATGTCTGATGATTCACCCAGTGTCTGATGATTCACCCAGTGTCAGATGATACACCCAGTGTCTGATGATTCACTCAGTGTCTGATGATTCACCCAGTGTCTGATGATTCACTCAGTGTCCGATGATTCACCCAGTGTCCGATGATTCACCCAGTGTCCGATGATTCACCCAGTGTCTGATGATTCACTCAGTGTCCGATGATTCACCCAGTGTCCGATGATTCACCCAGTGTCTGATGATTCACCCAGTGTCTGATGATTCACTCAGTTTCTGATGATTCACCCAGTGTCAGATGATTCACTCAGTGTCTGATGATTCACTCAGTGTCTGATGATTCACCCAGTGTCTGATGATTCACTCAGTTTCAGATGATTAACCAGTGTCTGATGATTCACCCAGTGTCTGATGATTAACTCAGTGTCTGATGATTCACCCAGTGTCTGATGATTCACCCAGTGTCTGATGATTCACCCAGTGTCTGATGATCCACCCAGTGTCTTATGATTCACTCAGTTTCTGATGATTCACCCAGTGTCTGATAATTCACCCAGTATCTGATGATTCACCCAGTGTCTGATGATTCACCCAGTGTCAGATGATTCACCCAGTGTCTGATGATTCACTCAGTGTCTGATGATTCACTCAGTGTCTGATGATCCACCCAGTGTCTGATGATTCACCCAGTGTCTGATGATTCACTCAGTGTCTGATGATCCACCCAGTGTCTGATGATTCACCCAGTGTCTGATGATTCACTCAGTGTCTGATGATTCACCCAATGTCTGATAATTCACCCAGTGTCTGATGATTCACCCAGTGTCTGATGATTCACCCAGTGTCAGATGATTCACCCAGTGTCTGATGATTCACTCAGTGTCTGATGATTCACCCAGTGTCTGATGATTCACCCAGTGTCAGATGATTCACCCAGTGTCTGATGATTCACTCAGTGTCTGATGATTCACTCAGTGTCTGATGATTCACTCAGTGTCTGATGATTCATCCAGTGTCTGATGATTCACCCAGTGTCAGATGATTCACTCAGTGTCTGATGATTCACTCAGTATCAGATGATTCACCCAGTGTCTGATGATTCACTCAGTGCCTAATGATTCACTCAGTGTCTGATGATTCACGCAGTGTCTGATGATTCACTCAGTATCAGATGATTTACCCAGTGTCTGATGATTCACTCAGTGCCTGATGATTCACTCAGTGTCTGATGATTCATCCAGTGTCTGATGATTCACTCAGTGTCTGATGATTCACTCAGTTTCAGATGATTCACTCAGTTTCAGATGATTCACTCAGTGTCTGATGATTCACTCAGTGTCTGATGATTCATTCAGTGTCAGATGATTCACTCAGTGTCTGATGATTCACTCAGTCTCTGATGATTCACCCAGTGTCTGATGATTCACTCAGTGTCTGATGATTCACCCAGTGTCTGATGATTCACTCAGTTTCAGATGATTCACCCAGTGTCTGATGATTCACTCAGTGTCTGATGATTCACCCAGTGTCTGATGATTCACCCAGTGTCTGATGATTCACCCAGTGTCTGATGATCCACCCAGTGTCTTATGATTCACTCAGTTTCTGATGATTCACCCAGTGTCTGATAATTCACCCAGTGTCTGATGATTCACCCAGTGTCTGATGATTCACCCAGTGTCAGATGATTCACCCAGTGTCTGATGATTCACTCAGTGTCTGATGATTCACTCAGTGTCTGATGATCCACCCAGTGTCTGATGATTCACCCAGTGTCTGATGATTCACTCAGTGTCTGATGATCCACACAGTGTCTGATGATTCACCCAGTGTCTGATGATTCACTCAGTGTCTGATGATTCACCCAATGTCTGATAATTCACCCAGTGTCTGATGATTCACCCAGTGTCTGATGATTCACCCAGTGTCAGATGATTCACCCAGTGTCTGATGATTCACTCAGTGTCTGATGATTCACCCAGTGTCTGATGATTCACCCAGTGTCAGATGATTCACCCAGTGTCTGATGATTCACTCAGTGTCTGATGATTCACCCAGTGTCAGATGATTCACCCAGTGTCTGATGATTCACTCAGTGTCTGATGATTCACCCAGTGTCAGATGATTCACCCAGTGTCAGATGATTCACCCAGTGTCAGATGATTCACCCAGTGTCAGATGATTCACCCAGTGTCAGATGATTCACCCAATGTCTGATGATTCACCCAGTGTCTGATGATTCACCCAGTGTCTGATGATTCACCCAGTGTCTGATGATTCACCCAGTGTCTGATGATTCACCCAGTGTCAGATGATTCACCCAGTGTCTGATGATTCACTCAGTGTCTGATGATTCACTCAGTGTCTGATGATTCACCCAGTTTCTGATGATTCACTCAGTGTCTGATGATTCACTCAGTGTCTGATGATTCACCCAATGTCTGATGATTCACCCAGTGTCTGATGATTCACTCAGTGTCTGATGATTCACCCAGTGTCTGATGATTCACCCAGTGTCCGATGATTCACCCAGTGTCTGATGATTCACCCAGTGTCTGATGATTCACTCAGTTTCTGATGATTCACCCAGTGTCAGATGATTCACTCAGTGTCTGATGATTCACTCAGTGTCTGATGATTCACCCAGTGTCTGATGATTCACTCAGTTTCAGATGATTCACCCAGTGTCTGATGATTCACTCAGTGTCTGATGATTCACCCAGTGTCTGATGATTCACCCAGTGTCTGATGATTCACCCAGTGTCTGATGATCCACCCAGTGTCTTATGATTCACTCAGTTTCTGATGATTCACCCAGTGTCTGATAATTCACCCAGTGTCTGATGATTCACCCAGTGTCTGATGATTCACCCAGTGTCAGATGATTCACCCAGTGTCTGATGATTCACTCAGTGTCTGATGATTCACTCAGTGTCTGATGATCCACCCAGTGTCTGATGATTCACCCAGTGTCTGATGATTCACTCAGTGTCTGATGATCCACACAGTGTCTGATGATTCACCCAGTGTCTGATGATTCACTCAGTGTCTGATGATTCACCCAGTGTCTGATGATTCACCCAGTGTCTGATGATTCACCCAGTGTCTGATGATTCACCCAGTGTCAGATGATTCACCCAGTGTCTGATGATTCACTCAGTGTCTGATGATTCACCCAGTGTCTGATGATTCACCCAGTGTCAGATGATTCACCCAGTGTCTGATGATTCACTCAGTGTCTGATGATTCACCCAGTGTCAGATGATTCACCCAGTGTCTGATGATTCACTCAGTGTCTGATGATTCACCCAGTGTCAGATGATTCACCCAGTGTCAGATGATTCACCCAGTGTCAGATGATTCACCCAGTGTCAGATGATTCACCCAGTGTCAGATGATTCACCCAATGTCTGATGATTCACCCAGTGTCTGATGATTCACCCAGTGTCTGATGATTCACCCAGTGTCTGATGATTCACCCAGTGTCAGATGATTCACCCAGTGTCTGATGATTCACTCAGTGTCTGATGATTCACTCAGTGTCTGATGATTCACCCAGTTTCTGATGATTCACTCAGTGTCTGATGATTCACTCAGTGTCTGATGATTCACCCAATGTCTGATGATTCACCCAGTGTCTGATGATTCACTCAGTGTCTGATGATTCACTCAGTATCAGATGATTAACCCAGTGTCTGATGATTCACTCAGTGCCTGATGATTCACTCAGTGTCTGATGATTCATCCAGTGTCTGATGATTCACTCAGTGTCTGATGATTCACTCAGTTTCAGATGATTCACCCAGTGTCTGATGATTCACTCAGTGTCTGATGATTCACCAAGTGTCTGATGATTCACTCAGTGTCTGATGATTCACTCAGCGTCTAATGATTTACTCAGTGTCTGATGATTCACTCAGTGTCTGATGATTCACTCAGTTTCAGATGATTAACCAGTGTCTGATGATTCACCCAGTGTCTGATGATTCACCCAGTGTCTGATGATTCACTCAGTGTCTGATGATTCACTCAGTATCAGATGATTCACCCAGTGTCTGATGATTCACTCAGTGCCTAATGATTCACTCAGTGTCTGATGATTCACGCAGTGTCTGATTATTCACTCAGTATCAGATGATTTACCCAGTGTCTGATGATTCACTCAGTGCCTGATGATTCACTCAGTGTCTGATGATTCATCCAGTGTCTGATGATTCACTCAGTGTCTGATGATTCACTCAGTTTCAGATGATTCACTCAGTTTCAGATGATTCACCCAGTGTCTGATGATTCACTCAGTGTCTGATGATTCACTCAGTGTCTGATGATTCATTCAGTGTCAGATGATTCACTCAGTGTCTGATGATTCACTCAGAGTCTGATGATTCATCCAGTGTCTGATGATTCACTCAGTGTCTGATGATTCACTCAGTGTCTGATGATTCATCCAGTGTCTGATGATTCATCCAGTGTCTGATGATTCACTCAGTGTCTGATGATTCACTCAGTGTCTGATGATTCATCCAGTGTCTGATGATTCATCCAGTGTCTGATGATTCACTCAGTGTCTGATGATTCACTCAGTGTCTGATGATTCATCCAGTGTCTGATGATTCACCCAGTGTCAGATGATTCACTCAGTTTCTGATGATTCACTCAGTGTCTGATGATTCACCCAGTGTCAGATGATTCACTCAGTTTCTGATGATTCACTCAGTTTCTGATGGTTCACTCAGTTTCTGATGATTCACTCAGTGTCAGATGATTCACTCAGTGTCTGATGATTCACCCAGTGTCTGATAATTCACCCAGTGTCTGATGATTAACTCAGTGTCTGATTTTCACCCAGTGTCTCATGATTCACTCAGTGTCTGATGATTCACTCAGTGTCTGATGATTCACTCAGTGTCAGATGATTCACTCAGTTTCTGATGATTCACTCAGTGTCTGATGATTCACTCAGTGTCAGATGATTCACTCAGTGTCTGATGATTCACTCAGTGTCTGATGATTCACTCAGTGTCTGATGATTCACTCAGTTTCTGATGATTCACTCAGTGTCAGATGATTCACTCAGTGTCTGATGATTCATCCAGTGTCTGATGATTCACCCAGTGTCTGATGATTCACCCAGTGTCAGATGATTCACTCAGTGTCAGATGATTCACTCAGTGTCTGATGATTCACTCAGTTTCTGATGATTCATCCAGTGTCTGATGATTCACTCAGTGTCTGATGATTCATCCAGTGTCTGATGATTCACCCAGTGTCTGATGATTCACCCAGTGTCAGATGATTCACTCAGTTTCTGATGATTCACTCAGTGTCAGATGATTCACTGATTCACTCAGTGTCTGATGATTCATCCAGTGTCTGATGATTCACCAAGTGTCTGATGATTCACCCAGTGTCTGATGATTCACACAGTGTCAGATGATTCACTCAGTGTCAGATGATTCACTGATTCACTCAGTGTCTGATGATTCACTCAGTGTCTGATGATTCACTCAGTGTCTGATGATTCACCCAGTGTCAGATGATTCATCCAGTGTCTGATGATTCACCCAGTGTCTGATGATTCATCCAGTGTCTGATGATTCACTCAGTTTCAGATGATTCATCCAGTGTCTGATGATTCACTCAGTGTCTGATGATTCACTCAGTGTCTGATGATTCATGTCAGATGATTCACTCAGTGTCTGATGATTCACTCAGTGTCTGATGATTCACTCAGTGTCTGATGATTCACCCAGTGTCTGATGATTCACTCAGTGTCTGATGATTCACCCAGTGTCTGATGATTCACTCAGTGTCTGATGATTCACCCAGTGTCTGATGATTCACTCAGTGTCTGATGATTCACCCAGTGTCTGATGATTCACCCAGTGTCTGATGATTCTGATGATTCACTCAGTGTCTGACTATTCTCCCAGTGCCTGATGATTCACTCAGTGTCTGATGATTCACTCAGTGTCTGATGATTCACCCAGTGTCTGATGATTCTGATGATTCACTCAGTGTCTGATGATTCACTCAGTGTCTGATGATTCACCCAGTGTCAGATGATTCACTCAGTGTCTGATGATTCACTCAGTGTCTGATGATTCACTCAGTGTCTGATGATTCACCCAGTGTCAGATGATTCACTCAGTGTCAGATGATTCACCCAGTGTCTGATGATTCACTCAGTGTCTGATGATTCACCCAATGTCTGATGATTCACTCAGTGTCTGATGATTCACTCAGTGTCTGATGATTCTGATGATTCACCCAGTGTCCGATGATTCACGCAGTGTCCGATGATTCACCCAGTATCAGATGATTCACCCAGTGTCTGATGATTCACTCAGTGTCAGATGATTCACTCAGTGTCAGATGATTCACTCAGTGTCAGATGATTCACCCAGTTTCAGATGATTCACTCAGTGTCAGATGATTCACCCAGTGTCTGATGATTCACCCAGTGTCAGATGATTCACCCAGTGTCTGATGATTCACTCAGTGTCTAATGATTCACTCAGTGTCTGAAGATTCACTCAGTATCTGATGATTCACCCAGGGTCTGATGATTCACTCAGTGTCTGATGATTCTGATGATTCACCCAGTGTCTGATGATGCACCCAGTGTCAGATGATTCACGCAGTGTCAGATGATTCACCCAGAGTCTGATGATTCACTCAGTGTCTGATGATTCACCCAGTGTCAGATGATTCACTCAGTGTCTGATGATTCACTCAGTGTCAGATGATTCACTCAGTGTCTGATGATTCACCCAGTGTCAGATGATTCACTCAGTGTCAGATGATTCACCCAGTGTCTGATGATTCACCCAGTGTCAGATGATTCACCCAGTGTCAGATGATTCACCCAGTGTCAGATGATTCACCCAATGTCTGATGATTCACCCAGTGTCTGATGATTCACCCAGTGTCTGATGATTCACCCAGTGTCAGATGATACACCCAGTGTCTGATGATTCACTCAGTGTCTGATGATTCACCCAGTGTCTGATGATTCACTCAGTGTCCGATGATTCACCCAGTGTCCGATGATTCACCCAGTGTCCGATGATTCACCCAGTGTCTGATGATTCACTCAGTGTCCGATGATTCACCCAGTGTCCGATGATTCACCCAGTGTCTGATGATTCACTCAGTGTCTGATGATTCACTCAGTTTCTGATGATTCACCCAGTGTCAGATGATTCACTCAGTGTCTGATGATTCACTCAGTGTCTGATGATTCACCCAGTGTCTGATGATTCACTCAGTTTCAGATGATTAACCAGTGTCTGATGATTCACCCAGTGTCTGATGATTAACTCAGTGTCTGATGATTCACCCAGTGTCTGATGATTCACCCAGTGTCTGATGATTCACCCAGTGTCTGATGATCCACCCAGTGTCTTATGATTCACTCAGTTTCTGATGATTCACCCAGTGTCTGATAATTCACCCAGTATCTGATGATTCACCCAGTGTCTGATGATTCACCCAGTGTCAGATGATTCACCCAGTGTCTGATGATTCACTCAGTGTCTGATGATTCACTCAGTGTCTGATGATCCACCCAGTGTCTGATGATTCACCCAGTGTCTGATGATTCACTCAGTGTCTGATGATCCACCCAGTGTCTGATGATTCACCCAGTGTCTGATGATTCACTCAGTGTCTGATGATTCACCCAATGTCTGATAATTCACCCAGTGTCTGATGATTCACCCAGTGTCTGATGATTCACCCAGTGTCAGATGATTCACCCAGTGTCTGATGATTCACTCAGTGTCTGATGATTCACCCAGTGTCTGATGATTCACCCAGTGTCAGATGATTCACCCAGTGTCTGATGATTCACTCAGTGTCTGATGATTCACTCAGTGTCTGATGATTCACTCAGTGTCTGATGATTCATCCAGTGTCTGATGATTCACCCAGTGTCAGATGATTCACTCAGTGTCTGATGATTCACTCAGTATCAGATGATTCACCCAGTGTCTGATGATTCACTCAGTGCCTAATGATTCACTCAGTGTCTGATGATTCACGCAGTGTCTGATGATTCACTCAGTATCAGATGATTTACCCAGTGTCTGATGATTCACTCAGTGCCTGATGATTCACTCAGTGTCTGATGATTCATCCAGTGTCTGATGATTCACTCAGTGTCTGATGATTCACTCAGTTTCAGATGATTCACTCAGTTTCAGATGATTCACTCAGTGTCTGATGATTCACTCAGTGTCTGATGATTCATTCAGTGTCAGATGATTCACTCAGTGTCTGATGATTCACTCAGTGTCTGATGATTCACTCAGTGTCTGATGATTCATCCAGTGTCTGATGATTCACTCAGTGTCTGATGATTCACTCAGTGTCTGATGATTCATCCAGTGTCTGATGATTCATCCAGTGTCTGATGATTCACTCAGTGTCTGATGATTCACTCAGTGTCTGATGATTCATCCAGTGTCTGATGATTCATCCAATGTCTGATTATTCACCCAGTGTCAGATGATTCACTCAGTTTCTGATGATTCACTCAGTGTCTGATGATTCACCCAGTGTCAGATGATTCACTCAGTTTCTGATGATTCACTCAGTTTCTGATGGTTCACTCAGTTTCTGATGATTCACTCAGTGTCAGATGATTCACTCAGTGTCTGATGATTCACCCAGTGTCTGCTAATTCACCCAGTGTCTGATGATTAACTCAGTATCTGATTTTCACCCAGTGTCTCATGATTCACTCAGTGTCTGATGATTCACTCAGTGTCTGATGATTCACTCAGTGTCAGATGATTCACTCAGTTTCTGATGATTCACTCAGTGTCTGATGATTCACTCAGTGTCTGATGATTCACTCAGTGTCTGATGATTCACTCAGTGTCTGATGATTCACTCAGTTTCTGATGATTCACTCAGTGTCAGATGATTCACTCAGTGTCTGATGATTCATCCAGTGTCTGATGATTCACCCAGTGTCTGATGATTCACCCAGTGTCAGATGATTCACTCAGTGTCAGATGATTCACTCAGTGTCTGATGATTCACTCAGTTTCTGATGATTCATCCAGTGTCTGATGATTCACTCAGTGTCTGATGATTCATCCAGTGTCTGATGATTCACCCAGTGTCTGATGATTCACCCAGTGTCAGATGATTCACTCAGTTTCTGATGATTCACTCAGTGTCAGATGATTCACTGATTCACTCAGTGTCTGATGATTCATCCAGTGTCTGATGATTCACCAAGTGTCTGATGATTCACCCAGTGTCTGATGATTCACACAGTGTCAGATGATTCACTCAGTGTCAGATGATTCACTGATTCACTCAGTGTCTGATGATTCACTCAGTGTCTGATGATTCACTCAGTGTCTGATGATTCACCCAGTGTCAGATGATTCATCCAGTGTCTGATGATTCACCCAGTGTCTGATGATTCATCCAGTGTCTGATGATTCACTCAGTTTCAGATGATTCATCCAGTGTCTGATGATTCACTCAGTGTCTGATGATTCACTCAGTGTCTGATGATTCATGTCAGATGATTCACTCAGTGTCTGATGATTCACTCAGTGTCTGATGATTCACTCAGTGTCTGATGATTCACTCAGTGTCTGATGATTCACCCAGTGTCTGATGATTCACTCAGTGTCTGATGATTCACCCAGTGTCTGATGATTCACTCAGTGTCTGATGATTCACCCAGTGTCTGATGATTCACTCAGTGTCTGATGATTCACCCAGTGTCTGATGATTCACCCAGTGTCTGATGATTCTGATGATTCACTCAGTGTCTGACTATTCTCCCAGTGCCTGATGATTCACTCAGTGTCTGATGATTCACCCAGTGTCTGATGATTCTGATGATTCACTCAGTGTCTGATGATTCACTCAGTGTCTGATGATTCACTCAGTGTCTGATGATTCACCCAGTGTCAGATGATTCACTCAGTGTCAGATGATTCACCCAGTGTCTGATGATTCACTCAGTGTCTGATGATTCACCCAATGTCTGATGATTCACTCAGTGTCTGATGATTCACTCAGTGTCTGATGATTCTGATGATTCACCCAGTGTCCGATGATTCACGCAGTGTCCGATGATTCACCCAGTGTCAGATGATTCACCCAGTGTCTGATGATTCACTCAGTGTCAGATGATTCACTCAGTGTCTGATGATTCACTCAGTGTCAGATGATTCACCCAGTGTCAGATGATTCACTCAGTGTCAGATGATTCACCCAGTGTCTGATGATTCACCCAGTGTCAGATGATTCACTCAGTGTCTAATGATTCACTCAGTGTCTGATGATTCACTCAGTATCTGATGATTCACCCAGGGTCTGATGATTCACTCAGTGTCTGATGATTCTGATGATTCACCCAGTGTCTGATGATGCACCCAGTGTCAGATGATTCACGCAGTGTCAGATGATTCACCCAGAGTCTGATGATTCACTCAGTGTCTGATGATTCACCCAGTGTCAGATGATTCACTCAGTGTCTGATGATTCACTCAGTGTCAGATGATTCACTCAGTGTCTGATGATTCACCCAGTGTCAGATGATTCACTCAGTGTCAGATGATTCACCCAGTGTCTGATGATTCACCCAGTGTCAGATGATTCACCCAGTGTCAGATGATTCACCCAGTGTCAGATGATTCACCCAATGTCTGATGATTCACCCAGTGTCTGATGATTCACCCAGTGTCTGATGATTCACCCAGTGTCAGATGATACACCCAGTGTCTGATGATTCACTCAGTGTCTGATGATTCACCCAGTGTCTGATGATTCACTCAGTGTCCGATGATTCACCCAGTGTCCGATGATTCACCCAGTGTCCGATGATTCACCCAGTGTCTGATGATTCACTCAGTGTCCGATGATTCACCCAGTGTCCGATGATTCACCCAGTGTCTGATGATTCACCCAGTGTCTGATGATTCACTCAGTTTCTGATGATTCACTCAGTGTCTGATGATTCACTCAGTGTCTGATGATTCACCCAGTGTCTGATGATTCACTCAGTTTCAGATGATTAACCAGTGTCTGATGATTCACCCAGTGTCTGATGATTCACTCAGTGTCTGATGATTCACCCAGTGTCTGATGATTCACCCAGTGTCTGATGATTCACCCAGTGTCTGATGATCCACCCAGTGTCTTATGATTCACTCAGTTTCTGATGATTCACCCAGTGTCTGATAATTCACCCAGTGTCTGATGATTCACCCAGTGTCTGATAATTCACCCAGTGTCAGATGATTCACCCAGTGTCTGATGATTCACTCAGTGTCTGATGATTCACTCAGTGTCTGATGATCCACCCAGTGTCTGATGATTCACCCAGTGTCTGATGATTCACTCAGTGTCTGATGATCCACCCAGTGTCTGATGATTCACCCAGTGTCTGATGATTCACTCAGTGTCTGATGATTCACCCAATGTCTGATAATTCACCCAGTGTCTGATGATTCACCCAGTGTCTGATGATTCACCCAGTGTCAGATGATTCACCCAGTGTCTGATGATTCACTCAGTGTCTGATGATTCACCCAGTGTCTGATGATTCACCCAGTGTCAGATGATTCACCCAGTGTCTGATGATTCACTCAGTGTCTGATGATTCACCCAGTGTCAGATGATTCACCCAGTGTCTGATGATTCACTCAGTGTCTGATGATTCACCCAGTGTCAGATGATTCACTTAGTGTCTGATGATTCACCCAGTGTCAGATGATTCACCCAGTGTCAGATGATTCACCCAGTGTCAGATGATTCACCCAGTGTCAGATGATTCACCCAATGTCTGATGATTCACCCAGTGTCTGATGATTCACCCAGTGTCTGATGATTCACCCAGTGTCTGATGATTCACCCAGTGTCTGATGATTCACCCAGTGTCAGATGATTCACCCAGTGTCTGATGATTCACTCAGTGTCTGATGATTCACTCAGTGTCTGATGATTCACCCAGTTTCTGATGATTCACTCAGTGTCTGATGATTCACTCAGTGTCTGATGATTCACCCAATGTCTGATGATTCACCCAGTGTCTGATGATTCACTCAGTGTCTGATGATTCACTCAGTATCAGATGATTAACCCAGTGTCTGATGATTCACTCAGTGCCTGATGATTCACTCAGTGTCTGATGATTCATCCAGTGTCTGATGATTCACTCAGTGTCTGATGATTCACTCAGTTTCAGATGATTCACCCAGTGTCAGATGATTCACTCAGTGTCTGATGATTCACTCAGTGTCAGATGATTCACTCAGTGTCTGATGATTCACCCAGTGTCAGATGATTCACTCAGTGTCAGATGATTCACCCAGTGTATGATGATTCACCCAGTGTCAGATGATTCACCCAGTGTCAGATGATTCACCCAGTGTCAGATGATTCACCCAATGTCTGATGATTCACCCAGTGTCTGATGATTCACCCAGTGTCTGATGATTCACCCAGTGTCAGATGATACACCCAGTGTCTGATGATTCACTCAGTGTCTGATGATTCACCCAGTGTCTGATGATTCACTCAGTGTCCGATGATTCACCCAGTGTCCGATGATTCACCCAGTGTCCGATGATTCACCCAGTGTCTGATGATTCACTCAGTGTCCGATGATTCACCCAGTGTCCGATGATTCACCCAGTGTCTGATGATTCACCCAGTGTCTGATGATTCACTCAGTTTCTGATGATTCACTCAGTGTCTGATGATTCACTCAGTGTCTGATGATTCACCCAGTGTCTGATGATTCACTCAGTTTCAGATGATTAACCAGTGTCTGATGATTCACCCAGTGTCTGATGATTCACTCAGTGTCTGATGATTCACCCAGTGTCTGATGATTCACCCAGTGTCTGATGATTCACCCAGTGTCTGATGATCCACCCAGTGTCTTATGATTCACTCAGTTTCTGATGATTCACCCAGTGTCTGATAATTCACCCAGTGTCTGATGATTCACCCAGTGTCTGATGATTCACCCAGTGACAGATGATTCACCCAGTGTCTGATGATTCACTCAGTGTCTGATGATTCACTCAGTGTCTG
The DNA here is from genome assembly GCF_044704955.1 of Pristiophorus japonicus. Lineage (NCBI taxonomy): Eukaryota > Metazoa > Chordata > Chondrichthyes > Pristiophoridae > Pristiophorus > Pristiophorus japonicus. Next base: position 27,179,408 of record NC_091987.1, on the reverse strand, counting down.
ATGATCCACCCAGTGTCTGATGATTCACCCAGTGTCTGATGATTCACTCAGTGTCTGATGATCCACCCAGTGTCTGATGATTCACCCAGTGTCTGATGATTCACTCAGTGTCTGATGATTCACCCAATGTCTGATAATTCACCCAGTGTCTGATGATTCACCCAGTGTCTGATGATTCACCCAGTGTCAGATGATTCACCCAGTGTCTGATGATTCACTCAGTGTCTGATGATTCACCCAGTGTCTGATGATTCACCCAGTGTCAGATGATTCACCCAGTGTCTGATGATTCACTCAGTGTCTGATGATTCACCCAGTGTCAGATGATTCACCCAGTGTCTGATGATTCACTCAGTGTCTGATGATTCACCCAGTGTCAGATGATTCACTTAGTGTCTGATGATTCACCCAGTGTCAGATGATTCACCCAGTGTCAGATGATTCACCCAGTGTCAGATGATTCACCCAATGTCTGATGATTCACCCAGTGTCTGATGATTCACCCAGTGTCTGATGATTCACCCAGTGTCTGATGATTCACCCAGTGTCTGATGATTCACCCAGTGTCAGATGATTCACCCAGTGTCTGATGATTCACTCAGTGTCTGATGATTCACTCAGTGTCTGATGATTCACCCAGTTTCTGATGATTCACTCAGTGTCTGATGATTCACTCAGTGTCTGATGATTCACCCAATGTCTGATGATTCACCCAGTGTCTGATGATTCACTCAGTGTCTGATGATTCACTCAGTATCAGATGATTAACCCAGTGTCTGATGATTCACTCAGTGCCTGATGATTCACTCAGTGTCTGATGATTCATCCAGTGTCTGATGATTCACTCAGTGTCTGATGATTCACTCAGTTTCAGATGATTCACCCAGTGTCTGATGATTCACTCAGTGTCTGATGATTCACCCAGTGTCTGATGATTCACTCAGTGTCTGATGATTCACTCAGTGTCAGATGATTCATTCAGTGTCTGATGATTCACTCAGTGTCTGATGATTCATCCAGTGTCTGATGATTCATCCAGTGTCTGATGATTCACTCAGTGTCTGATGATTCATCCAGTGTCTGATGATTCATCCAGTGTCTGATGATTCATCCAGTGTCTGATGATTCACTCAGTGTCTGATGATTCACCCAGTGTCTGATGATTCACTCAGTTTCTGATGATTCACCCAGTGTCTGATGATTCACTCAGTTTCTGATGATTCACCCAGTGTCTGATGATTCACCCAGTGTCTGATGATTCACCCAGTGTCTGATGATTCACTCAGTGCCTGATGATTCACTCAGTGTCTGATGATTCACCCAGTGTCTGAATATTCACTCAGTGCCTGATGATTCACCCAGTGTCTGATGATTCACACAGTGCCTGATGATTCACTCAGTGTCTGATGATTCACCCAGTGTCTGATGATTCACTCAGTGTCTGATGATTCACTCAGCGTCTAATGATTTACTCAGTGTCTGATGATTCACTCAGTGTCTGATGATTCACTCAGTTTCAGATGATTAACCAGTGTCTGATGATTCACCCAGTGTCTGATGATTCACCCAGTGTCTGATGATTCACTCAGTGTCTGATGATTCACTCAGTATCAGATGATTCACCCAGTGTCTGATGATTCACTCAGTGCCTAATGATTCACTCAGTGTCTGATGATTCACGCAGTGTCTGATGATTCACTCAGTATCAGATGATTTACCCAGTGTCTGATGATTCACTCAGTGCCTGATGATTCACTCAGTGTCTGATGATTCATCCAGTGTCTGATGATTCACTCAGTGTCTGATGATTCACTCAGTTTCAGATGATTCACTCAGTTTCAGATGATTCACCCAGTGTCTGATGATTCACTCAGTGTCTGATGATTCACTCAGTGTCTGATGATTCATTCAGTGTCAGATGATTCACTCAGTGTCTGATGATTCACTCAGTGTCTGATGATTCACTCAGTGTCTGATGATTCATCCAGTGTCTGATGATTCACTCAGTGTCTGATGATTCACTCAGTGTCTGATGATTCATCCAGTGTCTGATGATTCACTCAGTTTCAGATGATTAACCAGTGTCTGATGATTCACCCAGTGTCTGATGATTCACTCAGTGTCTGATGATTCACCCAGTGTCTGATGATTCACCCAGTGTCTGATGATTCACCCAGTGTCTGATGATCCACCCAGTGTCTTATGATTCACTCAGTTTCTGATGATTCACCCAGTGTCTGATAATTCACCCAGTGTCTGATGATTCACCCAGTGTCTGATGATTCACCCAGTGACAGATGATTCACCCAGTGTCTGATGATTCACTCAGTGTCTGATGATTCACTCAGTGTCTGATGATTCACCCAGTGTCTGATGATTCACTCAGTTTCAGATGATTAACCAGTGTCTGATGATTCACCCAGTGTCTGATGATTCACTCAGTGTCTGATGATTCACCCAGTGTCTGATGATTCACCCAGTGTCTGATGATTCACCCAGTGTCTGATGATCCACCCAGTGTCTTATGATTCACTCAGTTTCTGATGATTCACCCAGTGTCTGATAATTCACCCAGTGTCTGATGATTCACCCAGTGTCTGATGATTCACCCAGTGACAGATGATTCACCCAGTGTCTGATGATTCACTCAGTGTCTGATGATTCACTCAGTGTCTGATGATCCACCCAGTGTCTGATGATTCACCCAGTGTCTGATGATTCACTCAGTGTCTGATGATCCACCCAGTGTCTGATGATTCACCCAGTGTCTGATGATTCACTCAGTGTCTGATGATTCACCCAATGTCTGATAATTCACCCAGTGTCTGATGATTCACCCAGTGTCTGATGATTCACCCAGTGTCAGATGATTCACCCAGTGTCTGATGATTCACTCAGTGTCTGATGATTCACCCAGTGTCTGATGATTCACCCAGTGTCAGATGATTCACCCAGTGTCTGATGATTCACTCAGTGTCTGATGATTCACCCAGTGTCAGATGATTCACCCAGTGTCTGATGATTCACTCAGTGTCTGATGATTCACCCAGTGTCAGATGATTCACTTAGTGTCTGATGATTCACCCAGTGTCAGATGATTCACCCAGTGTCAGATGATTCACCCAGTGTCAGATGATTCACCCAATGTCTGATGATTCACCCAGTGTCTGATGATTCACCCAGTGTCTGATGATTCACCCAGTGTCTGATGATTCACCCAGTGTCTGATGATTCACCCAGTGTCAGATGATTCACCCAGTGTCTGATGATTCACTCAGTGTCTGATGATTCACTCAGTGTCTGATGATTCACCCAGTTTCTGATGATTCACTCAGTGTCTGATGATTCACTCAGTGTCTGATGATTCACCCAATGTCTGATGATTCACCCAGTGTCTGATGATTCACTCAGTGTCTGATGATTCACTCAGTATCAGATGATTAACCCAGTGTCTGATGATTCACTCAGTGCCTGATGATTCACTCAGTGTCTGATGATTCATCCAGTGTCTGATGATTCACTCAGTGTCTGATGATTCACTCAGTTTCAGATGATTCACCCAGTGTCTGATGATTCACTCAGTGTCTGATGATTCACCCAGTGTCTGATGATTCACTCAGTGTCTGATGATTCACTCAGTGTCAGATGATTCATTCAGTGTCTGATGATTCACTCAGTGTCTGATGATTCATCCAGTGTCTGATGATTCATCCAGTGTCTGATGATTCACTCAGTGTCTGATGATTCATCCAGTGTCTGATGATTCATCCAGTGTCTGATGATTCATCCAGTGTCTGATGATTCACTCAGTGTCTGATGATTCACCCAGTGTCTGATGATTCACTCAGTTTCTGATGATTCACCCAGTGTCTGATGATTCACTCAGTTTCTGATGATTCACCCAGTGTCTGATGATTCACCCAGTGTCTGATGATTCACCCAGTGTCTGATGATTCACTCAGTGCCTGATGATTCACTCAGTGTCTGATGATTCACCCAGTGTCTGAATATTCACTCAGTGCCTGATGATTCACCCAGTGTCTGATGATTCACACAGTGCCTGATGATTCACTCAGTGTCTGATGATTCACCCAGTGTCTGATGATTCACTCAGTGTCTGATGATTCACTCAGCGTCTAATGATTTACTCAGTGTCTGATGATTCACTCAGTGTCTGATGATTCACTCAGTTTCAGATGATTAACCAGTGTCTGATGATTCACCCAGTGTCTGATGATTCACCCAGTGTCTGATGATTCACTCAGTGTCTGATGATTCACTCAGTATCAGATGATTCACCCAGTGTCTGATGATTCACTCAGTGCCTAATGATTCACTCAGTGTCTGATGATTCACGCAGTGTCTGATGATTCACTCAGTATCAGATGATTTACCCAGTGTCTGATGATTCACTCAGTGCCTGATGATTCACTCAGTGTCTGATGATTCATCCAGTGTCTGATGATTCACTCAGTGTCTGATGATTCACTCAGTTTCAGATGATTCACTCAGTTTCAGATGATTCACCCAGTGTCTGATGATTCACTCAGTGTCTGATGATTCACTCAGTGTCTGATGATTCATTCAGTGTCAGATGATTCACTCAGTGTCTGATGATTCACTCAGTGTCTGATGATTCACTCAGTGTCTGATGATTCATCCAGTGTCTGATGATTCACTCAGTGTCTGATGATTCACTCAGTGTCTGATGATTCATCCAGTGTCTGATGATTCATCCAGTGTCTGATGATTCACTCAGTGTCTGATGATTCACTCAGTGTCTGACGATTCATCCAGTGTCTGATGATTCATCCAGTGTCTGATGATTCACTCAGTGTCTGATGATTCACTCAGTGTCTGATGATTCATCCAGTGTCTGATGATTCACCCAGTGTCAGATGATTCACTCAGTTTCTGATGATTCACTCAGTGTCTGATGGTTCACTCAGTTTCTGATGATTCACTCAGTGTCAGATGATTCACTCAGTTTCTGATGGTTCACCCAGTGTCTGATAATTCACCCAGTGTCTGATGATTCACTCAGTGTCTGATTTTCACCCAGTGTCTGATGATTCACTCAGTGTCTGATGATTCACTCAGTATCAGATGATTCACTCAGTTTCTGATGATTCACTCAGTGTCTGATGATTCACTCAGTTTCTGATGATTCACTCAGTGTCAGATGATTCACTCAGTGTCTGATGATTCATCCAGTGTCTGATGATTCACCCAGTGTCTGATGATTCACCCAGTGTCAGATGATTCACTCAGTGTCAGATGATTCACTCAGTGTCTGATGATTCACTCAGTTTCTGATGATTCATCCAGTGTCTGATGATTCACTCAGTGTCTGATGATTCATCCAGTGTCTGATGATTCACCCAGTGTCTGATGATTCACCCAGTGTCAGATGATTCACTCAGTCTCTGATGATTCACTCAGTGTCAGATGATTCACTGATTCACTCAGTGTCTGATGATTCATCCAGTGTCTGATGATTCACCAAGTGTCTGATGATTCACCCAGTGTCTGATGATTCACACAGTGTCAGATGATTCACTCAGTGTCAGATGATTCACTGATTCACTCAGTGTCTGATGATTCACTCAGTGTCTGATGATTCACTCAGTGTCTGATGATTCACCCAGTGTCAGATGATTCATCCAGTGTCTGATGATTCACCCAGTGTCTGATGATTCATCCAGTGTCTGATGATTCACTCAGTTTCAGATGATTCATCCAGTGTCTGATGATTCACTCAGTGTCTGATGATTCACTCAGTGTCTGATGATTCATGTCAGATGATTCACTCAGTGTCTGATGATTCACTCAGTGTCTGATGATTCACTCAGTGTCTGATGATTCACTCAGTGTCTGATGATTCACCCAGTGTCTGATGATTCACTCAGTGTCTGATGATTCACCCAGTGTCTGATGATTCACCCAGTGTCTGATGATTCACTCAGTGTCTGATGATTCACCCAGTGTCTGATGATTCACCCAGTGTCTGATGATTCTGATGATTCACTCAGTGTCTGACTATTCTCCCAGTGCCTGATGATTCACTCAGTGTCTGATGATTCACTCAGTGTCTGATGATTCACCCAGTGTCTGATGATTCACTCAGTGTCTGATGATTCACTCAGTGTCTGATGATTCACCCAGTGTCAGATGATTCACCCAGTGTCTGATGATTCACTCAGTGTCTGATGATTCACCCAGTGTCAGATGATTCACCCAGTGTCTGATGATTCACCCAGTGTCAGATGATTCACCCAGTGTCTGATGATTCACTCAGTGTCTGATGATTCACTCAGTGTCTGATGATTCACCCAGTGTCAGATGATTCACCCAGTGTCAGATGATTCACCCAGTGTCTGATGATTCACCCAGTGTCTGATGATTCACTCGGTGTCTGATGATTCACCCAGTGTCTGATGATTCTGATGATTCACTCAGTGTCAGATGATTCACCCAGTGTCTGATGACTCACTCAGTGTCAGATGATTCACCCAGCGTCAGATGATTCACTCAGTGTCTGATGATTCTGATGATTAACTCAGTGTCAGATGATTCACCCAGTGTCAGATGATTCACTCAGAGTCTGATGATTCTGATGATTCACTCAGTGTCAGATGATTCACCCAGTGTCTGATGATTCTGATGATTCACCCAGTGTCAGATGATTCACTCAGTGTCTGATGATTCTGATGATTCACCCAGTGTCTGATGATTGACCCAGTGTCTGATGATTCACCCAGTGTCTGATGATTCACTCAGTGTCTGATGATTCACTCAGTGTCTGATGATTCTCCCAGTGTCTGATGATTCACTCAGTGTCTGATGATTCACCCAGTGTCTGATGATTCACCCAGTGTCTGATGATTCACCCAGTGTCTGATGATTCACCGAGTGTCTGATGATTCACTCAGTGTCTGATGATTCACCCAGTGTCTGATGATTCACTCAGTGTCTGATGATTCACCCAGTGTCTGATGATTCACCCAGTGTCTGATGATTCACCCAGTGTCTGATGATTCACCGAGTGTCTGATGATTCACCCAGTGTCTGATGATTCACTCAGTGTCTGATGATTCACCCAGTGTCTGATGATTCACCCAGTGTCTGATGATTCACCCAGTGTCTGATGATTCACCCAGTGTCTGATGATTCACCCAGTGTCTGATGATTCACCCAGTGTCTGATGATTCACTCAGTGTCTGATGATTCACCCAGTGTCTGATGATTCACCCAGTGTCTGATGATTCACCCAGTGTCAGATGATTCACTCAGTGTCTGATGATTCACTCAGTGTCTGATGATTCACTCAGTGTCTGATGATTCACCCAGTGTCTGATGATTCACTCAGTGTCTGATGATTCACTCAGTGTCTGATGATTCACTCAGTGTCTGATGATTCACCCAGTGTCTGATGATTCACCCAGTGTCTGATGATTCACTCAGTGTCTGATGATTCACCCAGTGTCTGATGATTCACTCAGTGTCTGATGATTCACCCAGTGTCTGATGATTCACCCAGTGTCTGATGATTCTGATGATTCACTCAGTGTCTGACTATTCTCCCAGTGCCTGATGATTCACTCAGTGTCTGATGATTCACTCAGTGTCTGATGATTCACCCAGTGTCTGATGATTCTGATGATTCACTCAGTGTCAGATGATTCACTCAGTGTCTGATGATTCACTCAGTGTCTGATGATTCACCCAGTGTCTGATGATTCACTCAGTGTCTGATGATTCACTCAGTGTCTGATGATTCACCCAGTGTCAGATGATTCACCCAGTGTCTGATGATTCACCCAGTGTCAGATGATTCACCCAGTGTCTGATGATTCACCCAGTGTCAGATGATTCACCCAGTGTCTGATGATTCACTCAGTGTCTGATGATTCACTCAGTGTCTGATGATTCACCCAGTGTCAGATGATTCACCCAGTGTCAGATGATTCACCCAGTGTCTGATGATTCACCCAGTGTCTGATGATTCACTCGGTGTCTGATGATTCACCCAGTGTCTGATGATTCTGATGATTCACTCAGTGTCAGATGATTCACCCAGTGTCTGATGACTCACTCAGTGTCAGATGATTCACCCAGCGTCAGATGATTCACTCAGTGTCTGATGATTCTGATGATTAACTCAGTGTCAGATGATTCACCCAGTGTCAGATGATTCACTCAGAGTCTGATGATTCTGATGATTCACTCAGTGTCAGATGATTCACCCAGTGTCTGATGATTCTGATGATTCACCCAGTGTCAGATGATTCACTCAGTGTCTGATGATTCTGATGATTCACCCAGTGTCTGATGATTCACCCAGTGTCAGATGATTCACTCAGTGTCTGATGATTCACTCAGTGTCTGATGATTCACTCAGTGTCTGATGATTCACCCAGTGTCTGATGATTCACCCAGTGTCTGATGATTCACTCAGTGTCTGATGATTCACCCAGTGTCTGATGATTCACTCAGTGTCTGATGATTCACCCAGTGTCTGATGATTCACCCAGTGTCTGATGATTCACTCAGTGTCTGATGATTCACTCAGTGTCTGATGATTCACCCAGTGTCTGATGATTCACCCAGGGTCTGATGATTCACCCAGTGTCTGATGATTCACCCAGTGTCTGATGATTCACCCAGTGTCTGATGATTCACCCAGTGTCGGATGATTCACTCAGTGTCTGATGATTCACTCAGTGTCAGATGATTCACTCAGTTTCAGATGATTCACCCAGTGTCAGATGATTCACTCAGTGTCAGATGATTCACTCAGTGTCTGATGATTCACCCAGTGTCTGATAATTCACCCAGTGTCTGATGATTCACTCAGTGTCTGATTTTCACCCAGTGTCTCATGATTCACTCAGTGTCTGATGATTCACTCAGTGTCTGATGATTCACCCAGTGTCGGATGATTCACTCAGTGTCTGATGATTCACTCAGTGTCAGATGATTCACTCAGTTTCAGATGATTCACCCAGTGTCTGATGATTCACCCAGTGTCAGATGATTCACTCAGTTTCAGATGATTCACCCAGTGTCTGATGATTCACTCAGTGTCTGATGATTCACTCAGTGTCTGATGATTCATTCAGTGTCAGATGATTCACTCAGTGTCTGATGATTCACTCAGTGTCTGATGATTCATTCAGTGTCTGATGATTCACTCAGTGTCTGATGATTCATCCAGTGTCTGATGATTCATCCAGTGTCTGATGATTCACTCAGTGTCTGATGATTCACTCAGTGTCTGATGATTCATCCAGTGTCTGATGATTCACCCAGTGTCAGATGATTCACTCAGTTTCTGATGATTCACTCAGTGTCTGATGATTCACCCAGTGTCAGATGATTCACTCAGTTTCTGATGATTCACTCAGTTTCTGATGGTTCACTCAGTTTCTGATGATTCACTCAGTGTCAGATGATTCACTCAGTGTCTGATGATTCACCCAGTGTCTCATGATTCACTCAGTGTCTGATGATTCACTCAGTGTCTGATGATTCACCCAGTGTCTGATGATTCACTCAGTGTCTGATGATTCACTCAGTGTCAGATGATTCACTCAGTTTCTGATGATTCACTCAGTGTCTGATGATTCACTCAGTTTCTGATGATTCACTCAGTGTCAGATGATTCACAGTGTCAGATGATTCACTCAGTGTCTAATGATTCAGTCAGTGTCTGATGATTCACCCAGTGTCTGTTGATTCACCCAGTGTCAGATGATTCACTCAGTGTCTGATGATTCACTCAGTTTCTGATGATAAATCCAGTGTCTGATGATTCACTCAGTGTCTGATGATTCACTCCGTGTCTGATGATTCATCCAGTGTCTGATGATTCACCCAGTGTCTGATGATTCACCCAGTGTCAGATGATTCACTCAGTGTCTGATGATTCACTCAGTGTCTGATGATTCACTCAGTGTCTGATGATTCATCCAGTGTCTGATGATTCACCCAGTGTCTGATGATTCACCCTGTGTCAGATGATTCACTCAGTTTCTGATGATTCACTCAGTTTCAGATGATTCACTGATTCACTCAGTGTCTGATGATTCATCCAGTGTCTGATGATTCACCCAGTGTCTGATGATTCACCCAGTGTCTGATGATTCACACAGTGTCAGATGATTCACTCAGTGTCAGATGATTCACTGATTCACTCAGTGTCTGATGATTCACTCAGTGTCTGATGATTCACCCTGTGTCTGATGATTCACTCAGTGTCTGATGATTCACTCAGTGTCTGATGATTCACCCAGTGTCAGATGATTCATCCAGTGTCTGATGATTCACCCAGTGTCTGATGATTCATCCAGTGTCTGATGATTCACTCAGTTTCAGATGATTCATCCAGTGTCTGATGATTCACTCAGTGTCTGATGATTCACTCAGTGTCTGATGATTCACTCAGTGTCTGATGATTCATGTCAGATGATTCACTCAGTGTCTGATGATTCACTCAGTGTCTGATGATTCACTCAGTGTCTGATGATTCACTCAATTTCAGATGATTCACTCAGTGTCTGATGATTCACCCAGTGTCTGATGATTCACTCAGTGTCTGATGATTCACTCAGTGTCTGATGATTCACCCAGTGTCTGATGATTCACTCAGTGTCTGATGATTCACCCAGTGTCTGATGATTCACTCAGTGTCTGATGATTCACTCAGTGTCTGATGATTCATGTCAGATGATTCACTCAGTGTCTGATGATTCACTCAGTGTCTGATGATTCACTCAGTGTCTGATGATTCACCCAGTGTCTGATGATTCACTCAGTGTCTGATGATTCACTCAGTGTCTGATGATTCACCCAGTGTCAAATGATTCACCCAGTGTCTGATGATTCACCCAGTGTCAGATGATTCACCCAGTGTCTGATGATTCACTCAGTGTCTGATGATTCACTCAGTGTCTGATGATTCACCCAGTGTCTGATGATTCACTCAGTGTCTGATGATTCACACAGTGTCTGATGATTCACTCAATCTCAGATGATTCACCCAGTGTCTGACTATTCTCCCAGTGCCTGATGATTCACTCAGTGTCTGATGATTCACTCAGTGTCTGATGATTCACCCAGTGTCTGATGATTCTGATGATTCACTCAGTGTCTGAATTTTCTCCCAGTGCCTGATGATTCACTCAGTGTCTGATGATTCACTCAGTGTCTGATGATTCACCCAGTGTCTGATGATTCTGATGATTCACTCAGTGTCTGATGATTCACTCAGTGTCTGATGATTCACCCAGTGTCTGATGATTCACTCAGTGTCTGTTGATTCACTCAGTGTCTGATGATTCACCCAGTGTCAGATGATTCACCCAGTGTCAGATGATTCACCCCGTGTCAAATGATTCACCCAGTGTCAGATGATTCACTCAGTGTCTGATGATTCACTCAGTTTCTGATGATTAATCCAGTGTCTGATGATTCACTCAGTGTCTGATGATTCACTCAGTGTCAGATGATTCACTCAGTGACTGATGATTCATCCAGTGTCTGATGATTCACCCAGTGTCTGATGATTCACCCAGTGTCAGATGATTCACTCAGTGTCTGATGATTCATCTAGTGTCTGATGATTCACCCAGTGTCTGATGATTCACCCAGTGTCAGATGATTCACTCAGTTTCTGATGATTCACTCAGTGTCAGATGTTTCACTGATTCATCCAGTGTCTGATGATTCACCCAGTGTCTGATGATTCACCCAGTGTCTGATGATTCACACAGTGTCAGATGATTCACTCAGTGTCAGATGATTCACTGATTCACTCAGTGTCTGATGATTCACTCAGTGTCTGATGATTCACCCTGTGTCTGATGATTCACTCAGTGTCTGATGATTCACCCAGTGTCAGATGATTCATCCAGTGTCTGATGATTCACCCAGTGTCTGATGATTCATCCAGTGTCTGATGATTCACTCAGTTTCAGATGATTCATCCAGTGTCTGATGATTCACTCAGTGTCTGATGATTCACTCAGTGTCTGATGATTCATGTCAGATGATTCACTCAGTGTCTGATGATTCACTCAGTGTCTGATGATTCACTCAGTGTCTGATGATTCACTCAATTTCAGATGATTCACTCAATGTCTGATGATTCACTCAGTGTCTGATGATTCACTCAGTGTCAGATGATTCACTCAGTTTCTGATGATTCACTCAGTGTCTGATGATTCACCCAGTGTCTGATGATTCACTCAGTGTCTGATGATTCACTCAGTGTCTGATGATTCACCCAGTGTCAAATGATTCACCCAGTGTCTGATGATTCACCCAGTGTCAGATGATTCACTCAGTGTCTGATGATTCACTCAGTGTCTGATGATTCACCCAGTGTCTGATGATTCACTCAGTGTCTGATGATTCACACAGTGTCTGATGATTCACTCAATCTCAGATGATTCACCCAGTGTCTGACTATTCTCCCAGTGCCTGATGATTCACTCAGTGTCTGATGATTCACTCAGTGTCTGATGATTCACCCAGTGTCTGATGATTCTGATGATTCACTCAGTGTCTGACTATTCTCCCAGTGCCTGATGATTCACTCAGTGTCTGATGATTCACTCAGTGTCTGATGATTCACCCAGTGTCTGATGATTCTGATGATTCACTCAGTGTCAGATGATTCACTCAGTGTCTGATGATTCACTCAGTGTCTGATGATTCACTCAGTGTCTGATGATTCACTCAGTGTCTGATGATTCACCCAGTGTCAGATGATTCACCCAGTGTCAGATGATTCACCCAGTGTCAAATGATTCACCCAGTGTCAGATGATTCACTCAGTGTCTGATGATTCACTCAGTTTCTGATGATTAATCCAGTGTCTGATGATTCACTCAGTGTCTGATGATTCACTCAGTGTCAGATGATTCATCCAGTGTCTGATGATTCACCCAGTGTCTGATGATTCACCCAGTGTCAGATGATTCACTCAGTGTCTGATGATTCATCCAGTGTCTGATGATTCACCCAGTGTCTGATGATTCACCCAGTGTCAGATGATTCACTCAGTTTCTGATGATTCACTCAGTGTCAGATGATTCACTGATTCACTCAGTGTCTGATGATTCATCCAGTGTCTGATGATTCACCCAGTGTCTGATGATTCACCCAGTGTCTGATGATTCACACAGTGTCAGATGATTCACTCAGTGTCAGATGATTCACTGATTCACTCAGTGTCTGATGATTCACTCAGTGTCTGATGATTCACCCTGTGTCTGATGATTCACTCAGTGTCTGATGATTCACCCAGTGTCAGATGATTCATCCAGTGCCTGATGATTCACCCAGTGTCTGATGATTCATCCAGTGCCTGATGATTCACTCAGTTTCAGATGATTCATCCAGTGACTGATGATTCACTCAGTGTCTGATGATTCACTCAGTGTCTGATGATTCACTCAGTGTCTGATGATTCATGTCAGATGATTCACTCAGTGTCTGATGATTCACTCAGTGTCTGATGATTCACTCAGTGTCTGATGATTCACTCAATTTCAGATGATTCACTCAGTGTCTGATGATTCACCCAGTGTCTGATGATTCACTCAGTGTCTGATGATTCACCCAGTGTCTGATGATTCACTCAGTGTCTGATGATTCACCCAGTGTCAGATGATTCACCCAGTGTCAAATGATTCACCCAGTGTCAGATGATTCACTCAGTGTCTGATGATTCACTCAGTTTCTGATGATTAATCCAGTGTCTGATGATTCACTCAGTGTCTGATGATTCACTCAGTGTCAGATGATTCATCCAGTGTCTGATGATTCACCCAGTGTCTGATGATTCACCCAGTGTCAGATGATTCACTCAGTGTCTGATGATTCACCCAGTGTCTGATGATTCACCCAGTGTCAGATGATTCACTCAGTTTCTGATGATTCACTCAGTGTCAGATGATTCACTGATTCACTCAGTGTCTGATGATTCATCCAGTGTCTGATGATTCACCCAGTGTCTGATGATTCACCCAGTGTCTGATGATTCACACAGTGTCAGATGATTCACTCAGTGTCAGATGATTCACTGATTCACTCAGTGTCTGATGATTCACTCAGTGTCTGATGATTCACCCTGTGTCTGATGATTCACTCAGTGTCTGATGATTCACCCAGTGTCAGATGATTCATCCAGTGCCTGATGATTCACCCAGTGTCTGATGATTCATCCAGTGTCTGATGATTCACTCAGTTTCAGATGATTCATCCAGTGTCTGATGATTCACTCAGTGTCTGATGATTCACTCAGTGTCTGATGATTCACTCAGTGTCTGATGATTCATGTCAGATGATTCACTCAGTGTCTGATGATTCACTCAGTGTCTGATGATTCACTCAGTGTCTGATGATTCACTCAATTTCAGATGATTCACTCAGTGTCTGATGATTCACCCAGTGTCTGATGATTCACTCAGTGTCTGATGATTCACCCAGTGTCTGATGATTCACTCAGTGTCTGATGATTCACCCAGTGTCAGATGATTCACCCAGTGTCAAATGATTCACCCAGTGTCAGATGATTCACTCAGTGTCTGATGATTCACTCAGTTTCTGATGATTAATCCAGTGTCTGATGATTCACTCAGTGTCTGATGATTCACTCAGTGTCAGATGATTCATCCAGTGTCTGATGATTCACCCAGTGTCTGATGATTCACCCAGTGTCAGATGATTCACTCAGTGTCTGATGATTCATCCAGTGTCTGATGATTCACCCAGTGTCTGATGATTCACCCAGTGTCAGATGATTCACTCAGTTTCTGATGATTCACTCAGTGTCAGATGATTCACTGATTCACTCAGTGTCTGATGATTCATCCAGTGTCTGATGATTCACCCAGTGTCTGATGATTCACCCAGTGTCAGATAATTCACCCAGTGTCTGATGATTCTGATGATTCACCCAGTGTCAGATGATTCACTCAGTGTCTGATGATTCTGATGATTCACCCAGTGTCTGATGATTCACCCAGTGTCAGATGATTCACTCAGTGTCTGATGATTCACTCAGTGTCTGATGATTCACTCAGTGTCTGATGATTCACCCAGTGTCTGATGATTCACCCAGTGTCTGATGATTCACTCAGTGTCTGATGATTCACCCAGTGTCTGATGATTCACTCAGTGTCTGATGATTCACCCAGTGTCTGATGATTCACCCAGTGTCTGATGATTCACTCAGTGTCTGATGATTCACTCAGTGTCTGATGATTCACCCAGTGTCTGATGATTCACCCAGGGTCTGATGATTCACCCAGTGTCTGATGATTCACCCAGTGTCTGATGATTCACCCAGTGTCTGATGATTCACCCAGTGTCGGATGATTCACTCAGTGTCTGATGATTCACTCAGTGTCAGATGATTCACTCAGTTTCAGATGATTCACCCAGTGTCAGATGATTCACTCAGTGTCAGATGATTCACTCAGTGTCTGATGATTCACCCAGTGTCTGATAATTCACCCAGTGTCTGATGATTCACTCAGTGTCTGATTTTCACCCAGTGTCTCATGATTCACTCAGTGTCTGATGATTCACTCAGTGTCTGATGATTCACCCAGTGTCGGATGATTCACTCAGTGTCTGATGATTCACTCAGTGTCAGATGATTCACTCAGTTTCAGATGATTCACCCAGTGTCTGATGATTCACCCAGTGTCAGATGATTCACTCAGTTTCAGATGATTCACCCAGTGTCTGATGATTCACTCAGTGTCTGATGATTCACTCAGTGTCTGATGATTCATTCAGTGTCAGATGATTCACTCAGTGTCTGATGATTCACTCAGTGTCTGATGATTCACTCAGTGTCTGATGATTCACTCAGTGTCTGATGATTCATCCAGTGTCTGATGATTCATCCAGTGTCTGATGATTCACTCAGTGTCTGATGATTCACTCAGTGTCTGATGATTCATCCAGTGTCTGATGATTCACCCAGTGTCAGATGATTCACTCAGTTTCTGATGATTCACTCAGTGTCTGATGATTCACCCAGTGTCAGATGATTCACTCAGTTTCTGATGATTCACTCAGTTTCTGATGGTTCACTCAGTTTCTGATGATTCACTCAGTGTCAGATGATTCACTCAGTGTCTGATGATTCACCCAGTGTCTCATGATTCACTCAGTGTCTGATGATTCACTCAGTGTCTGATGATTCACCCAGTGTCTGATGATTCACTCAGTGTCTGATGATTCACTCAGTGTCAGATGATTCACTCAGTTTCTGATGATTCACTCAGTGTCTGATGATTCACTCAGTTTCTGATGATTCACTCAGTGTCAGATGATTCACAGTGTCAGATGATTCACTCAGTGTCTAATGATTCAGTCAGTGTCTGATGATTCACCCAGTGTCTGTTGATTCACCCAGTGTCAGATGATTCACTCAGTGTCTGATGATTCACTCAGTTTCTGATGATAAATCCAGTGTCTGATGATTCACTCAGTGTCTGATGATTCACTCCGTGTCTGATGATTCATCCAGTGTCTGATGATTCACCCAGTGTCTGATGATTCACCCAGTGTCAGATGATTCACTCAGTGTCTGATGATTCACTCAGTGTCTGATGATTCACTCAGTGTCTGATGATTCATCCAGTGTCTGATGATTCACCCAGTGTCTGATGATTCACCCTGTGTCAGATGATTCACTCAGTTTCTGATGATTCACTCAGTTTCAGATGATTCACTGATTCACTCAGTGTCTGATGATTCATCCAGTGTCTGATGATTCACCCAGTGTCTGATGATTCACCCAGTGTCTGATGATTCACACAGTGTCAGATGATTCACTCAGTGTCAGATGATTCACTGATTCACTCAGTGTCTGATGATTCACTCAGTGTCTGATGATTCACCCTGTGTCTGATGATTCACTCAGTGTCTGATGATTCACTCAGTGTCTGATGATTCACCCAGTGTCAGATGATTCATCCAGTGTCTGATGATTCACCCAGTGTCTGATGATTCATCCAGTGTCTGATGATTCACTCAGTTTCAGATGATTCATCCAGTGTCTGATGATTCACTCAGTGTCTGATGATTCACTCAGTGTCTGATGATTCACTCAGTGTCTGATGATTCATGTCAGATGATTCACTCAGTGTCTGATGATTCACTCAGTGTCTGATGATTCACTCAGTGTCTGATGATTCACTCAATTTCAGATGATTCACTCAGTGTCTGATGATTCACCCAGTGTCTGATGATTCACTCAGTGTCTGATGATTCACTCAGTGTCTGATGATTCACCCAGTGTCTGATGATTCACTCAGTGTCTGATGATTCACCCAGTGTCTGATGATTCACTCAGTGTCTGATGATTCACACAGTGTCTGATGATTCACTCAATCTCAGATGATTCACCCAGTGTCTGACTATTCTCCCAGTGCCTGATGATTCACTCAGTGTCTGATGATTCACTCAGTGTCTGATGATTCACCCAGTGTCTGATGATTCTGATGATTCACTCAGTGTCTGACTATTCTCCCAGTGCCTGATGATTCACTCAGTGTCTGATGATTCACTCAGTGTCTGATGATTCACCCAGTGTCTGATGATTCTGATGATTCACTCAGTGTCAGATGATTCACTCAGTGTCTGATGATTCACTCAGTGTCTGATGATTCACCCAGTGTCTGATGATTCACTCAGTGTCTGATGATTCACTCAGTGTCTGATGATTCACCCAGTGTCAAATGATTCACCCAGTGTCTGATGATTCACCCAGTGTCAGATGATTCACCCAGTGTCTGATGATTCACTCAGTGTCTGATGATTCACTCAGTGTCTGATGATTCACCCAGTGTCTGATGATTCACTCAGTGTCTGATGATTCACACAGTGTCTGATGATTCACTCAATCTCAGATGATTCACCCAGTGTCTGACTATTCTCCCAGTGCCTGATGATTCACTCAGTGTCTGATGATTCACTCAGTGTCTGATGATTCACCCAGTGTCTGATGATTCTGATGATTCACTCAGTGTCTGAATTTTCTCCCAGTGCCTGATGATTCACTCAGTGTCTGATGATTCACTCAGTGTCTGATGATTCACCCAGTGTCTGATGATTCTGATGATTCACTCAGTGTCTGATGATTCACTCAGTGTCTGATGATTCACCCAGTGTCTGATGATTCACTCAGTGTCTGTTGATTCACTCAGTGTCTGATGATTCACCCAGTGTCAGATGATTCACCCAGTGTCAGATGATTCACCCCGTGTCAAATGATTCACCCAGTGTCAGATGATTCACTCAGTGTCTGATGATTCACTCAGTTTCTGATGATTAATCCAGTGTCTGATGATTCACTCAGTGTCTGATGATTCACTCAGTGTCAGATGATTCACTCAGTGACTGATGATTCATCCAGTGTCTGATGATTCACCCAGTGTCTGATGATTCACCCAGTGTCAGATGATTCACTCAGTGTCTGATGATTCATCCAGTGTCTGATGATTCACCCAGTGTCTGATGATTCACCCAGTGTCAGATGATTCACTCAGTTTCTGATGATTCACTCAGTGTCAGATGATTCACTGATTCATCCAGTGTCTGATGATTCACCCAGTGTCTGATGATTCACCCAGTGTCTGATGATTCACACAGTGTCAGATGATTCACTCAGTGTCAGATGATTCACTGATTCACTCAGTGTCTGATGATTCACTCAGTGTCTGATGATTCACTCAGTGTCTGATGATTCACCCAGTGTCAGATGATTCATCCAGTGTCTGATGATTCACCCAGTGTCTGATGATTCATCCAGTGTCTGATGATTCACTCAGTTTCAGATGATTCATCCAGTGTCTGATGATTCACTCAGTGTCTGATGATTCACTCAGTGTCTGATGATTCATGTCAGATGATTCACTCAGTGTCTGATGATTCACTCAGTGTCTGATGATTCACTCAGTGTCTGATGATTCACTCAATTTCAGATGATTCACTCAATGTCTGATGATTCACTCAGTGTCTGATGATTCACTCAGTGTCAGATGATTCACTCAGTTTCTGATGATTCACTCAGTGTCTGATGATTCACCCAGTGTCTGATGATTCACTCAGTGTCTGATGATTCACTCAGTGTCTGATGATTCACCCAGTGTCAAATGATTCACCCAGTGTCTGATGATTCACCCAGTGTCAGATGATTCACTCAGTGTCTGATGATTCACTCAGTGTCTGATGATTCACCCAGTGTCTGATGATTCACTCAGTGTCTGATGATTCACACAGTGTCTGATGATTCACTCAATCTCAGATGATTCACCCAGTGTCTGACTATTCTCCCAGTGCCTGATGATTCACTCAGTGTCTGATGATTCACTCAGTGTCTGATGATTCACCCAGTGTCTGATGATTCTGATGATTCACTCAGTGTCTGACTATTCTCCCAGTGCCTGATGATTCACTCAGTGTCTGATGATTCACTCAGTGTCTGATGATTCACCCAGTGTCTGATGATTCTGATGATTCACTCACTGTCAGATGATTCACTCAGTGTCTGATGATTCACTCAGTGTCTGATGATTCACTCAGTGTCTGATGATTCACTCAGTGTCTGATGATTCACCCAGTGTCAGATGATTCACCCAGTGTCAGATGATTCACCCAGTGTCAAATGATTCACCCAGTGTCAGATGATTCACTCAGTGTCTGATGATTCACTCAGTTTCTGATGATTAATCCAGTGTCTGATGATTCACTCAGTGTCTGATGATTCACTCAGTGTCAGATGATTCATCCAGTGTCTGATGATTCACCCAGTGTCTGATGATTCACCCAGTGTCAGATGATTCACTCAGTGTCTGATGATTCATCCAGTGTCTGATGATTCACCCAGTGTCTGATGATTCACCCAGTGTCAGATGATTCACTCAGTTTCTGATGATTCACTCAGTGTCAGATGATTCACTGATTCACTCAGTGTCTGATGATTCATCCAGTGTCTGATGATTCACCCAGTGTCTGATGATTCACCCAGTGTCTGATGATTCACACAGTGTCAGATGATTCACTCAGTGTCAGATGATTCACTGATTCACTCAGTGTCTGATGATTCACTCAGTGTCTGATGATTCACCCTGTGTCTGATGATTCACTCAGTGTCTGATGATTCACCCAGTGTCAGATGATTCATCCAGTGCCTGATGATTCACCCAGTGTCTGATGATTCATCCAGTGCCTGATGATTCACTCAGTTTCAGATGATTCATCCAGTGTCTGATGATTCACTCAGTGTCTGATGATTCACTCAGTGTCTGATGATTCACTCAGTGTCTGATGATTCATGTCAGATGATTCACTCAGTGTCTGATGATTCACTCAGTGTCTGATGATTCACTCAGTGTCTGATGATTCACTCAATTTCAGATGATTCACTCAGTGTCTGATGATTCACCCAGTGTCTGATGATTCACTCAGTGTCTGATGATTCACCCAGTGTCTGATGATTCACTCAGTGTCTGATGATTCACCCAGTGTCAGATGATTCACCCAGTGTCAAATGATTCACCCAGTGTCAGATGATTCACTCAGTGTCTGATGATTCACTCAGTTTCTGATGATTAATCCAGTGTCTGATGATTCACCCAGTGTCTGATGATTCACCCAGTGTCTGATGATTCACACAGTGTCAGATGATTCACTCAGTGTCAGATGATTCACTGATTCACTCAGTGTCTGATGATTCACTCAGTGTCTGATGATTCACCCTGTGTCTGATGATTCACTCAGTGTCTGATGATTCACCCAGTGTCAGATGATTCATCCAGTGCCTGATGATTCACCCAGTGTCTGATGATTCA
Source organism: Pristiophorus japonicus (assembly GCF_044704955.1). Taxonomy (NCBI): domain Eukaryota; kingdom Metazoa; phylum Chordata; class Chondrichthyes; family Pristiophoridae; genus Pristiophorus; species Pristiophorus japonicus. The sequence goes on along the minus strand of NC_091987.1, from coordinate 27,158,529 downwards.
TCCAGTGTCTGATGATTCACTCAGTTTCAGATGATTCATCCAGTGTCTGATGATTCACTCAGTGTCTGATGATTCACTCAGTGTCTGATGATTCACTCAGTGTCTGATGATTCATGTCAGATGATTCACTCAGTGTCTGATGATTCACTCAGTGTCTGATGATTCACTCAGTGTCTGATGATTCACTCAATTTCAGATGATTCACTCAGTGTCTGATGATTCACCCAGTGTCTGATGATTCACTCAGTGTCTGATGATTCACCCAGTGTCTGATGATTCACTCAGTGTCTGATGATTCACCCAGTGTCAGATGATTCACCCAGTGTCAAATGATTCACCCAGTGTCAGATGATTCACTCAGTGTCTGATGATTCACTCAGTTTCTGATGATTAATCCAGTGTCTGATGATTCACTCAGTGTCTGATGATTCACTCAGTGTCAGATGATTCATCCAGTGTCTGATGATTCACCCAGTGTCTGATGATTCACCCAGTGTCAGATGATTCACTCAGTGTCTGATGATTCATCCAGTGTCTGATGATTCACCCAGTGTCTGATGATTCACCCAGTGTCAGATGATTCACTCAGTTTCTGATGATTCACTCAGTGTCAGATGATTCACTGATTCACTCAGTGTCTGATGATTCATCCAGTGTCTGATGATTCACCCAGTGTCTGATGATTCACCCAGTGTCTGATGATTCACACAGTGTCAGATGATTCACTCAGTGTCAGATGATTCACTGATTCACTCAGTGTCTGATGATTCACTCAGTGTCTGATGATTCACCCTGTGTCTGATGATTCACTCAGTGTCTGATGATTCACTCAGTGTACCTGATGATTCACCCAGTGTCAGATGATTCATCCAGTGTCTGATGATTCACCCAGTGTCTGATGATTCATCCAGTGTCTGATGATTCACTCAGTTTCAGATGATTCATCCAGTGTCTGATGATTCACTCAGTGTCTGATGATTCACTCAGTGTCTGATGATTCACTCAGTGTCTGATGATTCATGTCAGATGATTCACTCAGTGTCTGATGATTCACTCAGTGTCTGATGATTCACTCAGTGTCTGATGATTCACTCAATTTCAGATGATTCATCCAGTGTCTGATGATTCACTCAGTGTCTGATGATTCACTCAGTGTCTGATGATTCACTCAATTTCAGATGATTCATCCAGTGTCTGATGATTCACTCAGTTTCAGATGATTCATCCAGTGTCTGATGATTCACTCAGTGTCTGATGATTCACTCAGTGTCTGATGATTCATGTCAGATGATTCACTCAGTGTCTGATGATTCACTCAGTGTCTGATGATTCACCCAGTGTCAGATGATTCATCCAGTGTCTGATGATTCACCCAGTGTCTGATGATTCATCCAGTGTCTGATGATTCACTCAGTTTCAGATGATTCATCCAGTGTCTGATGATTCACTCAGTGTCTGATGATTCACTCAGTGTCTGATGATTCACTCAGTGTCTGATGATTCATGTCAGATGATTCACTCAGTGTCTGATGATTCACTCAGTGTCTGATGATTCACCCAGTGTCTGATGATTCACTCAGTGTCTGATGATTCACCCAGTGTCTGATGATTCACTCAGTGTCTGATGATTCACCCAGTGTCTGATGATTCACTCAGTGTCTGATGATTCACCCAGTGTCTGATGATTCACTCAGTGTCTGATGATTCACACAGTGTCTGATGATTCACTCAATCTCAGATGATTCACCCAGTGTCTGACTATTCTCCCAGTGCCTGATGATTCACTCAGTGTCTGATGATTCACTCAGTGTCTGATGATTCACCCAGTGTCTGATGATTCTGATGATTCACTCAGTGTCTGACTATTCTCCCAGTGCCTGATGATTCACTCAGTGTCTGATGATTCACTCAGTGTCTGATGATTCACCCAGTGTCTGATGATTCTGATGATTCACTCAGTGTCAGATGATTCACTCAGTGTCTGATGATTCACCCAGTGTCTGATGATTCACTCAGTGTCTGATGATTCACTCAGTGTCTGATGATTCACCCAGTGTCAGATGATTCACCCAGTGTCAAATGATTCACCCAGTGTCTGATGATTCACCCAGTGTCAGATGATTCACCCAGTGTCTGATGATTCACTCAGTGTCTGATGATTCACCCAGTGTCAGATGATTCACCCAGTGTCAGATGATTCACCCAGTGTCTGATGATTCACCCAGTGTCTGATGATTCACTCGGTGTCTGATGATTCACCCAGTGTCTGATGATTCTGATGATTCACTCAGTGTCAGATGATTCACCCAGTGTCTGATGACTCACTCAGTGTCAGATGATTCACCCAGCGTCAGATGATTCACTCAGAGTCTGATGATTCTGATGATTCACTCAGTGTCAGGTGATTCACCCAGTGTCTGATGATTCTGATGATTCACCCAGTGTCAGATGATTCACTCAGTGTCTGATGATTCTGATGATTCACCCAGTGTCTGATAATTCACTCAGTGTCTGATGATTCACTCAGTGTCTGATGATTCACCCAGTGTCTGATGATTCACCCAGTGTCTGATGATTCACTCAGTGTCTGATGATTCACCCAGTGTCTGATGATTCACTCAGTGTCTGATGATTCACCCAGTGTCTGATGATTCACCGAGTGTCTGATGATTCACCCAGTGTCTGATGATTCACCCAGTGTCTGATGATTCACCCAGTGTCTGATGATTCACCCAGTGTCTGATGATTCACCCAGTGTCGGATGATTCACCCAATGTCTGATGATTCACTCAGTGTCTGATGATTCACTCAGTGTCTGATGATTCACCCAGTGTCTGATGATTCACCCAGTGTCAGATGATTCACTCAGTTTCAGATGATTCACTCAGTGTCTGATGATTCACTCAGTGTCTGATGATTCATTCAGTGTCAGATGATTCACTCAGTGTCTGATGATTCACTCAGTGTCTGATGATTCACTCAGTGTCTGATGATTCACTCAGTGTCTGATGATTCATCCAGTGTCTGATGATTCATCCAGTGTCTGATGATTCACTCAGTGTCTGATGATTCATCCAGTGTCTGATGATTCACCCAGTGTCAGATGATTCACTCAGTTTCTGATGATTCACTCAGTGTCTGATGATTCACTCAGTGTCTGATGATTCACCCTGTGTCTGATGATTCACTCAGTGTCTGATGATTCACCCAGTGTCAGATGATTCATCCAGTGCCTGATGATTCACCCAGTGTCTGATGATTCATCCAGTGTCTGATGATTCACTCATTTTCAGATGATTCATCCAGTGTCTGATGATTCACTCAGTGTCTGATGATTCACTCAGTGTCTGATGATTCATGTCAGATGATTCACTCAGTGTCTGATGATTCACTCAGTGTCTGATGATTCACTCAGTGTCTGATGATTCACTCAATTTCAGATGATTCACTCAGTGTCTGATGATTCACCCAGTGTCTGATGATTCACTCAGTGTCTGATGATTCACCCAGTGTCTGATGATTCACTCAGTGTCTGATGATTCACCCAGTGTCAGATGATTCACCCAGTGTCAAATGATTCACCCAGTGTCAGATGATTCACTCAGTGTCTGATGATTCACTCAGTTTCTGATGATTAATCCAGTGTCTGATGATTCACTCAGTGTCTGATGATTCACTCAGTGTCAGATGATTCATCCAGTGTCTGATGATTCACCCAGTGTCTGATGATTCACCCAGTGTCAGATGATTCACTCAGTGTCTGATGATTCATCCAGTGTCTGATGATTCACCCAGTGTCTGATGATTCACCCAGTGTCAGATGATTCACTCAGTTTCTGATGATTCACTCAGTGTCAGATGATTCACTGATTCACTCAGTGTCTGATGATTCATCCAGTGTCTGATGATTCACCCAGTGTCTGATGATTCACCCAGTGTCTGATGATTCACACAGTGTCAGATGATTCACTCAGTGTCAGATGATTCACTGATTCACTCAGTGTCTGATGATTCACTCAGTGTCTGATGATTCACCCTGTGTCTGATGATTCACTCAGTGTCTGATGATTCACTCAGTGTACCTGATGATTCACCCAGTGTCAGATGATTCATCCAGTGTCTGATGATTCACCCAGTGTCTGATGATTCATCCAGTGTCTGATGATTCACTCAGTTTCAGATGATTCATCCAGTGTCTGATGATTCACTCAGTGTCTGATGATTCACTCAGTGTCTGATGATTCACTCAGTGTCTGATGATTCATGTCAGATGATTCACTCAGTGTCTGATGATTCACTCAGTGTCTGATGATTCACTCAGTGTCTGATGATTCACTCCATTTCAGATGATTCACTCAGTGTCTGATGATTCACCCAGTGTCTGATGATTCACTCAGTGTCTGATGATTCACCCAGTGTCTGATGATTCACTCAGTGTCTGATGATTCACCCAGTGTCTGATGATTCACTCAGTGTCTGATGATTCACCCAGTGTCTGATGATTCACTCAGTGTCTGATGATTCACACAGTGTCTGATGATTCACTCAATCTCAGATGATTCACCCAGTGTCTGACTATTCTCCCAGTGCCTGATGATTCACTCAGTGTCTGATGATTCACTCAGTGTCTGATGATTCACCCAGTGTCTGATGATTCTGATGATTCACTCAGTGTCTGACTATTCTCCCAGTGCCTGATGATTCACTCAGTGTCTGATGATTCACTCAGTGTCTGATGATTCACCCAGTGTCTGATGATTCTGATGATTCACTCAGTGTCAGATGATTCACTCAGTGTCTGATGATTCACCCAGTGTCTGATGATTCACTCAGTGTCTGATGATTCACTCAGTGTCTGATGATTCACCCAGTGTCAGATGATTCACCCAGTGTCAAATGATTCACCCAGTGTCTGATGATTCACCCAGTGTCAGAAGATTCACCCAGTGTCTGATGATTCACTCAGTGTCTGATGATTCACCCAGTGTCAGATGATTCACCCAGTGTCAGATGATTCACCCAGTGTCTGATGATTCACCCAGTGTCTGATGATTCACTCGGTGTCTGATGATTCACCCAGTGTCTGATGATTTTGATGATTCACTCAGTGTCAGATGATTCACCCAGTGTCTGATGACTCACTCAGTGTCAGATGATTCAGCCAGCGTCAGATGATTCACTCAGAGTCTGATGATTCTGATGATTCACTCAGTGTCAGGTGATTCACCCAGTGTCTGATGATTCTGATGATTCACCCAGTGTCAGATGATTCACTCAGTGTCTGATGATTCTGATGATTCACCCAGTGTCTGATGATTCACTCAGTGTCTGATGATTCACCGAGTGTCTGATGATTCACCCAGTGTCTGATGATTCACCCAGTGTCTGATGATTCACCCAGTGTCTGATGATTCACCCAGTGTCTGATGATTCACCCAGTGTCGGATGATTCACCCAATGTCTGATGATTCACTCAGTGTCTGATGATTCACTCAGTGTCTGATGATTCACCCAGTGTCTGATGATTCACCCAGTGTCAGATGATCCACTCAGTTTCAGATGATTCACCCAGTGTCTGATGATTCACTCAGTGTCTGATGATTCATTCAGTGTCTGATGATTCATTCAGTGTCTGATGATTCACTCAGTGTCTGATGATTCACTCAGTGTCTGATGATTCACTCAGTGTCTGATGATTCATCCAGTGTCTGATGATTCATCCAGTGTCTGATGATTCACTCAGTGTCTGATGATTCATCCAGTGTCTGATGATTCACCCAGTGTCAGATGATTCACTCAGTTTCTGATGATTCACTCAGTGTCTGATGATTCACCCAGTGTCAGATGATTCACTCAGTTTCTGATGATTCACTCACTTTCTGATGGTTCACTCAGTTTCTGATGATTCACTCAGTGTCAGATGATTCACTCAGTGTCTGATGATTCACCCAGTGTCTGATAATTCACCCAGTGTCTGATGATTCACTCAGTGTCTGATTTTCACCCAGTGTCTCATGATTCACTCAGTGCCTGATGATTCACCCAGTGTCTGATGATTCACTCAGTGTCTGATGATTCACCCAGTGTCTGATGATTCACTCAGTGTCTGATGATTCACTCAGTGTCTGATGATTCACTCAATTTCAGATGATTCACTCAGTGTCTGATGATTCACCCAGTGTCTGATGATTCACTCAGTGTCTGATGATTCACCCAGTGTCTGATGATTCACTCAGTGTCTGATGATTCACCCAGTGTCAGATGATTCACCCAGTGTCAAATGATTCACCCAGTGTCAGATGATTCACTCAGTGTCTGATGATTCACTCAGTTTCTGATGATTAATCCAGTGTCTGATGATTCACTCAGTGTCTGATGATTCACTCAGTGTCAGATGATTCATCCAGTGTCTGATGATTCACCCAGTGTCTGATGATTCACCCAGTGTCAGATGATTCACTCAGTGTCTGATGATTCATCCAGTGTCTGATGATTCACCCAGTGTCTGATGATTCACCCAGTGTCAGATGATTCACTCAGTTTCTGATGATTCACTCAGTGTCAGATGATTCACTGATTCACTCAGTGTCTGATGATTCATCCAGTGTCTGATGATTCACCCAGTGTCTGATGATTCACCCAGTGTCTGATGATTCACACAGTGTCAGATGATTCACTCAGTGTCAGATGATTCACTGATTCACTCAGTGTCTGATGATTCACTCAGTGTCTGATGATTCACCCTGTGTCTGATGATTCACTCAGTGTCTGATGATTCACTCAGTGTACCTGATGATTCACCCAGTGTCAGATGATTCATCCAGTGTCTGATGATTCACCCAGTGTCTGATGATTCATCCAGTGTCTGATGATTCACTCAGTTTCAGATGATTCATCCAGTGTCTGATGATTCACTCAGTGTCTGATGATTCACTCAGTGTCTGATGATTCACTCAGTGTCTGATGATTCATGTCAGATGATTCACTCAGTGTCTGATGATTCACTCAGTGTCTGATGATTCACTCAGTGTCTGATGATTCACTCAATTTCAGATGATTCATCCAGTGTCTGATGATTCACTCAGTGTCTGATGATTCACTCAGTGTCTGATGATTCACTCAATTTCAGATGATTCATCCAGTGTCTGATGATTCACTCAGTTTCAGATGATTCATCCAGTGTCTGATGATTCACTCAGTGTCTGATGATTCACTCAGTGTCTGATGATTCATGTCAGATGATTCACTCAGTGTCTGATGATTCACTCAGTGTCTGATGATTCACCCAGTGTCAGATGATTCATCCAGTGTCTGATGATTCACCCAGTGTCTGATGATTCATCCAGTGTCTGATGATTCACTCAGTTTCAGATGATTCATCCAGTGTCTGATGATTCACTCAGTGTCTGATGATTCACTCAGTGTCTGATGATTCACTCAGTGTCTGATGATTCATGTCAGATGATTCACTCAGTGTCTGATGATTCACTCAGTGTCTGATGATTCACCCAGTGTCTGATGATTCACTCAGTGTCTGATGATTCACCCAGTGTCTGATGATTCACTCAGTGTCTGATGATTCACCCAGTGTCTGATGATTCACTCAGTGTCTGATGATTCACCCAGTGTCTGATGATTCACTCAGTGTCTGATGATTCACACAGTGTCTGATGATTCACTCAATCTCAGATGATTCACCCAGTGTCTGACTATTCTCCCAGTGCCTGATGATTCACTCAGTGTCTGATGATTCACTCAGTGTCTGATGATTCACCCAGTGTCTGATGATTCTGATGATTCACTCAGTGTCTGACTATTCTCCCAGTGCCTGATGATTCACTCAGTGTCTGATGATTCACTCAGTGTCTGATGATTCACCCAGTGTCTGATGATTCTGATGATTCACTCAGTGTCAGATGATTCACTCAGTGTCTGATGATTCACCCAGTGTCTGATGATTCACTCAGTGTCTGATGATTCACTCAGTGTCTGATGATTCACCCAGTGTCAGATGATTCACCCAGTGTCAAATGATTCACCCAGTGTCTGATGATTCACCCAGTGTCAGATGATTCACCCAGTGTCTGATGATTCACTCAGTGTCTGATGATTCACCCAGTGTCAGATGATTCACCCAGTGTCAGATGATTCACCCAGTGTCTGATGATTCACCCAGTGTCTGATGATTCACTCGGTGTCTGATGATTCACCCAGTGTCTGATGATTCTGATGATTCACTCAGTGTCAGATGATTCACCCAGTGTCTGATGACTCACTCAGTGTCAGATGATTCACCCAGCGTCAGATGATTCACTCAGAGTCTGATGATTCTGATGATTCACTCAGTGTCAGGTGATTCACCCAGTGTCTGATGATTCTGATGATTCACCCAGTGTCAGATGATTCACTCAGTGTCTGATGATTCTGATGATTCACCCAGTGTCTGATAATTCACTCAGTGTCTGATGATTCACTCAGTGTCTGATGATTCACCCAGTGTCTGATGATTCACCCAGTGTCTGATGATTCACTCAGTGTCTGATGATTCACCCAGTGTCTGATGATTCACTCAGTGTCTGATGATTCACCCAGTGTCTGATGATTCACCGAGTGTCTGATGATTCACCCAGTGTCTGATGATTCACCCAGTGTCTGATGATTCACCCAGTGTCTGATGATTCACCCAGTGTCTGATGATTCACCCAGTGTCGGATGATTCACCCAATGTCTGATGATTCACTCAGTGTCTGATGATTCACTCAGTGTCTGATGATTCACCCAGTGTCTGATGATTCACCCAGTGTCAGATGATTCACTCAGTTTCAGATGATTCACTCAGTGTCTGATGATTCACTCAGTGTCTGATGATTCATTCAGTGTCAGATGATTCACTCAGTGTCTGATGATTCACTCAGTGTCTGATGATTCACTCAGTGTCTGATGATTCACTCAGTGTCTGATGATTCATCCAGTGTCTGATGATTCATCCAGTGTCTGATGATTCACTCAGTGTCTGATGATTCATCCAGTGTCTGATGATTCACCCAGTGTCAGATGATTCACTCAGTTTCTGATGATTCACTCAGTGTCTGATGATTCACTCAGTGTCTGATGATTCACCCTGTGTCTGATGATTCACTCAGTGTCTGATGATTCACCCAGTGTCAGATGATTCATCCAGTGCCTGATGATTCACCCAGTGTCTGATGATTCATCCAGTGTCTGATGATTCACTCATTTTCAGATGATTCATCCAGTGTCTGATGATTCACTCAGTGTCTGATGATTCACTCAGTGTCTGATGATTCATGTCAGATGATTCACTCAGTGTCTGATGATTCACTCAGTGTCTGATGATTCACTCAGTGTCTGATGATTCACTCAATTTCAGATGATTCACTCAGTGTCTGATGATTCACCCAGTGTCTGATGATTCACTCAGTGTCTGATGATTCACCCAGTGTCTGATGATTCACTCAGTGTCTGATGATTCACCCAGTGTCAGATGATTCACCCAGTGTCAAATGATTCACCCAGTGTCAGATGATTCACTCAGTGTCTGATGATTCACTCAGTTTCTGATGATTAATCCAGTGTCTGATGATTCACTCAGTGTCTGATGATTCACTCAGTGTCAGATGATTCATCCAGTGTCTGATGATTCACCCAGTGTCTGATGATTCACCCAGTGTCAGATGATTCACTCAGTGTCTGATGATTCATCCAGTGTCTGATGATTCACCCAGTGTCTGATGATTCACCCAGTGTCAGATGATTCACTCAGTTTCTGATGATTCACTCAGTGTCAGATGATTCACTGATTCACTCAGTGTCTGATGATTCATCCAGTGTCTGATGATTCACCCAGTGTCTGATGATTCACCCAGTGTCTGATGATTCACACAGTGTCAGATGATTCACTCAGTGTCAGATGATTCACTGATTCACTCAGTGTCTGATGATTCACTCAGTGTCTGATGATTCACCCTGTGTCTGATGATTCACTCAGTGTCTGATGATTCACTCAGTGTACCTGATGATTCACCCAGTGTCAGATGATTCATCCAGTGTCTGATGATTCACCCAGTGTCTGATGATTCATCCAGTGTCTGATGATTCACTCAGTTTCAGATGATTCATCCAGTGTCTGATGATTCACTCAGTGTCTGATGATTCACTCAGTGTCTGATGATTCACTCAGTGTCTGATGATTCATGTCAGATGATTCACTCAGTGTCTGATGATTCACTCAGTGTCTGATGATTCACTCAGTGTCTGATGATTCACTCCATTTCAGATGATTCACTCAGTGTCTGATGATTCACCCAGTGTCTGATGATTCACTCAGTGTCTGATGATTCACCCAGTGTCTGATGATTCACTCAGTGTCTGATGATTCACCCAGTGTCTGATGATTCACTCAGTGTCTGATGATTCACCCAGTGTCTGATGATTCACTCAGTGTCTGATGATTCACACAGTGTCTGATGATTCACTCAATCTCAGATGATTCACCCAGTGTCTGACTATTCTCCCAGTGCCTGATGATTCACTCAGTGTCTGATGATTCACTCAGTGTCTGATGATTCACCCAGTGTCTGATGATTCTGATGATTCACTCAGTGTCTGACTATTCTCCCAGTGCCTGATGATTCACTCAGTGTCTGATGATTCACTCAGTGTCTGATGATTCACCCAGTGTCTGATGATTCTGATGATTCACTCAGTGTCAGATGATTCACTCAGTGTCTGATGATTCACCCAGTGTCTGATGATTCACTCAGTGTCTGATGATTCACTCAGTGTCTGATGATTCACCCAGTGTCAGATGATTCACCCAGTGTCAAATGATTCACCCAGTGTCTGATGATTCACCCAGTGTCAGAAGATTCACCCAGTGTCTGATGATTCACTCAGTGTCTGATGATTCACCCAGTGTCAGATGATTCACCCAGTGTCAGATGATTCACCCAGTGTCTGATGATTCACCCAGTGTCTGATGATTCACTCGGTGTCTGATGATTCACCCAGTGTCTGATGATTTTGATGATTCACTCAGTGTCAGATGATTCACCCAGTGTCTGATGACTCACTCAGTGTCAGATGATTCAGCCAGCGTCAGATGATTCACTCAGAGTCTGATGATTCTGATGATTCACTCAGTGTCAGGTGATTCACCCAGTGTCTGATGATTCTGATGATTCACCCAGTGTCAGATGATTCACTCAGTGTCTGATGATTCTGATGATTCACCCAGTGTCTGATGATTCACTCAGTGTCTGATGATTCACCGAGTGTCTGATGATTCACCCAGTGTCTGATGATTCACCCAGTGTCTGATGATTCACCCAGTGTCTGATGATTCACCCAGTGTCTGATGATTCACCCAGTGTCGGATGATTCACCCAATGTCTGATGATTCACTCAGTGTCTGATGATTCACTCAGTGTCTGATGATTCACCCAGTGTCTGATGATTCACCCAGTGTCAGATGATCCACTCAGTTTCAGATGATTCACCCAGTGTCTGATGATTCACTCAGTGTCTGATGATTCATTCAGTGTCTGATGATTCATTCAGTGTCTGATGATTCACTCAGTGTCTGATGATTCACTCAGTGTCTGATGATTCACTCAGTGTCTGATGATTCATCCAGTGTCTGATGATTCATCCAGTGTCTGATGATTCACTCAGTGTCTGATGATTCATCCAGTGTCTGATGATTCACCCAGTGTCAGATGATTCACTCAGTTTCTGATGATTCACTCAGTGTCTGATGATTCACCCAGTGTCAGATGATTCACTCAGTTTCTGATGATTCACTCACTTTCTGATGGTTCACTCAGTTTCTGATGATTCACTCAGTGTCAGATGATTCACTCAGTGTCTGATGATTCACCCAGTGTCTGATAATTCACCCAGTGTCTGATGATTCACTCAGTGTCTGATTTTCACCCAGTGTCTCATGATTCACTCAGTGCCTGATGATTCACCCAGTGTCTGATGATTCACTCAGTGTCTGATGATTCACTCAGTGTCAGATGATTCACTCAGTTTCTGATGATTCACTCAGTGTCAGATGATTCACTCAGTGTCAGATGATTCACTCAGTGTCTAATGATTCAGTCAGTGTCTGATGATTCACCCAGTGTCTGATGATTCACCCAGTGTCAGATGATTCACTCAGTGTCAGATGATTCACTCAGTGTCTGATGATTCACTCAGTTTCTGATGATTCATCCAGTGTCTGATGATTCACTCAGTGTCTGATGATTCACTCAGTGTCAGATGATTCACTCAGAGTCTGATGATTCATCCAGTGTCTGATGATTCACCCAGTGTCTGATGATTCACTCAGTGTCTGATGATTCATCCAGTGTCTGATGATTCACCCAGTGTCTGATGATTCACCCAGTGTCAGATGATTCACTCAGTTTCTGATGATTCACTCAGTGTCAGATGATTCACTGATTCACTCAGTGTCTGATGATTCATCCAGAGTCTGATGATTCACCCAGTGTCTGATGATTCACCCAGTGTCTGATGATTCACACAGTGTCAGATGATTCACTCAGTGTCAGATGATTCACTGATTCACTCAGTGTCTGATGATTCACTCAGTGTCTGATGATTCACCCAGTGTCTGATGATTCATCCAGTGTTGATGATTTACTCAGTTTCAGATGATTCATCCAGTGTCTGATGATTCACTCAGTGTCTGATGATTCACCCTGTGTCTGATGATTCACTCAGTGTCTGATGATTCACTCAGTGTCTGATGATTCACCCAGTGTCTGATGATTCACCCAGTGTCAGATGATTCATCCAGTGTCTGATGATTCACCCAGTGTCTGATGATTCATCCAGTGTCTGATGATTTACTCAGTTTCAGATGATTCATCCAGTGTCTGATGATTCACTCAGTGTCTGATGATTCACTCAGTGTCTGATGATTCATGTCAGATGATTCACTCAGTGTCTGATGATTCACTCAGTATCTGATGATTCACTCAATTTCCGATGATTCACTCAGTGTCTGATGATTCACCCAGTGTCTGATGATTCACTCAGTGTCTGATGATTCACCCAGTGTCTGATGATTCACTCAGTGTCTGATGATTCACACAGTGCCTGATGATTCACTCAATCTCAGATGATTCACCCAGTGTCTGACTATTCTCCCAGTGCCTGATGATTCACTCAGTGTCTGATGATTCACTCAGTGTCTGATGATTCACCCAGTGTCTGATGATTCTGATGATTCACTCAGTGTCTGACTATTCTCACAGTGCCTGATGATTCACTCAGTGTCAGATGATTCACCCAGTGTCAGATGATTCACTCAGAGTCTGATGATTCTGATGATTCACTCAGTGTCTGATGATTCACCCAGTGTCAGATGATTCACCCAGTGTCTGATGATTCACCTAGTGTCTGATGATTCACTCAGTGTCAGATGATTCACCCAGTGTCAGATGATTCACCCAGTGTCTGATGATTCACCCAGTGTCTGATGATTCACTCGGTGTCTGATGATTCACACAGTGTCTGATGATTCTGATGATTCACTCAGTGTCAGATGATTCACCCAGTGTCTGATGACTCACTCAGTGTCAGATGATTCACCCAGCGTCAGGTGATTCACCCAGTGTCTGATGATTCACCCAGTGTCTGATGATTCACCCAGTGTCAGATGATTTACCCAGTGTCAGATGATTCACCCAGTGTCTGATGATTCACCCAGTGTCAGATGATTCACTCAGTGTCTGATGATTCACTCAGTGTCTGATGATTCACCCAGTGTCAGATGATTCACCCAGTGTCAGATGATTCACCCAGTGTCTGATGATTCACTCGGTGTCTGATGATTCACCCAGTGTCTGATGATTCTGATGATTCACTCAGTGTCAGATGATTCACCCAGTGTCTGATGACTCACTCAGTGTCAGATGATTCACCCAGCGTCAGATGATTCACTCAGTGTCTGATGATTCTGATGATTCACTCAGTGTCTGATGATTCACCCAGTGTCAGATGATTCACCCAGTGTCTGATGATTCACCTAGTGTCTGATGATTCACTCAGTGTCAGATGATTCACCCAGTGTCAGATGATTCACCCAGTGTCTGATGATTCACCCAGTGTCTGATGATTCACTCGGTGTCTGATGATTCACACAGTGTCTGATGATTCTGATGATTCACTCAGTGTCAGATGATTCACCCAGTGTCTGATGACTCACTCAGTGTCAGATGATTCACCCAGCGTCAGGTGATTCACCCAGTGTCTGATGATTCACCCAGTGTCTGATGATTCACCCAGTGTCAGATGATTTACCCAGTGTCAGATGATTCACCCAGTGTCTGATGATTCACCCAGTGTCAGATGATTCACTCAGTGTCTGATGATTCACTCAGTGTCTGATGATTCACCCAGTGTCAGATGATTCACCCAGTGTCAGATGATTTACCCAGTGTCTGATGATTCACTCGGTGTCTGATGATTCACCCAGTGTCTGATGATTCTGATGATTCACTCAGTGTCAGATGATTCACCCAGTGTCTGATGACTCACTCAGTGTCAGATGATTCACCCAGCGTCAGATGATTCACTCAGTGTCTGATGATTCTGATGATTAACTCAGTGTCAGATGATTCACCCAGTGTCAGATGATTCACTCAGAGTCTGATGATTCTGATGATTCACTCAGTGTCAGATGATTCACCCAGTGTCTGATGATTCTGATGATTCACCCAGTGTCAGATGATTCACTCAGTGTCTGATGATTCTGATGATTCACCCAGTGTCTGATGATTCACCCAGTGTCTGATGATTCACCCAGTGTCTGATGATTCACCCAGTGTCAGATGATTCACTCAGTGTCTGATGATTCACTCAGTGTCTGATGATTCACCCAGTGTCTGATGATTCACCCAGTGTCTGATGATTCACTCAGTGTCTGATGATTCACCCAGTGTCTGATGATTCACTCAGCGTCTGATGATTCACCCAGTGTCTGATGATTCACCCAGTGTCTGATGATTCACTCAGTGTCTGATGATTCACTCAGTGTCTGATGATTCACCCAGTGTCTGATGATTCACCCAGTGTCTGATGATTCACCCAGTGTCTGATGATTCACTCAGTGTCTGATGATTCACCCAGTCTCTGATGATTCACCCAGTGTTGGATGATTCACCCAGTGTCGGATGATTCACCCAATGTCTGATGATTCACTCAGTGTCTGATGATTCACTCAGTGTCTGATGATTCACCCAGTGTCAGATGATTCACTCAGTGTCAGATGATTCACCCAGTGTCTGATGATTCACTCAGTGTCTGATGATTCACCCAATGTCTGATGATTCATTCAGTGTCTGATGATTCACTCAGTGTCTGATGATTCTGATGATTCACCCAGTGTCCGATGATTCACGCAGTGTCCGATGATTCACTCAGTGTCTGATGATTCACCCAGTGTCTGATGATTCACTCAGTGTCTGATGATTCACCCAGTGTCTGATGATTCACTCAGTGTCTGATGATTCACCCAGTGTCTGATGATTCACTACGTGTCTGATGATTCACTCAGTGTCTGATGATTCACCCAGTGTCTGATGATTCACCCAGTGTCTGATGATTCACTCAGTGTCTGATGATTCACTCAGTGTCTGATGATTCACACAGTGTCTGATGATTCACTCAGTGTCTGATGATTCACCCAGTGTCTGATGATTCACCGAGTGTCTGATGATTCACCCAGTGTCTGATGATTCACTCAGTGTCTGATGATTCACTCAGTGTCTGATGATTCACCCAGTGTCTGATGATTCACTCAGTGTCTGATGATTCACCCAGTGTCTGATGATTCACTCGGTGTCTGATGATTCACCCAGTGTCTGATGATTCACCCAGTGTCTGATGATTCACTCGGTGTCTGATGATTCACCCAGTGTCTGATGATTCTGATGATTCACTCAGTGTCTGATGATTCACCCAGTGTCTGATGATTCACCGAGTGTCTGATGATTCACCCAGTGTCTGATGATTCACTCAGTGTCTGATGATTCACTCAGTGTCTGATGATTCACCCAGTGTCTGATGATTCACTCAGTGTCTGATGATTCACCCAGTGTCTGATGATTCACTCGGTGTCTGATGATTCACCCAGTGTCTGATGATTCACCCAGTGTCTGATGATTCACTCGGTGTCTGATGATTCACCCAGTGTCTGATGATTCTGATGATTCACTCAGTGTCAGATGATTCACCCAGTGTCTGATGACTCACTCAGTGTCAGATGATTCACCCAGCGTCAGATGATTCACTCAGTGTCTGATGATTCTGATGATTAACTCAGTGTCAGATGATTCACCCAGTGTCAGATGATTCACTCAGAGTCTGATGATTCTGATGATTCACTCAGTGTCAGATGATTCACCCAGTGTCTGATGATTCTGATGATTCACCCAGTGTCAGATGATTCACTCAGTGTCTGATGATTCTGATGATTCACCCAGTGTCTGATGATTCACCCAGTGTCTGATGATTCACCCAGTGTCTGATGATTCACCCAGTGTCAGATGATTCACTCAGTGTCTGATGATTCACTCAGTGTCTGATGATTCACCCAGTGTCTGATGATTCACCCAGTGTCTGATGATTCACTCAGTGTCTGATGATTCACCCAGTGTCTGATGATTTACTCAGTGTCTGATGATTCACCCAGTGTCTGATGATTCACCGAGTGTCTGATGATTCACCCAGTGTCTGATGATTCACTCAGTGTCTGATGATTCACCCAGTGTCTGATGATTCACCCAATGTCTGATGATTCACCCAGTGTCTGATGATTCACTCAGTGTCTGATGATTCACCCAGTGTCTGATGATTCACCCAGTGTCGGATGATTCACCCAATGTCTGATGATTCACTCAGTGTCTGATGATTCACTCAGTGTCTGATGATTCACCCAGTGTCTGATGATTCACCCAGTGTCAGATGATTCACTCAGTTTCAGATGATTCACCCAGTGTCTGATGATTCACTCAGTGTCTGATGATTCACTCAGTGTCAGATGATTCACTCAGTGTCTGATGATTCACTCAGTGTCTGATGATTCACTCAGTGTCTGATGATTCATCCAGTGTCTGATGATTCACCCAGTGTCAGATGATTCACTCAGTTTCTGATGATTCACTCAGTGTCTGATGATTCACCCAGTGTCAGATGATTCACTCAGTTTCAGATGATTCACCCAGTGTCTGATGATTCACTCAGTGTCTGATGATTCACTCAGTGTCAGATGATTCACTCAGTGTCTGATGATTCACTCAGTGTCTGATGATTCATCCAGTGTCTGATGATTCACTCAGTGTCTGATGATTCACTCAGTGTCTGATGATTCATCCAGTGTCTGATGATTCACCCAGTGTCAGATGATTCACTCAGTTTCTGATGATTCACTCAGTGTCTGATGATTCACCCAGTGTCAGATGATTCACTCAGTTTCAGATGATTCACCCAGTGTCTGATGATTCACTCAGTGTCTGATGATTCACTCAGTGTCAGATGATTCACTCAGTGTCTGATGATTCACTCAGTGTCTGATGATTCACTCAGTGTCTGATTTTCACCCAGTGTCTGATGATTCACTCAGTGTCTGATGATTCACTCAGTGTCTGATGATTCATCCAGTGTCTGATGATTCACCCAGTGTCAGATGATTCACTCAGTTTCTGATGATTCACTCAGTGTCTGATGATTCACCCAGTGTCAGATGATTCACTCAGTTTCTGATGATTCACTCAGTTTCTGATGGTTCACTCAGTTTCTGATGATTCATCCAGTGTCTGATGATTCACCCAGTGTCAGATGATTCACTCAGTTTCTGATGATTCACTCAGTGTCAGATGATTCACGATTCACTCAGTGTCTGATGATTCATCCAGTGTCTGATGATTCACCCAGTGTCTGATGATTCACCCAGTGTCTGATGATTCACACAGTGTCAGATGATTCACTCAGTGTCAGATGATTCACTGATTCACTCAGTGTCTGATGATTCACTCAGTGTCTGATGATTCACTCAGTGTCTGATGATTCATCCAGTGTCTGATGATTCATCCAGTGTCTGATGATTCACTCAGTTTCAGATGATTCATCCAGTGTCTGATGATTCACTCAGTGTCTGATGATTCACTCAGTGTCTGATGATTCACTCAGTGTCTGATGATTCATGTCAGATGATTCACTCAGTGTCTGATGATTCACTCAGTGTCTGATGATTCACTCAGTATCTGATGATTCACTCAATTTCAGATGATTCACTCAGTGTCTGATGATTCACCCAGTGTCTGATGATTCACTCAGTGTCTGATGATTCACCCAGTGTCTGATGATTCACTCAATCTCAGATGATTCACCCAGTGTCTGACTATTCTCCCAGTGCCTGATGATTCACTCAGTGTCTGATGATTCACTCAGTGTCTGATGATTCACCCAGTGTCTGATGATTCTGATGATTCACTCAGTGTCTGACTATTCTCACAGTGCCTGATGATTCACTCAGTGTCAGATGATTCACCCAGTGTCAGATGATTCACTCAGAGTCTGATGATTCTGATGATTCACTCAGTGTCAGATGATTCACTCAGTGTCTGATGATTCACCCAGTGTCAGATGATTCACCCAGTGTCTGATGATTCACCCAGTGTCAGATGATTCATTCAGTGTCTGATGATTCACCCAGTGTCAGATGATTCACCCAGTGTCAGATGATTCACTCGGTGTCTAATGATTCACCCAGTGTCTGATGATTCTGATGATTCACTCAGTGTCAGATGATTCACCCAGTGTCTGATGACTCACTCAGTGTCAGATGATTCACCCAGCGTCAGATGATTCACTCAGTGTCTGATGATTCACCCAGTGTCTGATGATTCACCCAGTGTCTGATGATTCACTCAGTGTCTGATGATTCACCCAGTGTCAGATGATTCACCCAGTGTCTGATGATTCACCCAGTGTCAGATGATTCACTCAGTGTCTGATGATTCACTCAGTGTCTGATGATTCACCCAGTGTCAGATGATTCACCCAGTGTCAGATGATTCACCCAGTGTCTGATGATTCACCCAGTGTCTGATGATTCACTCGGTGTCTGATGATTCACCCAGTGTCTGATGATTCTGATGATTCACTCAGTGTCAGATGATTCACCCAGTGTCTGATGACTCACTCAGTGTCAGATGATTCACCCAGCGTCAGATGATTCACTCAGTGTCTGATGATTCTGATGATTAACTCAGTGTCAGATGATTCACCCAGTGTCAGATGATTCACTCAGAGTCTGATGATTCTGATGATTCACTCAGTGTCAGATGATTCACCCAGTGTCTGATGATTCTGATGATTCACCCAGTGTCAGATGATTCACTCAGTGTCTGATGATTCTGATGATTCACCCAGTGTCTGATGATTCACCCAGTGTCTGATGATTCACCCAGTGTCTGATGATTCACCCAGTGTCAGATGATTCACTCAGTGTCTGATGATTCACCCAGTGTCTGATGATTCACCCAGTGTCTGATGATTCACTCAGTGTCTGATGATTCACCCAGTGTCTGATGATTCACTCAGTGTCTGATGATTCACCCAGTGTCTGATGATTCACCGAGTGTCTGATGATTCACCCAGTGTCTGATGATTCACTCAGTGTCTGATGATTCACTCAGTGTCTGATGATTCACCCAGTGTCTGATGATTCACCCAGTGTCTGATGATTCACTCAGTGTCTGATGATTCACCCAGTGTCTGATGATTCACCCAGTGTTGGATGATTCACCCAGTGTCGGATGATTCACCCAATGTCTGATGATTCACTCAGTGTCTGATGATTCACTCAGTGTCTGATGATTCACTCAGTGTCTGATGATTCACCCAGTGTCAGATGATTCACTCAGTGTCAGATGATTCACCCAGTGTCTGATGATTCACTCAGTGTCTGATGATTCACCCAATGTCTGATGATTCACTCAGTGTCTGATGATTCACTCAGTGTCTGATGATTCTGATGATTCACCCAGTGTCCGATGATTCACGCAGTGTCAGATGATTCACTCAGTGTCTGATGATTCACCCAGTGTCAGATGATTCACTCAGTGTCTGATGATTCACTCAGTGTCTGATGATTCACTCAGTGTCAGATGATTCACTCAGTGTCTGATGATTCACTCAGTGTCAGATGATTCACCCAGTGTCAGATGATTCACCCAGTGTCAGATGATTCACCCAGTGTCTGATGATTCACTCAGTGTCAGATGATTCACCCAGTGTCTGATGATTCACCCAGTGTCTGAGGATTCACTCAGTGTCAGATGATTCACCCAGTGTCTGATGATTCAATCAGTGTCTGATGATTCACCCAGTGTCAGATGATTCACCCAGTGTCAGATGATTCACTCAGTGTCTGATGATTCACTCAGTGTCTGATGATTCTGATGATTCACTCAGTGTCTGATGATTCACCCAGTGTCAGATGATTCACTCAGTGTCTAATGATTCACTCAGTGTCTGATGATTCACTCAGTGTCTGATGATTCACTCAGTATCTGATGATTCACCCAGTGTCTGATGATTCACTCAGTGTCTGATGATTCTGATGATTCACCCAGTGTCTGATGATGCACACAGTGTCAGATGATTCACTCAGTGTCAGATGATTCGCCCAGTGTCTGATGATTCACTCCGTGTCTGATGATTCACTCAGTGTCTGATAATTCACTCAGTGTCTGATGATTCACCCAGTGTCTGATGATGCACCCAGTGTCAGATGATTCACTCAGTGTCAGATGATTCACCCAGTGTCTGATGATTCACTCAGTGTCTGATGATTCACCCAGTGTCAGATGATTCACTCAGTGTCTGATGATTCACTCAGTGTCAGGTGATTCACCCAGTGTCTGATGATTCACCCAGTGTCTGATGATTCACTCAGTCACTCAGTGTCTGATGATTCACCCAGTGACTGATGATTCACCCAGTGCCTGATGATTCACCCAGTGTCTGATGATTCACTCAGTGTCTGATGATTCACCCAGTGTCTGATGATTCACCCAGTGTCTGATGATTCACCCAGTGTCTGATGATTCACTCAGTGTCTGATGATTCACCCAGTGTCTGATGATTCACCCAGTGTCTGATGATTCACCCAGTGTCGGATGATTCACCCAATGTCTGATGATTCACTCAGTGTCTGATGATTCACTCAGTGTCTGATGATTCACCCAGTGTCAGATGATTCACTCAGTGTCAGATGATTCACCCAGTATCTGATGATTCACTCAGTGTCTGATGATTCACCCAATGTCTGATGATTCACTCAGTGTCTGATGATTCACTCAGTGTCTGATGATTCTGATGATTCACCCAGTGTCCGATGATTCACCCAGTGTCAGATGATTCACCCAGTGTCTGATGATTCACTCAGTGTCAGATGATTCACTCAGTGTCTGATGATTCACTCAGTGTCAGATGATTCACTCAGTGTCAGATGATTCACCCAGTGTCAGATGATTCACCCAGTGTCAGATGATTCACCCAGTGTCTGATGATTCACTCAGTGTCAGATGATTCACCCAGTGTCTGATGATTCACCCAGTGTCTGAGGATTCACTCAGTGTCAGATGATTCACCCAGTGTCTGATGATTCAATCAGTGTCTGATGATTCACCCAGTGTCAGATGATTCACCCAGTGTCAGATGATTCACTCAGTGTCAGATGATTCACTCAGTGTCTGATGATTCACCCAGTGTCAGATGATTCACCCAGTGTCAGATGATTCACTCAGTGTCAGATGATTCACTCAGTGTCTGATGATTCACTCAGTGTCTGATGATTCTGATGATTCACTCAGTGTCTGATGATTCACTCAGTGTCAGATGATTCACCCAGTGTCTGATGATTCACTCAGTGTCTAATGATTCACTCAGTGTCTGATGATTCACCCAGTGTCTGATGATTCACTCAGTATCTGATGATTCACCCAGTGTCTGATGATTCACTCAGTGTCTGATGATTCTGATGATTCACCCAGTGTCTGATGATGCACCCAGTGTCAGATGATTCACTCAGTGTCAGATGATTCACCCAGTGTCTGATGATTCACTCAGTGTCTGATGATACACCCAGTGTCAGATGATTCACTCAGTGTCTGATGATTCACTCAGTGTCAGGTGATTCACCCAGTGTCTGATGATTCACCCAGTGTCTGATGATTCACTCAGTCACTCAGTGTCTGATGATTCACCCAGTGACTGATGATTCACTCAGTGTCTGATGATTCACTCAGTGTCTGATGATTCACCCAGTGACTGATGATTCACACAGTGTCTGATGATTCACCCAGTGTCTGATGATTCACCCAGTGTCTGATGATTCACTCAGTGTCTGATGATTCACTCAGTGTCTGATGATTCACTCAGTGTCTGATGATTCACCCAGTGTCGGATGATTCACCCAATGCCTGATGATTCACCCAGTGTCTGATGATTCACGCAGTGTCAGATGATTCACCAAGTGTCAGATGATTCACCCAGTGTCAGATGATTCACCCAGTGTCAGATGATTCACCCAGTGTCTGATGATTCACTCAGTGTCAGATGATTCATTCAGTGTCTAATAATTCACCCAGTGTCTGATGATTCACCCTGTGCCTGATGATTCACCCTGTGCCTGATGATTCACTCAGTTTCTGATGATTCATCCAGTGTCTGATGACTCACCCTGTGCCTGATGATTCACTCAGTGTCTGATGATTCATCCAGTGTCTGATGATTCACTCAGTTTCTGATGATTCACCCAGTGTCTGATGATTCACCCTGTGCCTGATGATTCACTCAGTGTCTGATGATTCATCCAGTGTCTGATGATTCACTCAGTTTCTGATGATTCACCCAGTGTCTGATGATTCACTCATTGTCTGATGATTCACTCAGTGTCTGATGATTCACCCTGTGCCTGATGATTCACTCAGTGTCTGATGATTCATCCAGTGTCTGATGATTCACTCAGTTTCTGATCATTCACTCAGTGTCTGATGATTCACTCAGTGTCTGATGATTCACTCAGTTTCTGATGATTCACCCAGTGTCTGATGATTCACCCAGTGTCTGATGATTCACTTAGTTTCAGATGATTCACTCAGTTTCAGATGATTCATTCAGTGTCTGATGATTCACTCAGTGTCTGATGATTCATCCAGTGTCAGAAGATTCACTCAGCGCCTGATAATTCACCCAGTGTCTGATGATTCACTCAATCTCAGATGATTCACCCAGTGTCTGACGATTCTCCCAGTGCCTGATGATTCACTCAGTGTCTGATGATTCACCCAGTGTCTGACGATTCACTCAGTGTCAGATGATTCACTCAGTGTCTGATGATTCACTCAGTGTCAGATAATTCACTCAGTGTCTGATGATTCACCCAGTGTCTGATGATTCACTCCGTGTCTGATGATTCACTCAGTGTCTGATGATTCACTCAGTGTCAGATGATTCACTCAGTGTCTGATGATTCGCCCAGTGTCTGATGATTCACTCAGTGTCTGATGATTCACTCAGTGTCTGATGATTCTGATGATTCACTCAGTGTCCGATGATTCACCCAGTGTCTGATGATTCACCCAGTGTCAGATGATTCACCCAGTGTCAGATGATTCACCCAGTGTCTGATGATTCACTCAGTGTCTGATGATTCACTCAGTGTCTGATAATTCACTCAGTGTCAGATGATTCACCCAGTGTCTGAAGATTCACTCAGTGTCTGATGATTCACCCAGTGTCTGATGATTCACTCAGTGTCAGATGATTCACTCAGTGTCTGATGATTCACTCAGTGTCAGATGATTCACTCAGTGTCTGATGATTCACCCAGTGTCTGATGATTCACTCAGTGTCTGATGATTCACTCAGTGTCTGATGATTCTGATGATTCACTCAGTGTCCGATGATTCACCCAGTGTCAGATGATTCACCCAGTGTCAGATGATTCACCCAGTGTCAGATGATTCACCCAGTGTCTGATGATTCACTCAGTGTCTGATGATTCACTCAGTGTCTGATGATTCACTCAGTGTCTGATGATTCTGATTATTCACTCAGTGTCTGATGATTCACCCAGTGTCTGATGATTCCCCCAGTGTCTGATGATTCTATCAGTGCCTGATGATTCTCTCAGTGTCTGATGATTCACCCAGTGTCAGATGATTCACTCAGTGTCAGATGATTCACCCAGTGTCTGATGATTCACCCAGTGTCTGATGATTCACCCAGTGTCTGATGATTCACCCAGTGTCAGATGATTCACCCAGTGTCTGATGATTCACCCAGTGTCTGATGATTCACCCAGTGTCTGATGATTCACTCAGTGTCAGATGATTCACCCAGTGTCTGATGATTCACCCAGTGTCTGATGATTCACTCAGTGTCAGATGATTCACCCAGTGTCAGATGATTCACCCAGTGTCAGATGATTCACTCAGTGTCTGATGATTCACCCAGTGTCAGATGATTCACCCAGTGTCAGATGATTCACCCAGTGTCAGATGATTCACTCAGTGTCTGATGATTCTGATGATTCACCCAGTGTCTGATGATTCACTCAGTGTCTGATGATTCTGATGATTCACCCAGTGTCTGATGATTCACTCAGTGTCTGATGATTCTGATGTTTCACCCAGTGTCTGATGATTCTGATGATTCACCCAGTGTCTGATGATTCACTCAGTGTCTGATGATTCTGATGATTCACTCAGTGTCTGATGATTCACTCAGTGTCTGATGATTCTGATGATTCACCCAGTGTCTGATGATTCACTCAGTGTCTGATGATTCTGATGATTCACCCAATGTCTGATGATTCACCCAGTGTCAGATGATTCACTCAGTGTCTGATGATTCACTCAGTGTCAGATGATTCACTCAGTGTCTGATGATTCACCCAGTGTCTGATGATTCACTCAGTGTCTGATGATTCACCCAGTGTCTGATGATTCACTCAGTGTCTGATGATACACCCAAAGTCTGATGATTCACTCAGTGTCTGATGATTCACTCAGTGTCTGATGATTCACTCAGTGTCTGATGATTCACCCAGTGTCTGATAATTTACTCAGTGTCTGATGATTCACTCAGCGTCTGATGATTCACTCAGTGTCAGATGATTCACTCAGTGTCAGATGATTCACCCAATGTCAGATGATTCACCCAGTGTCAGATGATTCACTCAGTGTCAGATGATTCACTCAGTGTCAGATGATTCACCCAATGTCAGATGATTCACCCAGTGTCAGATGATTCACCCAGTGTCAGATGATTCACCCAGTGTCTGATGTGTTCACCCAATGTCAGATGATTCACTCAGTGTCTGATGATTCACCCAGTGTCTGATGATTCACCCAGTGCCTGATGATTCACCCAGTGTCTGATGATTCACTCAGTGTCTGATGATTCACCCAGTGTCAGATGATTCACCCAGTGTCTGATGATTCACCCAGTGTCTGATGATTCACTCAGTCTCTGATGATTCACTCAGTGTGTGATGATTCACTCAGTGTCAGATGATTCACTCAGTGTCTGTTGATTCACTCAGTGTCTGATGATTCACTCAGTGTCTGATGATCCACCCAGTGTCTGATGATTCACTCAGTGTCTGATGATCCACCCAGTGTCTGATGATTCACCCAGTGTCTGATGATTCACTCAGTGTCTGATGATTCACCCAGTGTCTGATAATTCACCCAGTGTCTGATGATTCACCCAGTGTCTGATGATTCACCCAGTGTCTGATGATTCACTCAGTGTCTGATGATTCACCCAGTGTCTGATAATTCACCCAGTGTCTGATGATTCACCCAGTGTCTGATGATTCACCCAGTGTCAGATGATTCACCCAGTGTCTGATGATTCACTCAGTGTCTGATGATTCACCCAGTGTCAGATGATTCACCCAGTGTCTGATGATTCACTCAGTGTCTGATGATTCACCCAGTTTCTGATGATTCACTCAGTGTCTGATGATTCACTCAGTGTCTGATGATTCACCCAATGTCTGATGATTCACTCAGTGTCTGATGATTCACTCAGTATCAGATGATTAACCCAGTGTCTGATGATTCACTCAGTGCCTGATGATTCACTCAGTGTCTGATGATTCATCCAGTGTCTGATGATTCACTCAGTGTCTGATGATTCACTCAGTGTCTGATGATTCACTCAGTGTCTGATGATTCATCCAGTGTCTGATGATTCACTCAGTGTCTGATGATTCATCCAGTGTCTGATGATTCATCCAGTGTCTGATGATTCATCCAGTGTCTGATGATTCACTCAGTGTCTGATGATTCACTCAGTGTCTGATGATTCACCCAGTGTCTGATGATTCACTCAGTGTCTGACGATTCACTCAGTGTCTGATGATTCACTCAGTTTCTGATGATTCACCCAGTGTCTGATGATTCACTCAGTTTCTGATGATTCACCCAGTGTCTGATGATTCACCCAGTGTCTGATGATTCACCCAGTGTCTGATGATTCACTCAGTGTCTGATGATTCACCCAGTGTCTGATGATTCACTCAGTGTCTGATGATTCACCCAGTGTCTGATGATTCACCCAGTGTCTGATGATTCACCCAGTGTCTGATGATTCACTCAGTGCCTGATGCTTCACTCAGTGTCTGATGATTCACCCAGTGTCTGATGATTCACTCAGTGCCTGATGATTCACCCAGTGTCTGATGATTCACTCAGTGCCTGATGATTCACTCAGTGCCTGATGATTCACCCAGTGTCTGATGATTCACTCAGTGTCTGATGATTCACTCAGCGTCTAATGATTCACTCAGCATCTGATGATTCACTCAGTGCCTGATGATTCACTCAGTGTCAGATGATTCACTCAGTGTCTGATGATTCACTCAGTGTCTGATGATTCACCCAGTGTCTGATGATTCACTCAGTGTCTGATGATTCACTCAGTGTCTGATGATTCACTCAGTGTCTGATGATTCTGATGATTCACTCAGTGTCCGATGATTCACCCAGTGTCTGATGATTCACCCAGTGTCAGATGATTCACCCAGTGTCAGATGATTCACCCAGTGTCTGATGATTCACTCAGTGTCTGATGATTCACTCAGTGTCTGATGATTCACTCAGTGTCTGATGATTCACTCAGTGTCAGATGATTCACTCAGTGTCTGATGATTCACCCAGTGTCTGAAGATTCACTCAGTGTCTGATGATTCACCCAGTGTCTGATGATTCACTCAGTGTCTGATGATTCACCCAGTGTCTGATGATTCACTCAGTGTCTGATGATTCACTCAGTGTCTGATGATTCACTCAGTGTCAGATGATTCACTCAGTGTCTGATGATTCACCCAGTGTCTGATGATTCACTCAGTGTCTGATGATTCTGATGATTCACTCAGTGTCCGATGATTCACCCAGTGTCAGATGATTCACCCAGTGTCAGATGATTCACCCAGTGTCAGATGATTCACCCAGTGTCTGATGATTCACTCAGTGTCTGATGATTCACTCAGTGTCTGATGATTCACTCAGTGTCTGATGATTCTGATGATTCACTCAGTGTCTGATGATTCACCCAGTGTCTGATGATTCACCCAGTGTCTGATGATTCTCCCAGTGCCTGATGATTCACTCAGTGTCTGATGATTCACCCAGTGTCAGATGATTCACTCAGTGTCAGATGATTCACCCAGTGTCTGATGATTCACCCAGTGTCTGATGATTCACCCAGTGTCTGATGATTCACCCAGTGTCTGATGATTCACCCAGTGTCTGATGATTCACCCAGTGTCAGATGATTCACCCAGTGTAAGATGATTCACCCAGTGTCTGATGATTCACCCAGTGTCTGATGATTCACCCAGTGTCTGATGATTCACCCAGTGTCTGATGATTCACCCAGTGTCTGATGATTCACTCAGTGTCAGATGATTCACCCAGTGTCAGATGATGCACCCAGTGTCAGATGATTCACTCAGTGTCTGATGATTCACCCAGTGTCAGATGATTCACCCAGTGTCAGATGATTCACCCAGTGTCTGATGATTCTGATGATTCACCCAGTGTCTGATGATTCACTCAGTGTCTGATGATTCTGATGATTCACCCAGTGTCTGATGATTCTGATGATTCACCCAGTGTCTGATGATTCACTCAGTGTCTGATGATTCTGATGATTCACTCAGTGTCTGATGATTCACTCAGTGTCTGATGATTCTGATGATTCACCCAGTGTCTGATGATTCACTCAGTGTCTGATGATTCTGATGATTCACCCAGTGTCTGATGATTCTGATGATTCACCCAGTGTCTGATGATTCACTCAGTGTCTGATGATTCTGATGATTCACTCAGTGTCTGATGATTCACTCAGTGTCTGATGATTCTGACGATTCACCCAGTGTCTGATGATTCACTCAGTGTCTGATGTTTCTGATGATTCACCCAATGTCTGATGATTCACCCAGTGTCAGATGATTCACTCAGTGTCTGATGATTCACTCAGTGTCAGATGATTCACTCAGTGTCTGATGATTCACCCAGTGTCTGATGATTCACTCAGTGTCTGATGATTCACTCAGTGTCTGATGATTCACCCAGTGTCTGATGATTCACTCAGTGTCTGATGATACACCCAAAGTCTGATGATTCACTCAGTGTCTGATGATTCACTCAGTGTCTGATGATTCACTCAGTGTCTGATGATTCACCCAGTGTCTGATAATTCACTCAGTGTCTGATGATTCACTCAGCGTCTGATGATTCACTCAGTGTCAGATGATTCACTCAGTGTCAGATGATTCACCCAGTGTCTGATGATTCACTCAGTGTCAGATGATTCACTCAGTGTCTGATGATTCACCCAGTGTCTGATGATTCACCCAGTGTCAGATGATTCACCCAATGTCAGATGATTCACCCAGTGTCTGATGATTCACTCAGTGTCTGATGATTCACTCAGTGTCTGATGATTCACCCAGTGTCTGATGATTCACCCAGTGCCAGAAGATTCACCCAGTGTCTGATGATTCCCTCAGTGTCTGATGATTCACCCAGTGTCTGATGATTCACCCAGTGTCAGATGATTCACCCAGTGTCTGATGATTCACCCAGTGTCTGATGATTCACCCAGTGTCTGATGATTCACTCAGTGTCTGATGATTCACTCAGTGTCAGATGATTCACCCAATGTCTGATGATTCATCCAGTGTCAGATGATTCACCCAGTGTTTGATGATTCACCCAGTGTCAGATGATTCACTCAGTGTCTGATGATTCACCCAGTGTCTGATGATTCACTCAGTGTCAGATGATTCACTCAATGTCAGATGATTCACTCAGTGTCAGATGATTCACCCAGTGTCAGATGATTCACCCAATGTCAGATGATTCACCCAGTGTCAGATGATTCACCCAGTGTCAGATGATTCACCCAGTGTCAAATGATTCACCCAGTGTCTGATGTGTTCACTCAGTGTCTGATGATTCACTCAGTGTCTGATGATTCACCCAGTGTCTGATGATTCACCCAGTGTCAGATGATTCACCCAGTGTCTGATGATTCACCCAGTGTCTGATGATTCACTCAGTGTCTGATGATTCACTCAGTGTCTGATGATTCACTCAGTGTCTGTTGATTCACTCAGTGTCTGATGATCCACCCAGTGTCTGATGATTCACTCAGTGTCTGATGATCCACCCAGTGTCTGATGATTCACCCAGTGTCTGATGATTCACTCAGTGTCTGATGATTCACCCAGTGTCTGATGATTCACTCAGTGTCTGATGATTCACCCAGTGTCTGATAATTCACCCAGTGTCTGATGATTCACCCAGTGTCTGATGATTCACCCAGTGTCAGATGATTCACCCAGTGTCTGATGATTCACTCAGTGTCTGATGATTCACCCAGTGTCAGATGATTCATCCAGTGTCTGATGATTCACTCAGTGTCTGATGATTCACCCAGTGTCAGATGATTCACCCAGTGTCTGATGATTCACTCAGTGTCTGATGATTCACCCAGTGTCAGATGATTCACTTAGTGTCTGATGATTCACCCAGTGTCAGATGATTCACCCAGTGTCAGATGATTCACCCAGTGTCAGATGATTCACCCAGTGTCAGATGATTCACCCAATGTCTGATGATTCACCCAGTGTCTGATGATTCACCCAGTGTCTGATGATTCACCCAGTGTCTGATGATTCACCCAGTGTCTGATGATTCACCCAGTGTAAGATGATTCACCCAGTGTCTGATGATTCACTCAGTGTCTGATGATTCACTCAGTGTCTGATGATTCACCCAGTTTCTGATGATTCACTCAGTGTCTGATGATTCACTCAGTGTCTGAAGATTCACCCAATGTCTGATGATTCACCCAGTGGCTGATGATTCACTCAGTGTCTGATGATTCACTCAGTATCAGATGATTAACCCAGTGTCTGATGATTCACTCAGTGCCTGATGATTCTCTCAGTGTCTGATGATTCATCCAGTGTCTGATGATTCACTCAGTGTCTGATGATTCACTCAGTTTCAGATGATTCACCCAGTGTCTGATGATTCACTCAGTGTCTGATGATTCACTCAGTGTCTGCTGATTCACTCAGTGTCTGATGATTCACTCAGTGTCTGATGATTCACTCAGTGTCTGATGATTCACTCAGTGTCTGATGATTCATCCAGTGTCTGATGATTCATCCAGTGTCTGATGATTCATCCAGTGTCTGATGATTCATCCAGTGTCTGATGATTCACTCAGTGTCTGATGATTCACTCAGTGTCTGATGATTCACTCAGTGTCTGATGATTCACCCAGTGTCTGATGATTCACTCAGTGTCTGACGATTCACTCAGTGTCTGATGATTCACTCAGTTTCTGATGATTCACCCAGTGTCTGATGATTCACTCAGTTTCTGATGATTCACCCAGTGTCTGATGATTCACCCAGTGTCTGATGATTCACTCAGTGTCTGATGATTCACCCAGTGTCTGATGATTCACCCAGTGTCTGATGATTCACCCAGTGTCTGATGATTCACTCAGTGTCTGATGATTCACCCAGTGTCTGATGATTCACTCAGTGTCAGATGATTCACTCAGCGTCTAATGATTTACTCAGTGTCTGATGATTCACTCAGTGTCTGATGATTCACTCAGTTTCAGATGATTAACCAGTGTCTGATGATTCACCCAGTGTCTGATGATTCACCCAGTGTCTGATGATTCACTCAGTGTCTGATGATTCACTCAGTATCAGATGATTCACCCAGTGTCTGATGATTCACTCAGTGCCTGATGATTCACTCAGTGTCTGATGATTCACTCAGTGTCTGATGATTCACTCAGTATCAGATGATTCACCCAGTGTCTGATGATTCACTCAGTGCCTGATGATTCACTCAGTGTCTGATGATTCACCCAGTGTCTGATGATTCACTCAGTGTCTGATGATTCACTCAGTTTCAGATGATTCACTCAGTTTCAGATGATTCACTCAGTGTCTGATGATTCACTCAGTGTCTGATGATTCATTCAGTGTCAGATGATTCACTCAGTGTCTGATGATTCACTCAGTGTCTGATGATTCATCCAGTGTCTGATGATTCATCCAGTGTCTGATGATTCACTCAGTGTCTGATGATTCATCCAGTGTCTGATGATTCACCCAGTGTCAGATGATTCACTCAGTTTCTGATGATTCACTCAGTGTCTGATGATTCACCCAGTGTCAGATGATTTACTCAGTTTCTGATGATTCACTCAGTTTCTGATGATTCACTCAGTGTCAGATGATTCACTCAGTGTCTGATGATTCACCCAGTGTCTGATAATTCACCCAGTGTCTGATGATTCACTCAGTGTCTGATTTTCACCCAGTGTCTGATGATTCACTCAGTGTCTGATGATTCACCCAGTGTCTGATGATTCACTCAGTGTCTGATGATTCACTCAGTGTCAGATGATTCACTCAGTTTCTGATGATTCACTCAGTGTCTGATGATTCACTCAGTTTCTGATGATTCACTCAGTGTCAGAT
Organism: Pristiophorus japonicus; assembly: GCF_044704955.1. NCBI lineage: Eukaryota > Metazoa > Chordata > Chondrichthyes > Pristiophoridae > Pristiophorus > Pristiophorus japonicus. The sequence goes on along the minus strand of NC_091987.1, from coordinate 27,126,386 downwards.
GATTCACTCAGTGTCTAATGATTCAGTCAGTGTCTGATGATTCACCCAGTGTCTGATGATTCACCCAGTGACAGATGATTCACTCAGTGTCAGATGATTCACTCAGTGTCTGATGATTCACTCAGTTTCTGATGATTCATCCAGTGTCTGATGATTCACTCAGTGTCTGATGATTCACTCAGTGTCAGATGATTCACTCAGTGTCTGATGATTCATCCAGTGTCTGATGATTCACCCAGTGTCAGATGATTCACTCAGTGTCAGATGATTCACTCAGTGTCTGATGATTCACTCAGTTTCTGATGATTCACTCAGTGTCTGATGATTCATCCAGTGTCTGATGATTCACCCAGTGTCTGATGATTCACCCAGTGTCAGATGATTCACTCAGTTTCTGATGATTCACTCAGTGTCAGATGATTCACTGATTCACTCAGTGTCTGATGATTCATCCAGTGTCTGACGATTCACCCAGTGTCTGATGATTCACCCAGTGTCTGATGATTCACACAGTGTCAGATGATTCACTCAGTGTCAGATGATTCACTGATTCACTCAGTGTCTGATGATTCACCCAGTGTCTGATGATTCACTCAGTTTCTGATGATTCACCCAGTGTCTGATGATTCACTCAGTGTCTGATGATTCACCCAGTGTCTGATGATTCACCCAGTGTCTGATGATTCACCCAGTGTCTGATGATTCACCCAGTGTCTGATGATTCACCCAGTGTCTGATGATTCACTCAGTGTCTGATGATTCACCCAGTGTCTGATGATTCACCCAGTGTCTGATGATTCACCCAGTGTCTGATGATTCACTCAGTGCCTGATGATTCACTCAGTGTCTGATGATTCACTCAGTGTCTGATGATTCACTCAGTGCCTGATGATTCACCCAGTGTCTGATGATTCACTCAGTGCCTGATGATTCACTCAGTGTCTGATGATTCACCCAGTGTCTGATGATTCACTCAGTGTCAGATGATTCACTCAGCGTCTAATGATTTACTCAGTGTCTGATGATTCACTCAGTGTCTGATGATTCACTCAGTTTCAGATGATTAACCAGTGTCTGATGATTCACCCAGTGTCTGATGATTCACCCAGTGTCTGATGATTCACTCAGTGTCTGATGATTCACTCAGTATCAGATGATTCACCCAGTGTCTGATGATTCACTCAGTGCCTGATGATTCACTCAGTGTCTGATGATTCACTCAGTGTCTGATGATTCACTCAGTATCAGATGATTCACCCAGTGTCTGATGATTCACTCAGTGCCTGATGATTCACTCAGTGTCTGATGATTCATCCAGTGTCTGATGATTCACTCAGTGTCTGATGATTCACTCAGTTTCAGATGATTCACTCAGTTTCAGATGATTCACTCAGTGTCTGATGATTCACTCAGTGTCTGATGATTCATTCAGTGTCAGATGATTCACTCAGTGTCTGATGATTCACTCAGTGTCTGATGATTCATCCAGTGTCTGATGATTCATCCAGTGTCTGATGATTCACTCAGTGTCTGATGATTCATCCAGTGTCTGATGATTCACCCAGTGTCAGATGATTCACTCAGTTTCTGATGATTCACTCAGTGTCTGATGATTCACCCAGTGTCAGATGATTTACTCAGTTTCTGATGATTCACTCAGTTTCTGATGATTCACTCAGTGTCAGATGATTCACTCAGTGTCTGATGATTCACCGAGTGTCTGATAATTCACCCAGTGTCTGATGATTCACTCAGTGTCTGATTTTCACCCAGTGTCTGATGATTCACTCAGTGTCTGATGATTCACCCAGTGTCTGATGATTCACTCAGTGTCTGATGATTCACTCAGTGTCAGATGATTCACTCAGTTTCTGATGATTCACTCAGTGTCTGATGATTCACTCAGTTTCTGATGATTCACTCAGTGTCAGATGATTCACTCAGTGTCTAATGATTCAGTCAGTGTCTGATGATTCACCCAGTGTCTGATGATTCACCCAGTGACAGATGATTCACTCAGTGTCAGATGATTCACTCAGTGTCTGATGATTCACTCAGTTTCTGATGATTCATCCAGTGTCTGATGATTCACTCAGTGTCAGATGATTCACTCAGTGTCTGATGATTCATCCAGTGTCTGATGATTCACCCAGTGTCAGATGATTCACTCAGTGTCAGATGATTCACTCAGTGTCTGATGATTCACTCAGTTTCTGATGATTCACTCAGTGTCTGATGATTCATCCAGTGTCTGATGATTCACCCAGTGTCTGATGATTCACCCAGTGTCAGATGATTCACTCAGTTTCTGATGATTCACTCAGTGTCAGATGATTCACTGATTCACTCAGTGTCTGATGATTCATCCAGTGTCTGATGATTCACCCAGTGTCTGATGATTCACCCAGTGTCTGATGATTCACACAGTGTCAGATGATTCACTCAGTGTCAGATGATTCACTGACTCACTCAGTGTCTGATGATTCACTCAGTGTCTGATGATTCACCCTGTGTCTGATGATTCACTCAGTGTCTGATGATTCACCCAGTGTCTAATGATTCACCCAGTGTCTGATGATTCACCCAGTGTCTGATGATTCATCCAGTGTCTGATGATTCACTCAGTTTCAGATGATTCATCCAGTGTCTGATGATTCACTCAGTGTCTGATGATTCACTCAGTGTCTGATGATTCACTCAGTGTCTGATGATTCATGTCAGATGATTCACTCAGTGTCTGATGATTCACTCAGTGTCTGATGATTCACTCAATTTCAGATGATTCACCCAGTGTCTGATGATTCACCCAGTGTCTGATGATTCACTCAGTGTCTGATGATTCATCCAGTGTCTGATGATTCACTCAGTTTCAGATGATTCATCCAGTGTCTGATGATTCACTCAGTGTCTGATGATTCACTCAGTGTCTGATGATTCACTCAGTGTCTGATGATTCATGTCAGATGATTCACTCAGTGTCAGATGATTCACTCAGTGTCAGATGATTCACTCAGTGTCAGATGATTCACCCAGTGTCAGATGATTCACCCAGTGTCAGATGATTCACCCAATGTCAGATGATTCACCCAGTGTCAGATGATTCACCCAGTGTCAAATGATTCACCCAGTGTCTGATGTGTTCACTCAGTGTCTGATGATTCACTCAGTGTCTGATGATTCACCCAGTGTCTGATGATTCACCCAGTGTCAGATGATTCACCCAGTGTCTGATGATTCACTCAGTGTCTGATGATTCACTCAGTGTCTGTTGATTCACTCAGTGTCTGATGATCCACCCAGTGTCTGATGATTCACTCAGTGTCTGATGATTCACCCAGTGTCTGATGATTCACTCAGTGTCTGATGATTCACCCAGTGTCTGATAATTCACCCAGTGTCTGATGAATCACCCAGTGTCTGATGATTCACCCAGTGTCAGATGATTCACCCAGTGTCTGATGATTCACTCAGTGTCTGATGATTCACCCAGTGTCAGATGATTCATCCAGTGTCTGATGATTCACTCAGTGTCTGATGATTCACCCAGTGTCAGATGATTCACCCAGTGTCTGATGATTCACTCAGTGTCTGATGATTCACCCAGTGTCAGATGATTCACTTAGTGTCTGATGATTCACCCAGTGTCAGATGATTCACCCAGTGTCAGATGATTCACCCAGTGTCAGATGATTCACCCAGTGTCAGATGATTCACCCAATGTCTGATGATTCACCCAGTGTCTGATGATTCAACCAGTGTCTGATGATTCACCCAGTGTCTGATGATTCACCCAGTGTCTGATGATTCACCCAGTGTAAGATGATTCACCCAGTGTCTGATGATTCACTCAGTGTCTGATGATTCACCCAGTTTCTGATGATTCACTCAGTGTCTGATGATTCACTCAGTGTCTGAAGATTCACCCAATGTCTGATGATTCACCCAGTGGCTGATGATTCACTCGGTGTCTGATGATTCACTCAGTATCAGATGATTAACCCAGTGTCTGATGATTCACTCAGTGCCTGATGATTCTCTCAGTGTCTGATGATTCATCCAGTGTCTGATGATTCACTCAGTGTCTGATGATTCACTCAGTTTCAGATGATTCACCCAGTGTCTGATGATTCACTCAGTGTCTAATGATTCACTCAGTGTCTGATGATTCACTCAGTGTCTGATGATTCACTCAGTGTCTGATGATTCACTCAGTGTCTGATGATTCACTCAGTGTCTGATGATTCATCCAGTATCTGATGATTCATCCAGTGTCTGATGATTCATCCAGTGTCTGATGATTCATCCAGTGTCTGATGATTCATCCAGTGTCTGATGATTCACTCAGTGTCTGATGATTCACTCAGTGTCTGATGATTCACCCAGTGTCTGATGATTCACTCAGTGTCTGACGATTCACTCAGTGTCTGATGATTCACTCAGTTTCTGATGATTCACCCAGTGTCTGATGATTCACTCAGTTTCTGATGATTCACCCAGTGTCTGATGATTCACTCAGTGTCAGATGATTCACCCAGTGTCTGATGATTCACTCAGTGTCTGATGATTCACCCAGTGTCTGATGATTCACCCAGTGTCTGATGATTCACCCAGTGTCTGATGATTCACCCAGTGTCTGATGATTCACTCAGTGTCTGATGATTCACCCAGTGTCTGATGATTCACTCAGTGTCTGATGATTCACTCAGTGTCTGATGATTCACTCAGTGTCAGATGATTCACTCAGTGTCTGATGATTCATCCAGTGTCTGATGATTCACCCAGTTTCTGATGATTCACCCAGTGTCAGATGATTCACTCAGTTTCTGATGATTCACCCAGTGTCTGATGATTCACCCAGTGTCTGATGATTCACCCAGTGTCTGATGATTCACTCAGTGCCTGAAGATTCACTCAGTGTCTGATGATTCACCCAGTGTCTGATGATTCACTCAGTGTCTGATGATTCACCCAGTGTCTGATAATTCACCCAGTGTCTGATGATTCACTCAGTGTCTGATTTTCACCCAGTGTCTGATGATTCACTCAGTGTCTGATGATTCACCCAGTGTCTGATGATTCACTCAGTGTCTGATGATTCACTCAGTGTCAGATGATTCACTCAGTGTCTGATGATTCATCCAGTGTCTGATGATTCACCCAGTGTCTGATGATTCACCCAGTGTCAGATGATTCACTCAGTTTCTGATGATTCACTCAGTGTCAGATGATTCACTGATTCACTCAGTGTCTGATGATTCATCCAGTGTCTGACGATTCACCCAGTGTCTGATGATTCACCCAGTGTCTGATGATTCACACAGTGTCAGATTATTCACTCAGTGTCAGATGATTCACTGATTCACTCAGTGTCTGATGATTCACCCAGTGTCTGATGATTCACTCAGTTTCTGATGATTCACCCAGTGTCTGATGATTCACTCAGTGTCTGATGATTCACCCAGTGTCTGATGATTCACCCAGTGTCTGATGATTCACCCAGTGTCTGATGATTCACCCAGTGTCTGATGATTCACTCAGTGTCTGATGATTCACCCAGTGTCTGATGATTCACTCAGTGTCTGATGATTCACCCAGTGTCTGATGATTCACCCAGTGTCTGATGATTCACCCAGTGTCTGATGATTCACTCAGTGCCTGATGATTCACTCAGTGTCTGATGATTCACTCAGTGTCTGATGATTCACTCAGTGCCTGATGATTCACCCAGTGTCTGATGATTCACTCAGTGCCTGATGATTCACTCAGTGTCTGATGATTCACCCAGAGTCTGATGATTCACTCAGTGTCAGATGATTCACTCAGCGTCTAATGATTTACTCAGTGTCTGATGATTCACTCAGTGTCTGATGATTCACTCAGTTTCAGATGATTAACCAGTGTCTGATGATTCACCCAGTGTCTGATGATTCACCCAGTGTCTGATGATTCACTCAGTGTCTGATGATTCACTCAGTATCACATGATTCACCCAGTGTCTGATGATTCACTCAGTGCCTGATGATTCACTCAGTGTCTGATGATTCACTCAGTGTCTGATGATTCACTCAGTATCAGATGATTCACCCAGTGTCTGATGATTCACTCAGTGCCTGATGATTCACTCAGTGTCTGATGATTCATCCAGTGTCTGATGATTCACTCAGTGTCTGATGATTCACTCAGTTTCAGATGATTCACTCAGTTTCAGATGATTCACTCAGTGTCTGATGATTCACTCAGTGTCTGATGATTCATTCAGTGTCAGATGATTCACTCAGTGTCTGATGATTCACTCAGTGTCTGATGATTCATCCAGTGTCTGATGATTCATCCAGTGTCTGATGATTCACTCAGTGTCTGATGATTCATCCAGTGTCTGATGATTCACCCAGTGTCAGATGATTCACTCAGTTTCTGATGATTCACTCAGTTTCTGATGATTCACTCAGTGTCAGATGATTCACTCAGTGTCTGATGATTCACCCAGTGTCTGATAATTCACCCAGTGTCTGATGATTCACTCAGTGTCTGATTTTCACCCAGTGTCTGATGATTCACTCAGTGTCTGATGATTCACCCAGTGTCTGATGATTCACTCAGTGTCTGATGATTCACTCAGTGTCAGATGATTCACTCAGTTTCTGATGATTCACTCAGTGTCTGATGATTCACTCAGTTTCTGATGATTCACTCAGTGTCAGATGATTCACTCAGTGTCTAATGATTCAGTCAGTGTCTGATGATTCACCCAGTGTCTGATGATTCACCCAGTGACAGATGATTCACTCAGTGTCAGATGATTCACTCAGTGTCTGATGATTCACTCAGTTTCTGATGATTCATCCAGTGTCTGATGATTCACTCAGTGTCTGATGATTCACTCAGTGTCAGATGATTCACTCAGTGTCTGATGATTCATCCAGTGTCTGATGATTCACCCAGTGTCAGATGATTCACTCAGTGTCAGATGATTCACTCAGTGTCTGATGATTCACTCAGTTTCTGATGATTCACTCAGTGTCTGATGATTCATCCAGTGTCTGATGATTCACCCAGTGTCTGATGATTCACCCAGTGTCAGATGATTCACTCAGTTTCTGATGATTCACTCAGTGTCAGATGATTCACTGATTCACTCAGTGTCTGATGATTCATCCAGTGTCTGACGATTCACCCAGTGTCTGATGATTCACCCAGTGTCTGATGATTCACACAGTGTCAGATGATTCACTCAGTGTCAGATGATTCACTGATTCACTCAGTGTCTGATGATTCACCCAGTGTCTTATGATTCACTCAGTTTCTGATGATTCACCCAGTGTCTGATGATTCACTCAGTGTCTGATGATTCACCCAGTGTCTGATGATTCACCCAGTGTCTGATGATTCACCCAGTGTCTGATGATTCACCCAGTGTCTGATGATTCACTCAGTGTCTGATGATTCACCCAGTGTCTGATGATTCACTCAGTGTCTGATGATTCACCCAGTGTCTGATGATTCACCCAGTGTCTGATGATTCACCCAGTGTCTGATGATTCACTCAGTGCCTGATGATTCACTCAGTGTCTGATGATTCACTCAGTGCCTGATGATTCACCCAGTGTCTGATGATTCACTCAGTGCCTGATGATTCACTCAGTGTCTGATGATTCACCCAGTGTCTGATGATTCACTCAGTGTCAGATGATTCACTCAGCGTCTAATGATTTACTCAGTGTCTGATGATTCACTCAGTGTCTGATGATTCACTCAGTTTCAGATGATTAACCAGTGTCTGATGATTCACCCAGTGTCTGATGATTCACCCAGTGTCTGATGATTCACTCAGTGTCTGATGATTCACTCAGTATCAGATGATTCACCCAGTGTCTGATGATTCACTCAGTGCCTGATGATTCACTCAGTGTCTGATGATTCACTCAGTGTCTGATGATTCATCCAGTGTCTGATGATTCACCCAGTGTCAGATGATTCACTCAGTGTCAGATGATTCACTCAGTGTCTGATGATTCACTCAGTTTCTGATGATTCACTCAGTGTCTGATGATTCATCCAGTGTCTGATGATTCACCCAGTGTCTGATGATTCACCCAGTGTCAGATGATTCACTCAGTTTCTGATGATTCACTCAGTGTCAGATGATTCACTGATTCACTCAGTGTCTGATGATTCATCCAGTGTCTGATGATTCACCCAGTGTCTGATGATTCACCCAGTGTCTGATGATTCACACAGTGTCAGATGATTCACTCAGTGTCAGATGATTCACTGACTCACTCAGTGTCTGATGATTCACCCTGTGTCTGATGATTCACTCAGTGTCTGATGATTCACCCAGTGTCTAATGATTCACCCAGTGTCTGATGATTCACCCAGTGTCTGATGATTCATCCAGTGTCTGATGATTCACTCAGTTTCAGATGATTCATCCAGTGTCTGATGATTCACTCAGTGTCTGATGATTCACTCAGTGTCTGATGATTCACTCAGTGTCTGATGATTCATATCAGATGATTCACTCAGTGTCTGATGATTCACTCAGTGTCTGATGATTCACTCAGTGTCTGATGATTCACTCAATTTCAGATGATTCACCCAGTGTCTGATGATTCACCCAGTGTCTGATGATTCACTCAGTGTCTGATGATTCATCCAGTGTCTGATGATTCACTCAGTTTCAGATGATTCATCCAGTGTCTGATGATTCACTCAGTGTCTGATGATTCACTCAGTGTCGGATGATTCACTCAGTGTCTGATGATTCATGTCAGATGATTCACTCAGTGTCAGATGATTCACTCAGTGTCAGATGATTCACTCAGTGTCAGATGATTCACCCAGTGTCAGATGATTCACCCAGTGTCAGATGATTCACCCAATGTCAGATGATTCACCCAGTGTCAGATGATTCACCCAGTGTCAGATGATTCACCCAGTGTCAAATGATTCACCCAGTGTCTGATGTGTTCACTCAGTGTCTGATGATTCACTCAGTGTCTGATGATTCACCCAGTGTCTGATGATTCACCCAGTGTCTGATGATTCACCCAGTGTCAGATGATTCACCCAGTGTCTGATGATTCACCCAGTGTCTGATGATTCACTCAGTGTCTGATGATTCACCCAGTTTCTGATGATTCACTCAGTGTCTGATGATTCACTCAGTGTCTGAAGATTCACCCAATGTCTGATGATTCACCCAGTGGCTGATGATTCACTCGGTGTCTGATGATTCACTCAGTATCAGATGATTAACCCAGTGTCTGATGATTCACTCAGTGCCTGATGATTCTCTCAGTGTCTGATGATTCATCCAGTGTCTGATGATTCACTCAGTGTCTGATGATTCACTCAGTTTCAGATGATTCACCCAGTGTCTGATGATTCACTCAGTGTCTAATGATTCACTCAGTGTCTGATGATTCACTCAGTGTCTGATGATTCACTCAGTGTCTGATGATTCACTCAGTGTCTGATGATTCACTCAGTGTCTGATGATTCATCCAGTATCTGATGATTCATCCAGTGTCTGATGATTCATCCAGTGTCTGATGATTCATCCAGTGTCTGATGATTCATCCAGTGTCTGATGATTCACTCAGTGTCTGATGATTCACTCAGTGTCTGATGATTCACCCAGTGTCTGATGATTCACTCAGTGTCTGACGATTCACTCAGTGTCTGATGATTCACTCAGTTTCTGATGATTCACCCAGTGTCTGATGATTCACTCAGTTTCTGATGATTCACCCAGTGTCTGATGATTCACTCAGTGTCTGATGATTCACCCAGTGTCTGATGATTCACTCAGTGTCTGATGATTCACCCAGTGTCTGATGATTCACCCAGTGTCTGATGATTCACCCAGTGTCTGATGATTCACCCAGTGTCTGATGATTCACTCAGTGTCTGATGATTCACCCAGTGTCTGATGATTCACTCAGTGTCTGATGATTCACTCAGTGTCTGATGATTCACTCAGTGTCAGATGATTCACTCAGTGTCTGATGATTCATCCAGTGTCTGATGATTCACCCAGTTTCTGATGATTCACCCAGTGTCAGATGATTCACTCAGTTTCTGATGATTCACCCAGTGTCTGATGATTCACCCAGTGTCTGATGATTCACCCAGTGTCTGATGATTCACTCAGTGCCTGAAGATTCACTCAGTGTCTGATGATTCACCCAGTGTCTGATGATTCACTCAGTGTCTGATGATTCACCCAGTGTCTGATAATTCACCCAGTGTCTGATGATTCACTCAGTGTCTGATTTTCACCCAGTGTCTGATGATTCACTCAGTGTCTGATGATTCACCCAGTGTCTGATGATTCACTCAGTGTCTGATGATTCACTCAGTGTCAGATGATTCACTCAGTGTCTGATGATTCATCCAGTGTCTGATGATTCACCCAGTGTCTGATGATTCACCCAGTGTCAGATGATTCACTCAGTTTCTGATGATTCACTCAGTGTCAGATGATTCACTGATTCACTCAGTGTCTGATGATTCATCCAGTGTCTGACGATTCACCCAGTGTCTGATGATTCACCCAGTGTCTGATGATTCACACAGTGTCAGATTATTCACTCAGTGTCAGATGATTCACTGATTCACTCAGTGTCTGATGATTCACCCAGTGTCTGATGATTCACTCAGTTTCTGATGATTCACCCAGTGTCTGATGATTCACTCAGTGTCTGATGATTCACCCAGTGTCTGATGATTCACCCAGTGTCTGATGATTCACCCAGTGTCTGATGATTCACCCAGTGTCTGATGATTCACTCAGTGTCTGATGATTCACCCAGTGTCTGATGATTCACTCAGTGTCTGATGATTCACCCAGTGTCTGATGATTCACCCAGTGTCTGATGATTCACCCAGTGTCTGATGATTCACTCAGTGCCTGATGATTCACTCAGTGTCTGATGATTCACTCAGTGTCTGATGATTCACTCAGTGCCTGATGATTCACCCAGTGTCTGATGATTCACTCAGTGCCTGATGATTCACTCAGTGTCTGATGATTCACCCAGAGTCTGATGATTCACTCAGTGTCAGATGATTCACTCAGCGTCTAATGATTTACTCAGTGTCTGATGATTCACTCAGTGTCTGATGATTCACTCAGTTTCAGATGATTAACCAGTGTCTGATGATTCACCCAGTGTCTGATGATTCACCCAGTGTCTGATGATTCACTCAGTGTCTGATGATTCACTCAGTATCACATGATTCACCCAGTGTCTGATGATTCACTCAGTGCCTGATGATTCACTCAGTGTCTGATGATTCACTCAGTGTCTGATGATTCACTCAGTATCAGATGATTCACCCAGTGTCTGATGATTCACTCAGTGCCTGATGATTCACTCAGTGTCTGATGATTCATCCAGTGTCTGATGATTCACTCAGTGTCTGATGATTCACTCAGTTTCAGATGATTCACTCAGTTTCAGATGATTCACTCAGTGTCTGATGATTCACTCAGTGTCTGATGATTCATTCAGTGTCAGATGATTCACTCAGTGTCTGATGATTCACTCAGTGTCTGATGATTCATCCAGTGTCTGATGATTCATCCAGTGTCTGATGATTCACTCAGTGTCTGATGATTCATCCAGTGTCTGATGATTCACCCAGTGTCAGATGATTCACTCAGTTTCTGATGATTCACTCAGTTTCTGATGATTCACTCAGTGTCAGATGATTCACTCAGTGTCTGATGATTCACCCAGTGTCTGATAATTCACCCAGTGTCTGATGATTCACTCAGTGTCTGATTTTCACCCAGTGTCTGATGATTCACTCAGTGTCTGATGATTCACCCAGTGTCTGATGATTCACTCAGTGTCTGATGATTCACTCAGTGTCAGATGATTCACTCAGTTTCTGATGATTCACTCAGTGTCTGATGATTCACTCAGTTTCTGATGATTCACTCAGTGTCAGATGATTCACTCAGTGTCTAATGATTCAGTCAGTGTCTGATGATTCACCCAGTGTCTGATGATTCACCCAGTGACAGATGATTCACTCAGTGTCAGATGATTCACTCAGTGTCTGATGATTCACTCAGTTTCTGATGATTCATCCAGTGTCTGATGATTCACTCAGTGTCTGATGATTCACTCAGTGTCAGATGATTCACTCAGTGTCTGATGATTCATCCAGTGTCTGATGATTCACCCAGTGTCAGATGATTCACTCAGTGTCAGATGATTCACTCAGTGTCTGATGATTCACTCAGTTTCTGATGATTCACTCAGTGTCTGATGATTCATCCAGTGTCTGATGATTCACCCAGTGTCTGATGATTCACCCAGTGTCAGATGATTCACTCAGTTTCTGATGATTCACTCAGTGTCAGATGATTCACTGATTCACTCAGTGTCTGATGATTCATCCAGTGTCTGACGATTCACCCAGTGTCTGATGATTCACCCAGTGTCTGATGATTCACACAGTGTCAGATGATTCACTCAGTGTCAGATGATTCACTGATTCACTCAGTGTCTGATGATTCACCCAGTGTCTTATGATTCACTCAGTTTCTGATGATTCACCCAGTGTCTGATGATTCACTCAGTGTCTGATGATTCACCCAGTGTCTGATGATTCACCCAGTGTCTGATGATTCACCCAGTGTCTGATGATTCACCCAGTGTCTGATGATTCACTCAGTGTCTGATGATTCACCCAGTGTCTGATGATTCACTCAGTGTCTGATGATTCACCCAGTGTCTGATGATTCACCCAGTGTCTGATGATTCACCCAGTGTCTGATGATTCACTCAGTGCCTGATGATTCACTCAGTGTCTGATGATTCACTCAGTGCCTGATGATTCACCCAGTGTCTGATGATTCACTCAGTGCCTGATGATTCACTCAGTGTCTGATGATTCACCCAGTGTCTGATGATTCACTCAGTGTCAGATGATTCACTCAGCGTCTAATGATTTACTCAGTGTCTGATGATTCACTCAGTGTCTGATGATTCACTCAGTTTCAGATGATTAACCAGTGTCTGATGATTCACCCAGTGTCTGATGATTCACCCAGTGTCTGATGATTCACTCAGTGTCTGATGATTCACTCAGTATCAGATGATTCACCCAGTGTCTGATGATTCACTCAGTGCCTGATGATTCACTCAGTGTCTGATGATTCACTCAGTGTCTGATGATTCATCCAGTGTCTGATGATTCACCCAGTGTCAGATGATTCACTCAGTGTCAGATGATTCACTCAGTGTCTGATGATTCACTCAGTTTCTGATGATTCACTCAGTGTCTGATGATTCATCCAGTGTCTGATGATTCACCCAGTGTCTGATGATTCACCCAGTGTCAGATGATTCACTCAGTTTCTGATGATTCACTCAGTGTCAGATGATTCACTGATTCACTCAGTGTCTGATGATTCATCCAGTGTCTGATGATTCACCCAGTGTCTGATGATTCACCCAGTGTCTGATGATTCACACAGTGTCAGATGATTCACTCAGTGTCAGATGATTCACTGACTCACTCAGTGTCTGATGATTCACTCAGTGTCTGATGATTCACCCTGTGTCTGATGATTCACTCAGTGTCTGATGATTCACCCAGTGTCTAATGATTCACCCAGTGTCTGATGATTCACCCAGTGTCTGATGATTCATCCAGTGTCTGATGATTCACTCAGTTTCAGATGATTCATCCAGTGTCTGATGATTCACTCAGTGTCTGATGATTCACTCAGTGTCTGATGATTCACTCAGTGTCTGATGATTCATATCAGATGATTCACTCAGTGTCTGATGATTCACTCAGTGTCTGATGATTCACTCAGTGTCTGATGATTCACTCAATTTCAGATGATTCACCCAGTGTCTGATGATTCACCCAGTGTCTGATGATTCACTCAGTGTCTGATGATTCATCCAGTGTCTGATGATTCACTCAGTTTCAGATGATTCATCCAGTGTCTGATGATTCACTCAGTGTCTGATGATTCACTCAGTGTCTGATGATTCACTCAGTGTCTGATGATTCATGTCAGATGATTCACTCAGTGTCAGATGATTCACTCAGTGTCAGATGATTCACTCAGTGTCAGATGATTCACCCAGTGTCAGATGATTCACCCAGTGTCAGATGATTCACCCAATGTCAGATGATTCACCCAGTGTCAGATGATTCACCCAGTGTCAGATGATTCACCCAGTGTCAAATGATTCACCCAGTGTCTGATGTGTTCACTCAGTGTCTGATGATTCACTCAGTGTCTGATGATTCACCCAGTGTCTGATGATTCACCCAGTGTCTGATGATTCACCCAGTGTCAGATGATTCACCCAGTGTCTGATGATTCACCCAGTGTCTGATGATTCACTCAGTGTCTGATGATTCACTCAGTGTCTGTTGATTCACTCAGTGTCTGATGATTCACTCAGTGTCTGATGATCCACCCAGTGTCTGATGATTCACCCAGTGTCTGATGATTCACTCAGTGTCTGATGATTCACCCAGTGTCTGATGATTCACTCATTATCTGATGATTCACCCAGTGTCTGATAATTCACCCAGTGTCTGATGATTCACCCAGTGTCTGATGATTCACCCAGTGTCAGATGATTCACCCAGTGTCTGATGATTCACTCAGTGTCTGATGATTCACCCAGTGTCAGATGATTCATCCAGTGTCTGATGATTCACTCAGTGTCTGATGATTCACCCAGTGTCAGATGATTCACCCAGTGTCTGATGATTCACTCAGTGTCTGATGATTCACCCAGTGTCAGATGATTCACTTAGTGTCTGATGATTCACCCAGTGTCAGATGATTCACCCAGTGTCAGATGATTCACCCAGTGTCAGATGATTCACCCAGTGTCAGATGATTCACCCAATGTCTGATGATTCACCCAGTGTCTGATGATTCAACCAGTGTCTGATGATTCACCCAGTGTCTGATGATTCACCCAGTGTCTGATGATTCACCCAGTGTAAGATGATTCACCCAGTGTCTGATGATTCACTCAGTGTCTGATGATTCACTCAGTGTCTGATGATTCACTCAGTGTCTGAAGATTCACCCAATGTCTGATGATTCACCCAGTGGCTGATGATTCACTCAGTGTCTGATGATTCACTCAGTATCAGATGATTAACCCAGTGTCTGATGATTCACTCAGTGCCTGATGATTCTCTCAGTGTCTGATGATTCATCCAGTGTCTGATGATTCACTCAGTGTCTGATGATTCACTCAGTTTCAGATGATTCACCCAGTGTCTGATGATTCACTCAGTGTCTGATGATTCACTCAGTTTCTGATGATTCACTCAGTGTCAGATGATTCACTCAGTGTCTAATGATTCAGTCAGTGTCTGATGATTCACCCAGTGTCTGATGATTCACCCAGTGACAGATGATTCACTCAGTGTCAGATGATTCACTCAGTGTCTGATGATTCACTCAGTTTCTGATGATTCATCCAGTGTCTGATGATTCACTCAGTGTCTGATGATTCACTCAGTGTCAGATGATTCACTCAGTGTCTGATGATTCATCCAGTGTCTGATGATTCACCCAGTGTCAGATGATTCACTCAGTGTCAGATGATTCACTCAGTGTCTGATGATTCACTCAGTTTCTGATGATTCACTCAGTGCCTGATGATTCATCCAGTGTCTGATGATTCACCCAGTGTCTGATGATTCACCCAGTGTCAGATGATTCACTCAGTTTCTGATGATTCACTCAGTGTCAGATGATTCACTGATTCACTCAGTGTCTGATGATTCATCCAGTGTCTGACGATTCACCCAGTGTCTGATGATTCACCCAGTGTCTGATGATTCACACAGTGTCAGATGATTCACTCAGTGTCAGATGATTCACTGATTCACTCAGTGTCTGATGATTCACCCAGTGTCTGATGATTCACTCAGTTTCTGATGATTCACCCAGTGTCTGATGATTCACTCAGTGTCTGATGATTCACCCAGTGTCTGATGATTCACCCAGTGTCTGATGATTCACCCAGTGTCTGATGATTCACCCAGTGTCTGATGATTCACTCAGTGTCTGATGATTCACCCAGTGTCTGATGATTCACTCAGTGTCTGATGATTCACCCAGTGTCTGATGATTCACCCAGTGTCTGATGATTCACCCAGTGTCTGATGATTCACTCAGTGCCTGATGATTCACTCAGTGTCTGATGATTCACTCAGTGTCTGATGATTCACTCAGTGCCTGATGATTCACCCAGTGTCTGATGATTCACTCAGTGCCTGATGATTCACTCAGTGTCTGATGATTCACCCAGTGTCTGATGATTCACTCAGTGTCAGATGATTCACTCAGCGTCTAATGATTTACTCAGTGTCTGATGATTCACTCAGTGTCTGATGATTCACTCAGTTTCAGATGATTAACCAGTGTCTGATGATTCACCCAGTGTCTGATGATTCACCCAGTGTCTGATGATTCACTCAGTGTCTGATGATTCACTCAGTATCAGATGATTCACCCAGTGTCTGATGATTCACTCAGTGCCTGATGATTCACTCAGTGTCTGATGATTCACTCAGTGTCTGATGATTCA
This sequence comes from Pristiophorus japonicus, assembly GCF_044704955.1. Classification (NCBI taxonomy): domain Eukaryota; kingdom Metazoa; phylum Chordata; class Chondrichthyes; family Pristiophoridae; genus Pristiophorus; species Pristiophorus japonicus. Next base: position 27,109,782 of record NC_091987.1, on the reverse strand, counting down.
TCCAGTGTCTGATGATTCACCCAGTGTCAGATGATTCACTCAGTGTCAGATGATTCACTCAGTGTCTGATGATTCACTCAGTTTCTGATGATTCACTCAGTGTCTGATGATTCATCCAGTGTCTGATGATTCACCCAGTGTCTGATGATTCACCCAGTGTCAGATGATTCACTCAGTTTCTGATGATTCACTCAGTGTCAGATGATTCACTGATTCACTCAGTGTCTGATGATTCATCCAGTGTCTGATGATTCACCCAGTGTCTGATGATTCACCCAGTGTCTGATGATTCACACAGTGTCAGATGATTCACTCAGTGTCAGATGATTCACTGACTCACTCAGTGTCTGATGATTCACTCAGTGTCTGATGATTCACCCTGTGTCTGATGATTCACTCAGTGTCTGATGATTCACCCAGTGTCTAATGATTCACCCAGTGTCTGATGATTCACCCAGTGTCTGATGATTCATCCAGTGTCTGATGATTCACTCAGTTTCAGATGATTCATCCAGTGTCTGATGATTCACTCAGTGTCTGATGATTCACTCAGTGTCTGATGATTCACTCAGTGTCTGATGATTCATATCAGATGATTCACTCAGTGTCTGATGATTCACTCAGTGTCTGATGATTCACTCAGTGTCTGATGATTCACTCAATTTCAGATGATTCACCCAGTGTCTGATGATTCACCCAGTGTCTGATGATTCACTCAGTGTCTGATGATTCATCCAGTGTCTGATGATTCACTCAGTTTCAGATGATTCATCCAGTGTCTGATGATTCACTCAGTGTCTGATGATTCACTCAGTGTCTGATGATTCACTCAGTGTCTGATGATTCATGTCAGATGATTCACTCAGTGTCAGATGATTCACTCAGTGTCAGATGATTCACTCAGTGTCAGATGATTCACCCAGTGTCAGATGATTCACCCAGTGTCAGATGATTCACCCAATGTCAGATGATTCACCCAGTGTCAGATGATTCACCCAGTGTCAGATTATTCACCCAGTGTCAAATGATTCACCCAGTTTCTGATGTGTTCACTCAGTGTCTGATGATTCACTCAGTGTCTGATGATTCACCCAGTGTCTGATGATTCACCCAGTGTCAGATGATTCACCCAGTGTCTGATGATTCACCCAGTGTCTGATGATTCACTCAGTGTCTGATGATTCACTCAGTGTCTGTTGATTCACTCAGTGTCTGATGATTCACTCAGTGTCTGATGATCCACCCAGTGTCTGATGATTCACCCGGTGTCTGATGATTCACTCAGTGTCTGATGATTCACCCAGTGTCTGATGATTCACTCATTATCTGATGATTCACCCAGTGTCTGATAATTCACCCAGTGTCTGATGATTCACCCAGTGTCTGATGATTCACCCAGTGTCAGATGATTCACCCAGTGTCTGATGATTCACTCAGTGTCTGATGATTCACCCAGTGTCAGATGATTCATCCAGTGTCTGATGATTCACTCAGTGTCTGATGATTCACCCAGTGTCAGATGATTCACCCAGTGTCTGATGATTCACTCAGTGTCTGATGATTCACCCAGTGTCAGATGATTCACTTAGTGTCTGATGATTCACCCAGTGTCAGATGATTCACCCAGTGTCAGATGATTCACCCAGTGTCAGATGATTCACCCAGTGTCAGATGATTCACCCAATGTCTGATGATTCACCCAGTGTCTGATGATTCAACCAGTGTCTGATGATTCACCCAGTGTCTGATGATTCACCCAGTGTCTGATGATTCACCCAGTGTAAGATGATTCACCCAGTGTCTGATGATTCACTCAGTGTCTGATGATTCACCCAGTTTCTGATGATTCACTCAGTGTCTGATGATTCACTCAGTGTCTGAAGATTCACCCAATGTCTGATGATTCACCCAGTGGCTGATGATTCACTCAGTGTCTGATGATTCACTCAGTATCAGATGATTAACCCAGTGTCTGATGATTCACTCAGTGCCTGATGATTCTCTCAGTGTCTGATGATTCATCCAGTGTCTGATGATTCACTCAGTGTCTGATGATTCACTCAGTTTCAGATGATTCACCCAGTGTCTGATGATTCACTCAGTGTCTAATGATTCACTCAGTGTCTGATGATTCACTCAGTGTCTGATGATTCACTCAGTGTCTGATGATTCACTCAGTGTCTGATGATTCACTCAGTGTCTGTTGATTCATCCAGTGTCTGATGATTCATCCAGTGTCTGATGATTCATCCAGTGTCTGATGATTCATCCAGTGTCTGATGATTCATCCAGTGTCTGATGATTCACTCAGTGTCTGATGATTCACTCAGTGTCTGATGATTCACCCAGTGTCTGATGATTCACTCAGTGTCTGACGATTCACTCAGTGTCTGATGATTCACTCAGTTTCTGATGATTCACCCAGTGTCTGATGATTCACTCAGTTTCTGATGATTCACCCAGTGTCTGATGATTCACTCAGTGTCTGATGATTCACCCAGTGTCTGATGATTCACTCAGTGTCTGATGATTCACCCAGTGTCTGATGATTCACCCAGTGTCTGATGATTCACCCAGTGTCTGATGATTCACCCAGTGTCTGATGATTCACTCAGTGTCTGATGATTCACCCAGTGTCTGATGATTCACTCAGTGTCTGATGATTCACCCAGTGTCTGATGATTCACCCAGTGTCTGATGATTCACCCAGTGTCTGATGATTCACTCAGTGCCTGATGATTCACTCAGTGTCTGATGATTCACTCAGTGTCTGATGATTCACTCAGTGCCTGATGATTCACCCAGTGTCTGATGATTCACTCAGTGCCTGATGATTCACTCAGTGTCTGATGATTCACCCAGTGTCTGATGATTCACTCAGTGTCAGATGATTCACTCAGCGTCTAATGATTTACTCAGTGTCTGATGATTCACTCAGTGTCTGATGATTCACTCAGTTTCAGATGATTAACCAGTGTCTGATGATTCACCCAGTGTCTGATGATTCACCCAGTGTCTGATGATTCACTCAGTGTCTGATGATTCACTCAGTATCAGATGATTCACCCAGTGTCTGATGATTCACTCAGTGCCTGATGATTCACTCAGTGTCTGATGATTCACTCAGTATCAGATGATTCACCCAGTGTCTGATGATTCACTCAGTGCCTGATGATTCACTCAGTGTCTGATGATTCATCCAGTGTCTGATGATTCACTCAGTGTCTGATGATTCACTCAGTTTCAGATGATTCACTCAGTGTCTGATGATTCACTCAGTGTCTGATGATTCATTCAGTGTCAGATGATTCACTCAGTGTCTGATGATTCACTCAGTGTCTGATGATTCATCCAGTGTCTGATGATTCATCCAGTGTCTGATGATTCACTCAGTGTCTGATGATTCATCCAGTGTCTGATGATTCACCCAGTGTCAGATGATTCACTCAGTTTCTGATGATTCACTCAGTGTCTGATGATTCACCCAGTGTCAGATGATTTACTCAGTTTCTGATGATTCACTCAGTTTCTGATGATTCACTCAGTGTCAGATGATTCACTCAGTGTCTGATGATTCACCCAGTGTCTGATAATTCACCCAGTGTCTGATGATTCACTCAGTGTCTGATTTTCACCCAGTGTCTGATGATTCACTCAGTGTCTGATGATTCACCCAGTGTCTGATGATTCACTCAGTGTCTGATGATTCACTCAGTGTCAGATGATTCACTCAGTTTCTGATGATTCACTCAGTGTCTGATGATTCACTCAGTTTCTGATGATTCACTCAGTGTCAGATGATTCACTCAGTGTCTAATGATTCAGTCAGTGTCTGATGATTCACCCAGTGTCTGATGATTCACCCAGTGACAGATGATTCACTCAGTGTCAGATGATTCACTCAGTGTCTGATGATTCACTCAGTTTCTGATGATTCATCCAGTGTCTGATGATTCACTCAGTGTCTGATGATTCACTCAGTGTCAGATGATTCACTCAGTGTCTGATGATTCATCCAGTGTCTGATGATTCACCCAGTGTCAGATGATTCACTCAGTGTCAGATGATTCACTCAGTGTCTGATGATTCACTCAGTTTCTGATGATTCACTCAGTGTCTGATGATTCATCCAGTGTCTGATGATTCACCCAGTGTCTGATGATTCACCCAGTGTCAGATGATTCACTCAGTTTCTGATGATTCACTCAGTGTCAGATGATTCACTGATTCACTCAGTGTCTGATGATTCATCCAGTGTCTGATGATTCACCCAGTGTCTGATGATTCACACAGTGTCAGATGATTCACTCAGTGTCAGATGATTCACTGATTCACTCAGTGTCTGATGATTCACTCAGTGTCTGATGATTCACCCTGTGTCTGATGATTCACTCAGTGTCTGATGATTCACCCAGTGTCTGATGATTCACCCAGTGTCTGATGATTCATCCAGTGTCTGATGATTCACTCAGTTTCAGATGATTCATCCAGTGTCTGATGATTCACTCAGTGTCTGATGATTCACTCAGTGTCTGATGATTCACTCAGTGTCTGATGATTCACGTCAGATGATTCACTCAGTGTCTGATGATTCACTCAGTGTCTGATGATTCACTCAGTGTCTGATGATTCACTCAATTTCAGATGATTCACCCAGTGTCTGATGATTCACCCAGTGTCTGATGATTCACTCAGTGTCTGATGATTCATCCAGTGTCTGATGATTCACTCAGTTTCAGATGATTCATCCAGTGTCTGATGATTCACTCAGTGTCTGATGATTCACTCAGTGTCTGATGATTCACTCAGTGTCTGATGATTCATGTCAGATGATTCACTCAGTGTCTGATGATTCACCCAGTGTCTGATGATTCTGATGATTCACTCAGTGTCAGATGATTCACCCAGTGTCTGATGATTCACTCAGTGTCTGATGATTCACCCAGTGTCTGATGATTCTGATGATTCACTCAGTGTCTGATGATTCACTCAGTGTCTGATGATTCACTCAGTGTCTGATGATTCACTCAGTGTCTGTTGATTCACTCAGTGTCTGTTGATTCACTCAGTGTCTGATGATCCACCCAGTGTCTGATGATTCACTCAGTGTCTGATGATCCACCCAGTGTCTGATGATTCACCCAGTGTCTGATGATTCACTCAGTGTCTGATGATTCACCCAGTGTCTGATAATTCACCCAGTGTCTGATGATTCACCCAGTGTCTGATGATTCACCCAGTGTCAGATGATTCACCCAGTGTCTGATGATTCACTCAGTGTCTGATGATTCACCCAGTGTCTGATGATTCACCCAGTGTCAGATGATTCACCCAGTGTCTGATGATTCACTCAGTGTCTGATGATTCACCCAGTGTCAGATGATTCACCCAGTGTCTGATGATTCACTCAGTGTCTGATGATTCACCCAGTGTCAGATGATTCACTTAGTGCCTGATGATTCACCCAGTGTCAGATGATTCACCCAGTGTCAGATGATTCACCCAGTGTCAGATGATTCACCCAGTGTCAGATGATTCACACAATGTCTGATGATTCACCCAGTGTCTGATGATTCACCCAGTGTCTGATGATTCACCCAGTGTCTGATGATTTACCCAGTGTCTGATGATTCACCCAGTGTCTGATGATTCAACCAGTGTAAGATGATTCACCCAGTGTCTGATGATTCACTCAGTGTCTGATGATTCACTCAGTGTCTGATGATTCACCCAGTTTCTGATGATTCACTCAGTGTCTGATGATTCACTCAGTTTCAGATGATTCACCCAGTGTCTGATGATTCACTCAGTGTCTGATGATTCACTCAGTGTCAGATGATTCACTCAGTGTCTGATGAATCACTCAGTGTCTGCTGATTCACTCAGTGTCAGATGATTCACTCAGTGTCTGATGATTCACTCAGTGTCTGATGATTCATCCAGTGTCTGATGATTCATCCAGTGTCTGATGATTCACTCAGTGTCTGATGATTCATCCAGTGTCTGATGATTCATCCAGTGTCTGATGATTCACTCAGTGTCTGATGATTCACTCAGTGTCTGATGATTCCCTCAGTGTCTGATGATTCACCCAGTGTCTCATGATTCACTCAGTGTCTGACGATTCACACAGTGTCTGATGATTCACTCAGTTTCTGATGATTCACCCAGTGTCTGATGATTCACCCAGTGTCTGATGATTCACTCAGTGTCTGATGATTCACCCAGTGTCTGATGATTCACTCAGTGTCTGATGATTCACCCAGTGTCCGATGATTCACCCAGTGTCTGATGATTCACCCAGTGTCTGATGATTCACTCAGTGCCTGAAGATTCACTCAGTGTCTGATGATTCACCCAGTGTCTGATGATTCACTCAGTGCCTGATGATTCACCCATTGTCTGATGATTCACTCAGTGCCTGATGATTCACTCAGTGTCTGATGATTCACCCAGTGTCTGATGATTCACTCAGTGTCTGATGATTCACTCAGCGTCTAATGAATTACTCAGTGTCTGATGATTCACTCAGTGTCTGATGATTCACTCAGTTTCAGATGATTAATCAGTGTCTGATGATTCACCCAGTGTCTGATGATTCACTCAGTGTCTGATGATTCACTCAGTATCAGATGATTCACCCAGTGTCTGATGATTCACTCAGTGTCTGATGATTCACTCAGTGTCTGATGATTCACTCAGTATCAGATGATTCACCCAGTGTCTGATGATTCACTCAGTGCCTGATGATTCACTCAGTGTCTGATGATTCATCCAGTGTCTGATGATTCACTCAGTGTCTGATGATTCACTCAGTTTCAGATGATTCACTCAGTTTCAGATGATTCACCCAGTGTCTGATGATTCACTCAGTGTCTGATGATTCACTCAGTGTCTGATGATTCATTCAGTGTCAGATGATTCACTCAGTGTCTGATGATTCACTCAGTGTCTGATGATTCACTCAGTGTCTGATGATTCATCCAGTGTCTGATGATTCACTCAGTGTCTGATGATTCACTCAGTGTCTGATGATTCACCCAGTGTCAGATGATTCACTCAGTTTCCGATGATTCACTCAGTGTCTGATGATTCACCCAGTGTCAGATGATTTACTCAGTTTCTGATGATTCACTCAGTTTCTGATGATTCACTCAGTGTCAGATGATTCACTCAGTGTCTGATGATTCACCCAGTGTCTGATAATTCACCCAGTGTCTGATGATTCACTCAGTGTCTGATTTTCACCCAGTGTCTGATGATTCACTCAGTGTCTGATGATTCACTCAGTGTCTGATGATTCACCCAGTGTCTGATGATTCACTCAGTGTCTGATGATTCACTCAGTGTCAGATGATTCACTCAGTTTCTGATGATTCACTCAGTGTCTGATGATTCACTCAGTTTCTGATGATTCACTCAGTGTCAGATGATTCACTCAGTGTCAGATGATTCACTCAGTGTCTAATGATTCAGTCAGTGTCTGATGATTCACCCAGTGTCTGATGATTCACCCAGTGTCAGATGATTCACTCAGTGTCAGATGATTCACTCAGTGTCTGATGATTCACTCAGTTTCTGATGATTCATCCAGTGTCTGATGATTCACTCAGTGTCTGATGATTCATCCAGTGTCTGATGATTCACCCAGTGTCAGATGATTCACTCAGTGTCTGATGATTCACTCAGTTTCTGATGATTCATCCAGTGTCTGATGATTCACTCAGTGTCTGATGATTCACTCAGTGTCTGATGATTCACTCAGTGTCTGATGATTCATCCAGTGTCTGATGATTCACCCAGTGTCTGATGATTCACCCAGTGTCAGATGATTCACTCAGTTTCTGATGATTCACTCAGTGTCAGATGATTCACTGATTCACTCAGTGTCTGATGATTCATCCAGTGTCTGATGATTCACCCAGTGTCTGATGATTCACCCAGTGTCTGATGATTCACACAGTGTCAGATGATTCACTCAGTGTCAGATGATTCACTGATTCACTCAGTGTCTGATGATTCACTCAGTGTCTGATGATTCACCCAGTGTCTGATGATTCACCCAGTGTCTGATGATTCACTCAGTTTCAGATGATTCATCCAGTGTCTGATGATTCACTCAGTGTCTGATGATTCACTCAGTGTCTGATGATTCACTCAGTGTCTGATGATTCATGTCAGATGATTCACTCAGTGTCTGATGATTCACTCAGTGTCTGATGATTCACTCAATTTCAGATGATTCACTCAGTGTCTGATGATTCACCCAGTGTCTGATGATTCACCCAGTGTCTGATGATTCACTCAGTGTCTGATGATTCACACAGTGTCTGATGATTCACACAGTGTCTGATGATTCACTCAATCTCAGATGATTCACCCAGTGTCTGACTATTCTCCCAGTGCCTGATGATTCACTCAGTGTCTGATGATTCACTCAGTGTCTGATGATTCACCCAGTGTCTGATGATTCTGATGATTCACTCAGTTTCAGATGATTCACCCAGTGTCTGATGATTCACTCAGTGTCTGATGATTCACCCAGTGTCTGATGATTCTGATGATTCACTCAGTGTCTGATGATTCACTCAGTGTCTGATGATTCACCCAGTGTCTGATGATTCACTCAGTGTCTTTGAATTCACTCAGTGTCTGATGATTCACCCAGTGTCAGATGATTCACCCAGTGTCAGATGATTCACCCAGTGTCTGATGATTCACCCAGTGTCTGATGATTCACTCAGTGTCTGATGATTCACCCAGTGTCAGATGATTCACCCAGTGTCTGATGATTCACCCAGTGTCTGATGATTCACCCAGTGTCTGATGATTCTGATGAGTCACTCAGTGTCAGATGATTCACCCAGTGTCTGATGACTCACTCAGTGTCAGATGATTCACCCAGCGTCAGATGATTCACTCAGTGTCTCATGATTCTGATGATTAATTCAGTGTCAGATGATTCACCCAGTGTCAGATGATTCACTCAGCGTCTGATGATTCTGATGATTCACTCAGTGTCAGATGATTCACCCAGTGTCTGATGATTCTGATGATTCACCCAGTGTCAGATGATTCACTCAGTGTCTGATGATTCTGATGATTCACCCAGTGTCTGATGATTCACCCAGTGTCTGATGATTCACCCAGTGTCTGATGATTCACCCAGTGTCAGATGATTCACTCAGTGTCTGATGATTCACTCAGTGTCTGATGATTCACCCAGTGTCTGATGATTCACCCAGTGTCTGATGATTCACTCAGTGTCTGATGATTCACCCAGTGTCTGATGATTCACTCAGTGTCTGATGTTTCACCCAGTGTCTGATGATTCACCGAGTGTCTGATGATTCACTCAGTGTCTGATGATTCACTCAGTGTCTGATGATTCACCCAGTGTCTGATGATTCACTCAGTGTCTGATGATTCACCCAGTGTCTGATGATTCACCCAGTGTCTGATGATTCACCCAGTGTCGGATGATTCACTCAGTGTCTGATGATTCACACAGTGTCTGATGATTCACTCAATCTCACATGATTCACCCAGTGTCTGACTATTCTCCCAGTGCCTGATGATTCACTCAGTGTCTGATGATTCACTCAGTGTCTGATGATTCACCCAGTGTCTGATGATTCACTCAGTGTCTGATGATTCACCCAGTGTCTGATGATTCACTCAGTGTCTGATGATTCACCCAGTGTCTGATGATTCACTCAGTGTCTGATGATTCACACAGTGTCTGATGATTCACTCAATCTCAGATGATTCACCCAGTGTCTGACTATTCTCCCAGTGCCTGATGATTCACTCAGTGTCTGATGATTCACTCAGTGTCTGATGATTCACCCAGTGTCTGATGATTCTGATGATTCACTCAGTGTCTGACTATTCTCCCAGTGCCTGATGATTCACTCAGTGTCTGATGATTCACTCAGTGTCTGATGATTCACCCAGTGTCTGATGATTCTGATGATTCACTCAGTGTCAGATGATTCACTCAGTGTCTGATGATTCACTCAGTGTCTGATGATTCACCCAGTGTCTGATGATTCACTCAGTGTCTGATGATTCACCCAGTGTCAGATGATTCACCCAGTGTCAAATGATTCACCCAGTGTCTGATGATTCACCCAGTGTCAGATGATTCACCCAGTGTCTGATGATTCACTCAGTGTCTGATGATTCACCCAGTGTCAGATGATTCACCCAGTGTCAGATGATTCACCCAGTGTCTGATGATTCACCCAGTGTCTGATGATTCACTCGGTGTCTGATGATTCACCCAGTGTCTGATGATTCTGATGATTCACTCAGTGTCAGATGATTCACCCAGTGTCTGATGACTCACTCAGTGTCAGATGATTCACCCAGCGTCAGATGATTCACTCAGAGTCTGATGATTCTGATGATTCACTCAGTGTCAGGTGATTCACCCAGTGTCTGATGATTCTGATGATTCACCCAGTGTCAGATGATTCACTCAGTGTCTGATGATTCTGATGATTCACCCAGTGTCTGATGATTCACTCAGTGTCTGATGATTCACTCAGTGTCAGATGATTCACACAGTGTCAGATGATTCACCCAGTGTCTGATGATTCACTCAGTGTCAGATGATTCACCCAATGTCTGATGATTCACCCAGTGTCTGATGATTCACCCAGTGTCTGATGATTCATTAAGTGTCTGATGATTCACCCAGTGTCTGATGATTCACTCAGTCTCTGATGATTCACCCAGTGTCTGATGATTCACTCAGTCTCTGATGATTCACCCAGTGTCTGATGATTCACTCAGTGTCTGATGATTCACCCAATGTCTGTTGATTCACTCAGTGTCTGATGATTCACTCAGTCTCTGAAGATTCACCCAGTGTCTGATGATTCACTCAGTGTCAGATGATTCACCCAGTGTCTGATGATTCACCCAGTGTCAGATGATTCACCCAGTGTCTGATGATTCAGCCAGTGTCTGATGATTCACTCAGTGTCAAATGATTCACCCAGTGTCTGATGATTCACTCAGTGTCTGATGATTCACTCAGTGTCAGATGATTCACCCAGTGTCTGATGATTCACCCAGTTTCAGATGATTCACCCAGTATCTGATGATTCACTCAGTGTCAGATGATTCACTCAGTGTCTGATTCACTCAGTGTTTGATGATTCACCCAGTGTCTGATGATTCACCCAGTGTCTGATGATTCACTCAGTGTCAGATGATTCACCCAGTGTCAGATGATTGACCCAGTGTCTGATGATTCACCCAGTGTCTGATGATTCACCCAGTGTCTGATGATTCACTCAGTGTCAGATGATTCACCCAATGTCTGATGATTCACCCAGTGTCTGATGATTCACCCATTGTCTGATGCTTCACCCAGTGTCAGATGATTCACTCAGTGTCAGATGATTCACCCAGTGTCTGATGATTCACCCAATGTCTGATGATTCACCCAATGTCTGATGATTCACCCAGTGTCTGCTGATTCACCCAGTGTCTGATGATTCACCCAGTGTCTGATGATTCACCCAGTGTCAGATGATTCACCCAGTGTCTGATGATTCACCCAGTGTCAGAGGATTCACCCAGTGTCAGATGATTCACCCAATGTCTGATGATTCACCCAGTGTCTGATGATTCACCCAGTGTCTGCTGATTCACCCAGTGTCTGATGATTCACTCAGTGTCAGATGATTCAACCAATGTCTGATGATTCACCCAGTGTCTGATGATTCACCCAGTGTCTGATGATTCACCCAGTGTCAGATGATTCACTCAGTGTCAGATGATTCACCCAGTGTCTGATGATTCACCCAGTGTCAGATGATTCACCCAATGTCTGATGATTCACCCAGTGTCAGATGATTCACCCAATGTCAGATGATTCACCCAGTGTCAGATGATTCACCCAATGTCTGATGATTCACTCAGTGTCAGATGATTCACCCAGTGTCAGATGATTCACCCAATGTCTGATGATTCACCCAGTGTCAGATGATTCACCCAGTGTCAGATGATTCACCCAGTGTCAGATGATTCACCCAATGTCTGATGATTCACCCAGTGTCTGATGATTCACCCAGTGTCTGATGATTCACCCAGTGTCTGATGATTCACTCAGTGTCTGATGATTCACTCAGTGTCTGACGATTCACCCAGTGCCTGATGATTCATCCAGTGTCAGATGATTCACTCAGTGTCTGATGATTCACCCAATGTCAGATGATTCACCCAATGTCAGATGATTCACCCAGTGTCAGATGATTCACCCAGTGTCTGATGATTCACTCAGTGTCTGATGATTCACCCAATGTCAGATGATTCACCCAATGTCAGATGATTCACCCAGTGTCAGATGATTCACCCAGTGTCAGATGATTCACCCAGTGCCTGATGATTCACTCAGTGTCTGATGATTCACCCAGTGTCTGATGATTCACCCAGTGTCTGATGATTCACCCAGTGTCAGATGATTCACCCAGTGTCAGATGATTCACCCAGTGTCAGAGGATTCACCCAGTGTCAGATGATTCACCCAATGTCTGATGATTCACCCAGTGTCTGATGATTCACCCAGTGTCTGCTGATTCACCCAGTGTCTGATGATTCACTCAGTGTCAGATGGTTCAACCAATGTCTGATGATTCACCCAGTGTCTGATGATTCACCCAGTGTCTGATGATTCACCCAGTGTCAGATGATTCACTCAGTGTCAGATGATTCACCCAGTGTCTGATGATGCACCCAGTGTCAGATGATTCACCCAATGTCTGATGATTCACCCAGTGTCAGATGATTCACCCAATGTCAGATGATTCACCCAGTGTCAGATGATTCACCCAATGTCTGATGATTCACTCAGTGTCAGATGATTCACCCAGTGTCAGATGATTCACCCAATGTCTGATGATTCACCCAGTGTCAGATGATTCACCCAATGTCTGATGATTCACCCAGTGTCTGATGATTCACCCAGTGTCTGATGATTCACTCAGTGTCTTATGATTCACTCAGTGTCTGACGATTCACCCAGTGCCTGATGATTCACCCAGTGTCAGATGATTCACTCAGTGTCTGATGATTCACCCAATGTCAGATGATTCACCCAATGTCAGATGATTCACCCAGTGTCAGATGATTCACCCAGTGTCTGATGATTCACTCATTGTCTGATGATTCACCCAGTGTCAGATGATTCACTCAGTGTCTGATGATTCACCCAGTGTCTGATGATTCACTCAGTGTCAGATGATTCACCCAATATCTGATGATTCACCCAGTGTCTGATGATTCACTCAGTGTGAGATGATTCACTCACTGTCTGATGATTCACCCAGTGTCTGATGATTCACCCAGTGTCAGATGATTCAGCCAGTGTCAGATGATTCACTCAGTTTCTGATGATTTACTCAGTGTCAGATGATTCACCCATTGTCTGATGATTCACTCAGTGTCAGATGATTCACTCAGTCTCTGATGATTCACCCAGTGTCTGATGATTCACTCAGTGTCTGATGATTCACCCAATGTCTGATGATTCACTCAGTGTCTGATGATTCACTCAGTCTCTGAAGATTCACCCAGTGTCTGATGATTCACTCAGTCTCTGATGATTCACCCAGTGTCTGATGATTCACTCAGTCTCTGATGATTCACCCAGTGTCTGATGATTCACCCAGTGTCAGATGATTCACCCAGTGTCTGATGATTCACGCATTGTCTGATGATTCACGCAGTGTCTGATGATTCACCCAGTGTCTGATGATTCACCCAGTGTCAGTTGATTCACCCAATGTCTGATGATTCACCCAGTGTCTGATGATTCACCCAGTGTCAGATGATTCATCCAATGTCAGATGATTCACCCAATGTCAGATGATTCACCCAGTGTCAGATGATTCACCCAGTGTCAGATGATTCACCCAGTGTCAGATGATTCACCCAGTGTCTGATGATTCACCCAATGTCAGATGATTCACTCAGTGTCTGATGATTCACTCAGTGTCTGATGATTCACCCAGTGTCTGATGATTCACTCAGTGTCTGATGATTCACCCAGTGTCAGATGATTCACCCAGTGTCTGATGATTCACCCAGTGTCTGATGATTCACTCAGTGTCTGATGATTCACTCAGTGTCTGATGATTCACTCAGTGTCAGATGATTCACCCAATGTCTGATGATTCACCCAGTGTCTGATGATTCACCCAGTGTCTGATGATTCACCCAGTGTCTGATGATTCACCCAGTGTCTGATGATTCACCCAGTGTCAGATGATTCACCCAGTGTCAGATGATTCACCCAGTGTTTGATGATTCACCCAGTGTCTGATGATTCACTCAGTGTCAGATGATTCACTCAGTGTCTGATGATTCACCCAGTGTCTGATGATTCACCCAATGTCAGATGATTCACCCAGTGTCAGATGATTCACCCAGTGTCTGATGATTCACCCAGTGTCTGATGATTCACTCAGTGTCTGATGATTCACTCAGTGTCTGACGATTCACCCAGTGCCTGATGATTCACCCAGTGTCAGATGATTCACTCAGTGTCTGATGATTCACCCAATGTCAGATGATTCACCCAATGTCAGATGATTCACCCAGTGTCAGATGATTCACCCAGTATCTGATGATTCACTCAGTGTCTGATGATTCACCCAATGTCAGATGATTCACCCATTGTCAGATGATTCACCCAGTGTCAGATGATTCACCCAGTGTCAGATGATTCACCCAGTGCCTGATGATTCACTCAGTGTCTGATGATTCACCCAGTGTCAGATGATTCACTCAGTGTCTGATGATTCACCCAGTGTCTGATGATTCACTCAGTGTCAGATGATTCACCCAATATCTGATGATTCACCCAGTGTCTGATGATTCACTCAGTGTCAGATGATTCACTCAGTGTGAGATGATTCACTCAGTCTCTGATGATTCACCCAGTGTCTGATGATTCACCCAGTGTTAGATGATTCACCCAGTGTCAGATGATTCACTCAGTGTCTGATGATTCACTCAGTGTCAGATGATTCACCCAGTGTCTGATGATTCACTCAGTGTCAGATGTTTCACCCAGTGTCTGATGATTCACTCAGTGTCAGATGATTCACCCAATGTCTGATGATTCACCCAGTGTCTGATGATTCACCCAGTGTCTGATGATTCACCCAGTGTCTGATGATTCACTAAGTGTCTGATGATTCACCCAGTGTCTGATGATTCACTCAGTTTCTGATGATTCACCCAGTGTCTGATGATTCACTCAGTCTCTGATGATTCACCCAGTGTCTGATGATTCACCCAATGTCTGATGATTCACTCAGTGTCTGATGATTCACTCAGTCTCTGAAGATTCACCCAGTGTCTGATGATTCACTCAGTCTCTGATGATTCACCCAGTGTCTGATGATTCACTCAGTCTCTGATGATTCACCCAGTGTCTGATGATTCACCCAGTGTCAGATGATTCACCCAGTGTCTGATGATTCACGCAGTGTCTGATGATTCACGCAGTGTCTGATGATTCACCCAGTGTCTGATGATTCACCCAGTGTCAGTTGATTCACCCAATGCCTGATGATTCACCCAGTGTCTGATGATTCACCCAGTGTCAGATGATTCACCCAATGTCAGATGATTCACCCAATGTCAGATGATTCACCCAGTGTCAGATGATTCACCCAGTGTCAGATGATTCACCCAGTGTCTGATGATTCACTCAGTGTCTGATGATTCACTCAGTGTCTGATGATTCACCCAGTGTCTGATGATTCACCCAGTGCCTGATGATTCACCCAGTGTCTGATGATTCACTCAGTGTCTGATGATTCACCCAGTGTCAGATGATTCACCCAGTGTCTGATGATTCACCCAGTGTCTGATGATTCACCCAGTGTCTGATGATTCACTCAGTGTCTGATGATTCACTCAGTGTCTGATGATTCACTCAGTGTCAGATGATTCACCCAGTGTCTGATGTTTCACCCAGTGTCTGATGATTCACCCAGTGTCTGATGATTCACCCAGTGTCTGATGATTCACCCAGTGTCAGATGATTCACCCAGTGTCAGATGATTCACCCAGTGTTTGGTGATTCACCCAGTGTCTGATGATTCACTCAGTGTCAGATGATTCACTCAGTGTCTGATGATTCACCCAATGTCAGATGTTTCACCCAGTGTCAGATGATTCACCCAGTGTCAGATGATTCACCCAGTGTCTGATGATTCACTCAGTGTCTGATGATTCACCCAGTGTCTGACGATTCACCCAATGTCAGATGATTCACCCAATGTCAGATGATTCACCCAGTGTTAGATGATTCACCCAGTGTCAGATGATTCACCCAATGTCAAATGATTCACCCAGTTTCAGATGATTCACCCAGTGTCTGATGATTCACTCAGTGTCTGATGATTCACCCAATGACAGATGATTCACCCAATGTCAGATGACTCACCCAGATGATTCACCCAGTGTCTGATGATTCACTCAGTGTCTGATGATTCACCCAGTGTCAGATGATTCACTCAGTGTCTGATGATTCACCCAGTGTCTGATGATTCACTCAGTGTCAGATGATTCACCCAATATCTGATGATTCACTCAGTGTCTGATGATTCACTCAGTGTCAGATGATTCACTCAGTGTGAGATGATTCACTCAGGCTCTGATGATTCACCCAGTGTCTGATGATTCACTCAGTGTCAGATGATTCACTCAGTCTCTGATGATTCACCCAGTGTCTGATGATTCACTCAGTGTCAGATGATTCACTCAGTGTGAGATGATTCACTCAGTCTCTGATGATTCACCCAGTGTCAGATGATTCACCCAGTGTCAGATGATTCACCCAGTGTCAGATGATTCACTCAGTGTCTGATGATTCACTCAGTGTCAGATGATTCACCCAGTGGCTGATGATTCACTCAGTGTCAGATGATTCACCCAGTGCCTGATGATTCACTCAGTGTCAGATGATTCACCCAATGTCTGATGATTCACCCAGTGTCTGATGATTCACCCAGTGTCTGATGATTCACTAAGTGTCTGATGATTCACCCAGTGTCTGATGATTCACTCAGTCTCTGATGATTCACCCAGTGTCTGATGATTCACTCAGTCTCTGATGATTCACCCAGTGTCTGATGATTCACTCAGTGTCTGATGATTCACCCAATGTCTGATGATTCACTCAGTGTCTGATGATTCACTCAGTCTCTGAAGATTCACCCAGTGTCTGATGATTCACTCAGTGTCAGATGATTCACCCAGTGTCTGATGATTCACCCAGTGTCTGATGATTCACCCAGTGTCTGATGATTCACCCAGTGTCTGATGATTCACTCAGTGTCAGAATATTCACCCAGTGTCTGATGATTCACCCAGTGTCTGATGATTCACTCAGTGTCAGATGATTCACCCAGTGTCTGATGATTCACCCAGTGTCAGATGATTCACCCAGTATCTGATGATTCACTCAGTGTCAGATGATTCACTCAGTGTCTGATGATTCACCCAGTGTCTGATGATTCACTCAGTCTCTGATGATTCACCCAGTGTCTGATGATTCACCCAGTGTCAGATGATTCACCCAGTGTCTGATGATTCACGCAGTGTCTGATGATTCACGCAGTGTCTGATGATTCACCCAGTGTCTGATGATTCACCCAGTGTCTGATGATTCACTCAGTCTCTGATGATTCACCCAGTGTCTGATGATTCACCCAGTGTCAGATGATTCACCCAGTGTCTGATGATTCATGCAGTGTCTGATGATTCACGCAGTGTCTGATGATTCACCCAGTGTCTGATGATTCACCCAGTGTCAGTTGATTCACCCAATGCCTGATGATTCACCCAGTGTCTGATGATTCACCCAGTGTCAGATGATTCACCCAATGTCAGATCATTCACCCAATGTCAGATGATTCACCCAGTGTCAGATGATTCACCCAGTGTCAGATGATTCACCCAGTGTCTGATGATTCACCCAGTGTCTGATGATTCACCCAGTGCCTGATGATTCACCCAGTGTCTGATGATTCACTCAGTGTCTGATGATTCACCCAGTGTCAGATGATTCACCCAGTGTCTGATGATTCACTCAGTGTCTGATGATTCACTCAGTGTCTGATGATTCACTCAGTGTCAGATGATTCACCCAGTGTCTGATGTTTCACCCAGTGTCTGATGATTCACCCAGTGTCTGATGATTCACCCAGTGTCTGATGATTCACCCAGTGTCAGATGATTCACCCAGTGTCAGATGATTCACCCAGTGTTTGATGATTCACCCAGTGTCTGATGATTCACTCAGTGTCAGATGATTCACTCAGTGTCTGATGATTCACCCAATGTCAGATGTTTCACCCAGTGTCAGATGATTCACACAGTGTCAGATGATTCACCCAGTGTCTGATGATTCACTCAGTGTCTGATGATTCACCCAGTGTCTGACGATTCACCCAATGTCAGATGATTCACCCAATGTCAGATGATTCACCCAGTGTTAGATGATTCACCCAGTGTCAGATGATTCACCCAATGTCAGATGATTCACCCAGTTTCAGATGATTCACCCAGTGTCTGATGATTCACTCAGTGTCTGATGATTCACCCAATGACAGATGATTCACCCAATGTCAGATGACTCACCCAGATAATTCACCCAGTGTCTGATGATTCACTCAGTGTCTGATGATTCACCCAGTGTCAGATGATTCACTCAGTGTCTGATGATTCACCCAGTGTCTGATGATTCACTCAGTGTCAGATGATTCACCCAATATCTGATGATTCACTCAGTGTCAGATGATTCACTCAGTGTGAGATGATTCACTCAGGCTCTGATGATTCACCCAGTGTCTGATGATTCACTCAGTGTCAAATGATTCACTCAGTCTCTGATGATTCACCCAGTGTCTGATGATTCACTCAGTGTCAGATGATTCACTCAGTGTGAGATGATTCACTCAGTCTCTGATGATTCACCCAGTGTCAGATGATTCACCCAGTGTCAGATGATTCACCCAGTGTCAGATGATTCACTCAGTGTCTGATGATTCACTCAGTGTCAGATGATTCACCCAGTGGCTGATGATTCACTCAGTGTCAGATGATTTCCCCAGTGCCTGATGATTCACTCAGTGTCAGATGATTCACCCGGTGTCTGATGATTCACCCAGTGTCTGATGATTCACTCATTGTCAGAATATTCACCCAGTGTCTGATGATTCACCCAGTGTCTGATGATTCACCCAGTGTCAGGTGATTCACTCAGTGTCTGATGATTCACCCAGTGTCAGATGATTCACCCAGTGTCTGATGATTCACTCAGTGTCTGATGATTCACCCAGTGTCAGATGATTCACCCAGTGTCTGATGATTCACCCAGTGTCTGATGATTCACTCGGTGTCTGATGATTCACCCAGTGTCTGATGATTCTGATGATTCACTCAGTGTCAGATGATTCACCCAGTGTCTGATGACTCACTCAGTGTCAGATGATTCACCCAGCGTCAGATGATTCACTCAGAGTCTGATGATTCTGATGATTCACTCAGTGTCAGGTGATTCACCCAGTGTCTGATGATTCTGATGATTCACCCAGTGTCAGATGATTCACTCAGTGTCTGATGATTCTGATGATTCACCCAGTGTCTGATGATTCACTCAGTGTCTGATGATTCACTCAGTGTCAGATGATTCACACAGTGTCAGATGATTCACCCAGTGTCTGATGATTCACTCAGTGTCAGATGATTCACCCAATGTCTGATGATTCACCCAGTGTCTGATGATTCACCCAGTGTCTGATGATTCATTAAGTGTCTGATGATTCACCCAGTGTCTGATGATTCACTCAGTCTCTGATGATTCACCCAGTGTCTGATGATTCACTCAGTCTCTGATGATTCACCCAGTGTCTGATGATTCACTCAGTGTCTGATGATTCACCCAATGTCTGTTGATTCACTCAGTGTCTGATGATTCACTCAGTCTCTGAAGATTCACCCAGTGTCTGATGATTCACTCAGTGTCAGATGATTCACCCAGTGTCTGATGATTCACCCAGTGTCAGATGATTCACCCAGTGTCTGATGATTCAGCCAGTGTCTGATGATTCACTCAGTGTCAAATGATTCACCCAGTGTCTGATGATTCACTCAGTGTCTGATGATTCACTCAGTGTCAGATGATTCACCCAGTGTCTGATGATTCACCCAGTTTCAGATGATTCACCCAGTATCTGATGATTCACTCAGTGTCAGATGATTCACTCAGTGTCTGATGATTCACTCAGTGTCTGATTCACTCAGTGTTTGATGATTCACCCAGTGTCTGATGATTCACCCAGTGTCTGATGATTCACTCAGTGTCAGATGATTCACCCAGTGTCAGATGATTGACCCAGTGTCTGATGATTCACCCAGTGTCTGATGATTCACCCAGTGTCTGATGATTCACTCAGTGTCAGATGATTCACCCAATGTCTGATGATTCACCCAGTGTCTGATGATTCACCCATTGTCTGATGCTTCACCCAGTGTCAGATGATTCACTCAGTGTCAGATGATTCACCCAGTGTCTGATGATTCACCCAATGTCTGATGATTCACCCAATGTCTGATGATTCACCCAGTGTCTGCTGATTCACCCAGTGTCTGATGATTCACCCAGTGTCTGATGATTCACCCAGTGTCAGATGATTCACCCAGTGTCTGATGATTCACCCAGTGTCAGAGGATTCACCCAGTGTCAGATGATTCACCCAATGTCTGATGATTCACCCAGTGTCTCATGATTCACCCAGTGTCTGCTGATTCACCCAGTGTCTGATGATTCACTCAGTGTCAGATGATTCAACCAATGTCTGATGATTCACCCAGTGTCTGATGATTCACCCAGTGTCTGATGATTCACCCAGTGTCAGATGATTCACTCAGTGTCAGATGATTCACCCAGTGTCTGATGATTCACCCAGTGTCAGATGATTCACCCAATGTCTGATGATTCACCCAGTGTCAGATGATTCACCCAATGTCAGATGATTCACCCAGTGTCAGATGATTCACCCAATGTCTGATGATTCACTCAGTGTCAGATGATTCACCCAGTGTCAGATGATTCACCCAATGTCTGATGATTCACCCAGTGTCAGATGATTCACCCAGTGTCAGATGATTCACCCAGTGTCAGATGATTCACCCAATGTCTGATGATTCACCCAGTGTCTGATGATTCACCCAGTGTCTGATGATTCACCCAGTGTCTGATGATTCACTCAGTGTCTGATGATTCACTCAGTGTCTGACGATTCACCCAGTGCCTGATGATTCATCCAGTGTCAGATGATTCACTCAGTGTCTGATGATTCACCCAATGTCAGATGATTCACCCAATGTCAGATGATTCACCCAGTGTCAGATGATTCACCCAGTGTCTGATGATTCACTCAGTGTCTGATGATTCACCCAATGTCAGATGATTCACCCAATGTCAGATGATTCACCCAGTGTCAGATGATTCACCCAGTGTCAGATGATTCACCCAGTGCCTGATGATTCACTCAGTGTCTGATGATTCACCCAGTGTCTGATGATTCACCCAGTGTCTGATGATTCACCCAGTGTCAGATGATTCACCCAGTGTCAGATGATTCACCCAGTGTCAGAGGATTCACCCAGTGTCAGATGATTCACCCAATGTCTGATGATTCACCCAGTGTCTGATGATTCACCCAGTGTCTGCTGATTCACCCAGTGTCTGATGATTCACTCAGTGTCAGATGGTTCAACCAATGTCTGATGATTCACCCAGTGTCTGATGATTCACCCAGTGTCTGATGATTCACCCAGTGTCAGATGATTCACTCAGTGTCAGATGATTCACCCAGTGTCTGATGATGCACCCAGTGTCAGATGATTCACCCAATGTCTGATGATTCACCCAGTGTCAGATGATTCACCCAATGTCAGATGATTCACCCAGTGTCAGATGATTCACCCAATGTCTGATGATTCACCCAGTGTCAGATGATTCACCCAGTGTCAGATGATTCACCCAGTGTCAGATGATTCACCCAATGTCTGATGATTCACCCAGTGTCTGATGATTCACCCAGTGTCTGATGATTCACTCAGTGTCTTATGATTCACTCAGTGTCTGACGATTCACCCAGTGCCTGATGATTCACCCAGTGTCAGATGATTCACTCAGTGTCTGATGATTCACCCAATGTCAGATGATTCACCCAATGTCAGATGATTCACCCAGTGTCAGATGATTCACCCAGTGTCTGATGATTCACTCATTGTCTGATGATTCACCCAGTGTCAGATGATTCACTCAGTGTCTGATGATTCACCCAGTGTCTGATGATTCACTCAGTGTCAGATGATTCACCCAATATCTGATGATTCACCCAGTGTCTGATGATTCACTCAGTGTGAGATGATTCACTCACTGTCTGATGATTCACCCAGTGTCTGATGATTCACCCAGTGTCAGATGATTCAGCCAGTGTCAGATGATTCACTCAGTTTCTGATGATTTACTCAGTGTCAGATGATTCACCCATTGTCTGATGATTCACTCAGTGTCAGATGATTCACTCAGTCTCTGATGATTCACCCAGTGTCTGATGATTCACTCAGTGTCTGATGATTCACCCAATGTCTGATGATTCACTCAGTGTCTGATGATTCACTCAGTCTCTGAAGATTCACCCAGTGTCTGATGATTCACTCAGTCTCTGATGATTCACCCAGTGTCTGATGATTCACTCAGTCTCTGATGATTCACCCAGTGTCTGATGATTCACCCAGTGTCAGATGATTCACCCAGTGTCTGATGATTCACGCATTGTCTGATGATTCACGCAGTGTCTGATGATTCACCCAGTGTCTGATGATTCACCCAGTGTCAGTTGATTCACCCAATGTCTGATGATTCACCCAGTGTCTGATGATTCACCCAGTGTCAGATGATTCATCCAATGTCAGATGATTCACCCAATGTCAGATGATTCACCCAGTGTCAGATGATTCACCCAGTGTCAGATGATTCACCCAGTGTCAGATGATTCACCCAGTGTCTGATGATTCACCCAATGTCAGATGATTCACTCAGTGTCTGATGATTCACTCAGTGTCTGATGATTCACCCAGTGTCTGATGATTCACTCAGTGTCTGATGATTCACCCAGTGTCAGATGATTCACCCAGTGTCTGATGATTCACCCAGTGTCTGATGATTCACTCAGTGTCTGATGATTCACTCAGTGTCTGATGATTCACTCAGTGTCAGATGATTCACCCAATGTCTGATGATTCACCCAGTGTCTGATGATTCACCCAGTGTCTGATGATTCACCCAGTGTCTGATGATTCACCCAGTGTCTGATGATTCACCCAGTGTCAGATGATTCACCCAGTGTCAGATGATTCACCCAGTGTTTGATGATTCACCCAGTGTCTGATGATTCACTCAGTGTCAGATGATTCACTCAGTGTCTGATGATTCACCCAGTGTCTGATGATTCACCCAATGTCAGATGATTCACCCAGTGTCAGATGATTCACCCAGTGTCTGATGATTCACCCAGTGTCTGATGATTCACTCAGTGTCTGATGATTCACTCAGTGTCTGACGATTCACCCAGTGCCTGATGATTCACCCAGTGTCAGATGATTCACTCAGTGTCTGATGATTCACCCAATGTCAGATGATTCACCCAATGTCAGATGATTCACCCAGTGTCAGATGATTCACCCAGTGTCTGATGATTCACTCAGTGTCTGATGATTCACCCAATGTCAGATGATTCACCCAATGTCAGATGATTCACCCAGTGTCAGATGATTCACCCAGTGTCAGATGATTCACCCAGTGCCTGATGATTCACTCAGTGTCTGATGATTCACCCAGTGTCTGATGATTCACCCAGTGTCTGATGATTCACCCAGTGTCAGATGATTCACCCAGTGTCAGATGATTCACCCAGTGTCAGAGGATTCACCCAGTGTCAGATGATTCACCCAATGTCTGATGATTCACCCAGTGTCTGATGATTCACCCAGTGTCTGCTGATTCACCCAGTGTCTGATGATTCACTCAGTGTCAGATGGTTCAACCAATGTCTGATGATTCACCCAGTGTCTGATGATTCACCCAGTGTCTGATGATTCACCCAGTGTCAGATGATTCACTCAGTGTCAGATGATTCACCCAGTGTCTGATGATGCACCCAGTGTCAGATGATTCACCCAATGTCTGATGATTCACCCAGTGTCAGATGATTCACCCAATGTCAGATGATTCACCCAGTGTCAGATGATTCACCCAATGTCTGATGATTCACTCAGTGTCAGATGATTCACCCAGTGTCAGATGATTCACCCAATGTCTGATGATTCACCCAGTGTCAGATGATTCACCCAATGTCTGATGATTCACCCAGTGTCTGATGATTCACCCAGTGTCTGATGATTCACTCAGTGTCTTATGATTCACTCAGTGTCTGACGATTCACCCAGTGCCTGATGATTCACCCAGTGTCAGATGATTCACTCAGTGTCTGATGATTCACCCAATGTCAGATGATTCACCCAATGTCAGATGATTCACCCAGTGTCAGATGATTCACCCAGTGTCTGATGATTCACTCATTGTCTGATGATTCACCCAGTGTCAGATGATTCACTCAGTGTCTGATGATTCACCCAGTGTCTGATGATTCACTCAGTGTCAGATGATTCACCCAATATCTGATGATTCACCCAGTGTCTGATGATTCACTCAGTGTGAGATGATTCACTCACTGTCTGATGATTCACCCAGTGTCTGATGATTCACCCAGTGTCAGATGATTCAGCCAGTGTCAGATGATTCACTCAGTTTCTGATGATTTACTCAGTGTCAGATGATTCACCCATTGTCTGATGATTCACTCAGTGTCAGATGATTCACTCAGTCTCTGATGATTCACCCAGTGTCTGATGATTCACTCAGTGTCTGATGATTCACCCAATGTCTGATGATTCACTCAGTGTCTGATGATTCACTCAGTCTCTGAAGATTCACCCAGTGTCTGATGATTCACTCAGTCTCTGATGATTCACCCAGTGTCTGATGATTCACTCAGTCTCTGATGATTCACCCAGTGTCTGATGATTCACCCAGTGTCAGATGATTCACCCAGTGTCTGATGATTCACGCATTGTCTGATGATTCACGCAGTGTCTGATGATTCACCCAGTGTCTGATGATTCACCCAGTGTCAGTTGATTCACCCAATGTCTGATGATTCACCCAGTGTCTGATGATTCACCCAGTGTCAGATGATTCATCCAATGTCAGATGATTCACCCAATGTCAGATGATTCACCCAGTGTCAGATGATTCACCCAGTGTCAGATGATTCACCCAGTGTCAGATGATTCACCCAGTGTCTGATGATTCACCCAATGTCAGATGATTCACTCAGTGTCTGATGATTCACTCAGTGTCTGATGATTCACCCAGTGTCTGATGATTCACTCAGTGTCTGATGATTCACCCAGTGTCAGATGATTCACCCAGTGTCTGATGATTCACCCAGTGTCTGATGATTCACTCAGTGTCTGATGATTCACTCAGTGTCTGATGATTCACTCAGTGTCAGATGATTCACCCAATGTCTGATGATTCACCCAGTGTCTGATGATTCACCCAGTGTCTGATGATTCACCCAGTGTCTGATGATTCACCCAGTGTCTGATGATTCACCCAGTGTCAGATGATTCACCCAGTGTCAGATGATTCACCCAGTGTTTGATGATTCACCCAGTGTCTGATGATTCACTCAGTGTCAGATGATTCACTCAGTGTCTGATGATTCACCCAGTGTCTGATGATTCACCCAATGTCAGATGATTCACCCAGTGTCAGATGATTCACCCAGTGTCTGATGATTCACCCAGTGTCTGATGATTCACTCAGTGTCTGATGATTCACTCAGTGTCTGACGATTCACCCAGTGCCTGATGATTCACCCAGTGTCAGATGATTCACTCAGTGTCTGATGATTCACCCAATGTCAGATGATTCACCCAATGTCAGATGATTCACCCAGTGTCAGATGATTCACCCAGTATCTGATGATTCACTCAGTGTCTGATGATTCACCCAATGTCAGATGATTCACCCATTGTCAGATGATTCACCCAGTGTCAGATGATTCACCCAGTGTCAGATGATTCACCCAGTGCCTGATGATTCACTCAGTGTCTGATGATTCACCCAGTGTCAGATGATTCACTCAGTGTCTGATGATTCACCCAGTGTCTGATGATTCACTCAGTGTCAGATGATTCACCCAATATCTGATGATTCACCCAGTGTCTGATGATTCACTCAGTGTCAGATGATTCACTCAGTGTGAGATGATTCACTCAGTCTCTGATGATTCACCCAGTGTCTGATGATTCACCCAGTGTTAGATGATTCACCCAGTGTCAGATGATTCACTCAGTGTCTGATGATTCACTCAGTGTCAGATGATTCACCCAGTGTCTGATGATTCACTCAGTGTCAGATGTTTCACCCAGTGTCTGATGATTCACTCAGTGTCAGATGATTCACCCAATGTCTGATGATTCACCCAGTGTCTGATGATTCACCCAGTGTCTGATGATTCACCCAGTGTCTGATGATTCACTAAGTGTCTGATGATTCACCCAGTGTCTGATGATTCACTCAGTTTCTGATGATTCACCCAGTGTCTGATGATTCACTCAGTCTCTGATGATTCACCCAGTGTCTGATGATTCACCCAATGTCTGATGATTCACTCAGTGTCTGATGATTCACTCAGTCTCTGAAGATTCACCCAGTGTCTGATGATTCACTCAGTCTCTGATGATTCACCCAGTGTCTGATGATTCACTCAGTCTCTGATGATTCACCCAGTGTCTGATGATTCACCCAGTGTCAGATGATTCACCCAGTGTCTGATGATTCACGCAGTGTCTGATGATTCACGCAGTGTCTGATGATTCACCCAGTGTCTGATGATTCACCCAGTGTCAGTTGATTCACCCAATGCCTGATGATTCACCCAGTGTCTGATGATTCACCCAGTGTCAGATGATTCACCCAATGTCAGATGATTCACCCAATGTCAGATGATTCACCCAGTGTCAGATGATTCACCCAGTGTCAGATGATTCACCCAGTGTCTGATGATTCATCCAATGTCAGATGATTCACTCAGTGTCTGATGATTCACTCAGTGTCTGATGATTCACCCAGTGTCTGATGATTCACCCAGTGCCTGATGATTCACCCAGTGTCTGATGATTCACTCAGTGTCTGATGATTCACCCAGTGTCAGATGATTCACCCAGTGTCTGATGATTCACCCAGTGTCTGATGATTCACCCAGTGTCTGATGATTCACTCAGTGTCTGATGATTCACTCAGTGTCTGATGATTCACTCAGTGTCAGATGATTCACCCAGTGTCTGATGTTTCACCCAGTGTCTGATGATTCACCCAGTGTCTGATGATTCACCCAGTGTCTGATGATTCACCCAGTGTCAGATGATTCACCCAGTGTCAGATGATTCACCCAGTGTTTGATGATTCACCCAGTGTCTGATGATTCACTCAGTGTCAGATGATTCACTCAGTGTCTGATGATTCACCCAATGTCAGATGTTTCACCCAGTGTCAGATGATTCACCCAGTGTCAGATGATTCACCCAGTGTCTGATGATTCACTCAGTGTCTGATGATTCACCCAGTGTCTGACGATTCACCCAATGTCAGATGATTCACCCAATGTCAGATGATTCACCCAGTGTTAGATGATTCACCCAGTGTCAGATGATTCACCCAATGTCAGATGATTCACCCAGTTTCAGATGATTCACCCAGTGTCTGATGATTCACTCAGTGTCTGATGATTCACCCAATGACAGATGATTCACCCAATGTCAGATGACTCACCCAGATGATTCACCCAGTGTCTGATGATTCACTCAGTGTCTGATGATTCACCCAGTGTCAGATGATTCACTCAGTGTCTGATGATTCACCCAGTGTCTGATGATTCACTCAGTGTCAGATGATTCACCCAATATCTGATGATTCACTCAGTGTCTGATGATTCACTCAGTGTCAGATGATTCACTCAGTGTGAGATGATTCACTCAGGCTCTGATGATTCACCCAGTGTCTGATGATTCACTCAGTGTCAGATGATTCACTCAGTCTCTGATGATTCACCCAGTGTCTGATGATTCACTCAGTGTCAGATGATTCACTCAGTGTGAGATGATTCACTCAGTCTCTGATGATTCACCCAGTGTCAGATGATTCACCCAGTGTCAGATGATTCACCCAGTGTCAGATGATTCACTCAGTGTCTGATGATTCACTCAGTGTCAGATGATTCACCCAGTGGCTGATGATTCACTCAGTGTCAGATGATTCACCCAGTGCCTGATGATTCACTCAGTGTCAGATGATTCACCCAATGTCTGATGATTCACCCAGTGTCTGATGATTCACCCAGTGTCTGATGATTCACTAAGTGTCTGATGATTCACCCAGTGTCTGATGATTCACTCAGTCTCTGATGATTCACCCAGTGTCTGATGATTCACTCAGTCTCTGATGATTCACCCAGTGTCTGATGATTCACTCAGTGTCTGATGATTCACCCAATGTCTGATGATTCACTCAGTGTCTGATGATTCACTCAGTCTCTGAAGATTCACCCAGTGTCTGATGATTCACTCAGTGTCAGATGATTCACCCAGTGTCTGATGATTCACCCAGTGTCTGATGATTCACCCAGTGTCTGATGATTCACCCAGTGTCTGATGATTCACTCAGTGTCAGAATATTCACCCAGTGTCTGATGATTCACCCAGTGTCTGATGATTCACTCAGTGTCAGATGATTCACCCAGTGTCTGATGATTCACCCAGTGTCAGATGATTCACCCAGTATCTGATGATTCACTCAGTGTCAGATGATTCACTCAGTGTCTGATGATTCACCCAGTGTCTGATGATTCACTCAGTCTCTGATGATTCACCCAGTGTCTGATGATTCACCCAGTGTCAGATGATTCACCCAGTGTCTGATGATTCACGCAGTGTCTGATGATTCACGCAGTGTCTGATGATTCACCCAGTGTCTGATGATTCACCCAGTGTCTGATGATTCACTCAGTCTCTGATGATTCACCCAGTGTCTGATGATTCACCCAGTGTCAGATGATTCACCCAGTGTCTGATGATTCATGCAGTGTCTGATGATTCACGCAGTGTCTGATGATTCACCCAGTGTCTGATGATTCACCCAGTGTCAGTTGATTCACCCAATGCCTGATGATTCACCCAGTGTCTGATGATTCACCCAGTGTCAGATGATTCACCCAATGTCAGATGATTCACCCAATGTCAGATGATTCACCCAGTGTCAGATGATTCACCCAGTGTCAGATGATTCACCCAGTGTCTGATGATTCACCCAGTGTCTGATGATTCACCCAGTGCCTGATGATTCACCCAGTGTCTGATGATTCACTCAGTGTCTGATGATTCACCCAGTGTCAGATGATTCACCCAGTGTCTGATGATTCACTCAGTGTCTGATGATTCACTCAGTGTCTGATGATTCACTCAGTGTCAGATGATTCACCCAGTGTCTGATGTTTCACCCAGTGTCTGATGATTCACCCAGTGTCTGATGATTCACCCAGTGTCTGATGATTCACCCAGTGTCAGATGATTCACCCAGTGTCAGATGATTCACCCAGTGTTTGATGATTCACCCAGTGTCTGATGATTCACTCAGTGTCAGATGATTCACTCAGTGTCTGATGATTCACCCAATGTCAGATGTTTCACCCAGTGTCAGATGATTCACACAGTGTCAGATGATTCACCCAGTGTCTGATGATTCACTCAGTGTCTGATGATTCACCCAGTGTCTGACGATTCACCCAATGTCAGATGATTCACCCAATGTCAGATGATTCACCCAGTGTTAGATGATTCACCCAGTGTCAGATGATTCACCCAATGTCAGATGATTCACCCAGTTTCAGATGATTCACCCAGTGTCTGATGATTCACTCAGTGTCTGATGATTCACCCAATGACAGATGATTCACCCAATGTCAGATGACTCACCCAGATAATTCACCCAGTGTCTGATGATTCACTCAGTGTCTGATGATTCACCCAGTGTCAGATGATTCACTCAGTGTCTGATGATTCACCCAGTGTCTGATGATTCACTCAGTGTCAGATGATTCACCCAATATCTGATGATTCACTCAGTGTCAGATGATTCACTCAGTGTGAGATGATTCACTCAGGCTCTGATGATTCACCCAGTGTCTGATGATTCACTCAGTGTCAAATGATTCACTCAGTCTCTGATGATTCACCCAGTGTCTGATGATTCACTCAGTGTCAGATGATTCACTCAGTGTGAGATGATTCACTCAGTCTCTGATGATTCACCCAGTGTCAGATGATTCACCCAGTGTCAGATGATTCACCCAGTGTCAGATGATTCACTCAGTGTCTGATGATTCACTCAGTGTCAGATGATTCACCCAGTGGCTGATGATTCACTCAGTGTCAGATGATTTCCCCAGTGCCTGATGATTCACTCAGTGTCAGATGATTCACCCGGTGTCTGATGATTCACCCAGTGTCTGATGATTCACTCATTGTCAGAATATTCACCCAGTGTCTGATGATTCACCCAGTGTCTGATGATTCACCCAGTGTCAGGTGATTCACTCAGTGTCTGATGATTCACCCAGTGTCTGATGATTCACTCAGTGTCAGATGATTCACCCAATATCTGATGATTCACTCAGTGTCAGATGATTCACTCAGTGTGAGATGATTCACTCAGGCTCTGATGATTCACCCAGTGTCTGATGATTCACTCAGTGTCAGATGATTCACTCAGTCTCTGATGATTCACCCAGTGTCTGATGATTCACTCAGTGTCAGATGATTCACTCAGTGTGAGATGATTCACTCAGTCTCTGATGATTCACCCAGTGTCAGATGATTCACCCAGTGTCAGATGATTCACTCAGTGTCTGATGATTCACTCAGTGTCAGATGATTCACTCAGTGTCAGATGATTTCCCCAGTGCCTGATGATTCACTCAGTTTCAGATGATTCACCCAATGTCTGATGATTCACCCAGTGTCTGATGATTCACCCAGTGTCTGATGATTCACTAAGTGTCTGATGATTCACCCAGTGTCTGATGATTCACTCAGTCTCTGATGATTCACCCAGTGTCTGATGATTCACTCAGTCTCTGATGATTCACCCAGTGTCTGATGATTCACTCAGTGTCTGATGATTCACCCAATGTCTGATGATTCACTCAGTGTCTGAAGATTCACCCAGTGTCTGATGATTCACTCAGTGTCTGATGATTCACCCAGTGTCTGATGATTCACCCAGTGACTGATGATTCACCCAGTGTCTGATGATTCACTCATTGTCAGAATATTCACCCAGTGTCTGATGATTCACCCAGTGTCTGATGATTCACTCAGTGTCAGATGATTCACCCAGTGTCTGATGATTCACCCAGTGTCAGATGATTCACCCAGTATCTGATGATTCACTCAGTGTCAGATGATTCACTCAGTGTCTGATGATTCACTCAGTGTCTGATTCACTCAGTGTCTGATGATTCACCCAGTGTCTGATGATTCACTCAGCGTCAGATGATTCACCCAGTGTCTGATGATTCACTCAGTGTCTGATGATTCACTCAGTGTCTGATGATTCACCCAGTGTCTGATGATTCACTCAGTGTCAGATGATTCACCCAATGTCTGATGATTCACCCAGTGTCTGATGCTTCACCCAGTGTCAGATGATTCACTCAGTGTCAGATGATTCACCCAGTGTCTGATGATTCACCCAATGTCTGGTGATTCACCCAGTGTCAGATGATTCACCCAGTGTCAGATGATTCACCCAATGTCTGATGATTCACCCAGTGTCTGATGATTCACCCAGTGTCTGCTGATTCACCCAGTGTCTGATGATTCACCCAGTGTCTGATGATTCACTCAGTGTCAGATGATTCAACCAATGTCTGATGATTCACCCAGTGTCTGATGATTCACCCAGTATCTGATGATTCACCCAGTGTCTGATGATTCACCCAGTGTCAGATGATTCACTCAGTGTCAGATGATTCACCCAGTGTCTGATGATTCACCCAGTGTCAGATGATTCACCCAATGTCTGATGATTCACCCAGTGTCAGATGATTCACCCAGTGTCAGATGATTCACCCAGTGTCAGATGATTCACCCAATGTCTGATGATTCAGGCAGTGTCTGATGATTCACCCAGTGTCTGATGATTCACCCAGTGTCAGTTGATTCACCCAATGTCTGATGATTCACCCAGTGTCTGATGATTCACCCAGTGTCTGATGATTCACTCAGTGTCTGACGATTCACCCAGTGCCTGATGATTCACCCAGTGTCAGATGATTCACTCAGTGTCTGATGATTCACCCAATGTCAGATGATTCACCCAATGTCAGATGATTCACCCAGTGTCAGATGATTCACCCAGTGTCTGATGATTCACTCAGTGTCTGATGATTCACCCAATGTCAGATGATTCACCAAGTGTCAGATGATTCACCCAGTGTCAGATGATTCACCCAGTGTCAGATGATTCACCCAGTGCCTGATGATTCACTCAGTGTCAGATGATTCACCCAATATCTGATGATTCACCCAGTGTCTGATGATTCACTCAGTGTCAGATGATTCACTCAGTGTGAGATGATTCACTCAGTCTCTGATGATTCACCCAGTGTCTGATGATTCACCCAGTGTCAGATGATTCACCCAGTGTCTGATGATTCATGCAGTGTCTGATGATTCACGCAGTGTCTGATGATTCACCCAGTGTCTGATGATTCACCCAGTGTCAGTTGATTCACCCAATGCCTGATGATTCACCCAGTGTCTGATGATTCACCCAGTGTCAGATGATTCACCCAATGTCAGATGATTCACCCAATGTCAGATGATTCACCCAGTGTCAGATGATTCACCCAGTGTCAGATGATTCACCCAGTGTCTGATGATTCACCCAGTGTCTGATGATTCACCCAGTGCCTGATGATTCACCCAGTGTCTGATGATTCACTCAGTGTCTGATGATTCACCCAGTGTCAGATGATTCACCCAGTGTCTGATGATTCACTCAGTGTCTGATGATTCACTCAGTGTCTGATGATTCACTCAGTGTCAGATGATTCACCCAGTGTCTGATGTTTCACCCAGTGTCTGATGATTCACCCAGTGTCTGATGATTCACCCAGTGTCTGATGATTCACCCAGTGTCAGATGATTCACCCAGTGTCAGATGATTCACCCAGTGTTTGATGATTCACCCAGTGTCTGATGATTCACTCAGTGTCAGATGATTCACTCAGTGTCTGATGATTCACCCAATGTCAGATGTTTCACCCAGTGTCAGATGATTCACACAGTGTCAGATGATTCACCCAGTGTCTGATGATTCACTCAGTGTCTGATGATTCACCCAGTGTCTGACGATTCACCCAATGTCAGATGATTCACCCAATGTCAGATGATTCACCCAGTGTTAGATGATTCACCCAGTGTCAGATGATTCACCCAATGTCAGATGATTCACCCAGTTTCAGATGATTCACCCAGTGTCTGATGATTCACTCAGTGTCTGATGATTCACCCAATGACAGATGATTCACCCAATGTCAGATGACTCACCCAGATAATTCACCCAGTGTCTGATGATTCACTCAGTGTCTGATGATTCACCCAGTGTCAGATGATTCACTCAGTGTCTGATGATTCACCCAGTGTCTGATGATTCACTCAGTGTCAGATGATTCACCCAATATCTAATGAATCACTCAGTGTCAGATGATTCACTCAGTGTGAGATGATTCACTCAGGCTCTGATGATTCACCCAGTGTCTGATGATTCACTCAGTGTCAAATGATTCACTCAGTCTCTGATGATTCACCCAGTGTCTGATGATTCACTCAGTGTCAGATGATTCACTCAGTGTGAGATGATTCACTCAGTCTCTGATGATTCACCCAGTGTCAGATGATTCACCCAGTGTCAGATGATTCACCCAGTGTCAGATGATTCACTCAGTGTCTGATGATTCACTCAGTGTCAGATGATTCACCCAGTGGCTGATGATTCACTCAGTGTCAGATGATTTCCCCAGTGCCTGATGATTCACTCAGTGTCAGATGATTCACCCGGTGTCTGATGATTCACCCAGTGTCTGATGATTCACTCATTGTCAGAATATTCACCCAGTGTCTGATGATTCACCCAGTGTCTGATGATTCACCCAGTGTCAGGTGATTCACTCAGTGTCTGATGATTCACCCAGTGTCTGATGATTCACTCAGTGTCAGATGATTCACCCAATATCTGATGATTCACTCAGTGTCAGATGATTCACTCAGTGTGAGATGATTCACTCAGGCTCTGATGATTCACCCAGTGTCTGATGATTCACTCAGTGTCAGATGATTCACTCAGTCTCTGATGATTCACCCAGTGTCTGATGATTCACTCAGTGTCAGATGATTCACTCAGTGTGAGATGATTCACTCAGTCTCTGATGATTCACCCAGTGTCAGATGATTCACCCAGTGTCAGATGATTCACTCAGTGTCTGATGATTCACTCAGTGTCAGATGATTCACTCAGTGTCAGATGATTTCCCCAGTGCCTGATGATTCACTCAGTTTCAGATGATTCACCCAATGTCTGATGATTCACCCAGTGTCTGATGATTCACCCAGTGTCTGATGATTCACTAAGTGTCTGATGATTCACCCAGTGTCTGATGATTCACTCAGTCTCTGATGATTCACCCAGTGTCTGATGATTCACTCAGTCTCTGATGATTCACCCAGTGTCTGATGATTCACTCAGTGTCTGATGATTCACCCAATGTCTGATGATTCACTCAGTGTCTGATGATTCACTCAGTCTCTGAAGATTCACCCAGTGTCTGATGATTCACTCAGTGTCTGATGATTCACCCAGTGTCTGATGATTCACCCAGTGTCTGATGATTCACCCAGTGTCTGATGATTCACTCATTGTCAGAATATTCACCCAGTGTCTGATGATTCACCCAGTGTCTGATGATTCACTCAGTGTCAGATGATTCACCCAGTGTCTGATGATTCACCCAGTGTCAGATGATTCACCCAGTATCTGATGATTCACTCAGTGTCAGATGATTCACTCAGTGTCTGATGATTCACTCAGTGTCTGATTCACTCAGTGTCTGATGATTCACCCAGTGTCTGATGATTCACTCAGCGTCAGATGATTCACCCAGTGTCTGATGATTCACTCAGTGTCTGATGATTCACTCAGTGTCTGATGATTCACCCAGTGTCTGATGATTCACTCAGTGTCAGATGATTCACCCAATGTCTGATGATTCACCCAGTGTCTGATGCTTCACCCAGTGTCAGATGATTCACTCAGTGTCAGATGATTCACCCAGTGTCTGATGATTCACCCAATGTCTGGTGATTCACCCAGTGTCAGATGATTCACCCAGTGTCAGATGATTCACCCAGTGTCAAATGATTCACCCAGTGTCAGATGATTCACCCAGTGTCAGATGATTCACCCAATGTCTGATGATTCACCCAGTGTCTGATGATTCACCCAGTGTCTGCTGATTCACCCAGTGTCTGATGATTCACCCAGTGTCTGATGATTCACTCAGTGTCAGATGATTCAACCAATGTCTGATGATTCACCCAGTGTCTGATGATTCACCCAGTATCTGATGATTCACCCAGTGTCTGATGATTCACCCAGTGTCAGATGATTCACTCAGTGTCAGATGATTCACCCAGTGTCTGATGATTCACCCAGTGTCAGATGATTCACCCAATGTCTGATGATTCACCCAGTGTCAGATGATTCACCCAGTGTCAGATGATTCACCCAGTGTCAGATGATTCACCCAATGTCTGATGATTCAGGCAGTGTCTGATGATTCACCCAGTGTCTGATGATTCACCCAGTGTCAGTTGATTCACCCAATGTCTGATGATTCACCCAGTGTCTGATGATTCACCCAGTGTCTGATGATTCACTCAGTGTCTGACGATTCACCCAGTGCCTGATGATTCACCCAGTGTCAGATGATTCACTCAGTGTCTGATGATTCACCCAATGTCAGATGATTCACCCAATGTCAGATGATTCACCCAGTGTCAGATGATTCACCCAGTGTCTGATGATTCACTCAGTGTCTGATGATTCACCCAATGTCAGATGATTCACCAAGTGTCAGATGATTCACCCAGTGTCAGATGATTCACCCAGTGTCAGATGATTCACCCAGTGCCTGATGATTCACTCAGTGTCAGATGATTCACCCAATATCTGATGATTCACCCAGTGTCTGATGATTCACTCAGTGTCAGATGATTCACTCAGTGTGAGATGATTCACTCAGTCTCTGATGATTCACCCAGTGTCTGATGATTCACCCAGTGTCAGATGATTCACCCAGTGTCAGATGATTCACTCAGTGTCTGATGATTCACTCAGTGTCAGATGATTCACCCAGTGGCTGATGATTCACTCAGTGTCAGATGATTCACCCAGTGTCTGATGATTCACTCAGTGTCAGATGATTCACCCAATGTCTGATGATTCACCCAGTGTCTGATGATTCACCCAGTGTCTGATGATTCACTCAGTCTCTGATGATTCACCCAGTTTCAGATGATTAACTCAGTGTCTGATGATTCACTCAGTGTCAGATGATTCACCCAGTGTCTGATGATTCACTCAGTGTCTGATGATTCACCCAATGTCTGATGATTCACTCAGTGTCTGATGATTCACTCAGTCTCTGAAGATTCACCCAGTGTCTGATGATTCACTCAGTGTCAGATGATTCACCCAGTGTTTGATGATTCACCCAGTGTCTGATGATTCACCCAGTGTCAGACGATTCACCCAGTGTCTGATGATTCACCCAGTGTCTGATGATTCACTCAGTGTCAGATGATTCACCCAGTGTCTGATGATTCACCCAGTGTCTGATGATTCACTCAGTGTCAGATGATTCACCCAGTGTCTGATGATTCACCCAGTGTCAGATGATTCACCCAGTATCTGATGATTCACTCAGTGTCAGATGATTCACTCAGTGTCTAATGATTCACTCAGTGTCTGATGATTCACCCAGTGTCTGATGATTCACTCAGTGTCAGATGATTCACTCAGTGTCTGATGATTCACTCAGTTTCTGATGATTCATCCAGTGTCTGATGATTCACTCAGTGTCTGATGATTCATCCAGTGTCTGATGATTCATCCAGTGTCTGATGATTCACTCAGTTTCTGATGATTCACTCAGTGTCAGATGATTCACTGATTCACTCAGTGTCTGATGATTCACTCAGTGTCTGATGATTCACCCAGTGTCAGATGATTCACTCAGTGTCAGATGATTCACTGATTCACTCAGTGTCTGATGATTCACCCTGTGTCTGATGATTCACTCAGTGTCTGATGATTCACCCAGTGTCTGATGATTCACCCAGTGTCAGATGATTCATCCAGTGTCTGATGATTCACCCAGTGTCTGATGATTCATCCAGTGTCTGATGATTCACTCAGTTTCAGATGATTCATCCAGTGTCTGATGATTCACTCAGTGTCTGATGATTCACTCAGTGTCTGATGATTCACTCAGTGTCTGATGATTCATGTCAGATGATTCACTCAGTGTCTGATGATTCACTCAGTGTCTGATGATTCACTCAGTTTCAGATGATTCATCCAGTGTCTGATGATTCACTCAGTGTCTGATGATTCACCCAGTGTCTGATGATTCACCCAGTGTCTGATGATTCACTCAGTGTCTGATGATTCACTCAATCTCAGATGATTCACCCAGTGTCTGACTATTCTCCCAGTGCCTGATGATTCACTCAGTGTCTGATGATTCACTCAGTGTCTGATGATTCACCCAGTGTCTGATGATTCTGATGATTCACTCAGTGTCAGATGATTCACACATTGTCTGATGATTCACTCAGTGTCTGATGATTCACCCAGTGACTGATGATTCTGATGATTCACTCAGTGTCTGATGATTCACCCAGTGTCTGATGATTCACTCAGTGTCTGATGATTCACTCAGTGTCAGATGATTAACCCAGTGTCTGATGATTCACTCAGTGTCTGATGATTCACCCAGTGTCAGATGATTCACCCAGTGTCAGATGATTCACCCAGTGTCTGATGATTCACTCGGTGTCTGATGACTCACTCAGTGTCAGATGATTCACTCAGTGTCTGATGATTCTGATGATTAACTCAGTGTCAGATGATTCACCCAGTGTCTGATGACTCACTCAGTGTCAGATGATTCACCCAGCGTCAGATGATTCACTCAGTGTCTGATGATTCTGATGATTAACTCAGTGTCAGATGATTCACCCAGTGTCAGATGATTCACTCAGTGTCTGATGATTCTGATGATTCACTCAGTGTCAGATGATTCACCCAGTGTCTGATGATTCACTCAGTGTCAGATGATTTCCCCAGTGCCTGATGATTCACTCAGTGTCAGATGATTCACCCGGTGTCTGATGATTCACCCAGTGTCTGATGATTCACTCATTGTCAGAATATTCACCCAGTGTCTGATGATTCACCCAGTGTCTGATGATTCACCCAGTGTCAGGTGATTCACTCAGTGTCTGATGATTCACCCAGTGTCTGATGATTCACTCAGTGTCAGATGATTCACCCAATATCTGATGATTCACTCAGTGTCAGATGATTCACTCAGTGTGAGATGATTCACTCAGGCTCTGATGATTCACCCAGTGTCTGATGATTCACTCAGTGTCAGATGATTCACTCAGTCTCTGATGATTCACCCAGTGTCTGATGATTCACTCAGTGTCAGATGATTCACTCAGTGTGAGATGATTCACCCAGTGTCAGATGATTCACCCAGTGTCAGATGATTCACTCAGTGTCTGATGATTCACTCAGTGTCAGATGATTCACTCAGTGTCAGATGATTTCCCCAGTGCCTGATGATTCACTCAGTTTCAGATGATTCACCCAATGTCTGATGATTCACCCAGTGTCTGATGATTCACCCAGTGTCTGATGATTCACTAAGTGTCTGATGATTCACCCAGTGTCTGATGATTCACTCAGTCTCTGATGATTCACCCAGTGTCTGATGATTCACTCAGTCTCTGATGATTCACCCAGTGTCTGATGATTCACTCAGTGTCTGATGATTCACCCAATGTCTGATGATTCACTCAGTGTCTGATGATTCACTCAGTCTCTGAAGATTCACCCAGTGTCTGATGATTCACTCAGTGTCTGATGATTCACCCAGTGTCTGATGATTCACCCAGTGTCTGATGATTCACCCAGTGTCTGATGATTCACTCATTGTCAGAATATTCACCCAGTGTCTGATGATTCACCCAGTGTCTGATGATTCACTCAGTGTCAGATGATTCACCCAGTGTCTGATGATTCACCCAGTGTCAGATGATTCACCCAGTATCTGATGATTCACTCAGTGTCAGATGATTCACTCAGTGTCTGATGATTCACTCAGTGTCTGATTCACTCAGTGTCTGATGATTCACTCAGTGTCTGATGATTCACCCAGTGTCTGATGATTCACTCAGTGTCAGATGATTCACCCAATGTCTGATGATTCACCCAGTGTCTGATGCTTCACCCAGTGTCAGATGATTCACTCAGTGTCAGATGATTCACCCAGTGTCTGATGATTCACCCAATGTCTGGTGATTCACCCAGTGTCAGATGATTCACCCAGTGTCAGATGATTCACCCAGTGTCAAATGATTCACCCAGTGTCAGATGATTCACCCAGTGTCAGATGATTCACCCAATGTCTGATGATTCACCCAGTGTCTGATGATTCACCCAGTGTCTGCTGATTCACCCAGTGTCTGATGATTCACCCAGTGTCTGATGATTCACTCAGTGTCAGATGATTCAACCAATGTCTGATGATTCACCCAGTGTCTGATGATTCACCCAGTATCTGATGATTCACCCAGTGTCTGATGATTCACCCAGTGTCAGATGATTCACTCAGTGTCAGATGATTCACCCAGTGTCTGATGATTCACCCAGTGTCAGATGATTCACCCAATGTCTGATGATTCACCCAGTGTCAGATGATTCACCCAGTGTCAGATGATTCACCCAGTGTCAGATGATTCACCCAATGTCTGATGATTCAGGCAGTGTCTGATGATTCACCCAGTGTCTGATGATTCACCCAGTGTCAGTTGATTCACCCAATGTCTGATGATTCACCCAGTGTCTGATGATTCACCCAGTGTCTGATGATTCACTCAGTGTCTGACGATTCACCCAGTGCCTGATGATTCACCCAGTGTCAGATGATTCACTCAGTGTCTGATGATTCACCCAATGTCAGATGATTCACCCAATGTCAGATGATTCACCCAGTGTCAGATGATTCACCCAGTGTCTGATGATTCACTCAGTGTCTGATGATTCACCCAATGTCAGATGATTCACCAAGTGTCAGATGATTCACCCAGTGTCAGATGATTCACCCAGTGTCAGATGATTCACCCAGTGCCTGATGATTCACTCAGTGTCAGATGATTCACCCAATATCTGATGATTCACCCAGTGTCTGATGATTCACTCAGTGTCAGATGATTCACTCAGTGTGAGATGATTCACTCAGTCTCTGATGATTCACCCAGTGTCTGATGATTCACCCAGTGTCAGATGATTCACCCAGTGTCAGATGATTCACTCAGTGTCTGATGATTCACTCAGTGTCAGATGATTCACCCAGTGGCTGATGATTCACTCAGTGTCAGATGATTCACCCAGTGTCTGATGATTCACTCAGTGTCAGATGATTCACCCAATGTCTGATGATTCACCCAGTGTCTGATGATTCACCCAGTGTCTGATGATTCACTCAGTCTCTGATGATTCACCCAGTTTCAGATGATTAACTCAGTGTCTGATGATTCACTCAGTGTCAGATGATTCACCCAGTGTCTGATGATTCACTCAGTGTCTGATGATTCACCCAATGTCTGATGATTCACTCAGTGTCTGATGATTCACTCAGTCTCTGAAGATTCACCCAGTGTCTGATGATTCACTCAGTGTCAGATGATTCACCCAGTGTTTGATGATTCACCCAGTGTCTGATGATTCACCCAGTGTCAGACGATTCACCCAGTGTCTGATGATTCACCCAGTGTCTGATGATTCACTCAGTGTCAGATGATTCACCCAGTGTCTGATGATTCACCCAGTGTCTGATGATTCACTCAGTGTCAGATGATTCACCCAGTGTCTGATGATTCACCCAGTGTCAGATGATTCACCCAGTATCTGATGATTCACTCAGTGTCAGATGATTCACTCAGTGTCTAATGATTCACTCAGTGTCTGATGATTCACCCAGTGTCTGATGATTCACTCAGTGTCAGATGATTCACTCAGTGTCTGATGATTCACTCAGTTTCTGATGATTCATCCAGTGTCTGATGATTCACTCAGTGTCTGATGATTCATCCAGTGTCTGATGATTCATCCAGTGTCTGATGATTCACTCAGTTTCTGATGATTCACTCAGTGTCAGATGATTCACTGATTCACTCAGTGTCTGATGATTCACTCAGTGTCTGATGATTCACCCAGTGTCAGATGATTCACTCAGTGTCAGATGATTCACTGATTCACTCAGTGTCTGATGATTCACCCTGTGTCTGATGATTCACTCAGTGTCTGATGATTCACCCAGTGTCTGATGATTCACCCAGTGTCAGATGATTCATCCAGTGTCTGATGATTCACCCAGTGTCTGATGATTCATCCAGTGTCTGATGATTCACTCAGTTTCAGATGATTCATCCAGTGTCTGATGATTCACTCAGTGTCTGATGATTCACTCAGTGTCTGATGATTCACTCAGTGTCTGATGATTCATGTCAGATGATTCACTCAGTGTCTGATGATTCACTCAGTGTCTGATGATTCACTCAGTTTCAGATGATTCATCCAGTGTCTGATGATTCACTCAGTGTCTGATGATTCACCCAGTGTCTGATGATTCACCCAGTGTCTGATGATTCACTCAGTGTCTGATGATTCACTCAATCTCAGATGATTCACCCAGTGTCTGACTATTCTCCCAGTGCCTGATGATTCACTCAGTGTCTGATGATTCACTCAGTGTCTGATGATTCACCCAGTGTCTGATGATTCTGATGATTCACTCAGTGTCAGATGATTCACACATTGTCTGATGATTCACTCAGTGTCTGATGATTCACCCAGTGTCTGATGATTCTGATGATTCACTCAGTGTCTGATGATTCACCCAGTGTCTGATGATTCACTCAGTGTCTGATGATTCACTCAGTGTCAGATGATTAACCCAGTGTCTGATGATTCACTCAGTGTCTGATGATTCACCCAGTGTCAGATGATTCACCCAGTGTCTGATGATTCACTCGGTGTCTGATGACTCACTCAGTGTCAGATGATTCACTCAGTGTCTGATGATTCTGATGATTAACTCAGTGTCAGATGATTCACCCAGTGTCTGATGACTCACTCAGTGTCAGATGATTCACCCAGCGTCAGATGATTCACTCAGTGTCTGATGATTCTGATGATTAACTCAGTGTCAGATGATTCACCCAGTGTCAGATGATTCACTCAGTGTCTGATGATTCTGATGATTCACTCAGTGTCAGATGATTCACCCAGTGTCTGATGATTCTGATGATTCTCCCAGTGTCTGATGATTCACTCAGTGTCTGATGATTCACCCAGTGTCTGATGATTCACCCAGCGTCTGATGATTCACTCAGTGTCTGATGATTCTGATGATTCACCCAGTGTATGATGATTCACCCAGTGTCAGATGATGCACTCAGTGTCTGATGATTCACTCAGTGTCTGATGATTCACCCAGTGTCTGATGATTCACCCAGTGTCTGATGATTCACTCAGTGTCTGATGATTCACCCAGTGTCTGATGATTCACTCAGTGTCTGATGATTCACCCAGTGTCTGATGATTCACCGAGTGTCTGGTGATTCACCCAGTGTCTGATGATTCACTCAGTGTCTGATGATTCACTCAGTGTCTGATGATTCACCCAGTGTCTGATGATTCACCCAGTGTCTGATGATTCACTCAGTGTCTGATGATTCACCCAGTGTCTGATGATTCACCCAGTGTCTGATGATTCACCCAGTGTCGGATGATTCACCAAGTGTCGCATGATTCACCCAATGTCTGATGATTCACTCAGTGTCTGATGATTCACTCAGTGTCTGATGATTCACTCAGTGTCTGATGATTCACCCAGTGTCAGATGATTCACTCAGTGTCAGATGATTCACCCAGTGTCTGATGATTCACTCAGTGTCAGATGATTCACCCAGTGTCCGATGATTCACCCAGTGTCTGATGATTCACTCAGTGTCTGATGATTCTGATGATTCACCCAGTGTCAGATGATTCACTCAGTGTCTGATGATTCACCCAATGTCTGATGATTCACTCAGTGTCTGATGATTCTGATGATTCACCCAGTGTCAGATGATTCACGCAGTGTCCGATGATTCACCCAGTGTCAGATGATTCACCCAGTGTCTGATGATTCACTCAGTGTCAGATGATTCACTCAGTGTCTGATGATTCACTCAGTGTCAGATGATTCACTCAGTGTCAGATGATTCACCCAGTGTCAGATGATTCACCCAGTGTCTGATGATTCACTCAGTGTCAGATGATTCACCCAGTGTCTGATGATTCACCCAGTGTCAGATGATTCACCCAGTGTCTGCTGATTCACTCAGTGTCTAATGATTCACTCAGTGTCTGATGATTCATCCAGTGTCTGATGATTCATTCAGTGTCCGATGATTCACCCAGTGTCCGATGATTCACCCAGTGTCTGATGATTCATCCAGTGTATGATGATTCACTCAGTTTCTGATGATTCACCCAGTGTCTGATGATTCACTCAGTTTCTGATGATTCACTCAGTGTCTGATGATTCACTCAGTGTCTGTTGATTCACTCAGTGTCTGATGATTCACTCAGTGTCTGTTGATTCACTAAGTGTCTGATGATTCACTCAGTGTCTGTTGATTCACCCAGTGTCTGATGATTCACCCAGTGTCTGATGATTCACTCAGTGTCTGATGATCCACCCAGTCTCTGATGATTCACTCAGTGTCTGATGATCCACCCAGTGTCTGATGATTCACCCAGTGTCTGATGATTCACTCAGTGTCTGATGATTCACCCAGTGTCTGATAATTCACCCAGTGTCTGATGATTCACCCAGTGTCTGATGATTCACTCAGTGTCAGATGATTCACCCAGTGTCTGATGATTCACTCAGTGTCTGATGATTCACCCAGTGTCTGATGATTCACTCAGTGCCTGATGGTTCACTCAGTGTCTGATGATTCATCCAGTGTCTGATGATTCACTCAGTGTCTGATGA
The DNA here is from genome assembly GCF_044704955.1 of Pristiophorus japonicus. Lineage (NCBI taxonomy): Eukaryota > Metazoa > Chordata > Chondrichthyes > Pristiophoridae > Pristiophorus > Pristiophorus japonicus. Next base: position 27,065,089 of record NC_091987.1, on the reverse strand, counting down.
TTCACTCAGTTTCAGATGATTCACCCAGTGTCTGATGATTCACTCAGTGTCTGATGATTCACGCAGTGTCTGATGATTCACTCAGTGTCTGATGATTCACTCAGTGTCAGATGATTCACTCAGTGTCTGATGATTCATCCAGTGTCTGATGATTCATCCAGTGTCTGATGATTCACTCAGTGTCTGATGATTCATCCAGTGTCTGATGATTCATCCAGTGTCTGATGATTCACTCAGTGTCTGATGATTCACTCAGTGTCTGATGATTCACTCAGTGTCTGATGATTCACCCAGTGTCTGATGATTCACTCAGTGTCTGACGATTCACTCAGTGTCTGATGATTCACTCAGTGTCTGATGATTCATCCAGTGTCTGATGATTCACTCAGTTTATGATGATTCACCCAGTGTCTGATGATTCACTCAGTTTCTGATGATTCACCCAGTGTCTGATGATTCACCCAGTGTCTGATGATTCACCCAGTGTCTGATGATTCACTCAGTGTCTGATGATTCACCCAGTGTCTGATGATTCACTCAGTGTCTGATGATTCACCCAGTGTCTGATGATTCACCCAGTGTCAGATGATTCACTCAGTGTCTGATGATTCACCCAGTGTCTGATGATTCACTCAGTGTCAGATGATTCACCCAATATCTGATGATTCACTCAGTGTCTGATGATTCACTCAGTGTCAGATGATTCACTCAGTGTGAGATGATTCACTCAGGCTCTGATGATTCACCCAGTGTCTGATGATTCACTCAGTGTCAGATGATTCACTCAGTCTCTGATGATTCACTCAGTGTCAGATGATTCACTCAGTGTGAGATGATTCACTCAGTCTCTGATGATTCACCCAGTGTCAGATGATTCACCCAGTGTCAGATGATTCACCCAGTGTCAGATGATTCACTCAGTGTCTGATGATTCACTCAGTGTCAGATGATTCACCCAGTGGCTGATGATTCACTCAGTGTCAGATGATTCACCCAGTGCCTGATGATTCACTCAGTGTCAGATGATTCACCCAATGTCTGATGATTCACCCAGTGTCTGATGATTCACCCAGTGTCTGATGATTCACTAAGTGTCTGATGATTCACCCAGTGTCTGATGATTCACTCAGTCTCTGATGATTCACCCAGTGTCTGATGATTCACTCAGTCTCTGATGATTCACCCAGTGTCTGATGATTCACTCAGTGTCTGATGATTCACCCAATGTCTGATGATTCACTCAGTGTCTGATGATTCACTCAGTCTCTGAAGATTCACCCAGTGTCTGATGATTCACTCAGTGTCAGATGATTCACCCAGTGTCTGATGATTCACCCAGTGTCTGATGATTCACCCAGTGTCTGATGATTCACCCAGTGTCTGATGATTCACTCAGTGTCAGAATATTCACCCAGTGTCTGATGATTCACCCAGTGTCTGATGATTCACTCAGTGTCAGATGATTCACCCAGTGTCTGATGATTCACCCAGTGTCAGATGATTCACCCAGTATCTGATGATTCACTCAGTGTCAGATGATTCACTCAGTGTCTGATGATTCACCCAGTGTCTGATGATTCACTCAGTCTCTGATGATTCACCCAGTGTCAGATGATTCACCCAGTGTCTGATGATTCACGCAGTGTCTGATGATTCACGCAGTGTCTGATGATTCACCCAGTGTCTGATGATTCACTCAGTCTCTGATGATTCACCCAGTGTCTGATGATTCACTCAGTCTCTGATGATTCACCCAGTGTCTGATGATTCACCCAGTGTCAGATGATTCACCCAGTGTCTGATGATTCATGCAGTGTCTGATGATTCACGCAGTGTCTGATGATTCACCCAGTGTCTGATGATTCACCCAGTGTCAGTTGATTCACCCAATGCCTGATGATTCACCCAGTGTCTGATGATTCACCCAGTGTCAGATGATTCACCCAATGTCAGATGATTCACCCAATGTCAGATGATTCACCCAGTGTCAGATGATTCCACCCAGTGTCAGATGATTCACCCAGTGTCTGATGATTCACCCAGTGTCTGATGATTCACCCAGTGCCTGATGATTCACCCAGTGTCTGATGATTCACTCAGTGTCTGATGATTCACCCAGTGTCAGATGATTCACCCAGTGTCTGATGATTCACTCAGTGTCTGATGATTCACTCAGTGTCTGATGATTCACTCAGTGTCAGATGATTCACCCAGTGTCTGATGTTTCACCCAGTGTCTGATGATTCACCCAGTGTCTGATGATTCACCCAGTGTCTGATGATTCACCCAGTGTCAGATGATTCACCCAGTGTCAGATGATTCACCCAGTGTTTGATGATTCACCCAGTGTCTGATGATTCACTCAGTGTCAGATGATTCACTCAGTGTCTGATGATTCACCCAATGTCAGATGTTTCACCCAGTGTCAGATGATTCACACAGTGTCAGATGATTCACCCAGTGTCTGATGATTCACTCAGTGTCTGATGATTCACCCAGTGTCTGACGATTCACCCAATGTCAGATGATTCACCCAATGTCAGATGATTCACCCAGTGTTAGATGATTCACCCAGTGTCAGATGATTCACCCAATGTCAGATGATTCACCCAGTTTCAGATGATTCACCCAGTGTCTGATGATTCACTCAGTGTCTGATGATTCACCCAATGACAGATGATTCACCCAATGTCAGATGACTCACCCAGATAATTCACCCAGTGTCTGATGATTCACTCAGTGTCTGATGATTCACCCAGTGTCAGATGATTCACTCAGTGTCTGATGATTCACCCAGTGTCTGATGATTCACTCAGTGTCAGATGATTCACCCAATATCTGATGATTCACTCAGTGTCAGATGATTCACTCAGTGTGAGATGATTCACTCAGGCTCTGATGATTCACCCAGTGTCTGATGATTCACTCAGTGTCAAATGATTCACTCAGTCTCTGATGATTCACCCAGTGTCTGATGATTCACTCAGTGTCAGATGATTCACTCAGTGTGAGATGATTCACTCAGTCTCTGATGATTCACCCAGTGTCAGATGATTCACCCAGTGTCAGATGATTCACCCAGTGTCAGATGATTCACTCAGTGTCTGATGATTCACTCAGTGTCAGATGATTCACCCAGTGGCTGATGATTCACTCAGTGTCAGATGATTTCCCCAGTGCCTGATGATTCACTCAGTGTCAGATGATTCACCCGGTGTCTGATGATTCACCCAGTGTCTGATGATTCACTCATTGTCAGAATATTCACCCAGTGTCTGATGATTCACCCAGTGTCTGATGATTCACCCAGTGTCAGGTGATTCACTCAGTGTCTGATGATTCACCCAGTGTCTGATGATTCACTCAGTGTCAGATGATTCACCCAATATCTGATGATTCACTCAGTGTCAGATGATTCACTCAGTGTGAGATGATTCACTCAGGCTCTGATGATTCACCCAGTGTCTGATGATTCACTCAGTGTCAGATGATTCACTCAGTCTCTGATGATTCACCCAGTGTCTGATGATTCACTCAGTGTCAGATGATTCACTCAGTGTGAGATGATTCACCCAGTGTCAGATGATTCACCCAGTGTCAGATGATTCACTCAGTGTCTGATGATTCACTCAGTGTCAGATGATTCACTCAGTGTCAGATGATTTCCCCAGTGCCTGATGATTCACTCAGTTTCAGATGATTCACCCAATGTCTGATGATTCACCCACTGTCTGATGATTCACCCAGTGTCTGATGATTCACTAAGTGTCTGATGATTCACCCAGTGTCTGATGATTCACTCAGTCTCTGATGATTCACCCAGTGTCTGATGATTCACTCAGTCTCTGATGATTCACCCAGTGTCTGATGATTCACTCAGTGTCTGATGATTCACCCAATGTCTGATGATTCACTCGGTGTCTGATGATTCACTCAGTCTCTGAAGATTCACCCAGTGTCTGATGATTCACTCAGTGTCTGATGATTCACCCAGTGTCTGATGATTCACCCAGTGACTGATGATTCACCCAGTGTCTGATGATTCACTCATTGTCAGAATATTCACCCAGTGTCTGATGATTCACCCAGTGTCTGATGATTCACTCAGTGTCAGATGATTCACCCAGTGTCTGATGATTCACCCAGTGTCAGATGATTCACCCAGTATCTGATGATTCACTCAGTGTCAGATGATTCACTCAGTGTCTGATGATTCAATCAGTGTCTGATTCACTCAGTGTCTGATGATTCACCCAGTGTCTGATGATTCACTCAGCGTCAGATGATTCACCCAGTGTCTGATGATTCACTCAGTGTCTGATGATTCACTCAGTGTCTGGTGATTCACCCAGTGTCTGATGATTCACTCAGTGTCAGATGATTCACCCAATGTCTGATGATTCACCCAGTGTCTGATGCTTCACCCAGTGTCAGATGATTCACTCAGTGTCAGATGATTCACCCAGTGTCTGATGATTCACCCAATGTCTGGTGATTCACCCAGTGTCAGATGATTCACCCAGTGTCAGATGATTCACCCAGTGTCAAATGATTCACCCAGTGTCAGATGATTCACCCAGTGTCAGATGATTCACCCAATGTCTGATGATTCACCCAGTGTCTGATGATTCACCCAGTGTCTGCTGATTCACCCAGTGTCTGATGATTCACCCAGTGTCTGATGATTCACTCAGTGTCAGATGATTCAACCAATGTCTGATGATTCACCCAGTGTCTGATGATTCACCCAGTATCTGATGATTCACCCAGTGTCTGATGATTCACCCAGTGTCAGATGATTCACTCAGTGTCAGATGATTCACCCAGTGTCTGATGATTCACCCAGTGTCAGATGATTCACCCAATGTCTGATGATTCACCCAGTGTCAGATGATTCACCCAGTGTCAGATGATTCACCCAGTGTCAGATGATTCACCCAATGTCTGATGATTCAGGCAGTGTCTGATGATTCACCCAGTGTCTGATGATTCACCCAGTGTCAGTTGATTCACCCAATGTCTGATGATTCACCCAGTGTCTGATGATTCACCCAGTGTCTGATGATTCACTCAGTGTCTGACGATTCACCCAGTGCCTGATGATTCACCCAGTGTCAGATGATTCACTCAGTGTCTGATGATTCACCCAATGTCAGATGATTCACCCAATGTCAGATGATTCACCCAGTGTCAGATGATTCACCCAGTGTCTGATGATTCACTCAGTGTCTGATGATTCACCCAATGTCAGATGATTCACCAAGTGTCAGATGATTCACCCAGTGTCAGATGATTCACCCAGTGTCAGATGATTCACCCAGTGCCTGATGATTCACTCAGTGTCAGATGATTCACCCAATATCTGATGATTCACCCAGTGTCTGATGATTCACTCAGTGTCAGATGATTCACTCAGTGTGAGATGATTCACTCAGTCTCTGATGATTCACCCAGTGTCTGATGATTCACCCAGTGTCAGATGATTCACCCAGTGTCTGATGATTCATGCAGTGTCTGATGATTCACGCAGTGTCTGATGATTCACCCAGTGTCTGATGATTCACCCAGTGTCAGTTGATTCACCCAATGCCTGATGATTCACCCAGTGTCTGATGATTCACCCAGTGTCAGATGATTCACCCAATGTCAGATGATTCACCCAATGTCAGATGATTCACCCAGTGTCAGATGATTCACCCAGTGTCAGATGATTCACCCAGTGTCTGATGATTCACCCAGTGTCTGATGATTCACCCAGTGCCTGATGATTCACCCAGTGTCTGATGATTCACTCAGTGTCTGATGATTCACCCAGTGTCAGATGATTCACCCAGTGTCTGATGATTCACTCAGTGTCTGATGATTCACTCAGTGTCTGATGATTCACTCAGTGTCAGATGATTCACCCAGTGTCTGATGTTTCACCCAGTGTCTGATGATTCACCCAGTGTCTGATGATTCACCCAGTGTCTGATGATTCACCCAGTGTCAGATGATTCACCCAGTGTCAGATGATTCACCCAGTGTTTGATGATTCACCCAGTGTCTGATGATTCACTCAGTGTCAGATGATTCACTCAGTGTCTGATGATTCACCCAATGTCAGATGTTTCACCCAGTGTCAGATGATTCACACAGTGTCAGATGATTCACCCAGTGTCTGATGATTCACTCAGTGTCTGATGATTCACCCAGTGTCTGACGATTCACCCAATGTCAGATGATTCACCCAATGTCAGATGATTCACCCAGTGTTAGATGATTCACCCAGTGTCAGATGATTCACCCAATGTCAGATGATTCACCCAGTTTCAGATGATTCACCCAGTGTCTGATGATTCACTCAGTGTCTGATGATTCACCCAATGACAGATGATTCACCCAATGTCAGATGACTCACCCAGATAATTCACCCAGTGTCTGATGATTCACTCAGTGTCTGATGATTCACCCAGTGTCAGATGATTCACTCAGTGTCTGATGATTCACCCAGTGTCTGATGATTCACTCAGTGTCAGATGATTCACCCAATATCTGATGATTCACTCAGTGTCAGATGATTCACTCAGTGTGAGATGATTCACTCAGGCTCTGATGATTCACCCAGTGTCTGATGATTCACTCAGTGTCAAATGATTCACTCAGTCTCTGATGATTCACCCAGTGTCTGATGATTCACTCAGTGTCAGATGATTCACTCAGTGTGAGATGATTCACTCAGTCTCTGATGATTCACCCAGTGTCAGATGATTCACCCAGTGTCAGATGATTCACCCAGTGTCAGATGATTCACTCAGTGTCTGATGATTCACTCAGTGTCAGATGATTCACCCAGTGGCTGATGATTCACTCAGTGTCAGATGATTTCCCCAGTGCCTGATGATTCACTCAGTGTCAGATGATTCACCCGGTGTCTGATGATTCACCCAGTGTCTGATGATTCACTCATTGTCAGAATATTCACCCAGTGTCTGATGATTCACCCAGTGTCTGATGATTCACCCAGTGTCAGGTGATTCACTCAGTGTCTGATGATTCACCCAGTGTCTGATGATTCACTCAGTGTCAGATGATTCACCCAATATCTGATGATTCACTCAGTGTCAGATGATTCACTCAGTGTGAGATGATTCACTCAGGCTCTGATGATTCACCCAGTGTCTGATGATTCACTCAGTGTCAGATGATTCACTCAGTCTCTGATGATTCACCCAGTGTCTGATGATTCACTCAGTGTCAGATGATTCACTCAGTGTGAGATGATTCACTCAGTCTCTGATGATTCACCCAGTGTCAGATGATTCACCCAGTGTCAGATGATTCACTCAGTGTCTGATGATTCACTCAGTGTCAGATGATTCACTCAGTGTCAGATGATTTCCCCAGTGCCTGATGATTCACTCAGTTTCAGATGATTCACCCAATGTCTGATGATTCACCCAGTGTCTGATGATTCACCCAGTGTCTGATGATTCACTAAGTGTCTGATGATTCACCCAGTGTCTGATGATTCACTCAGTCTCTGATGATTCACCCAGTGTCTGATGATTCACTCAGTCTCTGATGATTCACCCAGTGTCTGATGATTCACTCAGTGTCTGATGATTCACCCAATGTCTGATGATTCACTCAGTGTCTGATGATTCACTCAGTCTCTGAAGATTCACCCAGTGTCTGATGATTCACTCAGTGTCTGATGATTCACCCAGTGTCTGATGATTCACCCAGTGTCTGATGATTCACCCAGTGTCTGATGATTCACTCATTGTCAGAATATTCACCCAGTGTCTGATGATTCACCCAGTGTCTGATGATTCACTCAGTGTCAGATGATTCACCCAGTGTCTGATGATTCACCCAGTGTCAGATGATTCACCCAGTATCTGATGATTCACTCAGTGTCAGATGATTCACTCAGTGTCTGATGATTCACTCAGTGTCTGATTCACTCAGTGTCTGATGATTCACCCAGTGTCTGATGATTCACTCAGCGTCAGATGATTCACCCAGTGTCTGATGATTCACTCAGTGTCTGATGATTCACTCAGTGTCTGATGATTCACCCAGTGTCTGATGATTCACTCAGTGTCAGATGATTCACCCAATGTCTGATGATTCACCCAGTGTCTGATGCTTCACCCAGTGTCAGATGATTCACCCAGTGTCTGATGATTCACCCAATGTCTGGTGATTCACCCAGTGTCAGATGATTCACCCAGTGTCAGATGATTCACCCAGTGTCAAATGATTCACCCAGTGTCAGATGATTCACCCAGTGTCAGATGATTCACCCAATGTCTGATGATTCACCCAGTGTCTGATGATTCACCCAGTGTCTGCTGATTCACCCAGTGTCTGATGATTCACCCAGTGTCTGATGATTCACTCAGTGTCAGATGATTCAACCAATGTCTGATGATTCACCCAGTGTCTGATGATTCACCCAGTATCTGATGATTCACCCAGTGTCTGATGATTCACCCAGTGTCAGATGATTCACTCAGTGTCAGATGATTCACCCAGTGTCTGATGATTCACCCAGTGTCAGATGATTCACCCAATGTCTGATGATTCACCCAGTGTCAGATGATTCACCCAGTGTCAGATGATTCACCCAGTGTCAGATGATTCACCCAATGTCTGATGATTCAGGCAGTGTCTGATGATTCACCCAGTGTCTGATGATTCACCCAGTGTCAGTTGATTCACCCAATGTCTGATGATTCACCCAGTGTCTGATGATTCACCCAGTGTCTGATGATTCACTCAGTGTCTGACGATTCACCCAGTGCCTGATGATTCACTCAGTGTCTGATGATTCACCCAATGTCAGATGATTCACCCAATGTCAGATGATTCACCCAGTGTCAGATGATTCACCCAGTGTCTGATGATTCACTCAGTGTCTGATGATTCACCCAATGTCAGATGATTCACCAAGTGTCAGATGATTCACCCAGTGTCAGATGATTCACCCAGTGTCAGATGATTCACCCAGTGCCTGATGATTCACTCAGTGTCAGATGATTCACCCAATATCTGATGATTCACCCAGTGTCTGATGATTCACTCAGTGTCAGATGATTCACTCAGTGTGAGATGATTCACTCAGTCTCTGATGATTCACCCAGTGTCTGATGATTCACCCAGTGTCAGATGATTCACCCAGTGTCAGATGATTCACTCAGTGTCTGATGATTCACTCAGTGTCAGATGATTCACCCAGTGGCTGATGATTCACTCAGTGTCAGATGATTCACCCAGTGTCTGATGATTCACTCAGTGTCAGATGATTCACCCAATGTCTGATGATTCACCCAGTGTCTGATGATTCACCCAGTGTCTGATGATTCACTCAGTCTCTGATGATTCACCCAGTTTCAGATGATTAACTCAGTGTCTGATGATTCACTCAGTGTCAGATGATTCACCCAGTGTCTGATGATTCACTCAGTGTCTGATGATTCACCCAATGTCTGATGATTCACTCAGTGTCTGATGATTCACTCAGTCTCTGAAGATTCACCCAGTGTCTGATGATTCACTCAGTGTCAGATGATTCACCCAGTGTTTGATGATTCACCCAGTGTCTGATGATTCACCCAGTGTCAGACGATTCACCCAGTGTCTGATGATTCACCCAGTGTCTGATGATTCACTCAGTGTCAGATGATTCACCCAGTGTCTGATGATTCACCCAGTGTCTGATGATTCACTCAGTGTCAGATGATTCACCCAGTGTCTGATGATTCACCCAGTGTCAGATGATTCACCCAGTATCTGATGATTCACTCAGTGTCAGATGATTCACTCAGTGTCTAATGATTCACTCAGTGTCTGATGATTCACCCAGTGTCTGATGATTCACTCAGTGTCAGATGATTCACTCAGTGTCTGATGATTCACTCAGTTTCTGATGATTCATCCAGTGTCTGATGATTCACTCAGTGTCTGATGATTCATCCAGTGTCTGATGATTCATCCAGTGTCTGATGATTCACTCAGTTTCTGATGATTCACTCAGTGTCAGATGATTCACTGATTCACTCAGTGTCTGATGATTCACTCAGTGTCTGATGATTCACCCAGTGTCAGATGATTCACTCAGTGTCAGATGATTCACTGATTCACTCAGTGTCTGATGATTCACCCTGTGTCTGATGATTCACTCAGTGTCTGATGATTCACCCAGTGTCTGATGATTCACCCAGTGTCAGATGATTCATCCAGTGTCTGATGATTCACCCAGTGTCTGATGATTCATCCAGTGTCTGATGATTCACTCAGTTTCAGATGATTCATCCAGTGTCTGATGATTCACTCAGTGTCTGATGATTCACTCAGTGTCTGATGATTCACTCAGTGTCTGATGATTCATGTCAGATGATTCACTCAGTGTCTGATGATTCACTCAGTGTCTGATGATTCACTCAGTGTCTGATGATTCACCCAGTGTCTGATGATTCACCCAGTGTCTGATGATTCACTCAGTGTCTGATGATTCACTCAATCTCAGATGATTCACCCAGTGTCTGACTATTCTCCCAGTGCCTGATGATTCACTCAGTGTCTGATGATTCACTCAGTGTCTGATGATTCACCCAGTGTCTGATGATTCTGATGATTCACTCAGTGTCAGATGATTCACACATTGTCTGATGATTCACTCAGTGTCTGATGATTCCCCCAGTGACTGATGATTCTGATGATTCACTCAGTGTCTGATGATTCACCCAGTGTCTGATGATTCACTCAGTGTCTGATGATTCACTCAGTGTCAGATGATTAACCCAGTGTCTGATGATTCACTCAGTGTCTGATGATTCACCCAGTGTCAGATGATTCACCCAGTGTCAGATGATTCACCCAGTGTCTGATGATTCACTCGGTGTCTGATGACTCACTCAGTGTCAGATGATTCACTCAGTGTCTGATGATTCTGATGATTAACTCAGTGTCAGATGATTCACCCAGTGTCTGATGACTCACTCAGTGTCAGATGATTCACCCAGCGTCAGATGATTCACTCAGTGTCTGATGATTCTGATGATTAACTCAGTGTCAGATGATTCACCCAGTGTCAGATGATTCACTCAGTGTCTGATGATTCTGATGATTCACTCAGTGTCAGATGATTCACCCAGTGTCTGATGATTCACTCAGTGTCAGATGATTTCCCCAGTGCCTGATGATTCACTCAGTGTCAGATGATTCACCCGGTGTCTGATGATTCACCCAGTGTCTGATGATTTACTCATTGTCAGAATATTCACCCAGTGTCTGATGATTCACCCAGTGTCTGATGATTCACCCAGTGTCAGGTGATTCACTCAGTGTCTGATGATTCACCCAGTGTCTGATGATTCACTCAGTGTCAGATGATTCACCCAATATCTGATGATTCACTCAGTGTCAGATGATTCACTCAGTGTGAGATGATTCACTCAGGCTCTGATGATTCACCCAGTGTCTGATGATTCACTCAGTGTCAGATGATTCACTCAGTCTCTGATGATTCACCCAGTGTCTGATGATTCACTCAGTGTCAGATGATTCACTCAGTGTGAGATGATTCACTCAGTCTCTGATGATTCACCCAGTGTCAGATGATTCACCCAGTGTCAGATGATTCACTCAGTGTCTGATGATTCACTCAGTGTCAGATGATTCACTCAGTGTCAGATGATTTCCCCAGTGCCTGATGATTCACTCAGTTTCAGATGATTCACCCAATGTCTGATGATTCACCCAGTGTCTGATGATTCACCCAGTGTCTGATGATTCACTAAGTGTCTGATGATTCACCCAGTGTCTGATGATTCACTCAGTCTCTGATGATTCACCCAGTGTCTGATGATTCACTCAGTCTCTGATGATTCACCCAGTGTCTGATGATTCACTCAGTGTCTGATGATTCACCCAATGTCTGATGATTCACTCAGTGTCTGATGATTCACTCAGTCTCTGAAGATTCACCCAGTGTCTGATGATTCACTCAGTGTCTGATGATTCACCCAGTGTCTGATGATTCACCCAGTGTCTGATGATTCACCCAGTGTCTGATGATTCACTCAGTGTCAGATGATTCACCCAGTGTCTGATGATTCACCCAGTGTCAGATGATTCACCCAGTATCTGATGATTCACTCAGTGTCAGATGATTCACTCAGTGTCTGATGATTCACTCAGTGTCTGATTCACTCAGTGTCTGATGATTCACTCAGTGTCTGATGATTCACTCAGTGTCTGATGATTCACCCAGTGTCTGATGATTCACTCAGTGTCAGATGATTCACCCAATGTCTGATGATTCACCCAGTGTCTGATGCTTCACCCAGTGTCAGATGATTCACTCAGTGTCAGATGATTCACCCAGTGTCTGATGATTCACCCAATGTCTGGTGATTCACCCAGTGTCAGATGATTCACCCAGTGTCAGATGATTCACCCAGTGTCAAATGATTCACCCAGTGTCAGATGATTCACCCAGTGTCAGATGATTCACCCAATGTCTGATGATTCACCCAGTGTCTGATGATTCACCCAGTGTCTGCTGATTCACCCAGTGTCTGATGATTCACCCAGTGTCTGATGATTCACTCAGTGTCAGATGATTCAACCAATGTCTGATGATTCACCCAGTGTCTGATGATTCACCCAGTATCTGATGATTCACCCAGTGTCTGATGATTCACCCAGTGTCAGATGATTCACTCAGTGTCAGATGATTCACCCAGTGTCTGATGATTCACCCAGTGTCAGATGATTCACCCAATGTCTGATGATTCACCCAGTGTCAGATGATTCACCCAGTGTCAGATGATTCACCCAGTGTCAGATGATTCACCCAATGTCTGATGATTCAGGCAGTGTCTGATGATTCACCCAGTGTCTGATGATTCACCCAGTGTCAGTTGATTCACCCAATGTCTGATGATTCACCCAGTGTCTGATGATTCACCCAGTGTCTGATGATTCACTCAGTGTCTGACGATTCACCCAGTGCCTGATGATTCACCCAGTGTCAGATGATTCACTCAGTGTCTGATGATTCACCCAATGTCAGATGATTCACCCAATGTCAGATGATTCACCCAGTGTCAGATGATTCACCCAGTGTCTGATGATTCACTCAGTGTCTGATGATTCACCCAATGTCAGATGATTCACCAAGTGTCAGATGATTCACCCAGTGTCAGATGATTCACCCAGTGTCAGATGATTCACCCAGTGCCTGATGATTCACTCAGTGTCAGATGATTCACCCAATATCTGATGATTCACCCAGTGTCTGATGATTCACTCAGTGTCAGATGATTCACTCAGTGTGAGATGATTCACTCAGTCTCTGATGATTCACCCAGTGTCTGATGATTCACCCAGTGTCAGATGATTCACCCAGTGTCAGATGATTCACTCAGTGTCTGATGATTCACTCAGTGTCAGATGATTCACCCAGTGGCTGATGATTCACTCAGTGTCAGATGATTCACCCAGTGTCTGATGATTCACTCAGTGTCAGATGATTCACCCAATGTCTGATGATTCACCCAGTGTCTGATGATTCACCCAGTGTCTGATGATTCACTCAGTCTCTGATGATTCACCCAGTTTCAGATGATTAACTCAGTGTCTGATGATTCACTCAGTGTCAGATGATTCACCCAGTGTCTGATGATTCACTCAGTGTCTGATGATTCACCCAATGTCTGATGATTCACTCAGTGTCTGATGATTCACTCAGTCTCTGAAGATTCACCCAGTGTCTGATGATTCACTCAGTGTCAGATGATTCACCCAGTGTTTGATGATTCACCCAGTGTCTGATGATTCACCCAGTGTCAGACGATTCACCCAGTGTCTGATGATTCACCCAGTGTCTGATGATTCACTCAGTGTCAGATGATTCACCCAGTGTCTGATGATTCACCCAGTGTCTGATGATTCACTCAGTGTCAGATGATTCACCCAGTGTCTGATGATTCACCCAGTGTCAGATGATTCACCCAGTATCTGATGATTCACTCAGTGTCAGATGATTCACTCAGTGTCTAATGATTCACTCAGTGTCTGATGATTCACCCAGTGTCTGATGATTCACTCAGTGTCAGATGATTCACTCAGTGTCTGATGATTCACTCAGTTTCTGATGATTCATCCAGTGTCTGATGATTCACTCAGTGTCTGATGATTCATCCAGTGTCTGATGATTCATCCAGTGTCTGATGATTCACTCAGTTTCTGATGATTCACTCAGTGTCAGATGATTCACTGATTCACTCAGTGTCTGATGATTCACCCAGTGTCTGATGATTCACCCAGTGTCAGATGATTCACTGATTCACTCAGTGTCTGATGATTCACCCTGTGTCTGATGATTCACTCAGTGTCTGATGATTCACCCAGTGTCTGATGATTCACCCAGTGTCAGATGATTCATCCAGTGTCTGATGATTCACCCAGTGTCTGATGATTCATCCAGTGTCTGATGATTCACTCAGTTTCAGATGATTCACTCAGTGTCTGATGATTCACTCAGTGTCTGATGATTCACTCAGTGTCTGATGATTCATGTCAGATGATTCACTCAGTGTCTGATGATTCACTCAGTGTCTGATGATTCACTCAGTTTCAGATGATTCATCCAGTGTCTGATGATTCACTCAGTGTCTGATGATTCACCCAGTGTCTGATGATTCACCCAGTGTCTGATGATTCACTCAGTGTCTGATGATTCACTCAATCTCAGATGATTCACCCAGTGTCTGACTATTCTCCCAGTGCCTGATGATTCACTCAGTGTCTGATGATTCACTCAGTGTCTGATGATTCTGATGATTCACTCAGTGTCAGATGATTCACACATTGTCTGATGATTCACTCAGTGTCTGATGATTCACCCAGTGTCTGATGATTCTGATGATTCACTCAGTGTCTGATGATTCACCCAGTGTCTGATGATTCACCCAGTGTCTGATGATTCTGATGATTCACTCAGTGTCAGATGATTCACACATTGTCTGATGATTCACTCAGTGTCTGATGATTCACCCAGTGTCTGATGATTCTGATGATTCACTCAGTGTCTGATGATTCACCCAGTGTCTGATGATTCACTCAGTGTCTGATGATTCACTCAGTGTCAGATGATTAACCCAGTGTCTGATGATTCACTCAGTGTCTGATGATTCACCCAGTGTCAGATGATTCACCCAGTGTCAGATGATTCACCCAGTGTCTGATGATTCACTCGGTGTCTGATGACTCACTCAGTGTCAGATGATTCACTCAGTGTCTGATGATTCTGATGATTAACTCAGTGTCAGATGATTCACCCAGTGTCTGATGACTCACTCAGTGTCAGATGACTCACCCAGCGTCAGATGATTCACTCAGTGTCTGATGATTCTGATGATTAACTCAGTGTCAGATGATTCACCCAGTGTCAGATGATTCACTCAGTGTCTGATGATTCTGATGATTCACTCAGTGTCAGATGATTCACCCAGTGTCTGATGATTCTGATGATTCTCCCAGTGTCTGATGATTCACTCAGTGTCTGATGATTCACCCAGTGTCTGATGATTCACCCAGCGTCTGATGATTCACTCAGTGTCTGATGATTCTGATGATTCACCCAGTGTATGATGATTCACCCAGTGTCAGATGATGCACTCAGTGTCTGATGATTCACTCAGTGTCTGATGATTCACCCAGTGTCTGATGATTCACCCAGTGTCTGATGATTCACTCAGTGTCTGATGATTCACCCAGTGTCTGATGATTCACTCAGTGTCTGATGATTCACCCAGTGTCTGATGATTCACCGAGTGTCTGGTGATTCACCCAGTGTCTGATGATTCACTCAGTGTCTGATGATTCACTCAGTGTCTGATGATTCACCCAGTGTCTGATGATTCACCCAGTGTCTGATGATTCACTCAGTGTCTGATGATTCACCCAGTGTCTGATGATTCACCCAGTGTCTGATGATTCACCCAGTGTCGGATGATTCACCAAGTGTCGCATGATTCACCCAATGTCTGATGATTCACTCAGTGTCTGATGATTCACTCAGTGTCTGATGATTCACTCAGTGTCTGATGATTCACCCAGTGTCAGATGATTCACTCAGTGTCAGATGATTCACCCAGTGTCTGATGATTCACTCAGTGTCTGATGATTCACCCAATGTCTGATGATTCACTCAGTGTCTGATGATTCTGATGATTCACCCAGTGTCAGATGATTCACGCAGTGTCCGATGATTCACCCAGTGTCAGATGATTCACCCAGTGTCTGATGATTCACTCAGTGTCAGATGATTCACTCAGTGTCAGATGATTCACTCAGTGTCAGATGATTCACCCAGTGTCAGATGATTCACCCAGTGTCTGATGATTCACTCAGTGTCAGATGATTCACCCAGTGTCTGATGATTCACCCAGTGTCAGATGATTCACCCAGTGTCTGCTGATTCACTCAGTGTCTAATGATTCACTCAGTGTCTGATGATTCATCCAGTGTCTGATGATTCATTCAGTGTCCGATGATTCACCCAGTGTCCGATGATTCACCCAGTGTCTGATGATTCATCCAGTGTATGATGATTCACTCAGTTTCTGATGATTCACCCAGTGTCTGATGATTCACTCAGTGTCTGATGATTCACTCAGTGTCTGAAGATTCACTCAGTGTCTGATGATTCACTCAGTGTCTGATGATTCACTCAGTGTCTGTTGATTCACTCAGTGTCTGATGATTCACTCAGTGTCTGTTGATTCACCCAGTGTCTGATGATTCACCCAGTGTCTGATGATTCACTCAGTGTCTGATGATCCACCCAGTCTCTGATGATTCACTCAGTGTCTGATGATCCACCCAGTGTCTGATGATTCACCCAGTGTCTGATGATTCACTCAGTGTCTGATGATTCACCCAGTGTCTGATAATTCACCCAGTGTCTGATGATTCACCCAGTGTCTGATGATTCACTCAGTGTCAGATGATTCACCCAGTGTCTGATGATTCACTCAGTGTCTGATGATTCACCCAGTGTCTGATGATTCACCCAGTGTCAGATGATTCACCCAGTGTCTGATGATTCACTCAGTGTCTGATGATTCACCCAGTGTCAGATGATTCACCCAGTGTCTGATGATTCACTCAGTGTCTGATGATTCACCCAGTGTCAGATGATTCACTTAGTGTCTGATGATTCACCCAGTGTCAGATGATTCACCCAGTGTCAGATGATTCACCCAGTGTCAGATGATTCACCCAGTGTCAGATGATTCACCCAATGTCTGATGATTCACCCAGTGTCTGATGATTCACCCAGTGTCTGATGATTCACCCAGTGTCAGATGATTCACCCAGTGTCTGATGATTCACTCAGTGTCTGATGATTCACTCAGTGTCTGATGATTCACCCAGTTTCTGATGATTCACTCAGTGCCTGATGATTCACTCAGTGTCTGATGATTCACCCAATGTCTGATGACTCACCCAGTGTCTGATGATTCACTCAGTGTCTGATGATTCACTCAGTATCAGATGATTAACCCAGTGTCTGATGATTCACTCAGTGCCTGATGGTTCACTCAGTGTCTGATGATTCATCCAGTGTCTGATGATTCACTCAGTGTCTGATGATTCACTCAGTTTCAGATGATTCACCCAGTGTCTGATGATTCACTCAGTGTCTGATGATTCACGCAGTGTCTGATGATTCACTCAGTGTCTGATGATTCACTCAGTGTCAGATGATTCACTCAGTGTCTGATGATTCATCCAGTGTCTGATGATTCATCCAGTGTCTGATGATTCACTCAGTGTCTGATGATTCATCCAGTGTCTGATGATTCATCCAGTGTCTGATGATTCACTCAGTGTCTGATGATTCACTCAGTGTCTGATGATTCACTCAGTGTCTGATGATTCACCCAGTGTCTGATGATTCACTCAGTGTCTGACGATTCACTCAGTGTCTGATGATTCACTCAGTGTCTGATGATTCATCCAGTGTCTGATGATTCACTCAGTTTCTGATGATTCACCCAGTGTCTGATGATTCACTCAGTTTCTGATGATTCACCCAGTGTCTGATGATTCACCCAGTGTCTGATGATTCACCCAGTGTCTGATGATTCACTCAGTGTCTGATGATTCACTCAGTGTCTGATGATTCACCCAGTTTCTGATGATTCACTCAGTGCCTGATGATTCACTCAGTGTCTGATGATTCACCCAATGTCTGATGACTCACCCAGTGTCTGATGATTCACTCAGTGTCTGATGATTCACTCAGTATCAGATGATTAACCCAGTGTCTGATGATTCACTCAGTGCCTGATGGTTCACTCAGTGTCTGATGATTCATCCAGTGTCTGATGATTCACTCAGTGTCTGATGATTCACTCAGTTTCAGATGATTCACCCAGTGTCTGATGATTCACTCAGTGTCTGATGATTCACGCAGTGTCTGATGATTCACTCAGTGTCTGATGATTCACTCAGTGTCAGATGATTCACTCAGTGTCTGATGATTCATCCAGTGTCTGATGATTCATCCAGTGTCTGATGATTCACTCAGTGTCTGATGATTCATCCAGTGTCTGATGATTCATCCAGTGTCTGATGATTCACTCAGTGTCTGATGATTCACTCAGTGTCTGATGATTCACTCAGTGTCTGATGATTCACCCAATGTCTGATGATTCACCCAGTGTCTGATGATTCACTCAGTGTCTGACGATTCACTCAGTGTCTGATGATTCACTCAGTGTCTGATGATTCATCCAGTGTCTGATGATTCACTCAGTTTCTGATGATTCACCCAGTGTCTGATGATTCACTCAGTTTCTGATGATTCACCCAGTGTCTGATGATTCACCCAGTGTCTGATGATTCACTCAGTGTCTGATGATTCACCCAGTGTCTGATGATTCACTCAGTGTCTGATGATTCACCCAGTGTCTGATGATTCACTCAGTGTCTGATGATTCACCCAGTGTCTGATGATTCACCCAGTGTCTGATGATTCACCCAGTGTCTGATGATTCTCTCAGTGCCTGATGATTCACTCAGTGTCTGATGATTCACCCAGTGTCTGATGATTCACTCAGTGCCTGATGATTCACCCAGTGTCTGATGATTCACTCAGTGCCTGATGATTCACTCAGTGTCTGATGATTCACCCAGTGTCTGATGATTCACTCAGTGTCTGATGATTCACTCAGCGTCTAATGATTTACTCAGTGTCTGATGATTCACTCAGTGTCTGATGATTCACTCAGTTTCAGATGATTAACCAGTGTCTGATGATTCACCCAGTGTCTGATGATTCACCCAGTGTCTGATGATTCACTCAGTGTCTGATGATTCACTCAGTATCAGATGATTCACCCAGTGTCTGATGATTCACTCAGTGCCTGATGATTCACTCAGTGTCTGATGATTCACTCAGTGTCTGATGATTCACTCAGTTTCAGATGATTCACCCAGTGTCTGATGATTCACTCAGTGCCTGATGATTCACTCAGTGTCTGATGATTCATCCAGTGTCTGATGATTCACTCAGTGTCTGATGATTCACTCAGTTTCAGATGATTCACTCAGTTTCAGATGATTCACCCAGTGTCTGATGATTCACTCAGTGTCTGATGATTCACTCAGTGTCTGATGATTCACTCAGTGTCTGATGATTCACTCAGTGTCTGATGACTCACTCAGTGTCTGATGATTCATCCAGTGTCTGATGATTCATCCAGTGTCTGATGATTCACTCAGTGTCTGATGATTCACTCAGTGTCTGATGATTCATCCAGTGTCTGATGATTCACTCAGTGTCTGATGATTCACTCAGTGTCTGATGATTCATCCAGTGTCTGATGATTCACCCAGTGTCAGATGATTCACTCAGTTTGTGATGATTCACTCAGTGTCTGATGATTCACCCAGTGTCAGATGATTCACTCAGTTTCTGATGATTCACTCAGTTTCTGATGATTCACTCAGTTTCTGATGATTCACCCAGTGTCTGATGATTCACTCAGTTTCTGATGATTCATCCAGTGTCAGATGATTCACCCAGTGTCAGATGATTCACTCAGTGTCTGATGATTCACTCAGTGTCTGATGATTCACTCAGTGTCTGATGATTCACTCAGTGTCTGATGATTCACCCAGTTTCTGATGATTCACTCAGTGTCTGATGATTCACTCAGTGTCTGATGATTCACCCAATGTCTGATGATTCACCCAGTGTCTGATGGTTCACCCAGTGTCTGATGGTTCACTCAGTGTCTGATGATTCACTCAGTATCAGATGATTAACCCAGTATCTGATGATTCACTCAGTGCCTGATGATTCACTCAGTGTCTGATGATTCACTCAGTATCAGATGATTAACCCAGTGTCTGATGATTCACTCAGTGCCTGATGATTCACTCAGTGTCTGATGATTCACTCAGTATCAGATGATTAACCCAGTGTCTGATGATTCACCCAGTGTCTGATGATTCACTCAGTGTCTGATGATTCACTCAGTGTCTGATGATTCACTCAGTGTCTGATGATTCACCCAGTTTCTGATGATTCACTCAGTGTCTGATGATTCACTCAGTGTCTGATGATTCACCCAATGTCTGATGATTCACCCAGTGTCTGATGGTTCACTCAGTGTCTGATGATTCACTCAGTATCAGATGATTAACCCAGTGTCTGATGATTCACTCAGTGCCTGATGATTCACTCAGTGTCTGATGATTCACTCAGTGTCTGATGATTCACTCAGTTTCAGATGATTCACCCAGTGTCTGATGATTCACTCAGTGTCTGATGATTCACCCAGTGTCTGATGATTCACTCAGTGTCTGATGATTCACTCAGTGTCAGATGATTCACTCAGTGTCTGATGATTCACTCAGTGTCTGATGATTCACTCAGTGTCTGATGATTCATTCAGTGTCTGATGATTCATCCAGTGTCTGATGATTCACTCAGTGTCTGATGATTCATCCAGTGTCTGATGATTCATCCAGTGTCTGATGATTCACTCAGCGTCTGATGATTCACTCAGTGTCTGATGATTCACCCAGTGTCTGATGATTCACTCAGTGTCTGACGATTCACGCAGTGTCTGATGATTCACTCAGTGTCTGATGATTCATCCAGTGTCTGATGATTCACTCAGTTTCTGATGATTCACCCAGTGTCTGATGATTCACTCAGTTTCTGATGATTCACCCAGTGTCTGATGATTCACCCAGTGTCTGATGATTCACCCAGTGTCTGATGATTCACTCAGTGTCTGATGATTCACCCAGTGTCTCATGATTCACTCAGTGTCTGATGATTCACCCAGTGTCTGATGATTCACCCAGTGTCTGATGATTCACTCAGTGCCTGATGATTCACTCAGTGTCTGATGATTCACCCAGTGTCTGATGATTCACTCAGTGCCTGATGATTCACCCAGTGTCTGATGATTCACTCAGTGCCTGATGATTCACTCAGTGTCTGATGATTCACCCAGTGTCTGATGATTCACTCAGTGTCTGATGATTCACTCAGCGTCTAATGATTTACTCAGTGTCTGATGATTCACTCAGTGTCTGATGATTCACTCAGTTTCAGATGATTAACCAGTGTCTGATGATTCACCCAGTGTCTGATGATTCACCCAGTGTCTGATGATTCACTCAGTGTCTGATGATTCACTCAGTATCAGATGATTCACCCAGTGTCTGATGATACACTCAGTGCCTGATGATTCACTCAGTTTCTGATGATTCACTCAGTGTCTGATGATTCACTCAGTATCAGATGATTCACCCAGTGTCTGATGATTCACTCAGTGCCTGATGATTCACTCAGTGTCTGATGATTCACTCAGTGTCTGATGATTCACTCAGTTTCAGATGATTCACTCAGTTTCAGATGATTCACCCAGTGTCTGATGATTCACTCAGTGTCTGATGATTCTTTCAGTGTCAGATGATTCACTCAGTGTCTGATGATTCACTCAGTGTCTGATGATTCACTCAGTGTCTGATGATTCACTCAGTGTCTGATGATTCATCCAGTGTCTGATGATTCACTCAGTGTCTGATGATTCATCCAGTGTCTGATGATTCACTCAGTGTCTGATGATTCACTCAGTGTCTGATGATTCATCCAGTGTCTGATGATTCACCCAGTGTCAGATGATTCACTCAGTTTCTGATGATTCACTCAGTGTCTGATGATTCACTCAGTGTCAGATGATTCACTCAGTTTCTGATGATTCACTCAGTTTCTGATGATTCACTCAGTGTCAGATGATTCACTCAGTGTCTGATGATTCGCCCAGTGTCTGATAATTCACCCAGTGTCTGATGATTCACTCAGTGTCTGATTTTCCCCCAGTGTCTGATGATTCACTCAGTGTCTGATGATTCACCCAGTGTCTGATGATTCACTCAGTGTCTGATGATTCACTCAGTTTCTGATGATTCACTCAGTGTCTGATGATTCACTCAGTTTCTGATGATTCACTCAGTGTCAGATGATTCACTCAGTGTCAGATGATTCACTCAGTGTCTAATGATTCAGTCAGTGTCTGATGATTCACCCAGTGTCTGATGATTCACCCAGTGTCAGATGATTCACTCAGTGTCAGATGATTCACTCAGTGTCTGATGATTCACTCAGTTTCTGATGATTCATCCAGTGCCTGATGATTCACTCAGTGTCTGATGATTCATCCAGTGTCTGATGATTCACCCAGTGTCTGATGATTCACCCAGTGTCAGATGATTCACTCAGTTTCTGATGATTCACTCAGTGTCAGATGATTCACTGATTCACTCAGTGTCTGATGATTCATCCAGTGTCTGATGATTCACCCAGTGTCTGATGATTCACTCAGTGTCTGATGATTCACTCAGTGTCTGATGATTCATTCAGTGTCTGATGATTCATCCAGTGTCTGATGATTCACTCAGTGTCTGATGATTCATCCAGTGTCTGATGATTCATCCAGTGTCTGATGATTCACTCAGTGTCTGATGATTCACTCAGTGTCTGATGATTCACCCAGTGTCTGATGATTCACTCAGTGTCTGACGATTCACGCAGTGTCTGATGATTCACTCAGTGTCTGATGATTCATCCAGTGTCTGATGATTCACTCAGTTTCTGATGATTCACCCAGTGTCTGATGATTCACTCAGTTTCTGATGATTCACCCAGTGTCTGATGATTCACCCAGTGTCTGATGATTCACCCAGTGTCTGATGATTCACTCAGTGTCTGATGATTCACCCAGTGTCTCATGATTCACTCAGTGTCTGATGATTCACCCAGTGTCTGATGATTCACCCAGTGTCTGATGATTCACTCAGTGCCTGATGATTCACTCAGTGTCTGATGATTCACCCAGTGTCTGATGATTCACTCAGTGCCTGATGATTCACCCAGTGTCTGATGATTCACTCAGTGCCTGATGATTCACTCAGTGTCTGATGATTCACCCAGTGTCTGATGATTCACTCAGTGTCTGATGATTCACTCAGCGTCTAATGATTTACTCAGTGTCTGATGATTCACTCAGTGTCTGATGATTCACTCAGTTTCAGATGATTAACCAGTGTCTGATGATTCACCCAGTGTCTGATGATTCACCCAGTGTCTGATGATTCACTCAGTGTCTGATGATTCACTCAGTATCAGATGATTCACCCAGTGTCTGATGATACACTCAGTGCCTGATGATTCACTCAGTTTCTGATGATTCACTCAGTGTCTGATGATTCACTCAGTATCAGATGATTCACCCAGTGTCTGATGATTCACTCAGTGCCTGATGATTCACTCAGTGTCTGATGATTCACTCAGTTTCAGATGATTCACTCAGTTTCAGATGATTCACCCAGTGTCTGATGATTCACTCAGTGTCTGATGATTCATTCAGTGTCAGATGATTCACTCAGTGTCTGATGATTCACTCAGTGTCTGATGATTCACTCAGTGTCTGATGATTCACTCAGTGTCTGATGATTCATCCAGTGTCTGATGATTCATCCAGTGTCTGATGATTCACTCAGTGTCTGATGATTCATCCAGTGTCTGATGATTCACTCAGTGTCTGATGATTCACTCAGTGTCTGATGATTCATCCAGTGTCTGATGATTCACCCAGTGTCAGATGATTCACTCAGTTTCTGATGATTCACTCAGTGTCTGATGATTCACCCAGTGTCAGATGATTCACTCAGTTTCTGATGATTCACTCAGTTTCTGATGATTCACTCAGTGTCAGATAATTCAATCAGTGTCTGATGATTCACCCAGTGTCTGATAATTCACCCAGTGTCTGATGATTCACACAGTGTCTGATTTTCCCCCAGTGTCTGATGATTCACTCAGTGTCTGATGATTCACCCAGTGTCTGATGATTCACTCAGTGTCTGATGATTCACTCAGTTTCTGATGATTCACTCAGTGTCTGATGATTCACTCAGTTTCTGATGATTCACTCAGTGTCAGATGATTCACTCAGTGTCAGATGATTCACTCAGTGTCTAATGATTCAGTCAGTGTCTGATGATTCACCCAGTGTCTGATGATTCACCCAGTGTCAGATGATTCACTCAGTGTCAGATGATTCACTCAGTGTCTGATGATTCACTCAGTTTCTGATGATTCATCCAGTGCCTGATGATTCACTCAGTGTCTGATGATTCATCCAGTGTCTGATGATTCACCCAGTGTCTGATGATTCACCCAGTGTCAGATGATTAACTCAGTTTCTGATGATTCACTCAGTGTCAGATGATTCACTGATTCACTCAGTGTCTGATGATTCATCCAGTGTCTGATGATTCACCCAGTGTCTGATGATTCACCCAGTGTCTGATGATTCACACAGTGTCAGAGGATTCACTCAGTGTCAGATGATTCACTGATTCACTCAGTGTCTGATGATTCACTCAGTGTCTGATGATTCACCCAGTGTCTGATGATTCACCCAGTGTCAGATGATTCACCCAGTGTCTGATGATTCATCCAGTGTCTGATGATTCACTCAGTTTCAGATGATTCATCCAGTGTCTGATGATTCACTCAGTGTCTGATGATTCACTCAGTGTCTGATGATTCACTCAGTGTCTGATGATTCACTCAGTGTCTGATGATTCACCCAATGTCTGATGATTCACCCAGTGTCTGATGGTTCACCCAGTGTCTGATGGTTCACTCAGTGTCTGATGATTCACTCAGTATCAGATGATTAACCCAGTATCTGATGATTCACTCAGTGCCTGATGATTCACTCAGTGTCTGATGATTCACTCAGTATCAGATGATTAACCCAGTGTCTGATGATTCACTCAGTGCCTGATGATTCACTCAGTGTCTGATGATTCACTCAGTATCAGATGATTAACCCAGTGTCTGATGATTCACCCAGTGTCTGATGATTCACTCAGTGTCTGATGATTCACTCAGTGTCTGATGATTCACTCAGTGTCTGATGATTCACCCAGTTTCTGATGATTCACTCAGTGTCTGATGATTCACTCAGTGTCTGATGATTCACCCAATGTCTGATGATTCACCCAGTGTCTGATGGTTCACTCAGTGTCTGATGATTCACTCAGTATCAGATGATTAACCCAGTGTCTGATGATTCACTCAGTGCCTGATGATTCACTCAGTGTCTGATGATTCACTCAGTGTCTGATGATTCACTCAGTTTCAGATGATTCACCCAGTGTCTGATGATTCACTCAGTGTCTGATGATTCACCCAGTGTCTGATGATTCACTCAGTGTCTGATGATTCACTCAGTGTCAGATGATTCACTCAGTGTCTGATGATTCACTCAGTGTCTGATGATTCACTCAGTGTCTGATGATTCATTCAGTGTCTGATGATTCATCCAGTGTCTGATGATTCACTCAGTGTCTGATGATTCATCCAGTGTCTGATGATTCATCCAGTGTCTGATGATTCACTCAGCGTCTGATGATTCACTCAGTGTCTGATGATTCACCCAGTGTCTGATGATTCACTCAGTGTCTGACGATTCACGCAGTGTCTGATGATTCACTCAGTGTCTGATGATTCATCCAGTGTCTGATGATTCACTCAGTTTCTGATGTTTCACCCAGTGTCTGATGATTCACTCAGTTTCTGATGATTCACCCAGTGTCTGATGATTCACCCAGTGTCTGATGATTCACCCAGTGTCTGATGATTCACTCAGTGTCTGATGATTCACCCAGTGTCTCATGATTCACTCAGTGTCTGATGATTCACCCAGTGTCTGATGATTCACCCAGTGTCTGATGATTCACTCAGTGCCTGATGATTCACTCAGTGTCTGATGATTCACCCAGTGTCTGATGATTCACTCAGTGCCTGATGATTCACCCAGTGTCTGATGATTCACTCAGTGCCTGATGATTCACTCAGTGTCTGATGATTCACCCAGTGTCTGATGATTCACTCAGTGTCTGATGATTCACTCAGCGTCTAATGATTTACTCAGTGTCTGATGATTCACTCAGTGTCTGATGATTCACTCAGTTTCAGATGATTAACCAGTGTCTGATGATTCACCCAGTGTCTGATGATTCACCCAGTGTCTGATGATTCACTCAGTGTCTGATGATTCACTCAGTATCAGATGATTCACCCAGTGTCTGATGATACACTCAGTGTCTGATGATTCACTCAGTATCAGATGATTCACCCAGTGTCTGATGATTCACTCAGTGCCTGATGATTCACTCAGTGTCTGATGATTCATCCAGTGTCTGATGATTCACTCAGTGTCTGATGATTCACTCAGTTTCAGATGATTCACTCAGTTTCAGATGATTCACCCAGTGTCTGATGATTCACTCAGTGTCTGATGATTCATTCAGTGTCAGATGATTCACTCAGTGTCTGATGATTCACTCAGTGTCTGATGATTCACTCAGTGTCTGATGATTCACTCAGTGTCTGATGATTCATCCAGTGTCTGATGATTCACTCAGTGTCTGATGATTCATCCAGTGTCTGATGATTCACTCAGTGTCTGATGATTCACTCAGTGTCTGATGATTCATCCAGTGTCTGATGATTCACCCAGTGTCAGATGATTCACTCAGTTTCTGATGATTCACTCAGTGTCTGATGATTCACCCAGTGTCAGATGATTCACTCAGTTTCTGATGATTCACTCAGTTTCTGATGATTCACTCAGTGTCAGATGATTCACTCAGTGTCTGATGATTCACCCAGTGTCTGATAATTCACCCAGTGTCTGATGATTCACTCAGTGTCTGATTTTCCCCCAGTGTCTGATGATTCACTCAGTGTCTGATGATTCACCCAGTGTCTGATGATTCACTCAGTGTCTGATGATTCACTCAGTTTCTGATGATTCACTCAGTGTCTGATGATTCACTCAGTTTCTGATGATTCACTCAGTGTCAGATGATTCACTCAGTGTCAGATGATTCACTCAGTGTCTAATGATTCAGTCAGTGTCTGATGATTCACCCAGTGTCTGATGATTCACCCAGTGTCAGATGATTCACTCAGTGTCAGATGATTCACTCAGTGTCTGATGATTCACTCAGTTTCTGATGATTCATCCAGTGCCTGATGATTCACTCAGTGTCTGATGATTCATCCAGTGTCTGATGATTCACCCAGTGTCTGATGATTCACCCAGTGTCAGATGATTCACTCAGTTTCTGATGATTCACTCAGTGTCAGATGATTCACTGATTCACTCAGTGTCTGATGATTCATCCAGTGTCTGATGATTCACCCAGTGTCTGATGATTCACTCAGTGTCTGATGATTCACTCAGTGTCTGATGATTCATTCAGTGTCTGATGATTCATCCAGTGTCTGATGATTCACTCAGTGTCTGATGATTCATCCAGTGTCTGATGATTCACTCAGTGTCTGATGATTCACTCAGTGTCTGATGATTCACCCAGTGTCTGATGATTCACTCAGTGTCTGACGATTCACGCAGTGTCTGATGATTCACTCAGTGTCTGATGATTCATCCAGTGTCTGATGATTCACTCAGTTTCTGATGATTCACCCAGTGTCTGATGATTCACTCAGTTTCTGATGATTCACCCAGTGTCTGATGATTCACCCAGTGTCTGATGATTCACTCAGTGTCTGATGATTCACCCAGTGTCTCATGATTCACTCAGTGTCTGATGATTCACCCAGTGTCTGATGATTCACCCAGTGTCTGATGATTCACTCAGTGCCTGATGATTCACTCAGTGTCTGATGATTCACCCAGTGTCTGATGATTCACTCAGTGCCTGATGATTCACCCAGTGTCTGATGATTCACTCAGTGCCTGATGATTCACTCAGTGTCTGATGATTCACCCAGTGTCTGATGATTCACTCAGTGTCTGATGATTCACTCAGCGTCTAATGATTTACTCAGTGTCTGATGATTCACTCAGTGTCTGATGATTCACTCAGTTTCAGATGATTAACCAGTGTCTGATGATTCACCCAGTGTCTGATGATTCACCCAGTGTCTGATGATTCACTCAGTGTCTGATGATTCACTCAGTATCAGATGATTCACCCAGTGTCTGATGATACACTCAGTGCCTGATGATTCACTCAGTTTCTGATGATTCACTCAGTGTCTGATGATTCACTCAGTATCAGATGATTCACCCAGTGTCTGATGATTCACTCAGTGCCTGATGATTCACTCAGTGTCTGATGATTCATCCAGTGTCTGATGATTCACTCAGTGTCTGATGATTCACTCAGTTTCAGATGATTCACTCAGTTTCAGATGATTCACCCAGTGTCTGATGATTCACTCAGTGTCTGATGATTCATTCAGTGTCAGATGATTCACTCAGTGTCTGATGATTCACTCAGTGTCTGATGATTCACTCAGTGTCTGATGATTCACTCAGTGTCTGATGATTCATCCAGTGTCTGATGATTCATCCAGTGTCTGATGATTCACTCAGTGTCTGATGATTCATCCAGTGTCTGATGATTCACTCAGTGTCTGATGATTCACTCAGTGTCTGATGATTCATCCAGTGTCTGATGATTCACCCAGTGTCAGATGATTCACTCAGTTTCTGATGATTCACTCAGTGTCTGATGATTCACCCAGTGTCAGATGATTCACTCAGTTTCTGATGATTCACTCAGTTTCTGATGATTCACTCAGTGTCAGATAATTCACTCAGTGTCTGATGATTCACCCAGTGTCTGATAATTCACCCAGTGTCTGATGATTCACACAGTGTCTGATTTTCCCCCAGTGTCTGATGATTCACTCAGTGTCTGATGATTCACCCAGTGTCTGATGATTCACTCAGTGTCTGATGATTCACTCAGTTTCTGATGATTCACTCAGTGTCTGATGATTCACTCAGTTTCTGATGATTCACTCAGTGTCAGATGATTCACTCAGTGTCAGATGATTCACTCAGTGTCTAATGATTCAGTCAGTGTCTGATGATTCACCCAGTGTCTGATGATTCACCCAGTGTCAGATGATTCACTCAGTGTCAGATGATTCACTCAGTGTCTGATGATTCACTCAGTTTCTGATGATTCTTCCAGTGCCTGATGATTCACTCAGTGTCTGATGATTCATCCAGTGTCTGATGATTCACCCAGTGTCTGATGATTCACCCAGTGTCAGATGATTCACTCAGTTTCTGATGATTCACTCAGTGTCAGATGATTCACTGATTCACTCAGTGTCTGATGATTCATCCAGTGTCTGATGATTCACCCAGTGTCTGATGATTCACCCAGTGTCTGATGATTCACACAGTGTCAGAGGATTCACTCAGTGTCAGATGATTCACTGATTCACTCAGTGTCTGATGATTCACTCAGTGTCTGATGATTCACCCAGTGTCTGATGATTCACCCAGTGTCAGATGATTCACCCAGAGTCTGATGATTCATCCAGTGTCTGATGATTCACTCAGTTTCAGATGATTCATCCAGTGTCTGATGATTCACTCAGTGTCTGATGATTCACTCAGTGTCTGATGATTCATGTCAGATGATTCACTCAGTGTCTGATGATTCACTCAGTGTCTGATGATTCACCCAGTGTCTGATGTTTCACACAGTGTCTGATGATTCACTCAATCTCAGATGATTCACCCAGTGTCTGACTATTCTCCCAGTGCCTGATGATTCACTCAGTGTCTGATGATTCACTCAGTGTCTGATGATTCACCCAGTGTCTGATGATTCTGATGATTCACTCAGTGTCAGATGATTCACCCAGTGTCTGATGATTCACTTAGTGTCTGATGATTCACCCAGTGTCTGATGATTCTGATGATTCACTCAGTGTCTGATGATTCACTCAGTGTCTGATGATTCACTCAGTGTCTGATGATTCACCCAGTGTCAGATGATTCACCCAGTGTCTGATGATTCACTCAGTGTCAGATGATTCACCCAGTGTCTGATGATTCACTCAGTGTCTGATGATTCACTCAGTGTCAGATGATTCACCCAGTGTCTGATGATTCACCCAGTGTCAGATGATTCACCCAGTGTCTGCTGATTCACTCAGTGTCTAATGATTCACTCAGTGTCTGATGATTCATCCAGTGTCTGATGATTCATTCAGTGTCCGATGATTCACCCAGTGTCCGATGATTCACCCAGTGTCTGATGATTCACCCAGTGTCTGATGATTCATCCAGTGTATGATGATTCACTCAGTTTCTGATGATTCACCCAGTGTCTGATGATTCACTCAGTTTCTGATGATTCACTCAGTGTCTGATGATTCACTCAGTGTCTGATGATTCACTCAGTGTCTGTTGATTCACCCAGTGTCTGATGATTCACCCAGTGTCTGATGATTCACTCAGTGTCTGATGATCCACCCAGTCTCTGATGATTCACTCAGTGTCTGATGATCCACCCAGTGTCTGATGATTCACCCAGTGTCTGATGATTCACTCAGTGTCTGATGATTCACCCAGTGTCTGATAATTCACCCAGTGTCTGATGATTCACCCAGTGTCTGATGATTCACTCAGTGTCAGATGATTCACCCAGTGTCTGATGATTCACTCAGTGTCTGATGATTCACCCAGTGTCTGATGATTCACCCAGTGTCAGATGATTCACCCAGTGTCTGATGATTCACTCAGTGTCTGATGATTCACCCAGTGTCAGATGATTCACCTAGTGTCTGATGATTCACTCAGTGTCTGATGATTCACCCAGTGTCAGATGATTCACTTAGTGTCTGATGATTCACCCAGTGTCAGATGATTCACCCAGTGTCAGATGATTCACCCAGTGTCAGATGATTCACCCAGTGTCAGATGATTCACCCAATGTCTGATGATTCACCCAGTGTCTGATGATTCACCCAGTGTCTGATGATTCACCCAGTGTCAGATGATTCACCCAGTGTCTGATGATTCACTCAGTGTCTGATGATTCACTCAGTGTCTGATGATTCACCCAGTTTCTGATGATTCACTCAATGCCTGATGATTCACTCAGTGTCTGATGATTCACCCAATGTCTGATGATTCACCCAGTGTCTGATGATTCACTCAGTGTCTGATGATTCACTCAGTATCAGATGATTAACCCAGTGTCTGATGATTCACTCAGTGCCTGATGATTCACTCAGTGTCTGATGATTCATCCAGTGTCTGATGATTCACTCAGTGTCTGATGATTCACTCAGTTTCAGATGATTCACCCAGTGTCTGATGATTCACTCAGTGTCTGATGATTCACGCAGTGTCTGATGATTCACTCAGTGTCTGATGATTCACTCAGTGTCTGATGATTCACTCAGTGTCAGATGATTCACTCAGTGTCTGATGATTCATCCAGTGTCTGATGATTCATCCAGTGTCTGATGATTCACTCAGTGTCTGATGATTCATCCAGTGTCTGATGATTCATCCAGTGTCTGATGATTCACTCAGTGTCTGATGATTCACTCAGTGTCTGATGATTCACTCAGTGTCTGATGATTCACCCAGTGTCTGATGATTCACTCAGTGTCTGACGATTCACTCAGTGTCTGATGATTCACTCAGTGTCTGATGATTCATCCAGTGTCTGATGATTCACTCAGTTTCTGATGATTCACCCAGTGTCTGATGATTCACTCAGTTTCTGATGATTCACCCAGTGTCTGATGATTCACCCAGTGTCTGATGATTCACCCAGTGTCTGATGATTCACTCAGTGTCTGATGATTCACCCAGTGTCTGATGATTCACTCAGTGTCTGATGATTCACCCAGTGTCTGATGATTCACCCAGTGTCTGATGATTCACCCAGTGTCTGATGATTCTCTCAGTGCCTGATGATTCACTCAGTGTCTGATGATTCACCCAGTGTCTGATGATTCACTCAGTGCCTGATGATTCACCCAGTGTCTGATGATTCACTCAGTGCCTGATGATTCACTCAGTGTCTGATGATTCACCCAGTGTCTGATGATTCACTCAGTGTCTGATGATTCACTCAGCGTCTAATGATTTACTCAGTGTCTGATGATTCACTCAGTGTCTGATGATTCACTCAGTTTCAGATGATTAACCAGTGTCTGATGATTCACCCAGTGTCTGATGATTCACCCAGTGTCTGATGATTCACTCAGTGTCTGATGATTCACTCAGTATCAGATGATTCACCCAGTGTCTGATGATTCACTCAGTGCCTGATGATTCAATCAGTGTCTGATGATTCACTCAGTGTCTGATGATTCACTCAGTATCAGATGATTCACCCAGTGTCTGATGATTCACTCAGTGCCTGATGATTCACTCAGTGTCTGATGATTCATCCAGTGTCTGATGATTCACTCAGTGTCTGATGATTCACTCAGTTTCAGATGATTCACTCAGTTTCAGATGATTCACCCAGTGTCTGATGATTCACTCAGTGTCTGATGATTCACTCAGTGTCTGATGATTCACTCAGTGTCTGATGATTCACTCAGTGTCTGATGATTCATCCAGTGTCTGATGATTCACTCAGTGTCTGATGATTCACTCAGTGTCTGATGATTCATCCAGTGTCTGATGATTCACCCAGTGTCAGATGATTCACTCAGTTTGTGATGATTCACTCAGTGTCTGATGATTCACCCAGTGTCAGATGATTCACTCAGTTTCTGATGATTCACTCAGTTTCTGATGATTCACTCAGTTTCTGATGATTCACCCAGTGTCTGATGATTCACTCAGTTTCTGATGATTCATCCAGTGTCAGATGATTCACCCAGTGTCAGATGATTCACTCAGTGTCTGATGATTCACTCAGTGTCTGATGATTCACTCAGTGTCTGATGATTCACCCAGTTTCTGATGATTCACTCAGTGTCTGATGATTCACTCAGTGTCTGATGATTCACCCAATGTCTGATGATTCACCCAGTGTCTGATGGTTCACCCAGTGTCTGATGGTTCACTCAGTGTCTGATGATTCACTCAGTATCAGATGATTAACCCAGTGTCTGATGATTCACTCAGTGCCTGATGATTCACTCAGTGTCTAATGATTCACTCAGTATCAGATGATTAACCCAGTGTCTGATGATTCACTCAGTGCCTGATGATTCACTCAGTGTCTGATGATTCACTCAGTATCAGATGATTAACCCAGTGTCTGATGATTCACCCAGTGTCTGATGATTCACTCAGTGTCTGATGATTCACTCAGTGTCTGATGATTCACTCAGTGTCTGATGATTCACCCAGTTTCTGATGATTCACTCAGTGTCTGATGATTCACTCAGTGTCTGATGATTCACCCAATGTCTAATGATTCACCCAGTGTCTGATGGTTCACTCAGTGTCTGATGATTCACTCAGTATCAGATGATTAACCCAGTGTCTGATGATTCACTCAGTGCCTGATGATTCACTCAGTGTCTGATGATTCACTCAGTGTCTGATGATTCACTCAGTTTCAGATGATTCACCCAGTGTCTGATGATTCACTCAGTGTCTGATGATTCACCCAGTGTCTGATGATTCACTCAGTGTCTGATGATTCACTCAGTGTCTGATGATTCACTCAGTGTCAGATGATTCACTCAGTGTCTGATGATTCACTCAGTGTCTGATGATTCACTCAGTGTCTGATGATTCATTCAGTGTCTGATGATTCATCCAGTGTCTGATGATTCACTCAGTGTCTGATGATTCATCCAGTGTCTGATGATTCATCCAGTGTCTGATGATTCACTCAGTGTCTGATGATTCACTCAGTGTCTGATGATTCACCCAGTGTCTGATGATTCACTCAGTGTCTGACGATTCACGCAGTGTCTGATGATTCACTCAGTGTCTGATGATTCATCCAGTGTCTGATGATTCACACAGTTTCTGATGATTCACCCAGTGTCTGATGATTCACTCAGTTTCTGATGATTCACCCAGTGTCTGATGATTCACCCAGTGTCTCATGATTCACTCAGTGTCTGATGATTCACCCAGTGTCTGATGATTCACCCAGTGTCTGATGATTCACTCAGTGCCTGATGATTCACTCAGTGTCTGATGATTCACCCAGTGTCTGATGATTCACTCAGTGCCTGATGATTCACCCAGTGTCTGATGATTCACTCAGTGCCTGATGATTCACTCAGTGTCTGATGATTCACCCAGTGTCTGATGATTCACTCAGCGTCTAATGATTTACTCAGTGTCTGATGATTCACTCAGTGTCTGATGATTCACTCAGTTTCAGATGATTAACCAGTGTCTGATGATTCACCCAGTGTCTGATGATTCACCCAGTGTCTGATGATTCACTCAGTGTCTGATGATTCACTCAGTATCAGATGATTCACCCAGTGTCTGATGATACACTCAGTGCCTGATGATTCACTCAGTTTCTGATGATTCACTCAGTGTCTGATGATTCACTCAGTATCAGATGATTCACCCAGTGTCTGATGATTCACTCAGTGCCTGATGATTCACTCAGTGTCTGATGATTCATCCAGTGTCTGATGATTCACTCAGTGTCTGATGATTCACTCAGTTTCAGATGATTCACTCAGTTTCAGATGATTCACCCAGTGTCTGATGATTCACTCAGTGTCTGATGATTCATTCAGTGTCAGATGATTCACTCAGTGTCTGATGATTCACTCAGTGTCTGATGATTCACTCAGTGTCTGATGATTCACTCAGTGTCTGATGATTCATCCAGTGTCTGATGATTCATCCAGTGTCTGATGATTCACTCAGTGTCTGATGATTCATCCAGTGTCTGATGATTCACTCAGTGTCTGATGATTCACTCAGTGTCTGATGATTCATCCAGTGTCTGATGATTCACCCAGTGTCAGATGATTCACTCAGTTTCTGATGATTCACTCAGTGTCTGATGATTCACCCAGTGTCAGATGATTCACTCAGTTTCTGATGATTCACTCAGTTTCTGATGATTCACTCAGTGTCAGATGATTCACTCAGTGTCTGATGATTCACCCAGTGTCTGATAATTCACCCAGTGTCTGATGATTCACTCAGTGTCTGATTTTCCCCCAGTGTCTGAAGATTCACTCAGTGTCTGATGATTCACCCAGTGTCTGATGATTCACTCAGTGTCTGATGATTCACTCAGTTTCTGATGATTCACTCAGTGTCTGATGATTCACTCAGTTTCTGATGATTCACTCAGTGTCAGATGATTCACTCAGTGTCAGATGATTCACTCAGTGTCTAATGATTCAGTCAGTGTCTGATGATTCACCCAGTGTCTGATGATTCACCCAGTGTCAGATGATTCACTCAGTGTCAGATGATTCACTCAGTGTCTGATGATTCACTCAGTTTCTGATGATTCATCCAGTGCCTGATGATTCACTCAGTGTCTGATGATTCACCCAGTGTCTGATGATTCACCCAGTGTCAGATGATTCACTCAGTTTCTGATGATTCACTCAGTGTCAGATGATTCACTGATTCACTCAGTGTCTGATGATTCATCCAGTGTCTGATGATTCACCCAGTGTCTGAAGATTCACACAGTGTCAGAGGATTCACTCAGTGTCAGATGATTCACTGATTCACTCAGTGTCTGATGATTCACTCAGTGTCTGATGATTCACCCAGTGTCTGATGATTCACCCAGTGTCAGATGATTCACCCAGTGTCTGATGATTCATCCAGTGTCTGATGATTCACTCAGTTTCAGATGATTCATCCAGTGTCTGATGATTCACTCAGTGTCTGATGATTCACTCAGTGTCTGATGATTCATGTCAGATGATTCACTCAGTGTCTGATGATTCACTCAGTGTCTGATGATTCACCCAGTGTCTGATGTTTCACACAGTGTCTGATGATTCACTCAATCTCAGATGATTCACCCAGTGTCTGACTATTCTCCCAGTGCCTGATGATTCACTCAGTGTCTGATGATTCACTCAGTGTCTGATGATTCACCCAGTGTCTGATGATTCTGATGATTCACTCAGTGTCAGATGATTCACCCAGTGTCTGATGATTCACTCAGTGTCTGATGATTCACCCAGTGTCTGATGATTCTGATGATTCACTCAGTGTCTGATGATTCACTCAGTGTCTGATGATTCACCCAGTGTCAGATGATTCACCCAGTGTCTGATGATTCACTCAGTGTCAGATGATTCACCCAGTGTCTGATGATTCACTCAGTGTCTGATGATTCACCCAGTGTCAGATGATTCACCCAGTGTCTGATGATTCACCCAGTGTCTGATGATTCACTCGGTGTCTGATGATTCACCCAGTGTCTGATGATTCTGATGATTCACTCAGTGTCAGATGATTCACCCAGCATCAGATGATTCACTCAGTGTCTGATGTTTCTGATGATTAACTCAGTGCCAGATGATTCACCCAGTGTCAGATGATTCACTCAGAGTCTGATGATTCTGATGATTCACTCAGTGTCAGATGATTCACCCAGTGTCTGATGATTCTGATGATTCACCCAGTGTCAGATGATTCACCCAGTGTCTGATGATTCACCCAGTGTCTGATGATTCACCCAGTGTCTGATGATTCACCCAGTGTCAGATGATTCACTCAGTGCCTGATGATTCACCCAGTGTCTGATGATTCACCCAGTGTCTGATGATTCACCCAGTGTCTGATGATTCACTCAGTGTCTGATGATTCACTCAGTGTCTGATGATTCACTCAGTGTCTGATGATTCACCCAGTGTCTGATGATTCACCGAGTGTCTGATGATTCACCCAGTGTCTGATGATTCACTCAGTGCCTGATGATTCAATCAGTGTCTGATGATTCACTCAGTGTCTGATGATTCACTCAGTATCAGATGATTCACCCAGTGTCTGATGATTCACTCAGTGCCTGATGATTCACTCAGTGTCTGATGATTCATCCAGTGTCTGATGATTCACTCAGTGTCTGATGATTCACTCAGTTTCAGATGATTCACTCAGTTTCAGATGATTCACCCAGTGTCTGATGATTCACTCAGTGTCTGATGATTCACTCAGTGTCTGATGATTCACTCAGTGTCTGATGATTCACTCAGTGTCTGATGATTCATCCAGTGTCTGATGATTCACTCAGTGTCTGATGATTCACTCAGTGTCTGATGATTCACTCAGTGTCTGATGATTCATCCAGTGTCTGATGATTCACTCAGTGTCTGATGATTCACTCAGTGTCTGATGATTCATCCAGTGTCTGATGATTCACCCAGTGTCAGATGATTCACTCAGTTTGTGATGATTCACTCAGTGTCTGATGATTCACCCAGTGTCAGATGATTCACTCAGTTTCTGATGATTCACTCAGTTTCTGATGATTCACTCAGTTTCTGATGATTCACCCAGTGTCTGATGATTCACTCAGTTTCTGATGATTCATCCAGTGTCAGATGATTCACCCAGTGTCAGATGATTCACTCAGTGTCTGATGATTCACTCAGTGTCTGATGATTCACTCAGTGTCTGATGATTCACCCAGTTTCTGATGATTCACTCAGTGTCTGATGATTCACTCAGTGTCTGATGATTCACCCAATGTCTGATGATTCACCCAGTGTCTGATGGTTCACCCAGTGTCTGATGGTTCACTCAGTGTCTGATGATTCACTCAGTATCAGATGATTAACCCAGTGTCTGATGATTCACTCAGTGCCTGATGATTCACTCAGTGTCTGATGATTCACTCAGTATCAGATGATTAACCCAGTGTCTGATGATTCACTCAGTGCCTGATGATTCACTCAGTGTCTGATGATTCACTCAGTATCAGATGATTAACCCAGTGTCTGATGATTCACCCAGTGTCTGATGATTCACTCAGTGTCTGATGATTCACTCAGTGTCTGATGATTCACTCAGTGTCTGATGATTCACCCAGTTTCTGATGATTCACTCAGTGTCTGATGATTCACTCAGTGTCTGATGATTCACCCAATGTCTAATGATTCACCCAGTGTCTGATGGTTCACTCAGTTTCTGATGATTCACTCAGTATCAGATGATTAACCCAGTGTCTGATGATTCACTCAGTGCCTGATGATTCACTCAGTGTCTGATGATTCACTCAGTGTCTGATGATTCACTCAGTTTCAGATGATTCACCCAGTGTCTGATGATTCACTCAGTGTCTGATGATTCACCCAGTGTCTGATGATTCACTCAGTGTCTGATGATTCACTCAGTGTCTGATGATTCACTCAGTGTCTGATGATTCACTCAGTGTCTGATGATTCACTCAGTGTCTGATGATTCATCCAGTGTCTGATGATTCACTCAGTGTCTGATGATTCACTCAGTGTCTGATGATTCACCCAGTGTCTGATGATTCACTCAGTGTCTGATGATTCACTCAGTGTCTGATGATTCACTCAGTGTCTGATGATTCACTCAGTGTCTGATGATTCACTCAGTGTCTGATGATTCATTCAGTGTCTGATGATTCATCCAGTGTCTGATGATTCACTCAGTGTCTGATGATTCATCCAGTGTCTGATGATTCATCCAGTGTCTGATGATTCACTCAGTGTCTGATGATTCACTCAGTGTCTGATGATTCACCCAGTGTCTGATGATTCACTCAGTGTCTGACGATTCACGCAGTGTCTGATGATTCACTCAGTGTCTGATGATTCATCCAGTGTCTGATGATTCACTCAGTTTCTGATGATTCACCCAGTGTCTGATGATTCACTCAGTTTCTGATGATTCACCCAGTGTCTGATGATTCACCCAGTGTCTCATGATTCACTCAGTGTCTGATGATTCACCCAGTGTCTGATGATTCACCCAGTGTCTGATGATTCACTCAGTGCCTGATGATTCACTCAGTGTCTGATGATTCACCCAGTGTCTGATGATTCACTCAGTGCCTGATGATTCACCCAGTGTCTGATGATTCACTCAGTGCCTGATGATTCACTCAGTGTCTGATGATTCACCCAGTGTCTGATGATTCACTCAGTGTCTGA
Source organism: Pristiophorus japonicus (assembly GCF_044704955.1). Taxonomy (NCBI): domain Eukaryota; kingdom Metazoa; phylum Chordata; class Chondrichthyes; family Pristiophoridae; genus Pristiophorus; species Pristiophorus japonicus. The sequence goes on along the minus strand of NC_091987.1, from coordinate 27,025,587 downwards.
TGATTCACTCAGCGTCTAATGATTTACTCAGTGTCTGATGATTCACTCAGTGTCTGATGATTCACTCAGTTTCAGATGATTAACCAGTGTCTGATGATTCACCCAGTGTCTGATGATTCACCCAGTGTCTGATGATTCACTCAGTGTCTGATGATTCACTCAGTATCAGATGATTCACCCAGTGTCTGATGATACACTCAGTGCCTGATGATTCACTCAGTTTCTGATGATTCACTCAGTGTCTGATGATTCACTCAGTATCAGATGATTCACCCAGTGTCTGATGATTCACTCAGTGCCTGATGATTCACTCAGTGTCTGATGATTCATCCAGTGTCTGATGATTCACTCAGTGTCTGATGATTCACTCAGTTTCAGATGATTCACTCAGTTTCAGATGATTCACCCAGTGTCTGATGATTCACTCAGTGTCTGATGATTCATTCAGTGTCAGATGATTCACTCAGTGTCTGATGATTCACTCAGTGTCTGATGATTCACTCAGTGTCTGATGATTCACTCAGTGTCTGATGATTCACTCAGTGTCTGATGATTCACTCAGTGTCTGATGATTCACTCAGTGTCTGATGATTCATCCAGTGTCTGATGATTCATCCAGTGTCTGATGATTCACTCAGTGTCTGATGATTCATCCAGTGTCTGATGATTCACTCAGTGTCTGATGATTCACTCAGTGTCTGATGATTCATCCAGTGTCTGATGATTCACCCAGTGTCAGATGATTCACTCAGTTTCTGATGATTCACTCAGTGTCTGATGATTCACCCAGTGTCAGATGATTCACTCAGTTTCTGATGATTCACTCAGTTTCTGATGATTCACTCAGTGTCAGATGATTCACTCAGTGTCTGATGATTCACCCAGTGTCTGATAATTCACCCAGTGTCTGATGATTCACTCAGTGTCTGATTTTCCCCCAGTGTCTGAAGATTCACTCAGTGTCTGATGATTCACCCAGTGTCTGATGATTCACTCAGTGTCTGAAGATTCACTCAGTGTCTGATGATTCACCCAGTGTCTGATGATTCACTCAGTGTCTGATGATTCACTCAGTTTCTGATGATTCACTCAGTGTCTGATGATTCACTCAGATTCTGATGATTCACTCAGTGTCAGATGATTCACTCAGTGTCAGATGATTCACTCAGTGTCTAATGATTCAGTCAGTGTCTGATGATTCACCCAGTGTCTGATGATTCACCCAGTGTCTGATGATTCACCCAGTGTCAGATGATTCACTCAGTTTCTGATGATTCACTCAGTGTCAGATGATTCACTGATTCACTCAGTGTCTGATGATTCATCCAGTGTCTGATGATTCACCCAGTGTCTGATGATTCACCCAGTGTCTGATGATTCACACATTGTCAGAGGATTCACTCAGTGTCAGATGATTCACTGATTCACTCAGTGTCTGATGATTCACTCAGTGTCTGATGATTCACCCAGTGTCTGATGATTCACCCAGTGTCAGATGATTCACCCAGTGTCTGATGATTCATCCAGTGTCTGATGATTCACTCAGTTTCAGATGATTCATCCAGTGTCTGATGATTCACTCAGTGTCTGATGATTCACTCAGTGTCTGATGATTCATGTCAGATGATTCACTCAGTGTCTGATGATTCACTCAGTGTCTGATGATTCACCCAGTGTCTGATGTTTCACACAGTGTCTGATGATTCACTCAATCTCAGATGATTCACCCAGTGTCTGACTATTCTCCCAGTGCCTGATGATTCACTCAGTGTCTGATGATTCACTCAGTGTCTGATGATTCACCCAGTGTCTGATGATTCTGATGATTCACTCAGTGTCAGATGATTCACCCAGTGTCTGATGATTCACTCAGTGTCTGATGATTCACCCAGTGTCTGATGATTCTGATGATTCACTCAGTGTCTGATGATTCACTCAGTGTCTGATGATTCACCCAGTGTCAGATGATTCACCCAGTGTCTGATGATTCACTCAGTGTCAGATGATTCACCCAGTGTCTGATGATTCACTCAGTGTCTGATGATTCACCCAGTGTCAGATGATTCACCCAGTGTCTGATGATTCACCCAGTGTCTGATGATTCACTCGGTGTCTGATGATTCACCCAGTGTCTGATGATTCTGATGATTCACTCAGTGTCAGATGATTCACCCAGCATCAGATGATTCACTCAGTGTCTGATGTTTCTGATGATTAACTCAGTGCCAGATGATTCACCCAGTGTCAGATGATTCACTCAGAGTCTGATGATTCTGATGATTCACTCAGTGTCAGATGATTCACCCAGTGTCTGATGATTCTGATGATTCACCCAGTGTCAGATGATTCACCCAGTGTCTGATGATTCACCCAGTGTCTGATGATTCACCCAGTGTCTGATGATTCACCCAGTGTCAGATGATTCACTCAGTGCCTGATGATTCACCCAGTGTCTGATGATTCACCCAGTGTCTGATGATTCACCCAGTGTCTGATGATTCACTCAGTGTCTGATGATTCACTCAGTGTCTGATGATTCACTCAGTGTCTGATGATTCACCCAGTGTCTGATGATTCACCGAGTGTCTGATGATTCACCCAGTGTCTGATGATTCACTCAGTGTCTGATGATTCACCCAGTGTCTGATGATTCACCCAGTGTCTGATGATTCACTCAGTGTCTGATGCTTCACCCAGTGTCTGATGATTCACCCAGTGTCTGATGATTCACCCAGTGTCGGATGATTCACCCAATGTCTGATGATTCACTCAGTGTCTGATGATTCACTCAGTGTCTGATGATTCACCCAGTGTCAGATGATTCACTCAGTGTCAGATGATTCACCCAGTGTCTGATGATTCACTCAGTGTCTGATGATTCACCCAATGTCTGATGATTCACCCAGTGTCAGATGATTCACTCAGTGTCAGATGATTCACCCAGTGTCTGATGATTCACCCAATGTCTGATGATTCACTCAGTGTCTGATGATTCACTCAGTGTCTGATGATTCTGATGATTCACCCAGTGTCTGATGATTCACTCAGTGTCAGATGATTCACTCAGTGTCTGATGATTCACTCAGTGTCAGATGATTCACCCAGTGTCAGATGATTCACCCAGTGTCTGATGATTCACTCAGTGTCAGATGATTCACTCAGTGTCTGATGATTCACCCAGTGTCTGAGGATTCACTCAGTGTCAGATGATTCACCCAGTGTCTGATGATTCACTCAGTGTCTGATGATTCACCCAGTGTCAGATGATTCACCCAGTGTCAGATGATTCACTCAGTGTCTGATGATGCACTCAGTGTCTGATGATTCTGATGATTCACCCAGTGTCTGATGATTCACTCAGTATCTGATGATTCACCCAGTGTCTGATGATTCACTCAGTGTCTGATGATTCTGATGATTCACCCAGTGTCTGATGATGCACCCAGTGTCAGATGATTCACTCAGTGTCTGATGATTCACCCAATGTCTGATGATTCACCCAGTGTCAGATGATTCACTCAGTGTCAGATGATTCACCCAGTGTCTGATGATTCACCCAATGTCTGATGATTCACTCAGTGTTTGATGATTCACTCAGTGTCTGATGATTCTGATGATTCACTCAGTGTCAGATGATTCACTCAGTGTCTGATGATTCACTCAGTGTCAGATGATTCACCCAGTGTCAGATGATTCACCCAGTGTCAGATGATTCACTCAGTGTCTGATGATTCACTCAGTGTCTGATGATTCTGATGATTCACCCAGTGTCTGATGATTCACTCAGTATCTGATGATTCACCCAGTGTCTGATGATTCACTCAGTGTCTGATGATTCTGATGATTCACCCAGTGTCTGATGATGCACCCAGTGTCAGATGATTCACTCAGTGTCAGATGATTCACCCAGTGTCTGATGATTCACCCAGTGTCAGATGATTCACCCAGTGTCAGATGATTCACTCAGTGTCAGATAATTCACTCAATGTCTGATGATTCACCCAGTGTCTGATGATGCACCCAGTGTCAGATGATTCACTCAGTGTCAGATGATTCACCCAGTGTCTGATGATTCACTCAGTGTCTGATGATTCACCCAGTGTCAGATGATTCACTCAGTGTCTGATGATTCACACAGTGTCAGGTGATTCACCCAGTGTCTGATGATTCACTCAGTCACTCAGTGTCTGATGATTCACCCAGTGACTGATGATTCACTCAGTGTCTGATGATTCACTCAATGTCTGATGATTCACCCAGTGACTGATGATTCACACAGTGTCTGATGATTCACTCAGTGTCTGATGATTCACCCAGTGTCTGATGATTCAATGAGTGTCTGATGATTCACCCAGTGTCTGATGATTCACCCAGTGTCTGATGATTCACTCAGTGTCTGATGATTCACTCAGTGTCTGATGATTCACTCAGTGTCTGATGATTCACCTAGTGTCGGATGATTCACCCAGTGTCTGATGATTCACCCAATGTCTGATGATTCACCCAGTGTCTGATGATTCACCCAGTGTCAGATGATTCACCCAGTGTCTGATGATTCACTCAGTGTCAGATGATTCATTCAGTGTCTGATAATTCACCCAGTGTCTGATAATTCACCCAGTGTCTGATGATTCAATCAGTTTCTGATGATTCACTCAGTGTCTGATGATTCACCCTGTGCCTGATGATTCACTCAGTGTCTGATGATTCATCCAGTGTCTGATGATTCACCCTGTGCCTGATGATTCACTCAGTTTCTGATGATTCATCCAGTGTCTGATGATTCACCCTGTGCCTGATGATTCACTCAGTGTCTGATGATTCATCCAGTGTCTGATGATTCACTCAGTTTCTGATGATTCACCCAGTGTCTGATGATTCACCCTGTGCCTGATGATTCACTCAGTGTCTGATGATTCATCCAGTGTCTGATGATTCACTCAGTTTCTGATGATTCACTCAGTGTCTGATGATTCACCCAGTGTCTGATGATTCACCCAGTGTCTGATGATTCACTCAGTGTCTGATGATTCATCCAGTGTCTGATGATTCACTCAGTTTCTGATGATTCACCCAGTGTCTGATGATTCACTCAGTGTCTGATGATTCACTCAGTGTCTGATGATTCACTCAGTTTCTGATGATTCACCCAGTGTCTGATGATTCACCCAGTGTCTGATGATTCACTTAGTTTCAGATGATTCACTCAGTTTCAGATGATTCATTCAGTGTCTGATGATTCACCCAGTGTCTGATGATTCACTCAGTGTCTGATGATTCACTCAGTGTCTGATGATTCTGATGATTCACTCAGTGTCCGATGATTCACCCAGTGTCTGATGATTCACCCAGTGTCAGATGATTCACCCAGTGTCAGATGATTCACCCAGTGTCAGATGATTCACTCAGTGTCTGATGATTCACTCAGTGTCAGATGATTCACTCAGTGTCAGATGATTCACCCAGTGTCTGATGATTCACTCAGTGTCTGATGATTCACTCAGTGTCAGATGATTCACTCAGTGTCTGATGATTCACCCAGTGTCTGAAGATTCACTCAGTGTCTGATGATTCACCCAGTGTCTGATGATTCACTCAGTGTCTGATGATTCACCCAGTGTCTGATGATTCACTCAGTGTCTGATGATTCACCCAGTGTCTGATGATTCACTCAGTGTCTGATGATTCACTCAGTGTCTGATGATTCTGATGATTCACCCAGTGTCAGATGATTCACCCAGTGTCAGATGATTCACCCAGTGTCAGATGATTCACCCAGTGTCTGATGATTCACTCAGTGTCTGATGATTCACTCAGTGTCTGATGATTCACTCAGTGTCTGATGATTCTGATGATTCACTCAGTGTCTGATGATTCACCCAGTGTCTGATGATTCACCCAGTGTCTGATGATTCTCCCAGTGCCTGATGGTTCACTCAGTGTCTGATGATTCACCCAGTATCAGATGATTCACTCAGTGTCAGATGATTCACCCAGTGTCTGATGATTCACCCAGTGTCTGATGATTCACCCAGTGTCTGATGATTCACCCAGTGTCTGATGATTCACCCAGTGTCAGATGATTCACCCAGTGTAAGATGATTCACTCAGTGTCTGATGATTCACCCAGTGTCTGATGATTCACCCAGTGTCTGATGATTCACTCAGTGTCAGATGATTCACCCAGTGTCTGATGATTCACCCAGTGTCTGATGATTCACTCAGTGTCAGATGATTCACCCAGTGTCAGATGATACACTCAGTGCCTGATGATTCACTCAGTTTCTGATGATTCACTCAGTGTCTGATGATTCACTCAGTATCAGATGATTCACCCAGTGTCTGATGATTCACTCAGTGCCTGATGATTCACTCAGTGTCTGATGATTCATCCAGTGTCTGATGATTCACTCAGTGTCTGATGATTCACTCAGTTTCAGATGATTCACTCAGTTTCAGATGATTCACCCAGTGTCTGATGATTCACTCAGTGTCTGATGATTCATTCAGTGTCAGATGATTCACTCAGTGTCTGATGATTCACTCAGTGTCTGATGATTCACTCAGTGTCTGATGATTCACTCAGTGTCTGATGATTCACCCAGTGTCAGATGATTCACCCAGTGTCAGATGATTCATTCAGTGTCTGATAATTCACCCAGTGTCTGATAATTCACCCAGTGTCTGATGATTCAATCAGTTTCTGATGATTCACTCAGTGTCTGATGATTCACCCTGTGCCTGATGATTCACTCAGTGTCTGATGATTCATCCAGTGTCTGATGATTCACCCTGTGCCTGATGATTCACTCAGTTTCTGATGATTCATCCAGTGTCTGATGATTCACCCTGTGCCTGATGATTCACTCAGTGTCTGATGATTCATCCAGTGTCTGATGATTCACTCAGTTTCTGATGATTCACCCAGTGTCTGATGATTCACCCTGTGCCTGATGATTCACTCAGTGTCTGATGATTCATCCAGTGTCTGATGATTCACTCAGTTTCTGATGATTCACTCAGTGTCTGATGATTCACCCAGTGTCTGATGATTCACCCAGTGTCTGATGATTCACTCAGTGTCTGATGATTCATCCAGTGTCTGATGATTCACTCAGTTTCTGATGATTCACCCAGTGTCTGATGATTCACTCAGTGTCTGATGATTCACTCAGTGTCTGATGATTCACTCAGTTTCTGATGATTCACCCAGTGTCTGATGATTCACCCAGTGTCTGATGATTCACTTAGTTTCAGATGATTCACTCAGTTTCAGATGATTCATTCAGTGTCTGATGATTCACCCAGTGTCTGATGATTCACTCAGTGTCTGATGATTCACTCAGTGTCTGATGATTCTGATGATTCACTCAGTGTCCGATGATTCACCCAGTGTCTGATGATTCACCCAGTGTCAGATGATTCACCCAGTGTCAGATGATTCACCCAGTGTCAGATGATTCACTCACTGTCTGATGATTCACTCAGTGTCAGATGATTCACTCAGTGTCAGATGATTCACCCAGTGTCTGATGATTCACTCAGTGTCTGATGATTCACTCAGTGTCAGATGATTCACTCAGTGTCTGATGATTCACCCAGTGTCTGAAGATTCACTCAGTGTCTGATGATTCACTCAGTGTCTGATGATTCACTCAGTGTCTGATGATTCTGATGATTCACCCAGTGTCAGATGATTCACCCAGTGTCAGATGATTCACCCAGTGTCAGATGATTCACCCAGTGTCTGATGATTCACTCAGTGTCTGATGATTCACTCAGTGTCTGATGATTCACTCAGTGTCTGATGATTCTGATGATTCACTCAGTGTCTGATGATTCACCCAGTGTCTGATGATTCACCCAGTGTCTGATGATTCTCCCAGTGCCTGATGGTTCACTCAGTGTCTGATGATTCACCCAGTATCAGATGATTCACTCAGTGTCAGATGATTCACCCAGTGTCTGATGATTCACCCAGTGTCTGATGATTCACCCAGTGTCTGATGATTCACCCAGTGTCTGATGATTCACCCAGTGTCAGATGATTCACCCAGTGTAAGATGATTCACTCAGTGTCTGATGATTCACCCAGTGTCTGATGATTCACCCAGTGTCTGATGATTCACTCAGTGTCAGATGATTCACCCAGTGTCTGATGATTCACCCAGTGTCTGATGATTCACTCAGTGTCAGATGATTCACCCAGTGTCAGATGATACACTCAGTGCCTGATGATTCACTCAGTTTCTGATGATTCACTCAGTGTCTGATGATTCACTCAGTATCAGATGATTCACCCAGTGTCTGATGATTCACTCAGTGCCTGATGATTCACTCAGTGTCTGATGATTCATCCAGTGTCTGATGATTCACTCAGTGTCTGATGATTCACTCAGTTTCAGATGATTCACTCAGTTTCAGATGATTCACCCAGTGTCTGATGATTCACTCAGTGTCTGATGATTCATTCAGTGTCAGATGATTCACTCAGTGTCTGATGATTCACTCAGTGTCTGATGATTCACTCAGTGTCTGATGATTCACTCAGTGTCTGATGATTCATCCAGTGTCTGATGATGCATCCAGTGTCTGATGATTCACTCAGTGTCTGATGATTCATCCAGTGTCTGATGATTCACTCAGTGTCTGATGATTCACTCAGTGTCTGATGATTCATCCAGTATCTGATGATTCACCCAGTGTCAGATGATTCACTCAGTTTCTGATGATTCACTCAGTGTCTGATGATTCACCCAGTGTCAGATGATTCACTCAGTTTCTGATGATTCACTCAGTTTCTGATGATTCACTCAGTGTCAGATGATTCACTCAGTGTCTGATGATTCACCCAGTGTCTGATAATTCACCCAGTGTCTGATGATTCACTCAGTGTCTGATTTTCCCCCAGTGTCTGATGATTCACTCAGTGTCTGATGATTCACCCAGTGTCTGATGATTCACTCAGTGTCTGATGATTCACTCAGTTTCTGATGATTCACTCAGTGTCTGATGATTCACTCAGTTTCTGATGATTCACTCAGTGTCAGATGATTCACTCAGTGTCAGATGATTCACTCAGTGTCTAATGATTCAGTCAGTGTCTGATGATTCACCCAGTGTCTGATGATTCACCCAGTGTCAGATGATTCACTCAGTGTCAGATGATTCACTCAGTGTCTGATGATTCACTCAGTTTCTGATGATTCATCCAGTGCCTGATGATTCACTCAGTGTCTGATGATTCACCCAGTGTCTGATGATTCACCCAGTGTCAGATGATTCACTCAGTTTCTGATGATTCACTCAGTGTCAGATGATTCACTGATTCACTCAGTGTCTGATGATTCATCCAGTGTCTGATGATTCACCCAGTGTCTGATGATTCACCCAGTGTCTGATGATTCACACAGTGTCAGAGGATTCACTCAGTGTCAGATGATTCACTGATTCACTCAGTGTCTGATGATTCACTCAGTGTCTGATGATTCACCCAGTGTCTGATGATTCACCCAGTGTCAGATGATTCACCCAGTGTCTGATGATTCATCCAGTGTCTGATGATTCACTCAGTTTCAGATGATTCATCCAGTGTCTGATGATTCACTCAGTGTCTGATGATTCACTCAGTGTCTGATGATTCATGTCAGATGATTCACTCAGTGTCTGATGATTCACTCAGTGTCTGATGATTCACCCAGTGTCTGATGTTTCACACAGTGTCTGATGATTCACTCAATCTCAGATGATTCACCCAGTGTCTGACTATTCTCCCAGTGCCTGATGATTCACTCAGTGTCTGATGATTCACTCAGTGTCTGATGATTCACCCAGTGTCTGATGATTCTGATGATTCACTCAGTGTCAGATGATTCACCCAGTGTCTGATGATTCACTCAGTGTCTGATGATTCACCCAGTGTCTGATGATTCTGATGATTCACTCAGTGACTGATGATTCACTCAGTGTCTGATGATTCACCCAGTGTCAGATGATTCACCCAGTGTCTGATGATTCACTCAGTGTCAGATGATTCACCCAGTGTCTGATGATTCACTCAGTGTCTGATGATTCACCCAGTGTCAGATGATTCACCCAGTGTCTGATGATTCACCCAGTGTCTGATGATTCACTCGGTGTCTGATGATTCACCCAGTGTCTGATGATTCTGATGATTCACTCAGTGTCAGATGATTCACCCAGCATCAGATGATTCACTCAGTGTCTGATGTTTCTGATGATTAACTCAGTGCCAGATGATTCACCCAGTGTCAGATGATTCACTCAGAGTCTGATGATTCTGATGATTCACTCAGTGTCCGATGATTCACCCAGTGTCTGATGATTCTGATGATTCACCCAGTGTCAGATGATTCACCCAGTGTCTGATGATTCACCCAGTGTCTGATGATTCACCCAGTGTCTGATGATTCACCCAGTGTCAGATGATTCACTCAGTGCCTGATGATTCACCCAGTGTCTGATGATTCACCCAGTGTCTGATGATTCACCCAGTGTCTGATGATTCACTCAGTGTCTGATGATTCACTCAGTGTCTGATGATTCACTCAGTGTCTGATGATTCACCCAGTGTCTGATGATTCACCGAGTGTCTGATGATTCACCCAGTGTCTGATGATTCACTCAGTGCCTGATGATTCAATCAGTGTCTGATGATTCACTCAGTGTCTGATGATTCACTCAGTATCAGATGATTCACCCAGTGTCTGATGATTCACTCAGTGCCTGATGATTCACTCAGTGTCTGATGATTCATCCAGTGTCTGATGATTCACTCAGTGTCTGATGATTCACTCAGTTTCAGATGATTCACTCAGTTTCAGATGATTCACCCAGTGTCTGATGATTCACTCAGTGTCTGATGATTCACTCAGTGTCTGATGATTCACTCAGTGTCTGATGATTCACTCAGTGTCTGATGATTCATCCAGTGTCTGATGATTCACTCAGTGTCTGATGATTCACTCAGTGTCTGATGATTCATCCAGTGTCTGATGATTCACCCAGTGTCAGATGATTCACTCAGTTTGTGATGATTCACTCAGTGTCTGATGATTCACCCAGTGTCAGATGATTCACTCAGTTTCTGATGATTCACTCAGTTTCTGATGATTCACTCAGTTTCTGATGATTCACCCAGTGTCTGATGATTCACTCAGTTTCTGATGATTCATCCAGTGTCAGATGATTCACCCAGTGTCTGATGATTCACTCAGTGTCTGATGATTCACCCAGTTTCTGATGATTCACTCAGTGTCTGATGATTCACTCAGTGTCTGATGATTCACCCAATGTCTGATGATTCACCCAGTGTCTGATGGTTCACCCAGTGTCTGATGGTTCACTCAGTGTCTGATGATTCACTCAGTATCAGATGATTAACCCAGTGTCTGATGATTCACTCAGTGCCTGATGATTCACTCAGTGTCTGATGATTCACTCAGTATCAGATGATTAACCCAGTGTCTGATGATTCACTCAGTGCCTGATGATTCACTCAGTGTCTGATGATTCACTCAGTATCAGATGATTAACCCAGTGTCTGATGATTCACCCAGTGTCTGATGATTCACTCAGTGTCTGATGATTCACTCAGTGTCTGATGATTCACTCAGTGTCTGATGATTCACCCAGTTTCTGATGATTCACTCAGTGTCTGATGATTCACTCAGTGTCTGATGATTCACCCAATGTCTAATGATTCACCCAGTGTCTGATGGTTCACTCAGTGTCTGATGATTCACTCAGTATCAGATGATTAACCCAGTGTCTGATGATTCACTCAGTGCCTGATGATTCACTCAGTGTCTGATGATTCACTCAGTGTCTGATGATTCACTCAGTTTCAGATGATTCACCCAGTGTCTGATGATTCACTCAGTGTCTGATGATTCACCCAGTGTCTGATGATTCACTCAGTGTCTGATGATTCACTCAGTGTCTGATGATTCACTCAGTGTCTGATGATTCACTCAGTGTCTGATGATTCACTCAGTGTCTGATGATTCATCCAGTGTCTGATGATTCACTCAGTGTCTGATGATTCACTCAGTGTCTGATGATTCACCCAGTGTCTGATGATTCACTCAGTGTCTGATGATTCACTCAGTGTCTGATGATTCACTCAGTGTCTGATGATTCACTCAGTGTCTGATGATTCACTCAGTGTCTGATGATTCATTCAGTGTCTGATGATTCATCCAGTGTCTGATGATTCACTCAGTGTCTGATGATTCATCCAGTGTCTGATGATTCATCCAGTGTCTGATGATTCACTCAGTGTCTGATGATTCACTCAGTGTCTGATGATTCACCCAGTGTCTGATGATTCACTCAGTGTCTGACGATTCACGCAGTGTCTGATGATTCACTCAGTGTCTGATGATTCATCCAGTGTCTGATGATTCACTCAGTTTCTGATGATTCACCCAGTGTCTGATGATTCACTCAGTTTCTGATGATTCACCCAGTGTCTGATGATTCACCCAGTGTCTCATGATTCACTCAGTGTCTGATGATTCACCCAGTGTCTGATGATTCACCCAGTGTCTGATGATTCACTCAGTGTCTGATGATTCACCCAGTGTCTGATGATTCACTCAGTGCCTGATGATTCACCCAGTGTCTGATGATTCACTCAGTGCCTGATGATTCACTCAGTGTCTGATGATTCACCCAGTGTCTGATGATTCACTCAGTGTCTGATGATTCACTCAGCGTCTAATGATTTACTCAGTGTCTGATGATTCACTCAGTGTCTGATGATTCACTCAGTTTCAGATGATTAACCAGTGTCTGATGATTCACCCAGTGTCTGATGATTCACCCAGTGTCTGATGATTCACTCAGTGTCTGATGATTCACTCAGTATCAGATGATTCACCCAGTGTCTGATGATACACTCAGTGCCTGATGATTCACTCAGTTTCTGATGATTCACTCAGTGTCTGATGATTCACTCAGAATCAGATGATTCACCCAGTGTCTGATGATTCACTCAGTGCCTGATGATTCACTCAGTGTCTGATGATTCATCCAGTGTCTGATGATTCACTCAGTGTCTGATGATTCACTCAGTTTCAGATGATTCACTCAGTTTCAGATGATTCACCCAGTGTCTGATGATTCACTCAGTGTCTGATGATTCATTCAGTGTCAGATGATTCACTCAGTGTCTGATGATTCACTCAGTGTCTGATGATTCACTCAGTGTCTGATGATTCACTCAGTGTCTGATGATTCATCCAGTGTCTGATGATTCATCCAGTGTCTGATGATTCACTCAGTGTCTGATGATTCATCCAGTGTCTGATGATTCACTCAGTGTCTGATGATTCACTCAGTGTCTGATGATTCATCCAGTGTCTGATGATTCACCCAGTGTCAGATGATTCACTCAGTTTCTGATGATTCACTCAGTGTCTGATGATTCACCCAGTGTCAGATGATTCACTCAGTTTCTGATGATTCACTCAGTTTCTGATGATTCACTCAGTGTCAGATGATTCACTCAGTGTCTGATGATTCACCCAGTGTCTGATAATTCACCCAGTGTCTGATGATTCACTCAGTGTCTGATTTTCCCCCAGTGTCTGAAGATTCACTCAGTGTCTGATGATTCACCCAGTGTCTGATGATTCACTCAGTGTCTGAAGACTCACTCAGTGTCTGATGATTCACCCAGTGTCTGATGATTCACTCAGTGTCTGATGATTCACTCAGTTTCTGATGATTCACTCAGTGTCTGATGATTCACTCAGTTTCTGATGATTCACTCAGTGTCAGATGATTCACTCAGTGTCAGATGATTCACTCAGTGTCTAATGATTCAGTCAGTGTCTGATGATTCACCCAGTGTCTGATGATTCACCCAGTGTCTGATGATTCACCCAGTGTCAGATGATTCACTCAGTTTCTGATGATTCACTCAGTGTCAGATGATTCACTGATTCACTCAGTGTCTGATGATTCATCCAGTGTCTGATGATTCACCCAGTGTCTGATGATTCACCCAGTGTCTGATGATTCACACAGTGTCAGAGGATTCACTCAGTGTCAGATGATTCACTGATTCACTCAGTGTCTGATGATTCACTCAGTGTCTGATGATTCACCCAGTGTCTGATGATTCACCCAGTGTCAGATGATTCACCCAGTGTCTGATGATTCATCCAGTGTCTGATGATTCACTCAGTTTCAGATGATTCATCCAGTGTCTGATGATTCACTCAGTGTCTGATGATTCACTCAGTGTCTGATGATTCATGTCAGATGATTCACTCAGTGTCTGATGATTCACTCAGTGTCTGATGATTCACCCAGTGTCTGATGTTTCACACAGTGTCTGATGATTCACTCAATCTCAGATGATTCACCCAGTGTCTGACTATTCTCCCAGTGCCTGATGATTCACTCAGTGTCTGATGATTCACTCAGTGTCTGATGATTCACCCAGTGTCTGATGATTCTGATGATTCACTCAGTGTCAGATGATTCACCCAGTGTCTGATGATTCACTCAGTGTCTGATGATTCACCCAGTGTCTGATGATTCTGATGATTCACTCAGTGTCTGATGATTCACTCAGTGTCTGATGATTCACCCAGTGTCAGATGATTCACCCAGTGTCTGATGATTCACTCAGTGTCAGATGATTCACCCAGTGTCTGATGATTCACTCAGTGTCTGATGATTCACCCAGTGTCAGATGATTCACCCAGTGTCTGATGATTCACCCAGTGTCTGATGATTCACTCGGTGTCTGATGATTCACCCAGTGTCTGATGATTCTGATGATTCACTCAGTGTCAGATGATTCACCCAGCATCAGATGATTCACTCAGTGTCTGATGTTTCTGATGATTAACTCAGTGCCAGATGATTCACCCAGTGTCAGATGATTCACTCAGAGTCTGATGATTCTGATGATTCACTCAGTGTCAGATGATTCACCCAGTGTCTGATGATTCTGATGATTCACCCAGTGTCAGATGATTCACCCAGTGTCTGATGATTCACCCAGTGTCTGATGATTCACCCAGTGTCTGATGATTCACCCAGTGTCAGATGATTCACTCAGTGCCTGATGATTCACCCAGTGTCTGATGATTCACCCAGTGTCTGATGATTCACCCAGTGTCTGATGATTCACTCAGTGTCTGATGATTCACTCAGTGTCTGATGATTCACTCAGTGTCTGATGATTCACCCAGTGTCTGATGATTCACCGAGTGTCTGATGATTCACCCAGTGTCTGATGATTCACTCAGTGTCTGATGATTCACCCAGTGTCTGATGATTCACCCAGTGTCTGATGATTCACTCAGTGTCTGATGATTCACCCAGTGTCTGATGATTCACCCAGTGTCTGATGATTCACCCAGTGTCGGATGATTCACCCAATGTCTGATGATTCACTCAGTGTCTGATGATTCACTCAGTGTCTGATGATTCACCCAGTGTCAGATGATTCACTCAGTGTCAGATGATTCACCCAGTGTCTGATGATTCACTCAGTGTCTGATGATTCACCCAATGTCTGATGATTCACCCAGTGTCAGATGATTCACTCAGTGTCAGATGATTCACCCAGTGTCTGATGATTCACCCAATGTCTGATGATTCACTCAGTGTCTGATGATTCACTCAGTGTCTGATGATTCTGATGATTCACCCAGTGTCTGATGATTCACTCAGTGTCAGATGATTCACTCAGTGTCTGATGATTCACTCAGTGTCAGATGATTCACCCAGTGTCAGATGATTCACCCAGTGTCTGATGATTCACTCAGTGTCAGATGATTCACTCAGTGTCTGATGATTCACCCAGTGTCTGAGGATTCACTCAGTGTCAGATGATTCACCCAGTGTCTGATGATTCACTCAGTGTCTGATGATTCACCCAGTGTCAGATGATTCACCCAGTGTCAGATGATTCACTCAGTGTCTGATGATGCACTCAGTGTCTGATGATTCTGATGATTCACCCAGTGTCTGATGATTCACTCAGTATCTGATGATTCACCCAGTGTCTGATGATTCACTCAGTGTCTGATGATTCTGATGATTCACCCAGTGTCTGATGATGCACCCAGTGTCAGATGATTCACTCAGTGTCTGATGATTCACCCAATGTCTGATGATTCACCCAGTGTCAGATGATTCACTCAGTGTCAGATGATTCACCCAGTGTCTGATGATTCACCCAATGTCTGATGATTCACTCAGTGTTTGATGATTCACTCAGTGTCTGATGATTCTGATGATTCACTCAGTGTCAGATGATTCACTCAGTGTCAGATGATTCACCCAGTGTCAGATGATTCACCCAGTGTCAGATGATTCACTCAGTGTCTGATGATTCACTCAGTGTCTGATGATTCTGATGATTCACCCAGTGTCTGATGATTCACTCAGTATCTGATGATTCACCCAGTGTCTGATGATTCACTCAGTGTCTGATGATTCTGATGATTCACCCAGTGTCTGATGATGCACCCAGTGTCAGATGATTCACTCAGTGTCAGATGATTCACCCAGTGTCTGATGATTCACCCAGTGTCAGATGATTCACCCAGTGTCAGATGATTCACTCAGTGTCAGATAATTCACTCAATGTCTGATGATTCACCCAGTGTCTGATGATGCACCCAGTGTCAGATGATTCACTCAGTGTCAGATGATTCACCCAGTGTCTGATGATTCACTCAGTGTCTGATGATTCACCCAGTGTCAGATGATTCACTCAGTGTCTGATGATTCACACAGTGTCAGGTGATTCACCCAGTGTCTGATGATTCACTCAGTCACTCAGTGTCTGATGATTCACCCAGTGACTGATGATTCACTCAGTGTCTGATGATTCACTCAATGTCTGATGATTCACCCAGTGACTGATGATTCACACAGTGTCTGATGATTCACTCAGTGTCTGATGATTCACCCAGTGTCTGATGATTCAATGAGTGTCTGATGATTCACCCAGTGTCTGATGATTCACCCAGTGTCTGATGATTCACTCAGTGTCTGATGATTCACTCAGTGTCTGATGATTCACTCAGTGTCTGATGATTCACCTAGTGTCGGATGATTCACCCAGTGTCTGATGATTCACCCAATGTCTGATGATTCACCCAGTGTCTGATGATTCACCCAGTGTCAGATGATTCACCCAGTGTCTGATGATTCACTCAGTGTCAGATGATTCATTCAGTGTCTGATAATTCACCCAGTGTCTGATAAT
Source organism: Pristiophorus japonicus (assembly GCF_044704955.1). Lineage (NCBI taxonomy): Eukaryota > Metazoa > Chordata > Chondrichthyes > Pristiophoridae > Pristiophorus > Pristiophorus japonicus. The sequence goes on along the minus strand of NC_091987.1, from coordinate 27,008,324 downwards.
TCACCCAGTGTCTGATGATTCAATCAGTTTCTGATGATTCACTCAGTGTCTGATGATTCACCCTGTGCCTGATGATTCACTCAGTGTCTGATGATTCATCCAGTGTCTGATGATTCACCCTGTGCCTGATGATTCACTCAGTTTCTGATGATTCATCCAGTGTCTGATGATTCACCCTGTGCCTGATGATTCACTCAGTGTCTGATGATTCATCCAGTGTCTGATGATTCACTCAGTTTCTGATGATTCACCCAGTGTCTGATGATTCACCCTGTGCCTGATGATTCACTCAGTGTCTGATGATTCATCCAGTGTCTGATGATTCACTCAGTTTCTGATGATTCACTCAGTGTCTGATGATTCACCCAGTGTCTGATGATTCACCCAGTGTCTGATGATTCACTCAGTGTCTGATGATTCATCCAGTGTCTGATGATTCACTCAGTTTCTGATGATTCACCCAGTGTCTGATGATTCACTCAGTGTCTGATGATTCACTCAGTGTCTGATGATTCACTCAGTTTCTGATGATTCACCCAGTGTCTGATGATTCACCCAGTGTCTGATGATTCACTTAGTTTCAGATGATTCACTCAGTTTCAGATGATTCATTCAGTGTCTGATGATTCACCCAGTGTCTGATGATTCACTCAGTGTCTGATGATTCACTCAGTGTCTGATGATTCTGATGATTCACTCAGTGTCCGATGATTCACCCAGTGTCTGATGATTCACCCAGTGTCAGATGATTCACCCAGTGTCAGATGATTCACCCAGTGTCAGATGATTCACTCAGTGTCTGATGATTCACTCAGTGTCAGATGATTCACTCAGTGTCAGATGATTCACCCAGTGTCTGATGATTCACTCAGTGTCTGATGATTCACTCAGTGTCAGATGATTCACTCAGTGTCTGATGATTCACCCAGTGTCTGAAGATTCACTCAGTGTCTGATGATTCACCCAGTGTCTGATGATTCACTCAGTGTCTGATGATTCACCCAGTGTCTGATGATTCACTCAGTGTCTGATGATTCACCCAGTGTCTGATGATTCACTCAGTGTCTGATGATTCACTCAGTGTCTGATGATTCTGATGATTCACCCAGTGTCAGTTGATTCACCCAGTGTCAGATGATTCACCCAGTGTCAGATGATTCACCCAGTGTCTGATGATTCACTCAGTGTCTGATGATTCACTCAGTGTCTGATGATTCACTCAGTGTCTGATGATTCTGATGATTCACTCAGTGTCTGATGATTCACCCAGTGTCTGATGATTCACCCAGTGTCTGATGATTCTCCCAGTGCCTGATGGTTCACTCAGTGTCTGATGATTCACCCAGTATCAGATGATTCACTCAGTGTCAGATGATTCACCCAGTGTCTGATGATTCACCCAGTGTCTGATGATTCACCCAGTGTCTGATGATTCACCCAGTGTCTGATGATTCACCCAGTGTCAGATGATTCACCCAGTGTAAGATGATTCACTCAGTGTCTGATGATTCACCCAGTGTCTGATGATTCACCCAGTGTCTGATGATTCACTCAGTGTCAGATGATTCACCCAGTGTCTGATGATTCACCCAGTGTCTGATGATTCACTCAGTGTCAGATGATTCACCCAGTGTCAGATGATTCACCCAGTGTCAGATGATTCACTCAGTGTCTGATGATTCACCCAGTGTCAGATGATTCACCCAGTGTCAGATGATTCACCCAGTGTCAGATGATTCACTCAGTGTCTGATGATTCTGATGATTCACCCAGTGTCTGATGATTCACTCAGTGTCTGATGTTTCTGATGATTCACCCAGTGTCTGATGATTCACTCAGTGTCTGATGATTCTGATGATTCACCCAGTGTCTGATGATTCTGATGATTCACCCAGTGTCTGATGATTCACTCAGTGTCTGATGATTCTGATCATTCACTCAGTGTCTGATGATTCACTCAGTGTCTGATGATTCTGATGATTCAACCAGTGTCTGATGATTCACTCAGTGTCTGATGATTCTGATGATTCACCCAATGTCTGATGATTCACCCAGTGTCAGATGATTCACTCAGTGTCTGATGATTCACCCAGTGTCTGATGATTCACTCAGTATCTGATGATTCACCCAGTGTCTGATGATTCACTCAGTGTCTGATGATTCTGATGATTCACCCAGTGTCTGATGATGCACCCAGTGTCAGATGATTCACTCAGTGTCAGATGATTCACCCAGTGTCTGATGATTCACTCAGTGTCTGATGATTCACCCAGTGTCAGATGATTCACCCAGTGTCAGATGATTCACTCAGTGTCAGATAATTCACTCAGTGTCTGATGATTCACCCAGTGTCTGATGATGCACCCAGTGTCAGATGATTCACTCAGTGTCAGATGATTCACCCAGTGTCTGATGATTCACTCAGTGTCTGATGATTCACCCAGTGTCAGATGATTCACTCAGTGTCTGATGATTCACTCAGTGTCAGGTGATTCACCCAGTGTCTGATGATTCACTCAGTCACTCAGTGTCTGATGATTCACTCAGTGTCTGATGATTCACCCAGTGTCTGATAATTCACTCCGTGTCTGATGATTCACTCAGCGTCTGATGATTCACCCAGCGTCCGATTCACCCAGTGTCTGATGATTCACTCAGTGTCTGATGATTCTGATGATTCACCCAGCGTCCGATTCACCCAGTGTCTGATGATTCACTCAGTGTCTGATGATTCTGATGATTCACCCAGCGTCCGATTCACCCAGTGTCTGATGATTCACTCAGTGTCTGATGATTCTGATGATTCACCCAGCGTCCGATTCACCCAGTGTCTGATGATTCACTCAGTGTCTGATGATTCTGATGATTCACCCAGCGTCCGATTCACCCAGTGTCTGATGATTCACTCAGCGTCTGATGATTCACCCAGCGTCCGATTCACCCAGTGTCTGATGATTCACTCAGTGTCTGATGATTCTGATGATTCACTCAGTGTCTGATGATTCACTCAGTGTCTGATGATTCACCCTGTGTCTGATGATTCACCCAGTGTCAGATGATTCACTCAATGTCTGATGATTCACTCAATGTCTGATGATTCACTCAGTGTCTGATGATTCACCCAGTGTCAGATGATTCACTCAATGTCTGATGATTCACTCAGTGTCTGATGATTCACTCAGTGTCTGATGATTCACTCAATGTCAGATGATTCACTCAGTGTCTGATGATTCACTCAGTGTCTGATGATTCACCCAGTGTCCTATGATTCACCGAGTGTCCGATGATACACCCAGTGTCAGATGATTCACTCAGTGTCTCATAATTCATCCAGTGTCTGATGATTCACCCTGTGCCTGATGATTCACTCAGTTTCTGATGATTCACCCAGTGTCTGATGATTCACCCTGTGCCTGATGATTCACTCAGTGTCTGATGATTCTGATGATTCACTCAGTGTCAGATGATTCACTCAGTGTCTGATGATTCACTCAGTGTCAGATGATTCACCCAGTGTCAGATGATTCACCCAGTGTCAGATGATTCACTCAGTGTCTGATGATTCACTCAGTGTCTGATGATTCTGATGATTCACCCAGTGTCTGATGATTCACTCAGTATCTGATGATTCACCCAGTGTCTGATGATTCACTCAGTGTCTGATGATTCTGATGATTCACCCAGTGTCTGATGATGCACCCAGTGTCAGATGATTCACTCAGTGTCAGATGATTCACCCAGTGTCTGATGATTCACCCAGTGTCAGATGATTCACCCAGTGTCAGATGATTCACTCAGTGTCAGATAATTCACTCAATGTCTGATGATTCACCCAGTGTCTGATGATGCACCCAGTGTCAGATGATTCACTCAGTGTCAGATGATTCACCCAGTGTCTGATGATTCACTCAGTGTCTGATGATTCACCCAGTGTCAGATGATTCACTCAGTGTCTGATGATTCACACAGTGTCAGGTGATTCACCCAGTGTCTGATGATTCACTCAGTCACTCAGTGTCTGATGATTCACCCAGTGACTGATGATTCACTCAGTGTCTGATGATTCACTCAATGTCTGATGATTCACCCAGTGACTGATGATTCACACAGTGTCTGATGATTCACTCAGTGTCTGATGATTCACCCAGTGTCTGATGATTCAATGAGTGTCTGATGATTCACCCAGTGTCTGATGATTCACCCAGTGTCTGATGATTCACTCAGTGTCTGATGATTCACTCAGTGTCTGATGATTCACTCAGTGTCTGATGATTCACCTAGTGTCGGATGATTCACCCAGTGTCTGATGATTCACCCAATGTCTGATGATTCACCCAGTGTCTGATGATTCACCCAGTGTCAGATGATTCACCCAGTGTCTGATGATTCACTCAGTGTCAGATGATTCATTCAGTGTCTGATAATTCACCCAGTGTCTGATAATTCACCCAGTGTCTGATGATTCAATCAGTTTCTGATGATTCACTCAGTGTCTGATGATTCACCCTGTGCCTGATGATTCACTCAGTGTCTGATGATTCATCCAGTGTCTGATGATTCACCCTGTGCCTGATGATTCACTCAGTTTCTGATGATTCATCCAGTGTCTGATGATTCACCCTGTGCCTGATGATTCACTCAGTGTCTGATGATTCATCCAGTGTCTGATGATTCACTCAGTTTCTGATGATTCACCCAGTGTCTGATGATTCACCCTGTGCCTGATGATTCACTCAGTGTCTGATGATTCATCCAGTGTCTGATGATTCACTCAGTTTCTGATGATTCACTCAGTGTCTGATGATTCACCCAGTGTCTGATGATTCACCCAGTGTCTGATGATTCACTCAGTGTCTGATGATTCATCCAGTGTCTGATGATTCACTCAGTTTCTGATGATTCACCCAGTGTCTGATGATTCACTCAGTGTCTGATGATTCACTCAGTGTCTGATGATTCACTCAGTTTCTGATGATTCACCCAGTGTCTGATGATTCACCCAGTGTCTGATGATTCACTTAGTTTCAGATGATTCACTCAGTTTCAGATGATTCATTCAGTGTCTGATGATTCACCCAGTGTCTGATGATTCACTCAGTGTCTGATGATTCACTCAGTGTCTGATGATTCTGATGATTCACTCAGTGTCCGATGATTCACCCAGTGTCTGATGATTCACCCAGTGTCAGATGATTCACCCAGTGTCAGATGATTCACCCAGTGTCAGATGATTCACTCAGTGTCTGATGATTCACTCAGTGTCAGATGATTCACTCAGTGTCAGATGATTCACCCAGTGTCTGATGATTCACTCAGTGTCTGATGATTCACTCAGTGTCAGATGATTCACTCAGTGTCTGATGATTCACCCAGTGTCTGAAGATTCACTCAGTGTCTGATGATTCACCCAGTGTCTGATGATTCACTCAGTGTCTGATGATTCACCCAGTGTCTGATGATTCACTCAGTGTCTGATGATTCACCCAGTGTCTGATGATTCACTCAGTGTCTGATGATTCACTCAGTGTCTGATGATTCTGATGATTCACCCAGTGTCAGATGATTCACCCAGTGTCAGATGATTCACCCAGTGTCAGATGATTCACCCAGTGTCTGATGATTCACTCAGTGTCTGATGATTCACTCAGTGTCTGATGATTCACTCAGTGTCTGATGATTCTGATGATTCACTCAGTGTCTGATGATTCACCCAGTGTCTGATGATTCACCCAGTGTCTGATGATTCTCCCAGTGCCTGATGGTTCACTCAGTGTCTGATGATTCACCCAGTATCAGATGATTCACTCAGTGTCAGATGATTCACCCAGTGTCTGATGATTCACCCAGTGTCTGATGATTCACCCAGTGTCTGATGATTCACCCAGTGTCTGATGATTCACCCAGTGTCAGATGATTCACCCAGTGTAAGATGATTCACTCAGTGTCTGATGATTCACCCAGTGTCTGATGATTCACCCAGTGTCTGATGATTCACTCAGTGTCAGATGATTCACCCAGTGTCTGATGATTCACCCAGTGTCTGATGATTCACTCAGTGTCAGATGATTCACCCAGTGTCAGATGATTCACCCAGTGTCAGATGATTCACTCAGTGTCTGATGATTCACCCAGTGTCAGATGATTCACCCAGTGTCAGATGATTCACCCAGTGTCAGATGATTCACTCAGTGTCTGATGATTCTGATGATTCACCCAGTGTCTGATGATTCACTCAGTGTCTGATGTTTCTGATGATTCACCCAGTGTCTGATGATTCACTCAGTGTCTGATGATTCTGATGATTCACCCAGTGTCTGATGATTCTGATGATTCACCCAGTGTCTGATGATTCACTCAGTGTCTGATGATTCTGATCATTCACTCAGTGTCTGATGATTCACTCAGTGTCTGATGATTCTGATGATTCAACCAGTGTCTGATGATTCACTCAGTGTCTGATGATTCTGATGATTCACCCAATGTCTGATGATTCACCCAGTGTCAGATGATTCACTCAGTGTCTGATGATTCACCCAGTGTCTGATGATTCACTCAGTATCTGATGATTCACCCAGTGTCTGATGATTCACTCAGTGTCTGATGATTCTGATGATTCACCCAGTGTCTGATGATGCACCCAGTGTCAGATGATTCACTCAGTGTCAGATGATTCACCCAGTGTCTGATGATTCACTCAGTGTCTGATGATTCACCCAGTGTCAGATGATTCACCCAGTGTCAGATGATTCACTCAGTGTCAGATAATTCACTCAGTGTCTGATGATTCACCCAGTGTCTGATGATGCACCCAGTGTCAGATGATTCACTCAGTGTCAGATGATTCACCCAGTGTCTGATGATTCACTCAGTGTCTGATGATTCACCCAGTGTCAGATGATTCACTCAGTGTCTGATGATTCACTCAGTGTCAGGTGATTCACCCAGTGTCTGATGATTCACTCAGTCACTCAGTGTCTGATGATTCACTCAGTGTCTGATGATTCACCCAGTGTCTGATAATTCACTCCGTGTCTGATGATTCACTCAGCGTCTGATGATTCACCCAGCGTCCGATTCACCCAGTGTCTGATGATTCACTCAGTGTCTGATGATTCTGATGATTCACCCAGCGTCCGATTCACCCAGTGTCTGATGATTCACTCAGTGTCTGATGATTCTGATGATTCACCCAGCGTCCGATTCACCCAGTGTCTGATGATTCACTCAGTGTCTGATGATTCTGATGATTCACCCAGCGTCCGATTCACCCAGTGTCTGATGATTCACTCAGTGTCTGATGATTCTGATGATTCACCCAGCGTCCGATTCACCCAGTGTCTGATGATTCACTCAGCGTCTGATGATTCACCCAGCGTCCGATTCACCCAGTGTCTGATGATTCACTCAGTGTCTGATGATTCTGATGATTCACTCAGTGTCTGATGATTCACTCAGTGTCTGATGATTCACCCTGTGTCTGATGATTCACCCAGTGTCAGATGATTCACTCAATGTCTGATGATTCACTCAATGTCTGATGATTCACTCAGTGTCTGATGATTCACCCAGTGTCAGATGATTCACTCAATGTCTGATGATTCACTCAGTGTCTGATGATTCACTCAGTGTCTGATGATTCACTCAGTGTCTGATGATTCACCCAGTGTCCTATGATTCACCGAGTGTCCGATGATACACCCAGTGTCAGATGATTCACTCAGTGTCTCATAATTCATCCAGTGTCTGATGATTCACCCTGTGCCTGATGATTCACTCAGTTTCTGATGATTCACCCAGTGTCTGATGATTCACCCTGTGCCTGATGATTCACTCAGTGTCTGATGATTCATCCAGTGTCTGATGATTCACCCAGTGTCTGATGATTCACCCTGTGCCTGATGATTCACTCAGTGTCTGATGATTCATCCAGTGTCTGATGATTCACTCAGTTTCTGATGATTCACCCAGTGTCAGATGATTCACTTAGTTTCAGATGATTCACTCAGTTTCAGATGATTCACCCAGTGTCTGATGATTCACTCAGTGTCTGATGATTCATCCAGTGTCAGAAGATTCACTCAGCGCCTGATAATTCACCCAGTGTCTGATGATTCACTCAATCTCAGATGATTCACCCAGTGTCTGACGATTCTCCCAGTGCCTGATGATTCACTCAGTGTCTGATGATTCACCCAGTGTCTGATGATTCACTCAGTGTCTGATGATTCACTCAGTGTCTGATGATTCACTCAGTGTCTGATGATTCACCCAGTGTCTGATGATTCACTCAGTGTCAGATGATTCACTCAGTGTCTGATAATTCACTCAGTGTCTGATGATTCGCTCCGTGTCTGATGATTCACTCAGTGTCTGATGATTCACCCAGCGTCCGATTCACTCAGTGTCTGATGATTCACTCAGCGTCTGATGATTCACCCAGCGTCCGATTCACCCAGTGTCTGATGATTCACTCAGTGTCTGATGATTCTGATGATTCACCCAGCGTCCGATTCACCCAGTGTCTGATGATTCACTCAGCGTCTGATGATTCACCCAGCGTCCGATTCACCCAGTGTCTGATGATTCACTCAGTGTCTGATGATTCTGATGATTCACTCAGTGTCTGATGATTCACTCAGTGTCTGATGATTCACCCTGTGTCTGATGATTCACTCAGTCACTCAGTGTCTGATGATTCACCCAGTGACTGATGATTCACTCAGTGTCTGATGATTCACTCAGTGTCTGATGATTCACCCAGTGACTGATGATTCACACAGTGTCTGATGATTCACTCAGTGTCTGATGATTCACCCAGTGTCTGATGATTCACTCAGTGTCTGATGATTCACTCAGTGTCTGATGATTCAATGAGTGTCTGATGATTCACCCAGTGTCTGATGATTCACCCAGTGTCTGATGATTCACCCAGTGTCTGATGATTCACTCAGTGTCTGATGATTCACTCAGTGTCTGATGATTCACCCAGTGTCGGATGATTCACCCAGTGTCTGATGTTTCACCCAATGTCTGATGATTCACCCAGTGTCTGATGGTTCACCCAGTGTCAGATGATTCACCCAGTGTCAGATGATTCACCCAGTGTCAGATGATTCACCCAGTGTCAGATGATTCACCCAGTGTCTGATGATTCACTCAGTGTCAGATGATTCATTCAGTGTCTGATAATTCACCCAGTGTCTGATGATTCACTCAGTTTCTGATGATTCACTCAGTGTCTGATGATTCACCCTGTGCCTGATGATTCACTCAGTGTCTGATGATTCATCCAGTGTCTGATGATTCACCCTGTGCCTGATGATTCACTCAGTTTCTGATGATTCATCCAGTGTCTGATGATTCACCCTGTGTCTGATGATTCACTCAGTGTCTGATGATTCATCCAGTGTCTGATGATTCACTCAGTTTCTGATGATTCACCCAGTGTCTGATGATTCACCCAGTGTCTGATGATTCACTCAGTGCCTGATGATTCACTCAGTGTCTGATGATTCATCCAGCGTCTGATGATTCACTCAGTTTCTGATGATTCACTCAGTGTCTGATGATTCACTCAGTGTCTGATGATTCACCCAGTGTCTGATGATTCACCCTGTGCCTGATGATTCACTCAGTGTCTGATGATTCATCCAGTGTCTGATGATTCACTCAGTTTCTGATGATTCACCCAGTGTCTGATGATTCACTCAGTGTCTGATGATTCACTCAGTGTCTGATGATTCACTCAGTTTCTGATGATTCACCCAGTGTCTGATGATTCACCCAGTGTCTGATGATTCACTTAGTTTCAGATGATTCACTCAGTTTCAGATGATTCATTCAGTGTCTGATGATTCACTCAGTGTCTGATGATTCATCCAGTGTCAGAAGATTCACTCAGCGCCTGATAATTCACCCAGTGTCTGATGATTCACTCAATCTCAGATGATTCACCCAGTGTCTGACGATTCACTCAGTGTCTGATGATTCACTCAGTGTCAGATGATTCACTCAGTGTCTGATGATTCACTCAGTGTCTGATGATTCTCCCAGTGCCTGATGATTCACTCAGTGTCTGATGATTCACTCAGTGTCTGATGATTCACCCAGTGTCAGATGATTCACTCAGTGTCAGATGATTCACTCAGTGTCTGATGATTCACCCAGTGTCTGACGATTCTCCCAGTGCTTGATGATTCACTCAGTGTCTGATGATTCACCCAGTGTCTGATGATTCACTCAGTGTCTGATGATTCACCCAGTGTCTGATGATTCACTCAGTGTCTGATGATTCACCCAATGTCTGATGATTCACTCAGTGTCTGATGATTCACTCAGTCTCTGAAGATTCACCCAGTGTCTGATGATTCACTCAGTCTCTGATGATTCACCCAGTGTCTGATGATTCACTCAGTCTCTGATGATTCACCCAGTGTCTGATGATTCACCCAGTGTCAGATGATTCACCCAGTGTCTGATGATTCACGCAGTGTCTGATGATTCACGCAGTGTCTGATGATTCACCCAGTGTCTGATGATTCACCCAGTGTCAGTTGATTCACCCAATGTCTGATGATTCACCCAGTGTCTGATGATTCACCCAGTGTCAGATGATTCACCCAATGTCAGATGATTCACCCAATGTCAGATGATTCACCCAGTGTCAGATGATTCACCCAGTGTCAGATGATTCACCCAGTGTCAGATGATTCACCCAGTGTCTGATGATTCACCCAATGTCAATGTCAGATGATTCACCCAGTGTCTGATGATTCACTCAGTGTCTGATGATTCACTCAGTGTCTGATGATTCACCCAGTGCCTGATGATTCACCCAGTGTCTGATGATTCACTCAGTGTCTGATGATTCACCCAGTGCCTGATGATTCACCCAGTGTCTGATGATTCACTCAGTGTCTGATGATTCACCCAGTGTCTGATGATTCACCCAGTGTCTGATGATTCACTCAGTGTCTGATGATTCACTCAGTGTCTGATGATTCACTCAGTGTCAGATGATTCACCCAATGTCTGATGATTCACCCAGTGTCTGATGATTCACCCAGTGTCTGATGATTCACCCAGTGTCTGATGATTCACCCAGTGTCTGATGATTCACCCAGTGTCAGATGATTCACCCAGTGTCAGATGATTCACCCAGTGTTTGATGATTCACCCAGTGTCTGATGATTCACTCAGTGTCAGATGATTCACTCAGTGTCTGATGATTCACCCAGTGTCTGATGATTCACCCAATGTCAGATGATTCACCCAGTGTCAGATGATTCACCCAGTGTCTGATGATTCACCCAGTGTCTGATGATTCACCCAGTGTCTGATGATTCACTCAGTGTCTGATGATTCACTCAGTGTCTGACGATTCACCCAGTGCCTGATGATTCACCCAGTGTCAGATGATTCACTCAGTGTCTGATGATTCACCCAATGTCAGATGATTCACCCAATGTCAGATGATTCACCCAGTGTCAGATGATTCACCCAGTGTCTGATGATTCACTCAGTGTCTGATGATTCACCCAATGTCAGATGATTCACCCATTGTCAGATGATTCACCCAGTGTCAGATGATTCACCCAGTGTCAGATGATTCACCCAGTGCCTGATGATTCACTCAGTGTCTGATGATTCACCCAGTGTCAGATGATTCACTCAGTGTCTGATGATTCACCCAGTGTCTGATGATTCACTCAGTGTCAGATGATTCACCCAATATCTGATGATTCACCCAGTGTCTGATGATTCACTCAGTGTCAGATGATTCACTCAGTGTGAGATGATTCACTCAGTCTCTGATGATTCACCCAGTGTCTGATGATTCACCCAGTGTTAGATGATTCACCCAGTGTCAGATGATTCACTCAGTGTCTGATGATTCACTCTGTGTCAGATGATTCACCCAGTGTCTGATGATTCACTCAGTGTCAGATGATTCACCCAGTGTCTGATGATTCACTCAGTGTCAGATGATTCACCCAATGTCTGATGATTCACCCAGAGTCTGATGATTCACCCAGTGTCTGATGATTCACCCAGTGTCTGATGATTCACTAAGTGTCTGATGATTCACCCAGTGTCTGATGATTCACTCAGTCTCTGATGATTCACCCAGTGTCTGATGATTCACCCAATGTCTGATGATTCACTCAGTGTCTGATGATTCACTCAGTCTCTGAAGATTCACCCAGTGTCTGATGATTCACTCAGTCTCTGATGATTCACCCAGTGTCCGATGATTCACTCAGTCTCTGATGATTCACCCAGTGTCTGATGATTCACCCAGTGTCAGATGATTCACCCAGTGTCTGATGATTCACGCAGTGTCTGATGATTCACGCAGTGTCTGATGATTCACCCAGTGTCTGATGATTCACCCAGTGTCAGTTGATTCACCCAATGCCTGATGATTCACCCAGTGTCTGATGATTCACCCAGTGTCAGATGATTCACCCAATGTCAGATGATTCACCCAATGTCAGATGATTCACCCAGTGTCAGATGATTCACCCAGTGTCAGATGATTCACCCAGTGTCAGATGATTCACCCAGTGTCTGATGATTCACCCAATGTCAGATGATTCACTCAGTGTCTGATGATTCACCCAGTGTCTGATGATTCACCCAGTGCCTGATGATTCACCCAGTGTCTGATGATTCACTCAGTGTCTGATGATTCACCCAGTGTCAGATGATTCACCCAGTGTCTGATGATTCACCCAGTGTCTGATGATTCACTCAGTGTCTGATGATTCACTCAGTGTCTGATGATTCACTCAATGTCAGATGATTCACCCAGTGTCTGATGTTTCACCCAGTGTCTGATGATTCACCCAGCGTCTGATGATTCACCCAGTGTCTGATGATTCACTCAGTGTCTGATGATTCACTCAGTGTCTGACGATTCACCCAGTGCCTGATGATTCACCCAGTGTCAGATGATTCACTCAGTGTCTGATGATTCACCCAATGTCAGATGATTCACCCAATGTCAGATGATTCACCCAGTGTCAGATGATTCACCCAGTGTCTGATGATTCACTCAGTGTCTGATGATTCACCCAATGTCAGATGATTCACCCATTGTCAGATGATTCACCCAGTGTCAGATGATTCACCCAGTGTCAGATGATTCACCCAGTGCCTGATGATTCACTCAGTGTCTGATGATTCACCCAGTGTCAGATGATTCACTCAGTGTCTGATGATTCACCCAGTGTCTGATGATTCACTCAGTGTCAGATGATTCACCCAATATCTGATGATTCACCCAGTGTCTGATGATTCACTCAGTGTCAGATGATTCACTCAGTGTGAGATGATTCACTCAGTCTCTGATGATTCACCCAGTGTCTGATGATTCACCCAGTGTTAGATGATTCACCCAGTGTCAGATGATTCACTCAGTGTCTGATGATTCACTCAGTGTCAGATGATTCACCCAGTGTCTGATGATTCACTCAGTGTCAGATGATTCACCCAGTGTCTGATGATTCACTCAGTGTCAGATGATTCACCCAATGTCTGATGATTCACCCAGTGTCTGATGATTCACTCAGTCTCTGATGATTCACCCAGTGTCTGATGATTCACCCAATGTCTGATGATTCACTCAGTGTCTGATGATTCACCCAGTGTCTGATGATTCACTCAGTGTCAGAATATTCACCCAGTGTCTGATGATTCACCCAGTGTCTGATGATTCACTCAGTGTCAGATGATTCACCCAGTGTCTGATGATTCACCCAGTGTCAGATGATTCACCCAGTATCTGATGATTCACTCAGTGTCAGATGATTCACTCAGTGTCTGATGATTCACTCAGTGTCTGATTCACTCAGTGTCTGATGATTCACCCAGTGTCTGATGATTCACTCAGTGTCTGATGATTCACCCAGTGTCTGATGATTCACCCAGTGTCTGATGATTCACCCAGTGTCTGATGATTCACCCAGTGTCTGATGATTCACTCAGTGTCAGAATATTCACCCAGTGTCTGATGATTCACCCAGTGTCTGATGATTCACTCAGTGTCAGATGATTCACCCAGTGTCTGATGATTCACCCAGTGTCAGATGATTCACCCAGTATCTGATGATTCACTCAGTGTCAGATGATTCACTCAGTGTCTGATGATTCACTCAGTGTCTGATTCACTCAGTGTCAGATGATTGACCCAGTGTCTGATGATTCACTCAGTGTCTGATGATTCACCCAGTGTCTGATGATTCACCCAGTGTCTGATGATTCACTCAGTGTCAGATGATTCACCCAATGTCTGATGATTCACCCAGTGTCTGATGATTCACCCAGTGTCTGATGCTTCACCCAGTGTCAGATGATTCACTCAGTGTCAGATGATTCACCCAGTGTCTGATGATTCACCCAATGTCTGGTGATTCACCCAGTGTCAGATGATTCACCCAGTGTCAGATGATTCACCCAGTGTCAAATGATTCACCCAGTGTCAGATGATTCACCCAGTGTCAGATGATTCACCCAATGTCTGATGATTCACCCAGTGTCTGATGATTCACCCAGTGTCTGCTGATTCACCCAGTGTCTGATGATTCACCCAGTGTCTGATGATTCACTCAGTGTCAGATGATTCAACCAATGTCTGATGATTCACCCAGTGTCTGATGATTCACCCAGTGTCTGATGATTCACCCAGTGTCTGATGATTCACCCAGTGTCAGATGATTCACTCAGTGTCTGATGATTCACGCAGTGTCTGATGATTCACGCAGTGTCTGATGATTCACCCAGTGTCTGATGATTCACCCAGTGTCAGTTGATTCACCCAATGCCTGATGATTCACCCAGTGTCTGATGATTCACCCAGTGTCAGATGATTCACCCAATGTCAGATGATTCACCCAATGTCAGATGATTCACCCAGTGTCAGATGATTCACCCAGTGTCAGATGATTCACCCAGTGTCAGATGATTCACCCAGTGTCTGATGATTCACCCAATGTCAGATGATTCACTCAGTGTCTGATGATTCACCCAGTGTCTGATGATTCACCCAGTGCCTGATGATTCACCCAGTGTCTGATGATTCACTCAGTGTCTGATGATTCACCCAGTGTCAGATGATTCACCCAGTGTCTGATGATTCACCCAGTGTCTGATGATTCACTCAGTGTCTGATGATTCACTCAGTGTCTGATGATTCACTCAATGTCAGATGATTCACCCAGTGTCTGATGTTTCACCCAGTGTCTGATGATTCACCCAGCGTCTGATGATTCACCCAGTGTCTGATGATTCACTCAGTGTCTGATGATTCACTCAGTGTCTGACGATTCACCCAGTGCCTGATGATTCACCCAGTGTCAGATGATTCACTCAGTGTCTGATGATTCACCCAATGTCAGATGATTCACCCAATGTCAGATGATTCACCCAGTGTCAGATGATTCACCCAGTGTCTGATGATTCACTCAGTGTCTGATGATTCACCCAATGTCAGATGATTCACCCATTGTCAGATGATTCACCCAGTGTCAGATGATTCACCCAGTGTCAGATGATTCACCCAGTGCCTGATGATTCACTCAGTGTCTGATGATTCACCCAGTGTCAGATGATTCACCCAGTATCTGATGATTCACTCAGTGTCAGATGATTCACTCAGTGTCTGATGATTCACTCAGTGTCTGATTCACTCAGTGTCTGATGATTCACCCAGTGTCTGATGATTCACTCAGTGTCTGATGATTCACCCAGTGTCTGATGATTCACCCAGTGTCTGATGATTCACCCAGTGTCTGATGATTCACCCAGTGTCTGATGATTCACTCAGTGTCAGAATATTCACCCAGTGTCTGATGATTCACCCAGTGTCTGATGATTCACTCAGTGTCAGATGATTCACCCAGTGTCTGATGATTCACCCAGTGTCAGATGATTCACCCAGTATCTGATGATTCACTCAGTGTCAGATGATTCACTCAGTGTCTGATGATTCACTCAGTGTCTGATTCACTCAGTGTCAGATGATTGACCCAGTGTCTGATGATTCACTCAGTGTCTGATGATTCACCCAGTGTCTGATGATTCACCCAGTGTCTGATGATTCACTCAGTGTCAGATGATTCACCCAATGTCTGATGATTCACCCAGTGTCTGATGATTCACCCAGTGTCTGATGCTTCACCCAGTGTCAGATGATTCACTCAGTGTCAGATGATTCACCCAGTGTCTGATGATTCACCCAATGTCTGGTGATTCACCCAGTGTCAGATGATTCACCCAGTGTCAGATGATTCACCCAGTGTCAAATGATTCACCCAGTGTCAGATGATTCACCCAGTGTCAGATGATTCACCCAATGTCTGATGATTCACCCAGTGTCTGATGATTCACCCAGTGTCTGCTGATTCACCCAGTGTCTGATGATTCACCCAGTGTCTGATGATTCACTCAGTGTCAGATGATTCAACCAATGTCTGATGATTCACCCAGTGTCTGATGATTCACCCAGTGTCTGATGATTCACCCAGTGTCTGATGATTCACCCAGTGTCAGATGATTCACTCAGTGTCAGATGATTCACCCAGTGTCTGATGATTCACCCAGTGTCAGATGATTCACCCAATGTCTGATGATTCACCCAGTGTCAGATGATTCACCCAGTGTCAGATGATTCACCCAGTGTCAGATGATTCACCCAATGTCTGATGATTCAGGCAGTGTCTGATGATTCACCCAGTGTCTGATGATTCACCCAGTGTCTGATGATTCACCCAGTGTCTGATGATTCACTCAGTGTCTGACGATTCACCCAGTGCCTGATGATTCACCCAGTGTCAGATGATTCACTCAGTGTCTGATGATTCACCCAATGTCAGATGATTCACCCAATGTCAGATGATTCACCCAGTGTCAGATGATTCACCCAGTGTCTGATGATTCACTCAGTGTCTGATGATTCACCCAATGTCAGATGATTCACCAAGTGTCAGATGATTCACCCGGTGTCAGATGATTCACCCAGTGCCTGATGATTCACTCAGTGTCAGATGATTCACCCAATATCTGATGATTCACCCAGTGTCTGATGATTCACTCAGTGTCAGATGATTCACTCAGTGTGAGATGATTCACTCAGTCTCTGATGATTCACCCAGTGTCTGATGATTCACCCAGTGTCAGATGATTCACCCAGTGTCAGATGATTCACTCAGTGTCTGATGATTCACTCAGTGTCAGATGATTCACCCAGTGGCTGATGATTCACTCAGTGTCAGATGATTCACCCAGTGTCTGATGATTCACTCAGTGTCAGATGATTCACCCAATGTCTGATGATTCACCCAGTGTCTGATGATTCACTCAGTGTCAGATGATTCACTCAGTGTGAGATGATTCACTCAGTCTCTGATGATTCACCCAGTGTCAGATGATTCACCCAGTGTCAGATGATTCACCCAGTGTCAGATGATTCACCCAGTGTCTGATGATTCACCCAATGTCAATGTCAGATGATTCACCCAGTGTCTGATGATTCACTCAGTGTCTGATGATTCACTCAGTGTCTGATGATTCACCCAGTGCCTGATGATTCACCCAGTGTCTGATGATTCACTCAGTGTCTGATGATTCACCCAGTGCCTGATGATTCACCCAGTGTCTGATGATTCACTCAGTGTCTGATGATTCACCCAGTGTCTGATGATTCACCCAGTGTCTGATGATTCACTCAGTGTCTGATGATTCACTCAGTGTCTGATGATTCACTCAGTGTCAGATGATTCACCCAATGTCTGATGATTCACCCAGTGTCTGATGATTCACCCAGTGTCTGATGATTCACCCAGTGTCTGATGATTCACCCAGTGTCTGATGATTCACCCAGTGTCAGATGATTCACCCAGTGTCAGATGATTCACCCAGTGTTTGATGATTCACCCAGTGTCTGATGATTCACTCAGTGTCAGATGATTCACTCAGTGTCTGATGATTCACCCAGTGTCTGATGATTCACCCAATGTCAGATGATTCACCCAGTGTCAGATGATTCACCCAGTGTCTGATGATTCACCCAGTGTCTGATGATTCACCCAGTGTCTGATGATTCACTCAGTGTCTGATGATTCACTCAGTGTCTGACGATTCACCCAGTGCCTGATGATTCACCCAGTGTCAGATGATTCACTCAGTGTCTGATGATTCACCCAATGTCAGATGATTCACCCAATGTCAGATGATTCACCCAGTGTCAGATGATTCACCCAGTGTCTGATGATTCACTCAGTGTCTGATGATTCACCCAATGTCAGATGATTCACCCATTGTCAGATGATTCACCCAGTGTCAGATGATTCACCCAGTGTCAGATGATTCACCCAGTGCCTGATGATTCACTCAGTGTCTGATGATTCACCCAGTGTCAGATGATTCACTCAGTGTCTGATGATTCACCCAGTGTCTGATGATTCACTCAGTGTCAGATGATTCACCCAATATCTGATGATTCACCCAGTGTCTGATGATTCACTCAGTGTCAGATGATTCACTCAGTGTGAGATGATTCACTCAGTCTCTGATGATTCACCCAGTGTCTGATGATTCACCCAGTGTTAGATGATTCACCCAGTGTCAGATGATTCACTCAGTGTCTGATGATTCACTCTGTGTCAGATGATTCACCCAGTGTCTGATGATTCACTCAGTGTCAGATGATTCACCCAGTGTCTGATGATTCACTCAGTGTCAGATGATTCACCCAATGTCTGATGATTCACCCAGAGTCTGATGATTCACCCAGTGTCTGATGATTCACCCAGTGTCTGATGATTCACTAAGTGTCTGATGATTCACCCAGTGTCTGATGATTCACTCAGTCTCTGATGATTCACCCAGTGTCTGATGATTCACCCAATGTCTGATGATTCACTCAGTGTCTGATGATTCACTCAGTCTCTGAAGATTCACCCAGTGTCTGATGATTCACTCAGTCTCTGATGATTCACCCAGTGTCTGATGATTCACCCAGTGTCAGATGATTCACCCAGTGTCTGATGATTCACGCAGTGTCTGATGATTCACGCAGTGTCTGATGATTCACCCAGTGTCTGATGATTCACCCAGTGTCAGTTGATTCACCCAATGCCTGATGATTCACCCAGTGTCTGATGATTCACCCAGTGTCAGATGATTCACCCAATGTCAGATGATTCACCCAATGTCAGATGATTCACCCAGTGTCAGATGATTCACCCAGTGTCAGATGATTCACCCAGTGTCAGATGATTCACCCAGTGTCTGATGATTCACCCAATGTCAGATGATTCACTCAGTGTCTGATGATTCACCCAGTGTCTGATGATTCACCCAGTGCCTGATGATTCACCCAGTGTCTGATGATTCACTCAGTGTCTGATGATTCACCCAGTGTCAGATGATTCACCCAGTGTCTGATGATTCACCCAGTGTCTGATGATTCACTCAGTGTCTGATGATTCACTCAGTGTCTGATGATTCACTCAATGTCAGATGATTCACCCAGTGTCTGATGTTTCACCCAGTGTCTGATGATTCACCCAGCGTCTGATGATTCACCCAGTGTCTGATGATTCACTCAGTGTCTGATGATTCACTCAGTGTCTGACGATTCACCCAGTGCCTGATGATTCACCCAGTGTCAGATGATTCACTCAGTGTCTGATGATTCACCCAATGTCAGATGATTCACCCAATGTCAGATGATTCACCCAGTGTCAGATGATTCACCCAGTGTCTGATGATTCACTCAGTGTCTGATGATTCACCCAATGTCAGATGATTCACCCATTGTCAGATGATTCACCCAGTGTCAGATGATTCACCCAGTGTCAGATGATTCACCCAGTGCCTGATGATTCACTCAGTGTCTGATGATTCACCCAGTGTCAGATGATTCACTCAGTGTCTGATGATTCACCCAGTGTCTGATGATTCACTCAGTGTCAGATGATTCACCCAATATCTGATGATTCACCCAGTGTCTGATGATTCACTCAGTGTCAGATGATTCACTCAGTGTGAGATGATTCACTCAGTCTCTGATGATTCACCCAGTGTCTGATGATTCACCCAGTGTTAGATGATTCACCCAGTGTCAGATGATTCACTCAGTGTCTGATGATTCACTCAGTGTCAGATGATTCACCCAGTGTCTGATGATTCACTCAGTGTCAGATGATTCACCCAGTGTCTGATGATTCACTCAGTGTCAGATGATTCACCCAATGTCTGATGATTCACCCAGTGTCTGATGATTCACTCAGTCTCTGATGATTCACCCAGTGTCTGATGATTCACCCAATGTCTGATGATTCACTCAGTGTCTGATGATTCACTCAGTCTCTGAAGATTCACCCAGTGTCTGATGATTCACTCAGTCTCTGATGATTCACCCAGTGTCTGATGATTCACTCAGTCTCTGATGATTCACCCAGTGTCTGATGATTCACCCAGTGTCAGATGATTCACCCAGTGTCTGATGATTCACGCAGTGTCTGATGATTCACGCAGTGTCTGATGATTCACCCAGTGTCTGATGATTCACCCAGTGTCAGTTGATTCACCCAATGCCTGATGATTCACCCAGTGTCTGATGATTCACCCAGTGTCAGATGATTCACCCAATGTCAGATGATTCACCCAATGTCAGATGATTCACCCAGTGTCAGATGATTCACCCAGTGTCAGATGATTCACCCAGTGTCAGATGATTCACCCAGTGTCTGATGATTCACCCAATGTCAGATGATTCACTCAGTGTCTGATGATTCACCCAGCGTCTGATGATTCACCCAGTGTCTGATGATTCACCCAGTGTCAGATGATTCACCCAGTGTTTGATGATTCACCCAGTGTCTGATGATTCACTCAGTGTCAGATCATTCACTCAGTGTCTGATGATTCACCCAATGTCAGATGTTTCACCCAGTGTCAGATGATTCACCCAGTGTCAGATGATTCACCCAGTGTCTGATGATTCACTCAGTGTCTGATGATTCACCCAGTGTCTGACGATTCACCCAATGTCAGATGATTCACCCAATGTCAGATGATTCACCCAGTGTTAGATGATTCACCCAGTGTCAGATGATTCACCCAATGTCAGATGATTCACCCAGTTTCAGATGATTCACCCAGTGTCTGATGATTCACTCAGTGTCTGATGATTCACCCAATGTCAGATGATTCACCCAATGTCAGATGACTCACCCAGATGATTCACCCAGTGTCTGATGATTCACTCAGTGTCTGATGATTCACCCAGTGTCAGATGATTCACTCAGTGTCTGATGATTCACCCAGTGTCTGATGATTCACTCAGTGTCAGATGATTCACCCAATATCTGATGATTCACTCAGTGTCTGATGATTCACTCAGTGTCAGATGATTCACTCAGTGTGAGATTATTCACTCAGGCTCTTATGATTCACCCAGTGTCTGATGATTCACTCAGTGTCAGATGATTCACTCGGTCTCTGATGATTCACCCAGTGTCTGATGATTCACTCAGTGTCAGATGATTCACTCAGTGTGAGATGATTCACTCAGTCTCTGATGATTCACCCAGTGTCAGATGATTCACCCAGTGTCAGATGATTCACTCAGTGTCTGATGATTCACTCAGTGTCAGATGATTCACCCAGTGGCTGATGATTCACTCAGTGTCAGATGATTCACCCAGTGCCTGATGATTCACTCAGTGTCAGATGATACACCCAATGTCTGATGATTCACCCAGTGTCTGATGATTCACCCAGTGTCTGATGATTCACTAAGTGTCTGATGATTCACCCAGTGTCTGATGATTCACTCAGTCTCTGATGATTCACCCAGTGTCTGATGATTCACTCAGTCTCTGATGATTCACCCAGTGTCTGATGATTCACTCAGTCTCTGATGATTCACCCAATGTCTGATGATTCACTCAGTGTCTGATGATTCACTCAGTCTCTGAAGATTCACCCAGTGTCTGATGATTCACTCAGTGTCAGATGATTCACCCAGTGTCTGATGATTCACCCAGTGTCTGATGATTCACCCAGTGTCTGATGATTCACCCAGTGTCTGATGATTCACTCAGTGTCAGAATATTCACCCAGTGTCTGATGATTCACCCAGTGTCTGATGATTCACTCAGTGTCAGATGATTCACCCAGTGTCTGATGATTCACCCAGTGTCAGATGATTCACCCAGTATCTGATGATTCACTCAGTGTCAGATGATTCACTCAGTGTCTGATGATTCACTCAGTGTCTGATTCACTCAGTGTCTGATGATTCACCCAGTGTCTGATGATTCACTCAGTGTCTGATGATTCACCCAGTGTCTGATGATTCACCCAGTGTCTGATGATTCACCCAGTGTCTGATGATTCACCCAGTGTCTGATGATTCACTCAGTGTCAGAATATTCACCCAGTGTCTGATGATTCACCCAGTGTCTGATGATTCACTCAGTGTCAGATGATTCACCCAGTGTCTGATGATTCACCCAGTGTCAGATGATTCACCCAGTATCTGATGATTCACTCAGTGTCAGATGATTCACTCAGTGTCTGATGATTCACTCAGTGTCTGATTCACTCAGTGTCAGATGATTGACCCAGTGTCTGATGATTCACTCAGTGTCTGATGATTCACCCAGTGTCTGATGATTCACCCAGTGTCTGATGATTCACTCAGTGTCAGATGATTCACCCAATGTCTGATGATTCACCCAGTGTCTGATGATTCACCCAGTGTCTGATGCTTCACCCAGTGTCAGATGATTCACTCAGTGTCAGATGATTCACCCAGTGTCTGATGATTCACCCAATGTCTGGTGATTCACCCAGTGTCAGATGATTCACCCAGTGTCAGATGATTCACCCAGTGTCAAATGATTCACCCAGTGTCAGATGATTCACCCAGTGTCAGATGATTCACCCAATGTCTGATGATTCACCCAGTGTCTGATGATTCACCCAGTGTCTGCTGATTCACCCAGTGTCTGATGATTCACCCAGTGTCTGATGATTCACTCAGTGTCAGATGATTCAACCAATGTCTGATGATTCACCCAGTGTCTGATGATTCACCCAGTGTCTGATGATTCACCCAGTGTCTGATGATTCACCCAGTGTCAGATGATTCACTCAGTGTCAGATGATTCACCCAGTGTCTGATGATTCACCCAGTGTCAGATGATTCACCCAATGTCTGATGATTCACCCAGTGTCAGATGATTCACCCAGTGTCAGATGATTCACCCAGTGTCAGATGATTCACCCAATGTCTGATGATTCAGGCAGTGTCTGATGATTCACCCAGTGTCTGATGATTCACCCAGTGTCTGATGATTCACCCAGTGTCTGATGATTCACTCAGTGTCTGACGATTCACCCAGTGCCTGATGATTCACCCAGTGTCAGATGATTCACTCAGTGTCTGATGATTCACCCAATGTCAGATGATTCACCCAATGTCAGATGATTCACCCAGTGTCAGATGATTCACCCAGTGTCTGATGATTCACTCAGTGTCTGATGATTCACCCAATGTCAGATGATTCACCAAGTGTCAGATGATTCACCCAGTGTCAGATGATTCACCCAGTGCCTGATGATTCACTCAGTGTCAGATGATTCACCCAATATCTGATGATTCACCCAGTGTCTGATGATTCACTCAGTGTCAGATGATTCACTCAGTGTGAGATGATTCACTCAGTCTCTGATGATTCACCCAGTGTCTGATGATTCACCCAGTGTCAGATGATTCACCCAGTGTCAGATGATTCACTCAGTGTCTGATGATTCACTCAGTGTCAGATGATTCACCCAGTGGCTGATGATTCACTCAGTGTCAGATGATTCACCCAGTGTCTGATGATTCACTCAGTGTCAGATGATTCACCCAATGTCTGATGATTCACCCAGTGTCTGATGATTCACTCAGTGTCAGATGATTCACTCAGTGTGAGATGATTCACTCAGTCTCTGATGATTCACCCAGTGTCAGATGATTCACCCAGTGTCAGATGATTCACCCAGTGTCAGATGATTCACCCAGTGTCTGATGATTCACCCAATGTCAATGTCAGATGATTCACCCAGTGTCTGATGATTCACTCAGTGTCTGATGATTCACTCAGTGTCTGATGATTCACCCAGTGCCTGATGATTCACCCAGTGTCTGATGATTCACTCAGTGTCTGATGATTCACCCAGTGCCTGATGATTCACCCAGTGTCTGATGATTCACTCAGTGTCTGATGATTCACCCAGTGTCTGATGATTCACCCAGTGTCTGATGATTCACTCAGTGTCTGATGATTCACTCAGTGTCTGATGATTCACTCAGTGTCAGATGATTCACCCAATGTCTGATGATTCACCCAGTGTCTGATGATTCACCCAGTGTCTGATGATTCACCCAGTGTCTGATGATTCACCCAGTGTCTGATGATTCACCCAGTGTCAGATGATTCACCCAGTGTCAGATGATTCACCCAGTGTTTGATGATTCACCCAGTGTCTGATGATTCACTCAGTGTCAGATGATTCACTCAGTGTCTGATGATTCACCCAGTGTCTGATGATTCACCCAATGTCAGATGATTCACCCAGTGTCAGATGATTCACCCAGTGTCTGATGATTCACCCAGTGTCTGATGATTCACCCAGTGTCTGATGATTCACTCAGTGTCTGATGATTCACTCAGTGTCTGACGATTCACCCAGTGCCTGATGATTCACCCAGTGTCAGATGATTCACTCAGTGTCTGATGATTCACCCAATGTCAGATGATTCACCCAATGTCAGATGATTCACCCAGTGTCAGATGATTCACCCAGTGTCTGATGATTCACTCAGTGTCTGATGATTCACCCAATGTCAGATGATTCACCCATTGTCAGATGATTCACCCAGTGTCAGATGATTCACCCAGTGTCAGATGATTCACCCAGTGCCTGATGATTCACTCAGTGTCTGATGATTCACCCAGTGTCAGATGATTCACTCAGTGTCTGATGATTCACCCAGTGTCTGATGATTCACTCAGTGTCAGATGATTCACCCAATATCTGATGATTCACCCAGTGTCTGATGATTCACTCAGTGTCAGATGATTCA
Source organism: Pristiophorus japonicus (assembly GCF_044704955.1). Taxonomy (NCBI): domain Eukaryota; kingdom Metazoa; phylum Chordata; class Chondrichthyes; family Pristiophoridae; genus Pristiophorus; species Pristiophorus japonicus. Next base: position 26,983,177 of record NC_091987.1, on the reverse strand, counting down.
CTCAGTGTGAGATGATTCACTCAGTCTCTGATGATTCACCCAGTGTCTGATGATTCACCCAGTGTTAGATGATTCACCCAGTGTCAGATGATTCACTCAGTGTCTGATGATTCACTCTGTGTCAGATGATTCACCCAGTGTCTGATGATTCACTCAGTGTCAGATGATTCACCCAGTGTCTGATGATTCACTCAGTGTCAGATGATTCACCCAATGTCTGATGATTCACCCAGAGTCTGATGATTCACCCAGTGTCTGATGATTCACCCAGTGTCTGATGATTCACTAAGTGTCTGATGATTCACCCAGTGTCTGATGATTCACTCAGTCTCTGATGATTCACCCAGTGTCTGATGATTCACCCAATGTCTGATGATTCACTCAGTGTCTGATGATTCACTCAGTCTCTGAAGATTCACCCAGTGTCTGATGATTCACTCAGTCTCTGATGATTCACCCAGTGTCCGATGATTCACTCAGTCTCTGATGATTCACCCAGTGTCTGATGATTCACCCAGTGTCAGATGATTCACCCAGTGTCTGATGATTCACGCAGTGTCTGATGATTCACGCAGTGTCTGATGATTCACCCAGTGTCTGATGATTCACCCAGTGTCAGTTGATTCACCCAATGCCTGATGATTCACCCAGTGTCTGATGATTCACCCAGTGTCAGATGATTCACCCAATGTCAGATGATTCACCCAATGTCAGATGATTCACCCAGTGTCAGATGATTCACCCAGTGTCAGATGATTCACCCAGTGTCAGATGATTCACCCAGTGTCTGATGATTCACCCAATGTCAGATGATTCACTCAGTGTCTGATGATTCACCCAGTGTCTGATGATTCACCCAGTGCCTGATGATTCACCCAGTGTCTGATGATTCACTCAGTGTCTGATGATTCACCCAGTGTCAGATGATTCACCCAGTGTCTGATGATTCACCCAGTGTCTGATGATTCACTCAGTGTCTGATGATTCACTCAGTGTCTGATGATTCACTCAATGTCAGATGATTCACCCAGTGTCTGATGTTTCACCCAGTGTCTGATGATTCACCCAGCGTCTGATGATTCACCCAGTGTCTGATGATTCACTCAGTGTCTGATGATTCACTCAGTGTCTGACGATTCACCCAGTGCCTGATGATTCACCCAGTGTCAGATGATTCACTCAGTGTCTGATGATTCACCCAATGTCAGATGATTCACCCAATGTCAGATGATTCACCCAGTGTCAGATGATTCACCCAGTGTCTGATGATTCACTCAGTGTCTGATGATTCACCCAATGTCAGATGATTCACCCATTGTCAGATGATTCACCCAGTGTCAGATGATTCACCCAGTGTCAGATGATTCACCCAGTGCCTGATGATTCACTCAGTGTCTGATGATTCACCCAGTGTCAGATGATTCACTCAGTGTCTGATGATTCACCCAGTGTCTGATGATTCACTCAGTGTCAGATGATTCACCCAATATCTGATGATTCACCCAGTGTCTGATGATTCACTCAGTGTCAGATGATTCACTCAGTGTGAGATGATTCACTCAGTCTCTGATGATTCACCCAGTGTCTGATGATTCACCCAGTGTTAGATGATTCACCCAGTGTCAGATGATTCACTCAGTGTCTGATGATTCACTCAGTGTCAGATGATTCACCCAGTGTCTGATGATTCACTCAGTGTCAGATGATTCACCCAGTGTCTGATGATTCACTCAGTGTCAGATGATTCACCCAATGTCTGATGATTCACCCAGTGTCTGATGATTCACTCAGTCTCTGATGATTCACCCAGTGTCTGATGATTCACCCAATGTCTGATGATTCACTCAGTGTCTGATGATTCACTCAGTCTCTGAAGATTCACCCAGTGTCTGATGATTCACTCAGTCTCTGATGATTCACCCAGTGTCTGATGATTCACTCAGTCTCTGATGATTCACCCAGTGTCTGATGATTCACCCAGTGTCAGATGATTCACCCAGTGTCTGATGATTCACGCAGTGTCTGATGATTCACGCAGTGTCTGATGATTCACCCAGTGTCTGATGATTCACCCAGTGTCAGTTGATTCACCCAATGCCTGATGATTCACCCAGTGTCTGATGATTCACCCAGTGTCAGATGATTCACCCAATGTCAGATGATTCACCCAATGTCAGATGATTCACCCAGTGTCAGATGATTCACCCAGTGTCAGATGATTCACCCAGTGTCAGATGATTCACCCAGTGTCTGATGATTCACCCAATGTCAGATGATTCACTCAGTGTCTGATGATTCACCCAGCGTCTGATGATTCACCCAGTGTCTGATGATTCACCCAGTGTCAGATGATTCACCCAGTGTTTGATGATTCACCCAGTGTCTGATGATTCACTCAGTGTCAGATGATTCACTCAGTGTCTGATGATTCACCCAATGTCAGATGTTTCACCCAGTGTCAGATGATTCACCCAGTGTCAGATGATTCACCCAGTGTCTGATGATTCACTCAGTGTCTGATGATTCACCCAGTGTCTGACGATTCACCCAATGTCAGATGATTCACCCAATGTCAGATGATTCACCCAGTGTTAGATGATTCACCCAGTGTCAGATGATTCACCCAATGTCAGATGATTCACCCAGTTTCAGATGATTCACCCAGTGTCTGATGATTCACTCAGTGTCTGATGATTCACCCAATGTCAGATGATTCACCCAATGTCAGATGACTCACCCAGATGATTCACCCAGTGTCTGATGATTCACTCAGTGTCTGATGATTCACCCAGTGTCAGATGATTCACTCAGTGTCTGATGATTCACCCAGTGTCTGATGATTCACTCAGTGTCAGATGATTCACCCAATATCTGATGATTCACTCAGTGTCTGATGATTCACTCAGTGTCAGATGATTCACTCAGTGTGAGATTATTCACTCAGGCTCTTATGATTCACCCAGTGTCTGATGATTCACTCAGTGTCAGATGATTCACTCGGTCTCTGATGATTCACCCAGTGTCTGATGATTCACTCAGTGTCAGATGATTCACTCAGTGTGAGATGATTCACTCAGTCTCTGATGATTCACCCAGTGTCAGATGATTCACCCAGTGTCAGATGATTCACTCAGTGTCTGATGATTCACTCAGTGTCAGATGATTCACCCAGTGGCTGATGATTCACTCAGTGTCAGATGATTCACCCAGTGCCTGATGATTCACTCAGTGTCAGATGATACACCCAATGTCTGATGATTCACCCAGTGTCTGATGATTCACCCAGTGTCTGATGATTCACTAAGTGTCTGATGATTCACCCAGTGTCTGATGATTCACTCAGTCTCTGATGATTCACCCAGTGTCTGATGATTCACTCAGTCTCTGATGATTCACCCAGTGTCTGATGATTCACTCAGTCTCTGATGATTCACCCAATGTCTGATGATTCACTCAGTGTCTGATGATTCACTCAGTCTCTGAAGATTCACCCAGTGTCTGATGATTCACTCAGTGTCAGATGATTCACCCAGTGTCTGATGATTCACCCAGTGTCTGATGATTCACCCAGTGTCTGATGATTCACCCAGTGTCTGATGATTCACTCAGTGTCAGAATATTCACCCAGTGTCTGATGATTCACCCAGTGTCTGATGATTCACTCAGTGTCAGATGATTCACCCAGTGTCTGATGATTCACCCAGTGTCAGATGATTCACCCAGTATCTGATGATTCACTCAGTGTCAGATGATTCACTCAGTGTCTGATGATTCACTCAGTGTCTGATTCACTCAGTGTCTGATGATTCACCCAGTGTCTGATGATTCACTCAGTGTCTGATGATTCACCCAGTGTCTGATGATTCACCCAGTGTCTGATGATTCACCCAGTGTCTGATGATTCACCCAGTGTCTGATGATTCACTCAGTGTCAGAATATTCACCCAGTGTCTGATGATTCACCCAGTGTCTGATGATTCACTCAGTGTCAGATGATTCACCCAGTGTCTGATGATTCACCCAGTGTCAGATGATTCACCCAGTATCTGATGATTCACTCAGTGTCAGATGATTCACTCAGTGTCTGATGATTCACTCAGTGTCTGATTCACTCAGTGTCAGATGATTGACCCAGTGTCTGATGATTCACTCAGTGTCTGATGATTCACCCAGTGTCTGATGATTCACCCAGTGTCTGATGATTCACTCAGTGTCAGATGATTCACCCAATGTCTGATGATTCACCCAGTGTCTGATGATTCACCCAGTGTCTGATGCTTCACCCAGTGTCAGATGATTCACTCAGTGTCAGATGATTCACCCAGTGTCTGATGATTCACCCAATGTCTGGTGATTCACCCAGTGTCAGATGATTCACCCAGTGTCAGATGATTCACCCAGTGTCAAATGATTCACCCAGTGTCAGATGATTCACCCAGTGTCAGATGATTCACCCAATGTCTGATGATTCACCCAGTGTCTGATGATTCACCCAGTGTCTGCTGATTCACCCAGTGTCTGATGATTCACCCAGTGTCTGATGATTCACTCAGTGTCAGATGATTCAACCAATGTCTGATGATTCACCCAGTGTCTGATGATTCACCCAGTGTCTGATGATTCACCCAGTGTCTGATGATTCACCCAGTGTCAGATGATTCACTCAGTGTCAGATGATTCACCCAGTGTCTGATGATTCACCCAGTGTCAGATGATTCACCCAATGTCTGATGATTCACCCAGTGTCAGATGATTCACCCAGTGTCAGATGATTCACCCAGTGTCAGATGATTCACCCAATGTCTGATGATTCAGGCAGTGTCTGATGATTCACCCAGTGTCTGATGATTCACCCAGTGTCTGATGATTCACCCAGTGTCTGATGATTCACTCAGTGTCTGACGATTCACCCAGTGCCTGATGATTCACCCAGTGTCAGATGATTCACTCAGTGTCTGATGATTCACCCAATGTCAGATGATTCACCCAATGTCAGATGATTCACCCAGTGTCAGATGATTCACCCAGTGTCTGATGATTCACTCAGTGTCTGATGATTCACCCAATGTCAGATGATTCACCAAGTGTCAGATGATTCACCCAGTGTCAGATGATTCACCCAGTGCCTGATGATTCACTCAGTGTCAGATGATTCACCCAATATCTGATGATTCACCCAGTGTCTGATGATTCACTCAGTGTCAGATGATTCACTCAGTGTGAGATGATTCACTCAGTCTCTGATGATTCACCCAGTGTCTGATGATTCACCCAGTGTCAGATGATTCACCCAGTGTCAGATGATTCACTCAGTGTCTGATGATTCACTCAGTGTCAGATGATTCACCCAGTGGCTGATGATTCACTCAGTGTCAGATGATTCACCCAGTGTCTGATGATTCACTCAGTGTCAGATGATTCACCCAATGTCTGATGATTCACCCAGTGTCTGATGATTCACTCAGTGTCAGATGATTCACTCAGTGTGAGATGATTCACTCAGTGTCTGATGATTCACCCAATGTCTGATGATTCACTCAGTGTCTGATGATTCACTCAGTCTCTGAAGATTCACCCAGTGTCTGATGATTCACTCAGTGTCAGATGATTCACCCAGTGTCTGATGATTCACCCAGTGTCTGATGAATCACCCAGTGTCAGACGATTCACCCAGTGTCTGATGATTCACCCAGTGTCTGATGAATCACCCAGTGTCAGATGATTCACCCAGTGTCTGATGATTCACCCAGTGTCTGATGATTCACTCAGTGTCAGATGATTCACCCAGTGTCTGATGATTCACCCAGTGTCAGATGATTCACCCAGTATCTGATGATTCATTCAGTGTCTGATGATTCACCCAGTGTCAGATGATTCACCCAGTGTCAGATGATTCACTCAGTGTCTGATGATTCACTCAGTTTCTGATGATTCATCCAGTGTCTGATGATTCACTCAGTGTCTGATGATTGACTCAGTTTCTGATGATTCATCCAGTGTCTGATGATTCACTCAGTGTCTGATGATTCACTCAGTTTCTGATGATTCATCCAGTGTCTGATGATTCACTCAGTTTCTGATGATTCATCCAGTGTCAGATGATTCACCCAGTGTCTGATGATTCACCCAGTGTCAGATGATTCACCCAGTATCTGATGATTCATTCAGTGTCAGATGATTCACTCAGTGTCTAACGATTCACTCAGTGTCTGATGATTCACCCAGTGTCAGATGATTCACCCAGTGTCAGATGATTCACTCAGTGTCTGATGATTCACTCAGTGTCTGATGATTCATCCAGTGTCTGATGATTCATCCAGTGTCTGATGATTCACTCAGTTTCTGATGATTCACTCAGTGTCAGATGATTCACTGATTCACTCAGTGTCTGATGATTCACCCAGTGTCAGATGATTCACTGATTCACTCAGTGTCTGATGATTCACCCAGTGTCAGATGATTCACTCAGTGTCAGATGATTCACTGATTCACTCAGTGTCTGATGATTCACCCTGTGTCTGATGATTCACTCAGTGTCTGATGATTCACCCAGTGTCAGATGATTCATCCAGTGTCTGATGATTCACTCAGTTTCAGATGATTCATCCAGTGTCTGATGATTCACTCAGTGTCTGATGATTCACTCAGTGTCTGATGATTCTGATGATTCACTCAGTGTCCGATGATTCACCCAGTGTCAGATGATTCACTCAGTGTCAGATGATTCACCCAGTGTCAGATGATTCACTCAGTGTCTGATGATTCACTCAGTGTCTGATGATTCACTCAGTGTCTGATGATTCTGATGATTCACTCAGTGTCTGATGATTCACCCAGTGTCTGATGATTCACCCAGTGTCTGATGATTCTCCCAGTGCCTGATGATTCACTCAGTGTCTGATGATTCACCCAGTGTCAGATGATTCACTCAGTGTCAGATGATTCACCCAGTGTCTGATGATTCACCCAGTGTCTGATGATTCACCCAGTGTCTGATGATTCACCCAGTGTCTGATGATTCACCCAGTGTCTGATGATTCACCCAGTGTCAGATGATTCACCCAGTGTAAGATGATTCACTCAGTGTCTGATGATTCACCCAGTGTCTGATGATTCACCCAGTGTCTGATGATTCACCCAGTGTCAGATGATTCACCCAGTGTCTGATGATTCACCCAGTGTCAGATGATTCACCCAGTGTCAGATGATTCACTCAGTGTCAGATGATTCACCCAGTGTCAGATGATTCACCCAGTGTCAGATGATTCACCCAGTGTCAGATGATTCACTCAGTGTCTGATGATTCTGATGATTCACCCAGTGTCTGATGATTCACTCAGTGTCTGATGATTCTGATGATTCACCCAGTGTCTGATGATTCACTCAGTGTCTGATGATTCTGATGATTCACCCAGTGTCTGATGATTCTGATGATTCACCCAGTGTCTGATGATTCACTCAGTGTCTGATGATTCTGATGATTCACTCAGTGTCTGATGATTCACTCAGTGTCTGATGATTCTGATGATTCACCCAGTGTCTGATGATTCACTCAGTGTCTGATGATTCTGATGATTCACCCAATGTCTGATGATTCACCCAGTGTCAGATGATTCACTCAGTGTCTGATGATTCACTCAGTGTCAGATGATTCACTCAGTGTCTGATGATTCACTCAGTGTCTGATGATTCACTCAGTGTCTGATGATTCACCCAGTGTCTGATAATTCACTCAGTGTCTGATGATTCACTCAGCGTCTGATGATTCACTCAGTGTCAGATGATTCACTCAGTGTCAGATGATTCACCCAGTGTCTGATGATTCACTCAGTGTCTGATGATTCACCCAGTGTCTGATGATTCACTCAGTGTCTGATGATTCACCCAGTGTCAGATGATTCACTCAGTGTCCGATGATTCACCCAGTGTCCGATGATTCACCCAGTATTTGATGATTCACTCAGCGTCTAATGATTCACTCAGTGCCTGATGATTCACTCAGTGTCAGATGATTCACTCAGTGTCTGATGATTCACTCAGTGTCAGATGATTCACTCAGTGTCTGATGATTCACCCAGTGTCTGATGATTCACTCAGTGTCTGATGATTCACTCAGTGTCTGATGATTCTGATGATTCACTCAGTGTCCGATGATTCACCCAGTGTCTGATGATTCACCCAGTGTCAGACGATTCACCCAGTGTCAGATGATTCACCCAGTGTCTGATGATTCACTCAGTGTCTGATGATTCACCCAGTGTCAGATGATTCACCCAGTGTCAAATGATTCACCCAGTGTCAGATGATTCACCCAGTGTCTGATGATTCACTCAGTGTCTGATGATTCACTCAGTGTCTGATGATTCTGATGATTCACTCAGTGTCTGATGATTCACCCAGTGTCTGATGATTCACCCAGTGTCTGATGATTCTCCCAGTGCCTGATGATTCACTCAGTGTCTGATGATTCACCCAGTGTCAGATGATTCACTCAGTGTCAGATGATTCACCCAGTGTCTGATGATTCACCCAGTGTCTGATGATTCACCCAGTGTCTGATGATTCACCCAGTGTCAGATGATTCACCCAGTGTAAGATGATTCACCCAGTGTCTGATGATTCACCCAGTGTCAGATGATTCACTCAGTGTCAGATGATTCACCCAGTGTCAGATGATTCACCCAGTGTCAGATGATTCACCCAGTGTCAGATGATTCACTCAGTGTCTGATGATTCTGATGATTCACCCAGTGTCTGATGATTCACTCAGTGTCTGATGATTCTGATGATTCACCCAGTGTCTGATGATTCACTCAGTGTCTGATGATTCTGATCATTCACCCAGTGTCTGATGATTCTGATGATTCACCCAGTGTCTGATGATTCACTCAGTGTCTGATGATTCTGATGATTCACTCAGTGTCTGATGATTCACTCAGTGTCTCATGATTCTGATGATTCACCCAGTGTCTGATGATTCACTCAGTGTCTGATGATTCTGATGATTCACCCAATGTCTGATGATTCACCCAGTGTCAGATGATTCACTCAGTGTCTGATGATTCACTCAGTGTCAGATGATTCACTCAGTGTCTGATGATTCACCCAGTGTCTGATGATTCACCCAGTGTCTGATGATTCACTCAGTGTCTGATGATTCACCCAGTGTCTGATGATTCACTCAGTGTCTGATGATACACCCAAAGTCTGATGATTCACTCAGTGTCTGATGATTCACTCAGTGTCTGATGATTCACTCAGTGTCTGATAATTCACTCAGCGTCTGATGATTCACTCAGCGTCAGATGATTCACTCAGTGTCAGATGATTCACCCAGTGTCTGATGATTCACTCAGTGTCAGATGATTCACTCAGTGTCTGATGATTCACCCAGTGTCTGATGATTCACCCAGTGTCAGATGATTCACCCAATGTCTGATGATTCACTCAGTGTCTGATGATTCACTCAGTGTCTGATGATTCACCCAGTGTCTGATGATTCACCCAGTGCCAGAAGATTCACCCAGTGTCTGATGATTCCCTCAGTGTCTGATGATTCACCCAGTGTCTGATGATTCACCCAGTGTCAGATGATTCACCCAGTGTCTGATGATTCACCCAGTGTCTGATGATTCACCCAGTGTCAGATGATTCACTCAGTGTCTGATGATTCACCCAGTGTCTGATGATTCACCCAGTGTCTGATGATTCACTCAGTGTCAGATGATTCACCCAGTGTCAGATGATTCACCCAGTGTCAGATGATTCACCCAGTGTCTGATGATTCACCCAGTGTCAGATGATTCACCCAATGTCAGATGATTCACCCAGTGTCAGATGATTCACCCAGTGTCAGATGATTCACCCAGTGTCAAATGATTCACCCAGTGTCTGATGATTCACCCAATGTCAGATGATTCACCCAGTGTCTGATCATTCACCCAGTGTCTGATGATTCACCCAGTGCCTGATGATTCACCCAGTGTCTGATGATTCACTCAGTGTCTGATGATTCACCCAGTGTCAGATGATTCACCCAGTGTCTGATGATTCACCCAGTGTCTGATGATTCACTCAGTCTCTGATGATTCACTCAGTGTCTGATGATTCACTCAGTGTCAGATGATTCACCCAATGTCTGATGATTCACCCAGTGTCTGATGATTCACCCAGTGTCTGATGATTCACCCAGTGTCTGATGATTCACCCAGTGTCTGATGATTCACCCAGTGTCAGATGATTCACCCAGTGTCAGATGATTCACCCAGTGTTTGATGATTCACCCAGTGTCTGATGATTCACTCAGTGTCAGATGATTCACTCAGTGTCTGAGATTCACCCAGTGTCTGATGATTCACCCAATGTCAGATGATTCACCCAGTGTCAGATGATTCACCCAGTGTCTGATGATTCACTCAGTGTCTGATGATTCACCCAATGTCAGATGATTCACCCAGTGTCAGATGATTCACCCAGTGTCAGATGATTCATCCAGTGTCTGATGATTCACTCAGTGTCTGATGATTCACCAAGTGTCAGATGATTCACTCAGTGTCTGATGATTCACCCAGTGTCTGATGATTCACTCAGTGTCAGATGATTCACCCAATATCTGATGATTCACCCAGTGTCTGATGATTCACTCAGTGTCAGATGATTCACTCAGTGTGAGATGATTCACTCAGTCTCTGATGATTCACCCAGTGTCTGATGATTCACTCAGTGTCAGATGATTCACCCAATCTCTGATGATTCACTCAGTGTCAGATGATTCACTCAGTCTCTGATGATTCACCCAGTGTCTGATGATTCACTCAGTGTCAGATGATTCACTCAGTGTGAGAAGATTCACTCAGTCTCTGATGATTCACCCAGTGTCTGATGATTCACCCAGTGTCAGATGATTCACCCAGTGTCAGATGATTCACTCAGTGTCTGATGATTCACTCAGTGTCAGATGATTCACACAGTGTCAGATGATTCACCCAGTGTCTGATGATTCACTCAGTGTCAGATGATTCACCCAATGTCTGATGATTCACCCAGTGTCTGATGATTCACCCAGTGTCTGATGATTCATTAAGTGTCTGATGATTCACCCAGTGTCTGATGATTCACTCAGTCTCTGATGATTCACCCAGTGTCTGATGATTCACTCAGTCTCTGATGATTCACCCAGTGTCTGATGATTCACTCAGTGTCTGATGATTCACCCAATGTCTGTTGATTCACTCAGTGTCTGATGATTCACTCAGTCTCTGAAGATTCACCCAGTGTCTGATGATTCACTCAGTGTCAGATGATTCACCCAGTGTCTGATGATTCACCCAGTGTCAGATGATTCACCCAGTGTCTGATGATTCAGCCAGTGTCTGATGATTCACTCAGTGTCAAATGATTCACCCAGTGTCTGATGATTCACTCAGTGTCTGATGATTCACTCAGTGTCAGATGATTCACCCAGTGTCTGATGATTCACCCAGTTTCAGATGATTCACCCAGTATCTGATGATTCACTCAGTGTCAGATGATTCACTCAGTGTCTGATGATTCACTCAGTGTCTGATTCACTCAGTGTCTGATGATTCACCCAGTGTCTGATGATTCACCCAGTTTCTGATGATTCACTCAGTGTCAGATGATTCACCCAGTGTCAGATGATTGACCCAGTGTCTGATGATTCACCCAGTGTCTGATGATTCACCCAGTGTCTGATGATTCACTCAGTGTCAGATGATTCACCCAATGTCTGATGATTCACCCAGTGTCTGATGATTCACCCATTGTCTGATGCTTCACCCAGTGTCAGATGATTCACTCAGTGTCAGATGATTCACCCAGTGTCTGATGAATCACCCAATGTCTGATGATTCACCCAATGTCTGATGATTCACCCAGTGTCTGCTGATTCACCCAGTGTCTGATGATTCACCCAGTGTCTGATGATTCACCCAGTGTCAGATGATTCACCCAGTGTCTGATGATTCACCCAGTGTCAGAGGATTCACCCAGTGTCAGATGATTCACCCAATGTCTGATGATTCACCCAGTGTCTGATGATTCACCCAGTGTCTGCTGATTCACCCAGTGTCTGATGATTCACTCAGTGTCAGATGATTCAACCAATGTCTGATGATTCACCCAGTGTCTGATGATTCACCCAGTGTCTGATGATTCACCCAGTGTCAGATGATTCACTCAGTGTCAGATGATTCACCCAGTGTCTGATGATTCACCCAGTGTCAGATGATTCACCCAATGTCTGATGATTCACCCAGTGTCAGATGATTCACCCAATGTCAGATGATTCACCCAGTGTCAGATGATTCACCCAATGTCTGATGATTCACTCAGTGTCAGATGATTCACCCAGTGTCAGATGATTCACCCAATGTCTGATGATTCACCCAGTGTCAGATGATTCACCCAGTGTCAGATGATTCACCCAGTGTCAGATGATTCACCCAATGTCTGATGATTCACACAGTGTCTGATGATTCACCCAGTGTCTGATGATTCACCCAGTGTCTGATGATTCACTCAGTGTCTGATGATTCACTCAGTGTCTGACGATTCACCCAGTGCCTGATGATTCACCCAGTGTCAGATGATTCACTCAGTGTCTGATGATTCACCCAACGTCAGATGATTCACCCAATGTCAGATGATTCACCCAGTGTCAGATGATTCACCCAGTGTCTGATGATTCACTCAGTGTCTGATGATTCACCCAATGTCAGATGATTCACCCAATGTCAGATGATTCACCCAGTGTCAGATGATTCACCCAGTGTCAGATGATTCACCCAGTGCCTGATGATTCACTCAGTGTCTGATGATTCACCCAGTGTCTGATGATTCACCCAGTGTCTGATGATTCACCCAGTGTCAGATGATTCACCCAGTGTCAGATGATTCACCCAGTGTCAGAGGATTCACCCAGTGTCAGATGATTCACCCAATGTCTGATGATTCACCCAGTGTCTGATGATTCACCCAGTGTCTGCTGATTCACCCAGTGTCTGATGATTCACTCAGTGTCAGATGGTTCAACCAATGTCTGATGATTCACCCAGTGTCTGATGATTCACCCAGTGTCTGATGATTCACCCAGTGTCTGATGATTCACCCAGTGTCAGATGATTCACTCAGTGTCAGATGATTCACCCAGTGTCTGATGATGCACCCAGTGTCAGATGATTCACCCAATGTCTGATGATTCACCCAGTGTCAGATGATTCACCCAATGTCAGATGATTCACCCAGTGTCAGATGATTCACCCAATGTCTGATGATTCACTCAGTGTCAGATGATTCACCCAGTGTCAGATGATTCACCCAATGTCTGATGATTCACCCAGTGTCAGATGATTCACCCAGTGTCAGATGATTCACCCAGTGTCAGATGATTCACCCAATGTCTGATGATTCACCCAGTGTCTGATGATTCACCCAGTGTCTGATGATTCACCCAGTGTCTGATGATTCACTCAGTGTCTGATGATTCACTCAGTGTCTGACGATTCACCCAGTGCCTGATGATTCACCCAGTGTCAGATGATTCACTCAGTGTCTGATGATTCACCCAATGTCAGATGATTCACCCAATGTCAGATGATTCACCCAGTGTCAGATGATTCACCCAGTGTCTGATGATTCACTCAGTGTCTGATGATTCACCCAATGTCAGATGATTCACCCAATGTCAGATGATTCACCCAGTGTCAGATGATTCACCCAGTGTCAGATGATTCACCCAGTGCCTGATGATTCACTCAGTGTCTGATGATTCACCCAGTGTCAGATGATTCACTCAGTGTCTGATGATTCACCCAGTGTCTGATGATTCACTCAGTGTCAGATGATTCACCCAGTGTCAGATGATTCACCCAGTGTCAGATGATTCACTCAGTCTCTGATGATTCACCCAGTGTCTGATGATTCACCCAGTGTCAGATGATTCACCCAATGTCTGATGATTCACCCAGTGTCTGATGATTCACCCAGTGTCTGATGATTCACTCAGTGTCTGATGATTCACTCAGTGTCTGACGATTCACCCAGTGCCTGATGATTCACCCAGTGTCAGATGATTCACTCAGTGTCTGATGATTCACCCAATGTCAGATGATTCACCCAATGTCAGATGATTCACCCAGTGTCAGATGATTCACCCAGTGTCTGATGATTCACTCAGTGTCTGATGATTCACCCAGTGTCAGATGATTCACTCAGTGTCTGATGATTCACCCAGTGTCTGATGATTCACTCAGTGTCAGATGATTCACCCAATATCTGATGATTCACCCAGTGTCTGATGATTCACTCAGTGTGAGATGATTCACCCAGTGTCAGATGATTCACCCAGTGTCAGATGATTCACCCAATGTCTGATGATTCACCCAATGTCAGATGATTCACTCAGTGTCTGATGATTCACTCAGTGTCTGATGATTCACCCAGTGTCTGATGATTCACCCAGTGCCTGATGATTCACCCAGTGTCTGATGATTCACGCAGTGTCTGATGATTCACCCAGTGTCAGATGATTCACCCAGTGTCTGATGATTCACCCAGTGTCTGATGATTCACCCAGTGTCTGATGATTCACTCAGTGTCTGATGATTCACTCAGTGTCAGATGATTCACCCAGTGTCCGATGTTTCACCCAGTGTCTGATGATTCACCCAGCGTCTGATGATTCACCAAGTGTCTGATGATTCACCCAGTGTCAGATGATTCACCCAGTGTTTGATGATTCACCCAGTGTCTGATGATTCACTCAGTGTCAGATGATTCACTCAGTGTCTGATGATTCACCCAATGTCAGATGTTTCACCCAGTGTCAGATGATTCACCCAGTGTCAGATGATTCACCCAGTGTCTGATGATTCACTCAGTGTCTGATGATTCACCCAGTGTCTGACGATTCACCCAATGTCAGATGATTCACCCAATGTCAGATGATTCACCCAGTGTTAGATGATTCACCCAGTGTCAGATGATTCACCCAATGTCAGATGATTCACCCAGTTTCAGATGATTCACCCAGTGTCTGATGATTCACTCAGTGTCTGATGATTCACCCAATGTCAGATGATTCACCCAATGTCAGATGACTCACCCAGATGATTCACCCAGTGTCTGATGATTCACTCAGTGTCTGATGATTCACCCAGTGTCAGATGATTCACTCAGTGTCTGATGATTCACCCAGTGTCTGATGATTCACTCAGTGTCAGATGATTCACCCAATATCTGATGATTCACTCAGTGTCTGATGATTCACTCAGTGTCAGATGATTCACTCAGTGTGAGATGATTCACTCAGGCTCTTATGATTCACCCAGTGTCTGATGATTCACTCAGTGTCAGATGATTCACTCGGTCTCTGATGATTCACCCAGTGTCTGATGATTCACTCAGTGTCAGATGATTCACTCAGTGTGAGATGATTCACTCAGTCTCTGATGATTCACCCAGTGTCAGATGATTCACCCAGTGTCAGATGATTCACTCAGTGTCTGATGATTCACTCAGTGTCAGATGATTCACCCAGTGGCTGATGATTCACTCAGTGTCAGATGATTCACCCAGTGCCTGATGATTCACTCAGTGTCAGATGATACACCCAATGTCTGATGATTCACCCAGTGTCTGATGATTCACCCAGTGTCTGATGATTCACTAAGTGTCTGATGATTCACCCAGTGTCTGATGATTCACTCAGTCTCTGATGATTCACCCAGTGTCTGATGATTCACTCAGTCTCTGATGATTCACCCAGTGTCTGATGATTCACTCAGTCTCTGATGATTCACCCAATGTCTGATGATTCACTCAGTGTCTGATGATTCACTCAGTCTCTGAAGATTCACCCAGTGTCTGATGATTCACTCAGTGTCAGATGATTCACCCAGTGTCTGATGATTCACCCAGTGTCTGATGATTCACCCAGTGTCTGATGATTCACCCAGTGTCTGATGATTCACTCAGTGTCAGAATATTCACCCAGTGTCTGATGATTCACCCAGTGTCTGATGATTCACTCAGTGTCAGATGATTCACCCAGTGTCTGATGATTCACCCAGTGTCAGATGATTCACCCAGTATCTGATGATTCACTCAGTGTCAGATGATTCACTCAGTGTCTGATGATTCACTCAGTGTCTGATTCACTCAGTGTCTGATGATTCACCCAGTGTCTGATGATTCACCCAGTGTCTGATGATTCACTCAGTGTCAGATGATTCACCCAGTGTCAGATGATTGACCCAGTGTCTGATGATTCACTCAGTGTCTGATGATTCACCCAGTGTCTGATGATTCACCCAGTGTCTGATGATTCACTCAGTGTCAGATGATTCACCCAATGTCTGATGATTCACCCAGTGTCTGATGATTCACCCAGTGTCTGATGCTTCACCCAGTGTCAGATGATTCACTCAGTGTCAGATGATTCACCCAGTGTCTGATGATTCACCCAATGTCTGGTGATTCACCCAGTGTCAGATGATTCACCCAGTGTCAGATGATTCACCCAGTGTCAAATGATTCACCCAGTGTCAGATGATTCACCCAGTGTCAGATGATTCACCCAATGTCTGATGATTCACCCAGTGTCTGATGATTCACCCAGTGTCTGCTGATTCACCCAGTGTCTGATGATTCACCCAGTGTCTGATGATTCACTCAGTGTCAGATGATTCAACCAATGTCTGATGATTCACCCAGTGTCTGATGATTCACCCAGTGTCTGATGATTCACCCAGTGTCTGATGATTCACCCAGTGTCAGATGATTCAATCAGTGTCAGATGATTCACCCAGTGTCTGATGATTCACCCAGTGTCAGATGATTCACCCAATGTCTGATGATTCACCCAGTGTCAGATGATTCACCCAGTGTCAGATGATTCACCCAGTGTCAGATGATTCACCCAATGTCTGATGATTCAGGCAGTGTCTGATGATTCACCCAGTGTCTGATGATTCACCCAGTGTCTGATGATTCACCCAGTGTCTGATGATTCACTCAGTGTCTGACGATTCACCCAGTGCCTGATGATTCACCCAGTGTCAGATGATTCACTCAGTGTCTGATGATTCACCCAATGTCAGATGATTCACCCAATGTCAGATGATTCACCCAGTGTCAGATGATTCACCCAGTGTCTGATGATTCACTCAGTGTCTGATGATTCACCCAATGTCAGATGATTCACCAAGTGTCAGATGATTCACCCAGTGTCAGATGATTCACCCAGTGCCTGATGATTCACTCAGTGTCAGATGATTCACCCAATATCTGATGATTCACCCAGTGTCTGATGATTCACTCAGTGTCAGATGATTCACTCAGTGTGAGATGATTCACTCAGTCTCTGATGATTCACCCAGTGTCTGATGATTCACCCAGTGTCAGATGATTCACCCAGTGTCAGATGATTCACTCAGTGTCTGATGATTCACTCAGTGTCAGATGATTCACCCAGTGGCTGATGATTCACTCAGTGTCAGATGATTCACCCAGTGTCTGATGATTCACTCAGTGTCAGATGATTCACCCAATGTCTGATGATTCACCCAGTGTCTGATGATTCACTCAGTGTCAGATGATTCACCCAGTGTCTGATGATTCACTCAGTGTCTGATGATTCACCCAATGTCTGATGATTCACTCAGTGTCTGATGATTCACTCAGTCTCTGAAGATTCACCCAGTGTCTGATGATTCACTCAGTGTCAGATGATTCACCCAGTGTCTGATGATTCACCCAGTGTCTGATGAATCACCCAGTGTCAGACGATTCACCCAGTGTCTGATGATTCACCCAGTGTCTGATGAATCACCCAGTGTCAGATGATTCACCCAGTGTCTGATGATTCACCCAGTGTCTGATGATTCACTCAGTGTCAGATGATTCACCCAGTGTCTGATGATTCACCCAGTGTCAGATGATTCACCCAGTATCTGATGATTCATTCAGTGTCAGATGATTCACTCAGTGTCTAACGATTCACTCAGTGTCTGATGATTCACCCAGTGTCAGATGATTCACCCAGTGTCAGATGATTCACTCAGTGTCTGATGATTCACTCAGTTTCTGATGATTCATCCAGTGTCTGATGATTCACTCAGTGTCTGATGATTGACTCAGTTTCTGATGATTCATCCAGTGTCTGATGATTCACTCAGTGTCTGATGATTCACTCAGTTTCTGATGATTCATCCAGTGTCTGATGATTCACTCAGTTTCTGATGATTCATCCAGTGTCAGATGATTCACCCAGTGTCTGATGATTCACCCAGTGTCAGATGATTCACCCAGTATCTGATGATTCATTCAGTGTCAGATGATTCACTCAGTGTCTAACGATTCACTCAGTGTCTGATGATTCACCCAGTGTCAGATGATTCACCCAGTGTCAGATGATTCACTCAGTGTCTGATGATTCACTCAGTGTCTGATGATTCATCCAGTGTCTGATGATTCATCCAGTGTCTGATGATTCACTCAGTTTCTGATGATTCACTCAGTGTCAGATGATTCACTGATTCACTCAGTGTCTGATGATTCACCCAGTGTCAGATGATTCACTGATTCACTCAGTGTCTGATGATTCACCCAGTGTCAGATGATTCACTCAGTGTCAGATGATTCACTGATTCACTCAGTGTCTGATGATTCACCCTGTGTCTGATGATTCACTCAGTGTCTGATGATTCACCCAGTGTCAGATGATTCATCCAGTGTCTGATGATTCACTCAGTTTCAGATGATTCATCCAGTGTCTGATGATTCACTCAGTGTCTGATGATTCACTCAGTGTCTGATGATTCTGATGATTCACTCAGTGTCCGATGATTCACCCAGTGTCAGATGATTCACTCAGTGTCAGATGATTCACCCAGTGTCAGATGATTCACTCAGTGTCTGATGATTCACTCAGTGTCTGATGATTCACTCAGTGTCTGATGATTCTGATGATTCACTCAGTGTCTGATGATTCACCCAGTGTCTGATGATTCACCCAGTGTCTGATGATTCTCCCAGTGCCTGATGATTCACTCAGTGTCTGATGATTCACCCAGTGTCAGATGATTCACTCAGTGTCTGATGATTCACCCAGTGTCTGATGATTCACCCAGTGTCTGATGATTCACCCAGTGTCTGATGATTCACCCAGTGTCTGATGATTCACCCAGTGTCAGATGATTCACCCAGTGTAAGATGATTCACGCAGTGTCTGATGATTCACCCAGTGTCTGATGATTCACCCAGTGTCTGATGATTCACCCAGTGTCTGATGATTCACCCAGTGTCAGATGATTCACCCAGTGTCAGATGATTCACTCAGTGTCAGATGATTCACCCAGTGTCAGATGATTCACCCAGTGTCAGATGATTCACCCAGTGTCAGATGATTCACTCAGTGTCTGATGATTCTGATGATTCACCCAGTGTCTGATGATTCACTCAGTGTCTGATGATTCTGATGATTCACCCAGTGTCTGATGATTCACTCAGTGTCTGATGATTCTGATGATTCACCCAGTGTCTGATGATTCTGATGATTCACCCAGTGTCTGATGATTCACTCAGTGTCTGATGATTCTGATAATTCACTCAGTGTCTGATGATTCACTCAGTGTCTGATGATTCTGATGATTCACCCAGTGTCTGATGATTCACTCAGTGTCTGATGATTCTGATGATTCACCCAATGTCTGATGATTCACCCAGTGTCAGATGATTCACTCAGTGTCTGATGATTCACTCAGTGTCAGATGATTCACTCAGTGTCTGATGATTCACTCAGTGTCTGATGATTCACTCAGTGTCTGATGATTCACTCAGTGTCTGATGATTCACCCAGTGTCTGATAATTCACTCAGTGTCTGATGATTCACTCAGCGTCTGATGATTCACTCAGTGTCAGATGATCCACTCAGTGTCAGATGATTCACCCAGTGTCTGATGATTCACTCAGTGTCTGATGATTCACCCAGTGTCTGATGATTCACTCAGTGTCTGATGATTCACCCAGTGTCAGATGATTCACTCAGTGTCCGATGATTCACCCAGTGTCCGATGATTCACCCAGTATTTGATGATTCACTCAGCGTCTAATGATTCACTCAGTGCCTGATGATTCACTCAGTGTCAGATGATTCACTCAGTGTCTGATGATTCACTCAGTGTCAGATGATTCACTCAGTGTCTGATGATTCACCCAGTGTCTGATGATTCACTCAGTGTCTGATGATTCACTCAG
The DNA here is from genome assembly GCF_044704955.1 of Pristiophorus japonicus. Taxonomy (NCBI): domain Eukaryota; kingdom Metazoa; phylum Chordata; class Chondrichthyes; family Pristiophoridae; genus Pristiophorus; species Pristiophorus japonicus. The sequence goes on along the minus strand of NC_091987.1, from coordinate 26,962,899 downwards.
TGTCTGATGATTCTGATGATTCACTCAGTGTCCGATGATTCACCCAGTGTCTGATGATTCACCCAGTGTCAGACGATTCACCCAGTGTCAGATGATTCACCCAGTGTCTGATGATTCACTCAGTGTCTGATGATTCACCCAGTGTCAGATGATTCACCCAGTGTCAAATGATTCACCCAGTGTCAGATGATTCACCCAGTGTCTGATGATTCACTCAGTGTCTGATGATTCACTCAGTGTCTGATGATTCTGATGATTCACTCAGTGTCTGATGATTCACCCAGTGTCTGATGATTCACCCAGTGTCTGATGATTCTCCCAGTGCCTGATGATTCACTCAGTGTCTGATGATTCACCCAGTGTCAGATGATTCACTCAGTGTCAGATGATTCACCCAGTGTCTGATGATTCACCCAGTGTCTGATGATTCACCCAGTGTCTGATAATTCACCCAGTGTCAGATGATTCACCCAGTGTAAGATGATTCACCCAGTGTCTGATGATTCACCCAGTGTCTGATGATTCACCCAGTGTCTGATGATTCACCCAGTGTCAGATGATTCACTCAGTGTCAGATGATTCACCCAGTGTCAGATGATTCACCCAGTGTCAGATGATTCACCCAGTGTCAGATGATTCACTCAGTGTCTGATGATTCTGATGATTCACCCAGTGTCTGATGATTCACTCAGTGTCTGATGATTCTGATGATTCACCCAGTGTCTGATGATTCACTCAGTGTCTGATGATTCTGATCATTCACCCAGTGTCTGATGATTCTGATGATTCACCCAGTGTCTGATGATTCACTCAGTGTCTGATGATTCTGATGATTCACTCAGTGTCTGATGATTCACTCAGTGTCTCATGATTCTGATGATTCACCCAGTGTCTGATGATTCACTCAGTGTCTGATGATTCTGATGATTCACCCAATGTCTGATGATTCACCCAGTGTCAGATGATTCACTCAGTGTCTGATGATTCACTCAGTGTCAGATGATTCACTCAGTGTCTGATGATTCACCCAGTGTCTGATGATTCACCCAGTGTCTGATGATTCACTCAGTGTCTGATGATTCACCCAGTGTCTGATGATTCACTCAGTGTCTGATGATACACCCAAAGTCTGATGATTCACTCAGTGTCTGATGATTCACTCAGTGTCTGATGATTCACTCAGTGTCTGATAATTCACTCAGCGTCTGATGATTCACTCAGCGTCAGATGATTCACTCAGTGTCAGATGATTCACCCAGTGTCTGATGATTCACTCAGTGTCAGATGATTCACCCAGTGTCTGATGATTCACCCAGTGTCAGATGATTCACCCAATGTCTGATGATTCACTCAGTGTCTGATGATTCACTCAGTGTCTGATGATTCACCCAGTGTCTGATGATTCACCCAGTGCCAGAAGATTCACCCAGTGTCTGATGATTCCCTCAGTGTCTGATGATTCACCCAGTGTCTGATGATTCACCCAGTGTCAGATGATTCACCCAGTGTCTGATGATTCACCCAGTGTCTGATGATTCACCCAGTGTCAGATGATTCACTCAGTGTCTGATGATTCACCCAGTGTCTGATGATTCACCCAGTGTCTGATGATTCACTCAGTGTCAGATGATTCACCCAGTGTCAGATGATTCACCCAGTGTCAGATGATTCACCCAGTGTCTGATGATTCACCCAGTGTCAGATGATTCACCCAATGTCAGATGATTCACCCAGTGTCAGATGATTCACCCAGTGTCAGATGATTCACCCAGTGTCAAATGATTCACCCAGTGTCTGATGATTCACCCAATGTCAGATGATTCACCCAGTGTCTGATCATTCACCCAGTGTCTGATGATTCACCCAGTGCCTGATGATTCACCCAGTGTCTGATGATTCACTCAGTGTCTGATGATTCACCCAGTGTCAGATGATTCACCCAGTGTCTGATGATTCACCCAGTGTCTGATGATTCACTCAGTCTCTGATGATTCACTCAGTGTCTGATGATTCACTCAGTGTCAGATGATTCACCCAATGTCTGATGATTCACCCAGTGTCTGATGATTCACCCAGTGTCTGATGATTCACCCAGTGTCTGATGATTCACCCAGTGTCTGATGATTCACCCAGTGTCAGATGATTCACCCAGTGTCAGATGATTCACCCAGTGTTTGATGATTCACCCAGTGTCTGATGATTCACTCAGTGTCAGATGATTCACTCAGTGTCTGAGATTCACCCAGTGTCTGATGATTCACCCAATGTCAGATGATTCACCCAGTGTCAGATGATTCACCCAGTGTCTGATGATTCACTCAGTGTCTGATGATTCACCCAATGTCAGATGATTCACCCAGTGTCAGATGATTCACCCAGTGTCAGATGATTCATCCAGTGTCTGATGATTCACTCAGTGTCTGATGATTCACCAAGTGTCAGATGATTCACTCAGTGTCTGATGATTCACCCAGTGTCTGATGATTCACTCAGTGTCAGATGATTCACCCAATATCTGATGATTCACCCAGTGTCTGATGATTCACTCAGTGTCAGATGATTCACTCAGTGTGAGATGATTCACTCAGTCTCTGATGATTCACCCAGTGTCTGATGATTCACTCAGTGTCAGATGATTCACCCAATCTCTGATGATTCACTCAGTGTCAGATGATTCACTCAGTCTCTGATGATTCACCCAGTGTCTGATGATTCACTCAGTGTCAGATGATTCACTCAGTGTGAGAAGATTCACTCAGTCTCTGATGATTCACCCAGTGTCTGATGATTCACCCAGTGTCAGATGATTCACCCAGTGTCAGATGATTCACTCAGTGTCTGATGATTCACTCAGTGTCAGATGATTCACACAGTGTCAGATGATTCACCCAGTGTCTGATGATTCACTCAGTGTCAGATGATTCACCCAATGTCTGATGATTCACCCAGTGTCTGATGATTCACCCAGTGTCTGATGATTCATTAAGTGTCTGATGATTCACCCAGTGTCTGATGATTCACTCAGTCTCTGATGATTCACCCAGTGTCTGATGATTCACTCAGTCTCTGATGATTCACCCAGTGTCTGATGATTCACTCAGTGTCTGATGATTCACCCAATGTCTGTTGATTCACTCAGTGTCTGATGATTCACTCAGTCTCTGAAGATTCACCCAGTGTCTGATGATTCACTCAGTGTCAGATGATTCACCCAGTGTCTGATGATTCACCCAGTGTCAGATGATTCACCCAGTGTCTGATGATTCAGCCAGTGTCTGATGATTCACTCAGTGTCAAATGATTCACCCAGTGTCTGATGATTCACTCAGTGTCTGATGATTCACTCAGTGTCAGATGATTCACCCAGTGTCTGATGATTCACCCAGTTTCAGATGATTCACCCAGTATCTGATGATTCACTCAGTGTCAGATGATTCACTCAGTGTCTGATGATTCACTCAGTGTCTGATTCACTCAGTGTCTGATGATTCACTCAGTCTCTGATGATTCACCCAGTGTCTGATGATTCACTCAGTGTCAGATGATTCACCCAGTGTCAGATGATTGACCCAGTGTCTGATGATTCACCCAGTGTCTGATGATTCACCCAGTGTCTGATGATTCACTCAGTGTCAGATGATTCACCCAATGTCTGATGATTCACCCAGTGTCTGATGATTCACCCATTGTCTGATGCTTCACCCAGTGTCAGATGATTCACTCAGTGTCAGATGATTCACCCAGTGTCTGATGATTCACCCAATGTCTGATGATTCACCCAATGTCTGATGATTCACCCAGTGTCTGCTGATTCACCCAGTGTCTGATGATTCACCCAGTGTCTGATGATTCACCCAGTGTCAGATGATTCACCCAGTGTCTGATGATTCACCCAGTGTCAGAGGATTCACCCAGTGTCAGATGATTCACCCAATGTCTGATGATTCACCCAGTGTCTGATGATTCACCCAGTGTCTGCTGATTCACCCAGTGTCTGATGATTCACTCAGTGTCAGATGATTCAACCAATGTCTGATGATTCACCCAGTGTCTGATGATTCACCCAGTGTCTGATGATTCACCCAGTGTCAGATGATTCACCCAGTGTCTGATGATTCACCCAGTGTCAGATGATTCACCCAATGTCTGATGATTCACCCAGTGTCAGATGATTCACCCAATGTCAGATGATTCACCCAGTGTCAGATGATTCACCCAATGTCTGATGATTCACTCAGTGTCAGATGATTCACCCAGTGTCAGATGATTCACCCAATGTCTGATGATTCACCCAGTGTCAGATGATTCACCCAGTGTCAGATGATTCACCCAGTGTCAGATGATTCACCCAATGTCTGATGATTCACACAGTGTCTGATGATTCACCCAGTGTCTGATGATTCACCCAGTGTCTGATGATTCACTCAGTGTCTGATGATTCACTCAGTGTCTGACGATTCACCCAGTGCCTGATGATTCACCCAGTGTCAGATGATTCACTCAGTGTCTGATGATTCACCCAATGTCAGATGATTCACCCAATGTCAGATGATTCACCCAGTGTCAGATGATTCACCCAGTGTCTGATGATTCACTCAGTGTCTGATGATTCACCCAATGTCAGATGATTCACCCAATGTCAGATGATTCACCCAGTGTCAGATGATTCACCCAGTGTCAGATGATTCACCCAGTGCCTGATGATTCACTCAGTGTCTGATGATTCACCCAGTGTCTGATGATTCACCCAGTGTCTGATGATTCACCCAGTGTCAGATGATTCACCCAGTGTCAGATGATTCACCCAGTGTCAGAGGATTCACCCAGTGTCAGATGATTCACCCAATGTCTGATGATTCACCCAGTGTCTGATGATTCACCCAGTGTCTGCTGATTCACCCAGTGTCTGATGATTCACTCAGTGTCAGATGGTTCAACCAATGTCTGATGATTCACCCAGTGTCTGATGATTCACCCAGTGTCTGATGATTCACCCAGTGTCTGATGATTCACCCAGTGTCAGATGATTCACTCAGTGTCAGATGATTCACCCAGTGTCTGATGATGCACCCAGTGTCAGATGATTCACCCAATGTCTGATGATTCACCCAGTGTCAGATGATTCACCCAATGTCAGATGATTCACCCAGTGTCAAATGATTCACCCAATGTCTGATGATTCACTCAGTGTCAGATGATTCACCCAGTGTCAGATGATTCACCCAATGTCTGATGATTCACCCAGTGTCAGATGATTCACCCAGTGTCAGATGATTCACCCAGTGTCAGATGATTCACCCAATGTCTGATGATTCACCCAGTGTCTGATGATTCACCCAGTGTCTGATGATTCACCCAGTGTCTGATGATTCACTCAGTGTCTGATGATTCACTCAGTGTCTGACGATTCACCCAGTGCCTGATGATTCACCCAGTGTCAGATGATTCACTCAGTGTCTGATGATTCACCCAATGTCAGATGATTCACCCAATGTCAGATGATTCACCCAGTGTCAGATGATTCACCCAGTGTCTGATGATTCACTCAGTGTCTGATGATTCACCCAATGTCAGATGATTCACCCAATGTCAGATGATTCACCCAGTGTCAGATGATTCACCCAGTGTCAGATGATTCACCCAGTGCCTGATGATTCACTCAGTGTCTGATGATTCACCCAGTGTCAGATGATTCACTCAGTGTCTGATGATTCACCCAGTGTCTGATGATTCACTCAGTGTCAGATGATTCACCCAGTGTCAGATGATTCACCCAGTGTCAGATGATTCACTCAGTCTCTGATGATTCACCCAGTGTCTGATGATTCACCCAGTGTCAGATGATTCACCCAATGTCTGATGATTCACCCAGTGTCTGATGATTCACCCAGTGTCTGATGATTCACTCAGTGTCTGATGATTCACTCAGTGTCTGACGATTCACCCAATGTCAGATGATTCACCCAATGTCAGATGATTCACCCAGTGTCAGATGATTCACCCAGTGTCTGATGATTCACTCAGTGTCTGATGATTCACCCAGTGTCAGATGATTCACTCAGTGTCTGATGATTCACCCAGTGTCTGATGATTCACTCAGTGTCAGATGATTCACCCAATATCTGATGATTCACCCAGTGTCTGATGATTCACTCAGTGTGAGATGATTCACTCAGTGTCTGATGATTCACCCAGTGTCTGATGATTCACCCAGTGTCAGATGATTCAGCCAGTGTCAGATGATTCACTCAGTTTCTGATGATTTACTCAGTGTCAGATGATTCACCCATTGTCTGATGATTCACTCAGTGTCAGATGATTCACTCAGTCTCTGATGATTCACCCAGTGTCTGATGATTCACTCAGTGTCTGATGATTCACCCAATGTCTGATGATTCACTCAGTGTCTGATGATTCACTCAGTCTCTGAAGATTCACCCAGTGTCTGATGATTCACTCAGTCTCTGATGATTCACCCAGTGTCTGATGATTCACTCAGTCTCTGATGATTCACCCAGTGTCTGATGATTCACCCAGTGTCAGATGATTCACCCAGTGTCTGATGATTCACGCATTGTCTGATGATTCACGCAGTGTCTGATGATTCACCCAGTGTCTGATGATTCACCCAGTGTCAGTTGATTCACCCAATGTCTGATGATTCACCCAGTGTCTGATGATTCACCCAGTGTCAGATGATTCATCCAATGTCAGATGATTCACCCAATGTCAGATGATTCACCCAGTGTCAGATGATTCACCCAGTGTCAGATGATTCACCCAGTGTCTGATGATTCACCCAATGTCAGATGATTCACTCAGTGTCTGATGATTCACTCAGTGTCTGATGATTCACCCAGTGTCTGATGATTCACTCAGTGTCTGATGATTCACCCAGTGTCAGATGATTCACCCAGTGTCTGATGATTCACCCAGTGTCTGATGATTCACTCAGTGTCTGATGATTCACTCAGTGTCTGATGATTCACTCAGTGTCAGATGATTCACCCAATGTCTGATGATTCACCCAGTGTCTGATGATTCACCCAGTGTCTGATGATTCACCCAGTGTCTGATGATTCACCCAGTGTCTGATGATTCACCCAGTGTCAGATGATTCACCCAGTGTCAGATGATTCACCCAGTGTTTGATGATTCACCCAGTGTCTGATGATTCACTCAGTGTCAGATGATTCACTCAGTGTCTGATGATTCACCCAGTGTCTGATGATTCACCCAATGTCAGATGATTCACCCAGTGTCAGATGATTCACCCAGTGTCTGATGATTCACCCAGTGTCTGATGATTCACTCAGTGTCTGATGATTCACTCAGTGTCTGACGATTCACCCAGTGCCTGATGATTCACCCAGTGTCAGATGATTCACTCAGTGTCTGATGATTCACCCAATGTCAGATGATTCACCCAATGTCAGATGATTCACCCAGTGTCAGATGATTCACCCAGTATCTGATGATTCACTCAGTGTCTGATGATTCACCCAATGTCAGATGATTCACCCATTGTCAGATGATTCACCCAGTGTCAGATGATTCACCCAGTGTCAGATGATTCACCCAGTGCCTGATGATTCACTCAGTGTCTGATGATTCACCCAGTGTCAGATGATTCACTCAGTGTCTGATGATTCACCCAGTGTCTGATGATTCACTCAGTGTCAGATGATTCACCCAATATCTGATGATTCACCCAGTGTCTGATGATTCACTCAGTGTCAGATGATTCACTCAGTGTGAGATGATTCACTCAGTCTCTGATGATTCACCCAGTGTCTGATGATTCACCCAGTGTTAGATGATTCACCCAGTGTCAGATGATTCACTCAGTGTCTGATGATTCACTCAGTGTCAGATGATTCACCCAGTGTCTGATGATTCACTCAGTGTCAGATGATTCACCCAGTGTCTGATGATTCACTCAGTGTCAGAGGATTCACCCAATGTCTGATGATTCACCCAGTGTCTGATGATTCACCCAGTGTCTGATGATTCACCCAGTGTCTGATGATTCACTAAGTGTCTGATGATTCACCCAGTGTCTGATGATTCACTCAGTTTCTGATGATTCACCCAGTGTCTGATGATTCACTCAGTCTCTGATGATTCACCCAGTGTCTGATGATTCACCCAATGTCTGATGATTCACTCAGTGTCTGATGATTCACTCAGTCTCTGAAGATTCACCCAGTGTCTGATGATTCACTCAGTCTCTGATGATTCACCCAGTGTCTGATGATTCACTCAGTCTCTGATGATTCACCCAGTGTCTGATGATTCACCCAGTGTCAGATGATTCACCCAGTGTCTGAGGATTCACGCAGTGTCTGATGATTCACGCAGTGTCTGAGATTCACCCAGTGTCTGATGATTCACCCAATGTCAGATGATTCACCCAGTGTCAGATGATTCACCCAGTGTCTGATGATTCACTCAGTGTCTGATGATTCACCCAATGTCAGATGATTCACCCAGTGTCAGATGATTCACCCAGTGTCAGATGATTCATCCAGTGTCTGATGATTCACTCAGTGTCTGATGATTCACCAAGTGTCAGATGATTCACTCAGTGTCTGATGATTCACCCAGTGTCTGATGATTCACTCAGTGTCTGATGATTCACCCAGTGTCAGATGATTCACCCAGTGTCTGATGATTCACCCAGTGTCTGATGATTCACTCAGTGTCTGATGATTCACCCAGTGTCTGCTGATTCACCCAGTGTCTGATGATTCACTCAGTGTCAGATGATTCAACCAATGTCTGATGATTCACCCAGTGTCTGATGATTCACCCAGTGTCTGATGATTCACCCAGTGTCAGATGATTCACCCAGTGTCTGATGATTCACCCAGTGTCAGATGATTCACCCAATGTCTGATGATTCACCCAGTGTCAGATGATTCACCCAATGTCAGATGATTCACCCAGTGTCAGATGATTCACCCAATGTCTGATGATTCACTCAGTGTCAGATGATTCACCCAGTGTCAGATGATTCACCCAATGTCTGATGATTCACCCAGTGTCAGATGATTCACCCAGTGTCAGATGATTCACCCAGTGTCAGATGATTCACCCAATGTCTGATGATTCACACAGTGTCTGATGATTCACCCAGTGTCTGATGATTCACCCAGTGTCTGATGATTCACTCAGTGTCTGATGATTCACTCAGTGTCTGACGATTCACCCAGTGCCTGATGATTCACCCAGTGTCAGATGATTCACTCAGTGTCTGATGATTCACCCAATGTCAGATGATTCACCCAATGTCAGATGATTCACCCAGTGTCAGATGATTCACCCAGTGTCTGATGATTCACTCAGTGTCTGATGATTCACCCAATGTCAGATGATTCACCCAATGTCAGATGATTCACCCAGTGTCAGATGATTCACCCAGTGTCAGATGATTCACCCAGTGCCTGATGATTCACTCAGTGTCTGATGATTCACCCAGTGTCTGATGATTCACCCAGTGTCTGATGATTCACCCAGTGTCAGATGATTCACCCAGTGTCAGATGATTCACCCAGTGTCAGAGGATTCACCCAGTGTCAGATGATTCACCCAATGTCTGATGATTCACCCAGTGTCTGATGATTCACCCAGTGTCTGCTGATTCACCCAGTGTCTGATGATTCACTCAGTGTCAGATGGTTCAACCAATGTCTGATGATTCACCCAGTGTCTGATGATTCACCCAGTGTCTGATGATTCACCCAGTGTCTGATGATTCACCCAGTGTCAGATGATTCACTCAGTGTCAGATGATTCACCCAGTGTCTGATGATGCACCCAGTGTCAGATGATTCACCCAATGTCTGATGATTCACCCAGTGTCAGATGATTCACCCAATGTCAGATGATTCACCCAGTGTCAAATGATTCACCCAATGTCTGATGATTCACTCAGTGTCAGATGATTCACCCAGTGTCAGATGATTCACCCAATGTCTGATGATTCACCCAGTGTCAGATGATTCACCCAGTGTCAGATGATTCACCCAGTGTCAGATGATTCACCCAATGTCTGATGATTCACCCAGTGTCTGATGATTCACCCAGTGTCTGATGATTCACCCAGTGTCTGATGATTCACTCAGTGTCTGATGATTCACTCAGTGTCTGACGATTCACCCAGTGCCTGATGATTCACCCAGTGTCAGATGATTCACTCAGTGTCTGATGATTCACCCAATGTCAGATGATTCACCCAATGTCAGATGATTCACCCAGTGTCAGATGATTCACCCAGTGTCTGATGATTCACTCAGTGTCTGATGATTCACCCAATGTCAGATGATTCACCCAATGTCAGATGATTCACCCAGTGTCAGATGATTCACCCAGTGTCAGATGATTCACCCAGTGCCTGATGATTCACTCAGTGTCTGATGATTCACCCAGTGTCAGATGATTCACTCAGTGTCTGATGATTCACCCAGTGTCTGATGATTCACTCAGTGTCAGATGATTCACCCAGTGTCAGATGATTCACCCAGTGTCAGATGATTCACTCAGTCTCTGATGATTCACCCAGTGTCTGATGATTCACCCAGTGTCAGATGATTCACCCAATGTCTGATGATTCACCCAGTGTCTGATGATTCACCCAGTGTCTGATGATTCACTCAGTGTCTGATGATTCACTCAGTGTCTGACGATTCACCCAATGTCAGATGATTCACCCAATGTCAGATGATTCACCCAGTGTCAGATGATTCACCCAGTGTCTGATGATTCACTCAGTGTCTGATGATTCACCCAGTGTCAGATGATTCACTCAGTGTCTGATGATTCACCCAGTGTCTGATGATTCACTCAGTGTCAGATGATTCACCCAATATCTGATGATTCACCCAGTGTCTGATGATTCACTCAGTGTGAGATGATTCACTCAGTGTCTGATGATTCACCCAGTGTCTGATGATTCACCCAGTGTCAGATGATTCAGCCAGTGTCAGATGATTCACTCAGTTTCTGATGATTTACTCAGTGTCAGATGATTCACCCATTGTCTGATGATTCACTCAGTGTCAGATGATTCACTCAGTCTCTGATGATTCACCCAGTGTCTGATGATTCACTCAGTGTCTGATGATTCACCCAATGTCTGATGATTCACTCAGTGTCTGATGATTCACTCAGTCTCTGAAGATTCACCCAGTGTCTGATGATTCACTCAGTCTCTGATGATTCACCCAGTGTCTGATGATTCACTCAGTCTCTGATGATTCACCCAGTGTCTGATGATTCACCCAGTGTCAGATGATTCACCCAGTGTCTGATGATTCACGCATTGTCTGATGATTCACGCAGTGTCTGATGATTCACCCAGTGTCTGATGATTCACCCAGTGTCAGTTGATTCACCCAATGTCTGATGATTCACCCAGTGTCTGATGATTCACCCAGTGTCAGATGATTCATCCAATGTCAGATGATTCACCCAATGTCAGATGATTCACCCAGTGTCAGATGATTCACCCAGTGTCAGATGATTCACCCAGTGTCTGATGATTCACCCAATGTCAGATGATTCACTCAGTGTCTGATGATTCACTCAGTGTCTGATGATTCACCCAGTGTCTGATGATTCACTCAGTGTCTGATGATTCACCCAGTGTCAGATGATTCACCCAGTGTCTGATGATTCACCCAGTGTCTGATGATTCACTCAGTGTCTGATGATTCACTCAGTGTCTGATGATTCACTCAGTGTCAGATGATTCACCCAATGTCTGATGATTCACCCAGTGTCTGATGATTCACCCAGTGTCTGATGATTCACCCAGTGTCTGATGATTCACCCAGTGTCTGATGATTCACCCAGTGTCAGATGATTCACCCAGTGTCAGATGATTCACCCAGTGTTTGATGATTCACCCAGTGTCTGATGATTCACTCAGTGTCAGATGATTCACTCAGTGTCTGATGATTCACCCAGTGTCTGATGATTCACCCAATGTCAGATGATTCACCCAGTGTCAGATGATTCACCCAGTGTCTGATGATTCACCCAGTGTCTGATGATTCACTCAGTGTCTGATGATTCACTCAGTGTCTGACGATTCACCCAGTGCCTGATGATTCACCCAGTGTCAGATGATTCACTCAGTGTCTGATGATTCACCCAATGTCAGATGATTCACCCAATGTCAGATGATTCACCCAGTGTCAGATGATTCACCCAGTATCTGATGATTCACTCAGTGTCTGATGATTCACCCAATGTCAGATGATTCACCCATTGTCAGATGATTCACCCAGTGTCAGATGATTCACCCAGTGTCAGATGATTCACCCAGTGCCTGATGATTCACTCAGTGTCTGATGATTCACCCAGTGTCAGATGATTCACTCAGTGTCTGATGATTCACCCAGTGTCTGATGATTCACTCAGTGTCAGATGATTCACCCAATATCTGATGATTCACCCAGTGTCTGATGATTCACTCAGTGTCAGATGATTCACTCAGTGTGAGATGATTCACTCAGTCTCTGATGATTCACCCAGTGTCTGATGATTCACCCAGTGTTAGATGATTCACCCAGTGTCAGATGATTCACTCAGTGTCTGATGATTCACTCAGTGTCAGATGATTCACCCAGTGTCTGATGATTCACTCAGTGTCAGATGATTCACCCAGTGTCTGATGATTCACTCAGTGTCAGAGGATTCACCCAATGTCTGATGATTCACCCAGTGTCTGATGATTCACCCAGTGTCTGATGATTCACCCAGTGTCTGATGATTCACTAAGTGTCTGATGATTCACCCAGTGTCTGATGATTCACTCAGTTTCTGATGATTCACCCAGTGTCTGATGATTCACTCAGTCTCTGATGATTCACCCAGTGTCTGATGATTCACCCAATGTCTGATGATTCACTCAGTGTCTGATGATTCACTCAGTCTCTGAAGATTCACCCAGTGTCTGATGATTCACTCAGTCTCTGATGATTCACCCAGTGTCTGATGATTCACTCAGTCTCTGATGATTCACCCAGTGTCTGATGATTCACCCAGTGTCAGATGATTCACCCAGTGTCTGATGATTCACGCAGTGTCTGATGATTCACGCAGTGTCTGATGATTCACCCAGTGTCTGATGATTCACCCAGTGTCAGTTGATTCACCCAATGCCTGATGATTCACCCAGTGTCTGATGATTCACCCAGTGTCAGATAATTCACCCAATGTCAGATGATTCACCCAATGTCAGATGATTCACCCAGTGTCAGATGATTCACCCAGTGTCAGATGATTCACCCAGTGTCTGATGATTCATCCAATGTCAGATGATTCACTCAGTGTCTGATGATTCACTCAGTGTCTGATGATTCACCCAGTGTCTGATGATTCACCCAGTGCCTGATGATTCACCCAGTGTCTGATGATTCACTCAGTGTCTGATGATTCACCCAGTGTCAGATGATTCACCCAGTGTCTGATGATTCACCCAGTGTCTGATGATTCACCCAGTGTCTGATGATTCACTCAGTGTCTGATGATTCACTCAGTGTCTGATGATTCACTCAGTGTCAGATGATTCACCCAGTGTCTGATGTTTCACCCAGTGTCTGATGATTCACCCAGTGTCTGATGATTCACCCAGTGTCTGATGATTCACCCAGTGTCAGATGATTCACCCAGTGTTTGATGATTCACCCAGTGTCTGATGATTCACCCAGTGTCAGATGATTCACTCAGTGTCTGATGATTCACCCAATGTCAGATGTTTCACCCAGTGTCAGATGATTCACCCAGTGTCAGATGATTCACCCAGTGTCTGATGATTCACTCAGTGTCTGATGATTCACCCAGTGTCTGACGATTCACCCAATGTCAGATGATTCACCCAATGTCAGATGATTCACCCAGTGTTAGATGATTCACCCAGTGTCAGATGATTCACCCAATGTCAGATGATTCACCCAGTTTCAGATGATTCACCCAGTGTCTGATGATTCACTCAGTGTCTGATGATTCACCCAATGACAGATGATTCACCCAATGTCAGATGACTCACCCAGATGATTCACCCAGTGTCTGATGATTCACTCAGTGTCTGATGATTCACCCAGTGTCAGATGATTCACTCAGTGTCTGATGATTCACCCAGTGTCTGATGATTCACTCAGTGTCAGATGATTCACCCAATATCTGATGATTCACTCAGTGTCTGATGATTCACTCAGTGTCAGATGATTCACTCAGTGTGAGATGATTCACTCAGGCTCTGATGATTCACCCAGTGTCTGATGATTCACTCAGTGTCAGATGATTCACTCAGTCTCTGATGATTCACCCAGTGTCTAATGATTCACTCAGTGTCAGATGATTCACTCAGTGTGAGATGATTCACTCAGTCTCTGATGATTCACCCAGTGTCAGATGATTCACCCAGTGTCAGATGATTCACCCAGTGTCAGATGATGCACTCAGTGTCTGATGATTCACTCAGTGTCAGATGATTCACCCAGTGGCTGATGATTCACTCAGTGTCAGATGATTCACCCAGTGCCTGATGATTCACTCAGTGTCAGATGATTCACCCAATGTCTGATGATTCACCCAGTGTCTGATGATTCACCCAGTGTCTGATGATTCACTAAGTGTCTGATGATTCACCCAGTGTCTGATGATTCACTCAGTCTCTGATGATTCACCCAGTGTCTGATGATTCACTCAGTCTCTGATGATTCACCCAGTGTCTGATGATTCACTCAGTGTCTGATGATTCACCCAATGTCTGATGATTCACTCAGTGTCTGATGATTCACTCAGTCTCTGAAGATTCACCCAGTGTCTGATGATTCACTCAGTGTCAGATGATTCACCCAGTGTCTGATGATTCACCCAGTGTCTGATGATTCACCCAGTGTCTGATGATTCACCCAGTGTCTGACGATTCACTCAGTGTCAGAATATTCACCCAGTGTCTGATGATTCACCCAGTGTCTGATGATTCACTCAGTGTCAGATGATTCACCCAGTGTCTGATGATTCACCCAGTGTCAGATGATTCACCCAGTATCTGATGATTCACTCAGTGTCAGATGATTCACTCAGTGTCTGATGATTCACCCAGTGTCTGATGATTCACTCAGTCTCTGATGATTCACCCAGTGTCTGATGATTCACCCAGTGTCAGATGATTCACCCAGTGTCTGATGATTCACGCAGTGTCTGATGATTCACGCAGTGTCTGATGATTCACCCAGTGTCTGATGATTCACTCAGTCTCTGATGATTCACCCAGTGTCTGATGATTCACTCAGTCTCTGATGATTCACCCAGTGTCTGATGATTCACCCAGTGTCAGATGATTCACCCAGTGTCTGATGATTCATGCAGTGTCTGATGATTCACGCAGTGTCTGATGATTCACCCAGTGTCTGATGATTCACCCAGTGTCAGTTGATTCACCCAATGCCTGATGATTCACCCAGTGTCTGATGATTCACCCAGTGTCAGATGATTCACCCAATGTCAGATGATTCACCCAATGTCAGATGATTCACCCAGTGTCAGATGATTCACCCAGTGTCAGATGATTCACCCAGTGTCTGATGATTCACCCAGTGTCTGATGATTCACCCAGTGCCTGATGATTCACCCAGTGTCTGATGATTCACTCAGTGTCTGATGATTCACCCAGTGTCAGATGATTCACCCAGTGTCTGATGATTCACTCAGTGTCTGATGATTCACTCAGTATCTGATGATTCACTCAGTGTCAGATGATTCACCCAGTGTCTGATGTTTCACCCAGTGTCTGATGATTCACCCAGTGTCTGATGATTCACCCAGTGTCTGATGATTCACCCAGTGTCAGATGATTCACCCAGTGTCAGATGATTCACCCAGTGTTTGATGATTCACCCAGTGTCTGATGATTCACTCAGTGTCAGATGATTCACTCAGTGTCTGATGATTCACCCAATGTCAGATGTTTCACCCAGTGTCAGATGATTCACACAGTGTCAGATGATTCACTCAGTGTCTGATGATTCTGATGATTCACCCAGTGTCTGATGATTCACTCAGTGTCTGATGATTCTGATGATTCACCCAGTGTCTGATGATTCACTCAGTGTCTGATGATTCTGATGATTCACCCAGTGTCTGATGATTCTGATGATTCACCCAGTGTCTGATGATTCACTCAGTGTCTGATGATTCTGATAATTCACTCAGTGTCTGATGATTCACTCAGTGTCTGATGATTCTGATGATTCACCCAGTGTCTGATGATTCACTCAGTGTCTGATGATTCTGATGATTCACCCAATGTCTGATGATTCACCCAGTGTCAGATGATTCACTCAGTGTCTGATGATTCACTCAGTGTCAGATGATTCACTCAGTGTCTGATGATTCACTCAGTGTCTGATGATTCACTCAGTGTCTGATGATTCACTCAGTGTCTGATGATTCACCCAGTGTCTGATAATTCACTCAGTGTCTGATGATTCACTCAGCGTCTGATGATTCACTCAGTGTCAGATGATTCACTCAGTGTCAGATGATTCACCCAGTGTCTGATGATTCACTCAGTGTCTGATGATTCACCCAGTGTCTGATGATTCACTCAGTGTCTGATGATTCACCCAGTGTCAGATGATTCACTCAGTGTCCGATGATTCACCCAGTGTCCGATGATTCACCCAGTATTTGATGATTCACTCAGCGTCTAATGATTCACTCAGTGCCTGATGATTCACTCAGTGTCAGATGATTCACTCAGTGTCTGATGATTCACTCAGTGTCAGATGATTCACTCAGTGTCTGATGATTCACCCAGTGTCTGATGATTCACTCAGTGTCTGATGATTCACTCAGTGTCTGATGATTCTGATGATTCACTCAGTGTCCGATGATTCACCCAGTGTCTGATGATTCACCCAGTGTCAGACGATTCACCCAGTGTCAGATGATTCACCCAGTGTCTGATGATTCACTCAGTGTCTGATGATTCACCCAGTGTCAGATGATTCACCCAGTGTCAAATGATTCACCCAGTGTCAGATGATTCACCCAGTGTCTGATGATTCACTCAGTGTCTGATGATTCACTCAGTGTCTGATGATTCTGATGATTCACTCAGTGTCTGATGATTCACCCAGTGTCTGATGATTCACCCAGTGTCTGATGATTCTCCCAGTGCCTGATGATTCACTCAGTGTCTGATGATTCACCCAGTGTCAGATGATTCACTCAGTGTCAGATGATTCACCCAGTGTCTGATGATTCACCCAGTGTCTGATGATTCACCCAGTGTCTGATAATTCACCCAGTGTCAGATGATTCACCCAGTGTAAGATGATTCACCCAGTGTCTGATGATTCACCCAGTGTCTGATGATTCACCCAGTGTCTGATGATTCACCCAGTGTCAGATGATTCACTCAGTGTCAGATGATTCACCCAGTGTCAGATGATTCACCCAGTGTCAGATGATTCACCCAGTGTCAGATGATTCACTCAGTGTCTGATGATTCTGATGATTCACCCAGTGTCTGATGATTCACTCAGTGTCTGATGATTCTGATGATTCACCCAGTGTCTGATGATTCACTCAGTGTCTGATGATTCTGATCATTCACCCAGTGTCTGATGATTCTGATGATTCACCCAGTGTCTGATGATTCACTCAGTGTCTGATGATTCTGATGATTCACTCAGTGTCTGATGATTCACTCAGTGTCTCATGATTCTGATGATTCACCCAGTGTCTGATGATTCACTCAGTGTCTGATGATTCTGATGATTCACCCAATGTCTGATGATTCACCCAGTGTCAGATGATTCACTCAGTGTCTGATGATTCACTCAGTGTCTGATGATTCACTCAGTTTCTGATGATTCACTCAGTGTCAGATGATTCACTGATTCACTCAGTGTCTGATGATTCACCCAGTGTCAGATGATTCACTGATTCACTCAGTGTCTGATGATTCACCCAGTGTCAGATGATTCACTCAGTGTCAGATGATTCACTGATTCACTCAGTGTCTGATGATTCACCCTGTGTCTGATGATTCACTCAGTGTCTGATGATTCACCCAGTGTCAGATGATTCATCCAGTGTCTGATGATTCACTCAGTTTCAGATGATTCATCCAGTGTCTGATGATTCACTCAGTGTCTGATGATTCACTCAGTGTCTGATGATTCTGATGATTCACTCAGTGTCCGATGATTCACCCAGTGTCAGATGATTCACTCAGTGTCAGATGATTCACCCAGTGTCAGATGATTCACTCAGTGTCTGATGATTCACTCAGTGTCTGATGATTCACTCAGTGTCTGATGATTCTGATGATTCACTCAGTGTCTGATGATTCACCCAGTGTCTGATGATTCACCCAGTGTCTGATGATTCTCCCAGTGCCTGATGATTCACTCAGTGTCTGATGATTCACCCAGTGTCAGATGATTCACTCAGTGTCAGATGATTCACCCAGTGTCTGATGATTCACCCAGTGTCTGATGATTCACCCAGTGTCTGATGATTCACCCAGTGTCTGATGATTCACCCAGTGTCTGATGATTCACCCAGTGTCAGATGATTCACCCAGTGTAAGATGATTCACGCAGTGTCTGATGATTCACCCAGTGTCTGATGATTCACCCAGTGTCTGATGATTCACCCAGTGTCTGATGATTCACCCAGTGTCAGATGATTCACCCAGTGTCAGATGATTCACTCAGTGTCAGATGATTCACCCAGTGTCAGATGATTCACCCAGTGTCAGATGATTCACCCAGTGTCAGATGATTCACTCAGTGTCTGATGATTCTGATGATTCACCCAGTGTCTGATGATTCACTCAGTGTCTGATGATTCTGATAATTCACTCAGTGTCTGATGATTCACTCAGTGTCTGATGATTCTGATGATTCACCCAGTGTCTGATGATTCACTCAGTGTCTGATGATTCTGATGATTCACCCAATGTCTGATGATTCACCCAGTGTCAGATGATTCACTCAGTGTCTGATGATTCACTCAGTGTCAGATGATTCACTCAGTGTCTGATGATTCACTCAGTGTCTGATGATTCACTCAGTGTCTGATGATTCACTCAGTGTCTGATGATTCACCCAGTGTCTGATAATTCACTCAGTGTCTGATGATTCACTCAGCGTCTGATGATTCACTCAGTGTCAGATGATTCACTCAGTGTCAGATGATTCACCCAGTGTCTGATGATTCACTCAGTGTCTGATGATTCACCCAGTGTCTGATGATTCACTCAGTGTCTGATGATTCACCCAGTGTCAGATGATTCACTCAGTGTCCGATGATTCACCCAGTGTCCGATGATTCACCCAGTATTTGATGATTCACTCAGCGTCTAATGATTCACTCAGTGCCTGATGATTCACTCAGTGTCAGATGATTCACTCAGTGTCTGATGATTCACTCAGTGTCTGATGATTCACCCAGTGTCTGATGATTCACTCAGTGTCTGATGATTCACTCAGTGTCTGATGATTCTGATGATTCACTCAGTGTCCGATGATTCACCCAGTGTCTGATGATTCACCCAGTGTCAGACGATTCACCCAGTGTCAGATGATTCACCCAGTGTCTGATGATTCACTCAGTGTCTGATGATTCACCCAGTGTCAGATGATTCACCCAGTGTCAAATGATTCACCCAGTGTCAGATGATTCACCCAGTGTCTGATGATTCACCCAGTGTCTGATGATTCACTCAGTGTCTGATGATTCACTCAGTGTCTGATGATTCTGATGATTCACTCAGTGTCTGATGATTCACCCAGTGTCTGATGATTCACCCAGTGTCTGATGATTCTCCCAGTGCCTGATGATTCACTCAGTGTCTGATGATTCACCCAGTGTCAGATGATTCACTCAGTGTCAGATGATTCACCCAGTGTCTGATGATTCACCCAGTGTCTGATGATTCACCCAGTGTCTGATAATTCACCCAGTGTCAGATGATTCACCCAGTGTAAGATGATTCACCCAGTGTCTGATGATTCACCCAGTGTCTGATGATTCACCCAGTGTCTGATGATTCACCCAGTGTCAGATGATTCACTCAGTGTCAGATGATTCACCCAGTGTCAGATGATTCACCCAGTGTCAGATGATTCACCCAGTGTCAGATGATTCACTCAGTGTCTGATGATTCTGATGATTCACCCAGTGTCTGATGATTCACTCAGTGTCTGATGATTCTGATGATTCACCCAGTGTCTGATGATTCACTCAGTGTCTGATGATTCTGATCATTCACCCAGTGTCTGATGATTCTGATGATTCACCCAGTGTCTGATGATTCACTCAGTGTCTGATGATTCTGATGATTCACTCAGTGTCTGATGATTCACTCAGTGTCTCATGATTCTGATGATTCACCCAGTGTCTGATGATTCACTCAGTGTCTGATGATTCTGATGATTCACCCAATGTCTGATGATTCACCCAGTGTCAGATGATTCACTCAGTTTCTGATGATTCACTCAGTGTCTGATGATTCACTCAGTTTCTGATGATTCACTCAGTGTCAGATGATTCACTGATTCACTCAGTGTCTGATGATTCACCCAGTGTCAGATGATTCACTGATTCACTCAGTGTCTGATGATTCACCCAGTGTCAGATGATTCACTCAGTGTCAGATGATTCACTGATTCACTCAGTGTCTGATGATTCACCCTGTGTCTGATGATTCACTCAGTGTCTGATGATTCACCCAGTGTCAGATGATTCATCCAGTGTCTGATGATTCACTCAGTTTCAGATGATTCATCCAGTGTCTGATGATTCACTCAGTGTCTGATGATTCACTCAGTGTCTGATGATTCTGATGATTCACTCAGTGTCCGATGATTCACCCAGTGTCAGATGATTCACTCAGTGTCAGATGATTCACCCAGTGTCAGATGATTCACTCAGTGTCTGATGATTCACTCAGTGTCTGATGCTTCACTCAGTGTCTGATGATTCTGATGATTCACTCAGTGTCTGATGATTCACCCAGTGTCTGATGATTCACCCAGTGTCTGATGATTCTCCCAGTGCCTGATGATTCACTCAGTGTCTGATGATTCACCCAGTGTCAGATGATTCACTCAGTGTCAGATGATTCACCCAGTGTCTGATGATTCACCCAGTGTCTGATGATTCACCCAGTGTCTGATGATTCACCCAGTGTCTGATGATTCACCCAGTGTCTGATGATTCACCCAGTGTCAGATGATTCACCCAGTGTAAGATGATTCACGCAGTGTCTGATGATTCACCCAGTGTCTGATGATTCACCCAGTGTCTGATGATTCACCCAGTGTCTGATGATTCACCCAGTGTCAGATGATTCACCCAGTGTCAGATGATTCACTCAGTGTCAGATGATTCACCCAGTGTCAGATGATTCACCCAGTGTCAGATGATTCACCCAGTGTCAGATGATTCACTCAGTGTCTGATGATTCTGATGATTCACCCAGTGTCTGATGATTCACTCAGTGTCTGATGATTCTGATAATTCACTCAGTGTCTGATGATTCACTCAGTGTCTGATGATTCTGATGATTCACCCAGTGTCTGATGATTCACTCAGTGTCTGATGATTCTGATGATTCACCCAATGTCTGATGATTCACCCAGTGTCAGATGATTCACTCAGTGTCTGATGATTCACTCAGTGTCAGATGATTCACTCAGTGTCTGATGATTCACTCAGTGTCTGATGATTCACTCAGTGTCTGATGATTCACTCAGTGTCTGATGATTCACCCAGTGTCTGATAATTCACTCAGTGTCTGATGATTCACTCAGCGTCTGATGATTCACTCAGTGTCAGATGATTCACTCAGTGTCAGATGATTCACCCAGTGTCTGATGATTCACTCAGTGTCTGATGATTCACCCAGTGTCTGATGATTCACTCAGTGTCTGATGATTCACCCAGTGTCAGATGATTCACTCAGTGTCCGATGATTCACCCAGTGTCCGATGATTCACCCAGTATTTGATGATTCACTCAGCGTCTAATGATTCACTCAGTGCCTGATGATTCACTCAGTGTCAGATGATTCACTCAGTGTCTGATGATTCACTCAGTGTCAGATGATTCACTCAGTGTCTGATGATTCACCCAGTGTCTGATGATTCACTCAGTGTCTGATGATTCACTCAGTGTCTGATGATTCTGATGATTCACTCAGTGTCCGATGATTCACCCAGTGTCTGATGATTCACTCAGTGTCTGATGATTCACTCAGTATCTGATGATTCACTCAGTGTCAGATGATTCACCCAGTGTCTGATGTTTCACCCAGTGTCTGATGATTCACCCAGTGTCTGATGATTCACCCAGTGTCTGATGATTCACCCAGTGTCAGATGATTCACCCAGTGTCAGATGATTCACCCAGTGTTTGATGATTCACCCAGTGTCTGATGATTCACTCAGTGTCAGATGATTCACTCAGTGTCTGATGATTCACCCAATGTCAGATGTTTCACCCAGTGTCAGATGATTCACACAGTGTCAGATGATTCACTCAGTGTCTGATGATTCTGATGATTCACCCAGTGTCTGATGATTCACTCAGTGTCTGATGATTCTGATGATTCACCCAGTGTCTGATGATTCACTCAGTGTCTGATGATTCTGATGATTCACCCAGTGTCTGATGATTCTGATGATTCACCCAGTGTCTGATGATTCACTCAGTGTCTGATGATTCTGATAATTCACTCAGTGTCTGATGATTCACTCAGTGTCTGATGATTCTGATGATTCACCCAGTGTCTGATGATTCACTCAGTGTCTGATGATTCTGATGATTCACCCAATGTCTGATGATTCACCCAGTGTCAGATGATTCACTCAGTGTCTGATGATTCACTCAGTGTCAGATGATTCACTCAGTGTCTGATGATTCACTCAGTGTCTGATGATTCACTCAGTGTCTGATGATTCACTCAGTGTCTGATGATTCACCCAGTGTCTGATAATTCACTCAGTGTCTGATGATTCACTCAGCGTCTGATGATTCACTCAGTGTCAGATGATTCACTCAGTGTCAGATGATTCACCCAGTGTCTGATGATTCACTCAGTGTCTGATGATTCACCCAGTGTCTGATGATTCACTCAGTGTCTGATGATTCACCCAGTGTCAGATGATTCACTCAGTGTCCGATGATTCACCCAGTGTCCGATGATTCACCCAGTATTTGATGATTCACTCAGCGTCTAATGATTCACTCAGTGCCTGATGATTCACTCAGTGTCAGATGATTCACTCAGTGTCTGATGATTCACTCAGTGTCAGATGATTCACTCAGTGTCTGATGATTCACCCAGTGTCTGATGATTCACTCAGTGTCTGATGATTCACTCAGTGTCTGATGATTCTGATGATTCACTCAGTGTCCGATGATTCACCCAGTGTCTGATGATTCACCCAGTGTCAGACGATTCACCCAGTGTCAGATGATTCACCCAGTGTCTGATGATTCACTCAGTGTCTGATGATTCACCCAGTGTCAGATGATTCACCCAGTGTCAAATGATTCACCCAGTGTCAGATGATTCACCCAGTGTCTGATGATTCACTCAGTGTCTGATGATTCACTCAGTGTCTGATGATTCTGATGATTCACTCAGTGTCTGATGATTCACCCAGTGTCTGATGATTCACCCAGTGTCTGATGATTCTCCCAGTGCCTGATGATTCACTCAGTGTCTGATGATTCACCCAGTGTCAGATGATTCACTCAGTGTCAGATGATTCACCCAGTGTCTGATGATTCACCCAGTGTCTGATGATTCACCCAGTGTCTGATAATTCACCCAGTGTCAGATGATTCACCCAGTGTAAGATGATTCACCCAGTGTCTGATGATTCACCCAGTGTCTGATGATTCACCCAGTGTCTGATGATTCACCCAGTGTCAGATGATTCACTCAGTGTCAGATGATTCACCCAGTGTCAGATGATTCACCCAGTGTCAGATGATTCACCCAGTGTCAGATGATTCACTCAGTGTCTGATGATTCTGATGATTCACCCAGTGTCTGATGATTCACTCAGTGTCTGATGATTCTGATGATTCACCCAGTGTCTGATGATTCACTCAGTGTCTGATGATTCTGATCATTCACCCAGTGTCTGATGATTCTGATGATTCACCCAGTGTCTGATGATTCACTCAGTGTCTGATGATTCTGATGATTCACTCAGTGTCTGATGATTCACTCAGTGTCTCATGATTCTGATGATTCACCCAGTGTCTGATGATTCACTCAGTGTCTGATGATTCTGATGATTCACCCAATGTCTGATGATTCACCCAGTGTCAGATGATTCACTCAGTGTCTGATGATTCACTCAGTGTCTGATGATTCACTCAGTTTCTGATGATTCACTCAGTGTCAGATGATTCACTGATTCACTCAGTGTCTGATGATTCACCCAGTGTCAGATGATTCACTGATTCACTCAGTGTCTGATGATTCACCCAGTGTCAGATGATTCACTCAGTGTCAGATGATTCACTGATTCACTCAGTGTCTGATGATTCACCCTGTGTCTGATGATTCACTCAGTGTCTGATGATTCACCCAGTGTCAGATGATTCATCCAGTGTCTGATGATTCACTCAGTTTCAGATGATTCATCCAGTGTCTGATGATTCACTCAGTGTCTGATGATTCACTCAGTGTCTGATGATTCTGATGATTCACTCAGTGTCCGATGATTCACCCAGTGTCAGATGATTCACTCAGTGTCAGATGATTCACCCAGTGTCAGATGATTCACTCAGTGTCTGATGATTCACTCAGTGTCTGATGATTCACTCAGTGTCTGATGATTCTGATGATTCACTCAGTGTCTGATGATTCACCCAGTGTCTGATGATTCACCCAGTGTCTGATGATTCTCCCAGTGCCTGATGATTCACTCAGTGTCTGATGATTCACCCAGTGTCAGATGATTCACTCAGTGTCAGATGATTCACCCAGTGTCTGATGATTCACCCAGTGTCTGATGATTCACCCAGTGTCTGATGATTCACCCAGTGTCTGATGATTCACCCAGTGTCTGATGATTCACCCAGTGTCAGATGATTCACCCAGTGTAAGATGATTCACGCAGTGTCTGATGATTCACCCAGTGTCTGATGATTCACCCAGTGTCTGATGATTCACCCAGTGTCTGATGATTCACCCAGTGTCAGATGATTCACCCAGTGTCAGATGATTCACTCAGTGTCAGATGATTCACCCAGTGTCAGATGATTCACCCAGTGTCAGATGATTCACCCAGTGTCAGATGATTCACTCAGTGTCTGATGATTCTGATGATTCACCCAGTGTCTGATGATTCACTCAGTGTCTGATGATTCTGATGATTCACCCAGTGTCTGATGATTCACTCAGTGTCTGATGATTCTGATGATTCACCCAGTGTCTGATGATTCTGATGATTCACCCAGTGTCTGATGATTCACTCAGTGTCTGATGATTCTGATAATTCACTCAGTGTCTGATGATTCACTCAGTGTCTGATGATTCTGATGATTCACCCAGTGTCTGATGATTCACTCAGTGTCTGATGATTCTGATGATTCACCCAATGTCTGATGATTCACCCAGTGTCAGATGATTCACTCAGTGTCTGATGATTCACTCAGTGTCAGATGATTCACTCAGTGTCTGATGATTCACTCAGTGTCTGATGATTCACTCAGTGTCTGATGATTCACTCAGTGTCTGATGATTCACCCAGTGTCTGATAATTCACTCAGTGTCTGATGATTCACTCAGCGTCTGATGATTCACTCAGTGTCAGATGATTCACTCAGTGTCAGATGATTCACCCAGTGTCTGATGATTCACTCAGTGTCTGATGATTCACCCAGTGTCTGATGATTCACTCAGTGTCTGATGATTCACCCAGTGTCAGATGATTCACTCAGTGTCCGATGATTCACCCAGTGTCCGATGATTCACCCAGTATTTGATGATTCACTCAGCGTCTAATGATTCACTCAGTGCCTGATGATTCACTCAGTGTCAGATGATTCACTCAGTGTCTGATGATTCACTCAGTGTCAGATGATTCACTCAGTGTCTGATGATTCACCCAGTGTCTGATGATTCACTCAGTGTCTGATGATTCACTCAGTGTCTGATGATTCTGATGATTCACTCAGTGTCCGATGATTCACCCAGTGTCTGATGATTCACCCAGTGTCAGACGATTCACCCAGTGTCAGATGATTCACCCAGTGTCTGATGATTCACTCAGTGTCTGATGATTCACCCAGTGTCAGATGATTCACCCAGTGTCAAATGATTCACCCAGTGTCAGATGATTCACCCAGTGTCTGATGATTCACTCAGTGTCTGATGATTCACTCAGTGTCTGATGATTCTGATGATTCACTCAGTGTCTGATGATTCACCCAGTGTCTGATGATTCACCCAGTGTCTGATGATTCTCCCAGTGCCTGATGATTCACTCAGTGTCTGATGATTCACCCAGTGTCAGATGATTCACTCAGTGTCAGATGATTCACCCAGTGTCTGATGATTCACCCAGTGTCTGATGATTCACCCAGTGTCTGATAATTCACCCAGTGTCAGATGATTCACCCAGTGTAAGATGATTCACCCAGTGTCTGATGATTCACCCAGTGTCTGATGATTCACCCAGTGTCTGATGATTCACCCAGTGTCAGATGATTCACTCAGTGTCAGATGATTCACCCAGTGTCAGATGATTCACCCAGTGTCAGATGATTCACCCAGTGTCAGATGATTCACTCAGTGTCTGATGATTCTGATGATTCACCCAGTGTCTGATGATTCACTCAGTGTCTGATGATTCTGATGATTCACCCAGTGTCTGATGATTCACTCAGTGTCTGATGATTCTGATCATTCACCCAGTGTCTGATGATTCTGATGATTCACCCAGTGTCTGATGATTCACTCAGTGTCTGATGATTCTGATGATTCACTCAGTGTCTGATGATTCACTCAGTGTCTCATGATTCTGATGATTCACCCAGTGTCTGATGATTCACTCAGTGTCTGATGATTCTGATGATTCACCCAATGTCTGATGATTCACCCAGTGTCAGATGATTCACTCAGTGTCTGATGATTCACTCAGTGTCAGATGATTCACTCAGTGTCTGATGATTCACCCAGTGTCTGATGATTCACCCAGTGTCTGATGATTCACTCAGTGTCTGATGATTCACCCAGTGTCTGATGATTCACTCAGTGTCTGATGATACACCCAAAGTCTGATGATTCACTCAGTGTCTGATGATTCACTCAGTGTCTGATGATTCACTCAGTGTCTGATAATTCACTCAGCGTCTGATGATTCACTCAGCGTCAGATGATTCACTCAGTGTCAGATGATTCACCCAGTGTCTGATGATTCACTCAGTGTCAGATGATTCACTCAGTGTCTGATGATTCACCCAGTGTCTGATGATTCACCCAGTGTCAGATGATTCACCCAATGTCTGATGATTCACTCAGTGTCTGATGATTCACTCAGTGTCTGATGATTCACCCAGTGTCTGATGATTCACCCAGTGCCAGAAGATTCACCCAGTGTCTGATGATTCCCTCAGTGTCTGATGATTCACCCAGTGTCTGATGATTCACCCAGTGTCAGATGATTCACCCAGTGTCTGATGATTCACCCAGTGTCTGATGATTCACCCAGTGTCAGATGATTCACTCAGTGTCTGATGATTCACCCAGTGTCTGATGATTCACCCAGTGTCTGATGATTCACTCAGTGTCAGATGATTCACCCAGTGTCAGATGATTCACCCAGTGTCAGATGATTCACCCAGTGTCTGATGATTCACCCAGTGTCAGATGATTCACCCAATGTCAGATGATTCACCCAGTGTCAGATGATTCACCCAGTGTCAGATGATTCACCCAGTGTCAAATGATTCACCCAGTGTCTGATGATTCACCCAATGTCAGATGATTCACCCAGTGTCTGATCATTCACCCAGTGTCTGATGATTCACCCAGTGCCTGATGATTCACCCAGTGTCTGATGATTCACTCAGTGTCTGATGATTCACCCAGTGTCAGATGATTCACCCAGTGTCTGATGATTCACCCAGTGTCTGATGATTCACTCAGTCTCTGATGATTCACTCAGTGTCTGATGATTCACTCAGTGTCAGATGATTCACCCAATGTCTGATGATTCACCCAGTGTCTGATGATTCACCCAGTGTCTGATGATTCACCCAGTGTCTGATGATTCACCCAGTGTCTGATGATTCACCCAGTGTCAGATGATTCACCCAGTGTCAGATGATTCACCCAGTGTTTGATGATTCACCCAGTGTCTGATGATTCACTCAGTGTCAGATGATTCACTCAGTGTCTGAGATTCACCCAGTGTCTGATGATTCACCCAATGTCAGATGATTCACCCAGTGTCAGATGATTCACCCAGTGTCTGATGATTCACTCAGTGTCTGATGATTCACCCAATGTCAGATGATTCACCCAGTGTCAGATGATTCACCCAGTGTCAGATGATTCATCCAGTGTCTGATGATTCACTCAGTGTCTGATGATTCACCAAGTGTCAGATGATTCACTCAGTGTCTGATGATTCACCCAGTGTCTGATGATTCACTCAGTGTCAGATGATTCACCCAATATCTGATGATTCACCCAGTGTCTGATGATTCACTCAGTGTCAGATGATTCACTCAGTGTGAGATGATTCACTCAGTCTCTGATGATTCACCCAGTGTCTGATGATTCACTCAGTGTCAGATGATTCACCCAATCTCTGATGATTCACTCAGTGTCAGATGATTCACTCAGTCTCTGATGATTCACCCAGTGTCTGATGATTCACTCAGTGTCAGATGATTCACTCAGTGTGAGAAGATTCACTCAGTCTCTGATGATTCACCCAGTGTCTGATGATTCACCCAGTGTCAGATGATTCACCCAGTGTCAGATGATTCACTCAGTGTCTGATGATTCACTCAGTGTCAGATGATTCACACAGTGTCAGATGATTCACCCAGTGTCTGATGATTCACTCAGTGTCAGATGATTCACCCAATGTCTGATGATTCACCCAGTGTCTGATGATTCACCCAGTGTCTGATGATTCATTAAGTGTCTGATGATTCACCCAGTGTCTGATGATTCACTCAGTCTCTGATGATTCACCCAGTGTCTGATGATTCACTCAGTCTCTGATGATTCACCCAGTGTCTGATGATTCACTCAGTGTCTGATGATTCACCCAATGTCTGTTGATTCACTCAGTGTCTGATGATTCACTCAGTCTCTGAAGATTCACCCAGTGTCTGATGATTCACTCAGTGTCAGATGATTCACCCAGTGTCTGATGATTCACCCAGTGTCAGATGATTCACCCAGTGTCTGATGATTCAGCCAGTGTCTGATGATTCACTCAGTGTCAAATGATTCACCCAGTGTCTGATGATTCACTCAGTGTCTGATGATTCACTCAGTGTCAGATGATTCACCCAGTGTCTGATGATTCACCCAGTTTCAGATGATTCACCCAGTATCTGATGATTCACTCAGTGTCAGATGATTCACTCAGTGTCTGATGATTCACTCAGTGTCTGATTCACTCAGTGTCTGATGATTCACTCAGTCTCTGATGATTCACCCAGTGTCTGATGATTCACTCAGTGTCAGATGATTCACCCAGTGTCAGATGATTGACCCAGTGTCTGATGATTCACCCAGTGTCTGATGATTCACCCAGTGTCTGATGATTCACTCAGTGTCAGATGATTCACCCAATGTCTGATGATTCACCCAGTGTCTGATGATTCACCCATTGTCTGATGCTTCACCCAGTGTCAGATGATTCACTCAGTGTCAGATGATTCACCCAGTGTCTGATGATTCACCCAATGTCTGATGATTCACCCAATGTCTGATGATTCACCCAGTGTCTGCTGATTCACCCAGTGTCTGATGATTCACCCAGTGTCTGATGATTCACCCAGTGTCAGATGATTCACCCAGTGTCTGATGATTCACCCAGTGTCAGAGGATTCACCCAGTGTCAGTTGATTCACCCAATGTCTGATGATTCACCCAGTGTCTGATGATTCACCCAGTGTCTGCTGATTCACCCAGTGTCTGATGATTCACTCAGTGTCAGATGATTCAACCAATGTCTGATGATTCACCCAGTGTCTGATGATTCACCCAGTGTCTGATGATTCACCCAGTGTCAGATGATTCACTCAGTGTCAGATGATTCACCCAGTGTCTGATGATTCACCCAGTGTCAGATGATTCACCCAATGTCTGATGATTCACCCAGTGTCAGATGATTCACCCAATGTCAGATGATTCACCCAGTGTCAGATGATTCACCCAATGTCTGATGATTCACTCAGTGTCAGATGATTCACCCAGTGTCAGATGATTCACCCAATGTCTGATGATTCACCCAGTGTCAGATGATTCACCCAGTGTCAGATGATTCACCCAGTGTCAGATGATTCACCCAATGTCTGATGATTCACACAGTGTCTGATGATTCACCCAGTGTCTGATGATTCACCCAGTGTCTGATGATTCACTCAGTGTCTGATGATTCACTCAGTGTCTGACGATTCACCCAGTGCCTGATGATTCACCCAGTGTCAGATGATTCACTCAGTGTCTGATGATTCACCCAATGTCAGATGATTCACCCAATGTCAGATGATTCACCCAGTGTCAGATGATTCACCCAGTGTCTGATGATTCACTCAGTGTCTGATGATTCACCCAATGTCAGATGATTCACCCAATGTCAGATGATTCACCCAGTGTCAGATGATTCACCCAGTGTCAGATGATTCACCCAGTGCCTGATGATTCACTCAGTGTCTGATGATTCACCCAGTGTCTGATGATTCACCCAGTGTCTGATGATTCACCCAGTGTCAGATGATTCACCCAGTGTCAGATGATTCACCCAGTGTCAGAGGATTCACCCAGTGTCAGATGATTCACCCAATGTCTGATGATTCACCCAGTGTCTGATGATTCACCCAGTGTCTGCTGATTCACCCAGTGTCTGATGATTCACTCAGTGTCAGATGGTTCAACCAATGTCTGATGATTCACCCAGTGTCTGATGATTCACCCAGTGTCTGATGATTCACCCAGTGTCTGATGATTCACCCAGTGTCAGATGATTCACTCAGTGTCAGATGATTCACCCAGTGTCTGATGATGCACCCAGTGTCAGATGATTCACCCAATGTCTGATGATTCACCCAGTGTCAGATGATTCACCCAATGTCAGATGATTCACCCAGTGTCAAATGATTCACCCAATGTCTGATGATTCACTCAGTGTCAGATGATTCACCCAGTGTCAGATGATTCACCCAATGTCTGATGATTCACCCAGTGTCAGATGATTCACCCAGTGTCAGATGATTCACCCAGTGTCAGATGATTCACCCAATGTCTGATGATTCACCCAGTGTCTGATGATTCACCCAGTGTCTGATGATTCACCCATGTGTCTGATGATTCACTCAGTGTCTGATGATTCACTCAGTGTCTGACGATTCACCCAGTGCCTGATGATTCACCCAGTGTCAGATGATTCACTCAGTGTCTGATGATTCACCCAATGTCAGATGATTCACCCAATGTCAGATGATTCACCCAGTGTCAGATGATTCACCCAGTGTCTGATGATTCACTCAGTGTCTGATGATTCACCCAATGTCAGATGATTCACCCAATGTCAGATGATTCACCCAGTGTCAGATGATTCACCCAGTGTCAGATGATTCACCCAGTGCCTGATGATTCACTCAGTGTCTGATGATTCACCCAGTGTCAGATGATTCACTCAGTGTCTGATGATTCACCCAGTGTCTGATGATTCACTCAGTGTCAGATGATTCACCCAGTGTCAGATGATTCACCCAGTGTCAGATGATTCACTCAGTCTCTGATGATTCACCCAGTGTCTGATGATTCACCCAGTGTCAGATGATTCACCCAATGTCTGATGATTCACCCAGTGTCTGATGATTCACCCAGTGTCTGATGATTCACTCAGTGTCTGATGATTCACTCAGTGTCTGACGATTCACCCAGTGCCTGATGATTCACCCAGTGTCAGATGATTCACTCAGTGTCTGATGATTCACCCAATGTCAGATGATTCACCCAATGTCAGATGATTCACCCAGTGTCAGATGATTCACCCAGTGTCTGATGATTCACTCAGTGTCTGATGATTCACCCAGTGTCAGATGATTCACTCAGTGTCTGATGATTCACCCAGTGTCTGATGATTCACTCAGTGTCAGATGATTCACCCAATATCTGATGATTCACCCAGTGTCTGATGATTCACTCAGTGTGAGATGATTCACTCAGTGTCTGATGATTCACCCAGTGTCTGATGATTCACCCAGTGTCAGATGATTCAGCCAGTGTCAGATGATTCACTCAGTTTCTGATGATTTACTCAGTGTCAGATGATTCACCCATTGTCTGATGATTCACTCAGTGTCAGATGATTCACTCAGTCTCTGATGATTCACCCAGTGTCTGATGATTCACTCAGTGTCTGATGATTCACCCAATGTCTGATGATTCACTCAGTGTCTGATGATTCACTCAGTCTCTGAAGATTCACCCAGTGTCTGATGATTCACTCAGTCTCTGATGATTCACCCAGTGTCTGATGATTCACTCAGTCTCTGATGATTCACCCAGTGTCTGATGATTCACCCAGTGTCAGATGATTCACCCAGTGTCTGATGATTCACGCATTGTCTGATGATTCACGCAGTGTCTGATGATTCACCCAGTGTCTGATGATTCACCCAGTGTCAGTTGATTCACCCAATGTCTGATGATTCACCCAGTGTCTGATGATTCACCCAGTGTCAGATGATTCATCCAATGTCAGATGATTCACCCAATGTCAGATGATTCACCCAGTGTCAGATGATTCACCCAGTGTCAGATGATTCACCCAGTGTCTGATGATTCACCCAATGTCAGATGATTCACTCAGTGTCTGATGATTCACTCAGTGTCTGATGATTCACCCAGTGTCTGATGATTCACTCAGTGTCTGATGATTCACCCAGTGTCAGATGATTCACCCAGTGTCTGATGATTCACCCAGTGTCTGATGATTCACTCAGTGTCTGATGATTCACTCAGTGTCTGATGATTCACTCAGTGTCAGATGATTCACCCAATGTCTGATGATTCACCCAGTGTCTGATGATTCACCCAGTGTCTGATGATTCACCCAGTGTCTGATGATTCACCCAGTGTCTGATGATTCACCCAGTGTCAGATGATTCACCCAGTGTCAGATGATTCACCCAGTGTTTGATGATTCACCCAGTGTCTGATGATTCACTCAGTGTCAGATGATTCACTCAGTGTCTGATGATTCACCCAGTGTCTGATGATTCACCCAATGTCAGATGATTCACCCAGTGTCAGATGATTCACCCAGTGTCTGATGATTCACCCAGTGTCTGATGATTCACTCAGTGTCTGATGATTCACTCAGTGTCTGACGATTCACCCAGTGCCTGATGATTCACCCAGTGTCAGATGATTCACTCAGTGTCTGATGATTCACCCAATGTCAGATGATTCACCCAATGTCAGATGATTCACCCAGTGTCAGATGATTCACCCAGTATCTGATGATTCACTCAGTGTCTGATGATTCACCCAATGTCAGATGATTCACCCATTGTCAGATGATTCACCCAGTGTCAGATGATTCACCCAGTGTCAGATGATTCACCCAGTGCCTGATGATTCACTCAGTGTCTGATGATTCACCCAGTGTCAGATGATTCACTCAGTGTCTGATGATTCACCCAGTGTCTGATGATTCACTCAGTGTCAGATGATTCACCCAATATCTGATGATTCACCCAGTGTCTGATGATTCACTCAGTGTCAGATGATTCACTCAGTGTGAGATGATTCACTCAGTCTCTGATGATTCACCCAGTGTCTGATGATTCACCCAGTGTTAGATGATTCACCCAGTGTCAGATGATTCACTCAGTGTCTGATGATTCACTCAGTGTCAGATGATTCACCCAGTGTCTGATGATTCACTCAGTGTCAGATGATTCACCCAGTGTCTGATGATTCACTCAGTGTCAGATGATTCACCCAATGTCTGATGATTCACCCAGTGTCTGATGATTCACCCAGTGTCTGATGATTCACCCAGTGTCTGATGATTCACTAAGTGTCTGATGATTCACCCAGTGTCTGATGATTCACTCAGTTTCTGATGATTCACCCAGTGTCTGATGATTCACTCAGTCTCTGATGATTCACCCAGTGTCTGATGATTCACCCAATGTCTGATGATTCACTCAGTGTCTGATGATTCACTCAGTCTCTGAAGATTCACCCAGTGTCTGATGATTCACTCAGTCTCTGATGATTCACCCAGTGTCTGATGATTCACTCAGTCTCTGATGATTCACCCAGTGTCTGATGATTCACCCAGTGTCAGATGATTCACCCAGTGTCTGATGATTCACGCAGTGTCTGATGATTCACGCAGTGTCTGATGATTCACCCAGTGTCTGATGATTCACCCAGTGTCAGTTGATTCACCCAATGCCTGATGATTCACCCAGTGTCTGATGATTCACCCAGTGTCAGATGATTCACCCAATGTCAGATGATTCACCCAATGTCAGATGATTCACCCAGTGTCAGATGATTCACCCAGTGTCAGATGATTCACCCAGTGTCTGATGATTCATCCAATGTCAGATGATTCACTCAGTGTCTGATGATTCACTCAGTGTCTGATGATTCACCCAGTGTCTGATGATTCACCCAGTGCCTGATGATTCACCCAGTGTCTGATGATTCACTCAGTGTCTGATGATTCACCCAGTGTCAGATGATTCACCCAGTGTCTGATGATTCACCCAGTGTCTGATGATTCACCCAGTGTCTGATGATTCACTCAGTGTCTGATGATTCACTCAGTGTCTGATGATTCACTCAGTGTCAGATGATTCACCCAGTGTCTGATGTTTCACCCAGTGTCTGATGATTCACCCAGTGTCTGATGATTCACCCAGTGTCTGATGATTCACCCAGTGTCAGATGATTCACCCAGTGTCAGATGATTCACCCAGTGTTTGATGATTCACCCAGTGTCTGATGATTCACTCAGTGTCAGATGATTCACTCAGTGTCTGATGATTCACCCAATGTCAGATGTTTCACCCAGTGTCAGATGATTCACCCAGTGTCAGATGATTCACCCAGTGTCTGATGATTCACTCAGTGTCTGATGATTCACCCAGTGTCTGACGATTCACCCAATGTCAGATGATTCACCCAATGTCAGATGATTCACCCAGTGTTAGATGATTCACCCAGTGTCAGATGATTCACCCAATGTCAGATGATTCACCCAGTTTCAGATGATTCACCCAGTGTCTGATGATTCACTCAGTGTCTGATGATTCACCCAATGACAGATGATTCACCCAATGTCAGATGACTCACCCAGATGATTCACCCAGTGTCTGATGATTCACTCAGTGTCTGATGATTCACCCAGTGTCAGATGATTCACTCAGTGTCTGATGATTCACCCAGTGTCTGATGATTCACTCAGTGTCAGATGATTCACCCAATATCTGATGATTCACTCAGTGTCTGATGATTCACTCAGTGTCAGATGATTCACTCAGTGTGAGATGATTCACTCAGGCTCTGATGATTCACCCAGTGTCTGATGATTCACTCAGTGTCAGATGATTCACTCAGTCTCTGATGATTCACCCAGTGTCTAATGATTCACTCAGTGTCAGATGATTCACTCAGTGTGAGATGATTCACTCAGTCTCTGATGATTCACCCAGTGTCAGATGATTCACCCAGTGTCAGATGATTCACCCAGTGTCAGATGATGCACTCAGTGTCTGATGATTCACTCAGTGTCAGATGATTCACCCAGTGGCTGATGATTCACTCAGTGTCAGATGATTCACCCAGTGCCTGATGATTCACTCAGTGTCAGATGATTCACCCAATGTCTGATGATTCACCCAGTGTCTGATGATTCACCCAGTGTCTGATGATTCACTAAGTGTCTGATGATTCACCCAGTGTCTGATGATTCACTCAGTCTCTGATGATTCACCCAGTGTCTGATGATTCACTCAGTCTCTGATGATTCACCCAGTGTCTGATGATTCACTCAGTGTCTGATGATTCACCCAATGTCTGATGATTCACTCAGTGTCTGATGATTCACTCAGTCTCTGAAGATTCACCCAGTGTCTGATGATTCACTCAGTGTCAGATGATTCACCCAGTGTCTGATGATTCACCCAGTGTCTGATGATTCACCCAGTGTCTGATGATTCACCCAGTGTCTGACGATTCACTCAGTGTCAGAATATTCACCCAGTGTCTGATGATTCACCCAGTGTCTGATGATTCACTCAGTGTCAGATGATTCACCCAGTGTCTGATGATTCACCCAGTGTCAGATGATTCACCCAGTATCTGATGATTCACTCAGTGTCAGATGATTCACTCAGTGTCTGATGATTCACCCAGTGTCTGATGATTCACTCAGTCTCTGATGATTCACCCAGTGTCTGATGATTCACCCAGTGTCAGATGATTCACCCAGTGTCTGATGATTCACGCAGTGTCTGATGATTCACGCAGTGTCTGATGATTCACCCAGTGTCTGATGATTCACTCAGTCTCTGATGATTCACCCAGTGTCTGATGATTCACTCAGTCTCTGATGATTCACCCAGTGTCTGATGATTCACCCAGTGTCAGATGATTCACCCAGTGTCTGATGATTCATGCAGTGTCTGATGATTCACGCAGTGTCTGATGATTCACCCAGTGTCTGATGATTCACCCAGTGTCAGTTGATTCACCCAATGCCTGATGATTCACCCAGTGTCTGATGATTCACCCAGTGTCAGATGATTCACCCAATGTCAGATGATTCACCCAATGTCAGATGATTCACCCAGTGTCAGATGATTCACCCAGTGTCAGATGATTCACCCAGTGTCTGATGATTCACCCAGTGTCTGATGATTCACCCAGTGCCTGATGATTCACCCAGTGTCTGATGATTCACTCAGTGTCTGATGATTCACCCAGTGTCAGATGATTCACCCAGTGTCTGATGATTCACTCAGTGTCTGATGATTCACTCAGTATCTGATGATTCACTCAGTGTCAGATGATTCACCCAGTGTCTGATGTTTCACCCAGTGTCTGATGATTCACCCAGTGTCTGATGATTCACCCAGTGTCTGATGATTCACCCAGTGTCAGATGATTCACCCAGTGTCAGATGATTCACCCAGTGTTTGATGATTCACCCAGTGTCTGATGATTCACTCAGTGTCAGATGATTCACTCAGTGTCTGATGATTCACCCAATGTCAGATGTTTCACCCAGTGTCAGATGATTCACACAGTGTCAGATGATTCACCCAGTGTCTGATGATTCACTCAGTGTCTGATGATTCACCCAGTGTCTGACGATTCACCCAATGTCAGATGATTCACCCAATGTCAGATGATTCACCCAGTGTTAGATGATTCACCCAGTGTCAGATGATTCACCCAATGTCAGATGATTCACCCAGTTTCAGATGATTCACCCAGTGTCTGATGATTCACTCAGTGTCTGATGATTCACCCAATGACAGATGATTCACCCAATGTCAGATGACTCACCCAGATGATTCACCCAGTGTCTGATGATTCACTCAGTGTCTGATGATTCACCCAGTGTCAGATGATTCACTCAGTGTCTGATGATTCACCCAGTGTCTGATGATTCACTCAGTGTCAGATGATTCACCCAATATCTGATGATTCACTCAGTGTCAGATGATTCACTCAGTGTGAGATGATTCACTCAGGCTCTGATGATTCACCCAGTGTCTGATGATTCACTCAGTGTCAAATGATTCACTCAGTCTCTGATGATTCACCCAGTGTCTGATGATTCACTCAGTGTCAGATGATTCACTCAGTGTGAGATGATTCACTCAGTCTCTGATGATTCACCCAGTGTCAGATGATTCACCCAGTGTCAGATGATTCACCCAGTGTCAGATGATTCACTCAGTGTCTGATGATTCACTCAGTGTCAGATGATTCACCCAGTGGCTGATGATTCACTCAGTGTCAGATGATTTCCCCAGTGCCTGATGATTCACTCAGTGTCAGATGATTCACCCAGTGTCTGATGATTCACTCATTGTCAGAATATTCACCCAGTGTCTGATGATTCACCCAGTGTCTGATGATTCACTCAGTGTCAGATGATTCACTCAGTGTGAGATGATTCACTCAGGCTCTGATGATTCACCCAGTGTCTGATGATTCACTCAGTGTCAGATGATTCACTCAGTCTCTGATGATTCACCCAGTGTCTGATGATTCACTCAGTGTCAGATGATTCACTCAGTGTGAGATGATTCACTCAGTCTCTGATGATTCACCCAGTGTCAGATGATTCACCCAGTGTCAGATGATTCACTCAGTGTCTGATGATTCACTCAGTGTCAGATGATTCACCCAGTGGCTGATGATTCACTCAGTGTCAGATGATTTCCCCAGTGCCTGATGATTCACTCAGTTTCAGATGATTCACCCAATGTCTGATGATTCACCCAGTGTCTGATGATTCACCCAGTGTCTGATGATTCACTAAGTGTCTGATGATTCACCCAGTGTCTGATGATTCACTCAGTCTCTGATGATTCACCCAGTGTCTGATGATTCACTCAGTCTCTGATGATTCACCCAGTGTCTGATGATTCACTCAGTGTCTGATGATTCACCCAATGTCTGATGATTCACTCAGTGTCTGATGATTCACTCAGTCTCTGAAGATTCACCCAGTGTCTGATGATTCACTCAGTGTCTGATGATTCACGCAGTGTCTGATGATTCACGCAGTGTCTGATGATTCACCCAGTGTCTGATGATTCACTCAGTCTCTGATGATTCACCCAGTGTCTGATGATTCACTCAGTCTCTGATGATTCACCCAGTGTCTGATGATTCACCCAGTGTCAGATGATTCACCCAGTGTCTGATGATTCATGCAGTGTCTGATGATTCACGCAGTGTCTGATGATTCACCCAGTGTCTGATGATTCACCCAGTGTCAGTTGATTCACCCAATGCCTGATGATTCACCCAGTGTCTGATGATTCACCCAGTGTCAGATGATTCACCCAATGTCAGATGATTCACCCAATGTCAGATGATTCACCCAGTGTCAGATGATTCACCCAGTGTCAGATGATTCACCCAGTGTCTGATGATTCACCCAGTGTCTGATGATTCACCCAGTGCCTGATGATTCACCCAGTGTCTGATGATTCACTCAGTGTCTGATGATTCACCCAGTGTCAGATGATTCACCCAGTGTCTGATGATTCACTCAGTGTCTGATGATTCACTCAGTATCTGATGATTCACTCAGTGTCAGATGATTCACCCAGTGTCTGATGTTTCACCCAGTGTCTGATGATTCACCCAGTGTCTGATGATTCACCCAGTGTCTGATGATTCACCCAGTGTCAGATGATTCACCCAGTGTCAGATGATTCACCCAGTGTTTGA
Source organism: Pristiophorus japonicus (assembly GCF_044704955.1). Classification (NCBI taxonomy): domain Eukaryota; kingdom Metazoa; phylum Chordata; class Chondrichthyes; family Pristiophoridae; genus Pristiophorus; species Pristiophorus japonicus. The sequence continues at coordinate 26,923,148 of NC_091987.1, read as the reverse complement.
TGATTCACCCAGTGTCTGATGATTCACTCAGTGTCAGATGATTCACTCAGTGTCTGATGATTCACCCAATGTCAGATGTTTCACCCAGTGTCAGATGATTCACACAGTGTCAGATGATTCACCCAGTGTCTGATGATTCACTCAGTGTCTGATGATTCACCCAGTGTCTGACGATTCACCCAATGTCAGATGATTCACCCAATGTCAGATGATTCACCCAGTGTTAGATGATTCACCCAGTGTCAGATGATTCACCCAATGTCAGATGATTCACCCAGTTTCAGATGATTCACCCAGTGTCTGATGATTCACTCAGTGTCTGATGATTCACCCAATGACAGATGATTCACCCAATGTCAGATGACTCACCCAGATGATTCACCCAGTGTCTGATGATTCACTCAGTGTCTGATGATTCACCCAGTGTCAGATGATTCACTCAGTGTCTGATGATTCACCCAGTGTCTGATGATTCACTCAGTGTCAGATGAATCACCCAATATCTGATGATTCACTCAGTGTCAGATGATTCACTCAGTGTGAGATGATTCACTCAGTCTCTGATGATTCACCCAGTGTCTGATGATTCACTCAGTGTCAAATGATTCACTCAGTCTCTGATGATTCACCCAGTGTCTGATGATTCACTCAGTGTCAGATGATTCACTCAGTGTGAGATGATTCACTCAGTCTCTGATGATTCACCCAGTGTCAGATGATTCACCCAGTGTCAGATGATTCACCCAGTGTCAGATGATTCACTCAGTGTCTGATGATTCACTCAGTGTCAGATGATTCACCCAGTGGCTGATGATTCACTCAGTGTCAGATGATTTCCCCAGTGCCTGATGATTCACTCAGTGTCAGATGATTCACCCAGTGTCTGATGATTCACCCAGTGTCTGATGATTCACTCATTGTCAGAATATTCACCCAGTGTCTGATGATTCACCCAGTGTCTGATGATTCACTCAGTGTCAGATGATTCACCCAGTGTCAGGTGATTCACTCAGTGTCTGATGATTCACCCAGTGTCTGATGATTCACTCAGTGTCAGATGATTCACCCAATATCTGATGATTCACTCAGTGTCAGATGATTCACTCAGTGTGAGATGATTCACTCAGGCTCTGATGATTCACCCAGTGTCTGATGATTCACTCAGTGTCAGATGATTCACTCAGTCTCTGATGATTCACCCAGTGTCTGATGATTCACTCAGTGTCAGATGATTCACTCAGTGTGAGATGATTCACTCAGTCTCTGATGATTCACCCAGTGTCAGATGATTCACCCAGTGTCAGATGATTCACTCAGTGTCTGATGATTCACTCAGTTTCAGATGATTCACCCAGTGGCTGATGATTCACTCAGTGTCAGATGATTTCCCCAGTGCCTGATGATTCACTCAGTTTCAGATGATTCACCCAATGTCTGATGATTCACCCAGTGTCTGATGATTCACCCAGTGTCTGATGATTCACTAAGTGTCTGATGATTCACCCAGTGTCTGATGATTCACTCAGTCTCTGATGATTCACCCAGTGTCTGATGATTCACTCAGTCTCTGATGATTCACCCAGTGTCTGATGATTCACTCAGTGTCTGATGATTCACCCAATGTCTGATGATTCACTCAGTGTCTGATGATTCACTCAGTCTCTGAAGATTCACCCAGTGTCTGATGATTCACTCAGTGTCTGATGATTCACCCAGTGTCTGATGATTCACCCAGTGTCTGATGATTCACCCAGTGTCTGATGATTCACTCATTGTCAGAATATTCACCCAGTGTCTGATGATTCACCCAGTGTCTGATGATTCACTCAGTGTCAGATGATTCACCCAGTGTCTGATGATTCACCCAGTGTCAGATGATTCACCCAGTATCTGATGATTCACTCAGTGTCAGATGATTCACTCAGTGTCTGATGATTCACTCAGTGTCTGATTCACTCAGTGTCTGATGATTCACCCAGTGTCTGATGATTCACCCAGTGTCTGATGATTCACTCAGCGTCAGATGATTCACCCAGTGTCTGATGATTCACTCAGTGTCTGATGATTCACTCAGTGTCTGATGATTCACCCAGTGTCTGATGATTCACTCAGTGTCAGATGATTCACCCAATGTCTGATGATTCACCCAGTGTCTGATGCTTCACCCAGTGTCAGATGATTCACTCAGTGTCAGATGATTCACCCAGTGTCTGATGATTCACCCAATGTCTGGTGATTCACCCAGTGTCAGATGATTCACCCAGTGTCAGATGATTCACCCAGTGTCAAATGATTCACCCAGTGTCAGATGATTCACCCAGTGTCAGATGATTCACCCAATGTCTGATGATTCACCCAGTGTCTGATGATTCACCCAGTGTCTGCTGATTCACCCAGTGTCTGATGATCCACCCAGTGTCTGATGATTCACTCAGTGTCAGATGATTCAACCAATGTCTGATGATTCACCCAGTGTCTGATGATTCACCCAGTATCTGATGATTCACCCAGTGTCTGATGATTCACCCAGTGTCAGATGATTCACTCAGTGTCAGATGATTCACCCAGTGTCTGATGATTCACCCAGTGTCAGATGATTCACCCAATGTCTGATGATACACCCAGTGTCAGATGATTCACCCAGTGTCAGATGATTCACCCAGTGTCAGATGATTCACCCAATGTCTGATGATTCAGGCAGTGTCTGATGATTCACCCAGTGTCTGATGATTCACCCAGTGTCAGTTGATTCACCCAATGTCTGATGATTCACCCAGTGTCTGATGATTCACCCAGTGTCTGATGATTCACTCAGTGTCTGACGATTCACCCAGTGCCTGATGATTCACCCAGTGTCAGATGATTCACTCAGTGTCTGATGATTCACCCAATGTCAGATGATTCACCCAATGTCAGATGATTCACCCAGTGTCAGATGATTCACCCAGTGTCTGATGATTCACTCAGTGTCTGATGATTCACCCAATGTCAGATGATTCACCAAGTGTCAGATGATTCACCCAGTGTCAGATGATTCACCCAGTGTCAGATGATTCACCCAGTGCCTGATGATTCACTCAGTGTCAGATGATTCACCCAATATCTGATGATTCACCCAGTGTCTGATGATTCACTCAGTGTCAGATGATTCACTCAGTGTGAGATGATTCACTCAGTCTCTGATGATTCACCCAGTGTCTGATGATTCACCCAGTGTCAGATGATTCACCCAGTGTCAGATGATTCACTCAGTGTCTGATGATTCACTCAGTGTCAGATGATTCACCCAGTGGCTGATGATTCACTCAGTGTCAGATGATTCACCCAGTGTCTGATGATTCACCCAGTGTCTGATGATTCACTCAGTCTCTGATGATTCACCCAGTTTCAGATGATTCACTCAGTGTCTGATGATTCACTCAGTGTCAGATGATTCACCCAGTGTCTGATGATTCACTCAGTGTCTGATGATTCACCCAATGTCTGATGATTCACTCAGTGTCTGATGATTCACTCAGTCTCTGAAGATTCACCCAGTGTCTGATGATTCACTCAGTGTCAGATGATTCACCCAGTGTCTGATGATTCACCCAGTGTCTGATGATTCACCCAGTGTCAGACGATTCACCCAGTGTCTGATGATTCACCCAGTGTCTGATGATTCACTCAGTGTCAGATGATTCACCCAGTGTCTGATGATTCACCCAGTGTCTGATGATTCACTCAGTGTCAGATGATTCACCCAGTGTCTGATGATTCACCCAGTGTCAGATGATTCACCCAGTATCTGATGATTCACTCAGTGTCAGATGATTCACTCAGTGTCTAATGATTCACTCAGTGTCTGATGATTCACCCAGTGTCTGATGATTCACTCAGTGTCAGATGATTCACTCAGTGTCTGATGATTCACTCAGTTTCTGATGATTCATCCAGTGTCTGATGATTCACTCAGTGTCTGATGATTCATCCAGTGTCTGATGATTCATCCAGTGTCTGATGATTCACTCAGTTTCTGATGATTCACTCAGTGTCAGATGATTCACTGATTCACTCAGTGTCTGATGATTCACTCAGTGTCTGATGATTCACCCAGTGTCAGATGATTCACTCAGTGTCAGATGATTCACTGATTCACTCAGTGTCTGATGATTCACCCTGTGTCTGATGATTCACTCAGTGTCTGATGATTCACCCAGTGTCTGATGATTCACCCAGTGTCAGATGATTCATCCAGTGTCTGATGATTCACCCAGTGTCTGATGATTCATCCAGTGTCTGATGATTCACTCAGTTTCAGATGATTCATCCAGTGTCTGATGATTCACTCAGTGTCTGATGATTCACTCAGTGTCTGAGGATTCACTCAGTGTCTGATGATTCATGTCAGATGATTCACTCAGTGTCTGATGATTCACTCAGTGTCTGATGATTCACTCAGTTTCAGATGATTCATCCAGTGTCTGATGATTCACTCAGTGTCTGATGATTCACCCAGTGTCTGATGATTCACCCAGTGTCTGATGATTCACTCAGTGTCTGATGATTCACTCAATCTCAGATGATTCACCCAGTGTCTGACTATTCTCCCAGTGCCTGATGATTCACTCAGTGTCTGATGATTCACTCAGTGTCTGATGATTCACCCAGTGTCTGATGATTCTGATGATTCACTCAGTGTCAGATGATTCACACATTGTCTGATGATTCACTCAGTGTCTGATGATTCACCCAGTGTCTGATGATTCTGATGATTCACTCAGTGTCTGATGATTCACCCAGTGTCTGATGATTCACTCAGTGTCTGATGATTCACTCAGTGTCAGATGATTAACCCAGTGTCTGATGATTCACTCAGTGTCTGATGATTCAACCAGTGTCAGATGATTCACCCAGTGTCAGATGATTCACCCAGTGTCTGATGATTCACTCGGTGTCTGATGACTCACTCAGTGTCAGATGATTCACTCAGTGTCTGATGATTCTGATGATTAACTCAGTGTCAGATGATTCACCCAGTGTCTGATGACTCACTCAGTGTCAGATGATTCACCCAGCGTCAGATGATTCACTCAGTGTCTGATGATTCTGATGATTAACTCAGTGTCAGATGATTCACCCAGTGTCAGATGATTCACTCAGTGTCTGATGATTCACTCAGTGTCAGATGATTCACCCAGTGGCTGATGATTCACTCAGTGTCAGATGATTCACCCAGTGTCTGATGATTCACTCAGTGTCAGATGATTCACCCAATGTCTGATGATTCACCCAGTGTCTGATGATTCACCCAGTGTCTGATGATTCACTCAGTCTCTGATGATTCACCCAGTTTCAGATGATTCACTCAGTGTCTGATGATTCACTCAGTGTCTGATGATTCACCCAATGTCTGATGATTCACTCAGTGTCTGATGATTCACTCAGTCTCTGAAGATTCACCCAGTGTCTGATGATTCACTCAGTGTCTGATGATTCACCCAATGTCTGATGATTCACTCAGTGTCTGATGATTCACTCAGTCTCTGAAGATTCACCCAGTGTCTGATGATTCACTCAGTGTCAGATGATTCACCCAGTGTCTGATGATTCACCCAGTGTCTGATGATTCACCCAGTGTCAGACGATTCACCCAGTGTCTGGTGATTCACCCAGTGTCTGATGATTCACTCAGTGTCAGATGATTCACCCAGTGTCTGATGATTCACCCAGTGTCTGATGATTCACTCAGTGTCAGATGATTCACCCAGTGTCTGATGATTCACCCAGTGTCAGATGATTCACCCAGTATCTGATGATTCACTCAGTGTCAGATGATTCACTCAGTGTCTAATGATTCACTCAGTGTCTGATGATTCACCCAGTGTCTGATGATTCACTCAGTGTCAGATGATTCACTCAGTGTCTGATGATTCACTCAGTTTCTGATGATTCATCCAGTGTCTGATGATTCACTCAGTGTCTGATGATTCATCCAGTGTCTGATGATTCATCCAGTGTCTGATGATTCACTCAGTTTCTGATGATTCACTCAGTGTCAGATGATTCACTGATTCACTCAGTGTCTGATGATTCACTCAGTGTCTGATGATTCACCCAGTGTCAGATGATTCACTCAGTGTCAGATGATTCACTGATTCACTCAGTGTCTGATGATTCACCCTGTGTCTGATGATTCACTCAGTGTCTGATGATTCACCCAGTGTCTGATGATTCACCCAGTGTCAGATGATTCATCCAGTGTCTGATGATTCACCCAGTGTCTGATGATTCATCCAGTGTCTGATGATTCACTCAGTTTCAGATGATTCATCCAGTGTCTGATGATTCACTCAGTGTCTGATGATTCACTCAGTGTCTGAGGATTCACTCAGTGTCTGATGATTCATGTCAGATGATTCACTCAGTGTCTGATGATTCACTCAGTGTCTGATGATTCACTCAGTTTCAGATGATTCATCCAGTGTCTGATGATTCACTCAGTGTCTGATGATTCACCCAGTGTCTGATGATTCACCCAGTGTCTGATGATTCACTCAGTGTCTGATGATTCACTCAATCTCAGATGATTCACCCAGTGTCTGACTATTCTCCCAGTGCCTGATGATTCACTCAGTGTCTGATGATTCACTCAGTGTCTGATGATTCACCCAGTGTCTGATGATTCTGATGATTCACTCAGTGTCAGATGATTCACACATTGTCTGATGATTCACTCAGTGTCTGATGATTCACCCAGTGTCTGATGATTCTGATGATTCACTCAGTGTCTGATGATTCACCCAGTGTCTGATGATTCACTCAGTGTCTGATGATTCACTCAGTGTCAGATGATTAACCCAGTGTCTGATGATTCACTCAGTGTCTGATGATTCAACCAGTGTCAGATGATTCACCCAGTGTCAGATGATTCACCCAGTGTCTGATGATTCACTCGGTGTCTGATGACTCACTCAGTGTCAGATGATTCACTCAGTGTCTGATGATTCTGATGATTAACTCAGTGTCAGATGATTCACCCAGTGTCTGATGACTCACTCAGTGTCAGATGATTCACCCAGCGTCAGATGATTCACTCAGTGTCTGATGATTCTGATGATTAACTCAGTGTCAGATGATTCACCCAGTGTCAGATGATTCACTCAGTGTCTGATGATTCTGATGATTCACTCAGTGTCAGATGATTCACCCAGTGTCTGATGATTCTGATGATTCACCCAGTGTCAGATGATTCACTCAGTGTCTGATGATTCTGATGATTCACCCAGTGTCTGATGATTCACTCAGTGTCTGATGATTCACCCAGTGTCTGATGATTCACCCAGCGTCTGATGATTCACTCAGTGTCTGATGATTCTGATGATTCACCCAGTGTATGATGATTCACCCAGTGTCAGATGATGCACTCAGTGTCTGATGATTCACTCAGTGTCTGATGATTCACCCAGTGTCTGATGATTCACCCAGTGTCTGATGATTCACTCAGTGTCTGATGATTCACCCAGTGTCTGATGATTCACTCAGTGTCTGATGATTCACCCAGTGTCTGATGATTCACCGAGTGTCTGGTGATTCACCCAGTGTCTGATGATTCACTCAGTGTCTGATGATTCACTCAGTGTCTGATGATTCACCCAGTGTCTGATGATTCACCCAGTGTCTGATGATTCACCCAGTGTCTGATGATTCACTCAGTGTCTGATGATTCACCCAGTGTCTGATGATTCACCCAGTGTCTGATGATTCACCCAGTGTCGGATGATTCACCAAGTGTCGCATGATTCACCCAATGTCTGATGATTCACTCAGTGTCTGATGATTCACTCAGTGTCTGATGATTCACTCAGTGTCTGATGATTCACCCAGTGTCAGATGATTCACTCAGTGTCAGATGATTCACCCAGTGTCTGATGATTCACTCAGTGTCTGATGATTCACCCAATGTCTGATGATTCACTCAGTGTCTGATGATTCTGATGATTCACCCAGTGTCAGATGATTCACGCAGTGTCCGATGATTCACCCAGTGTCAGATGATTCACCCAGTGTCTGATGATTCACCCAGTGTCAGACGATTCACCCAGTGTCTGATGATTCACCCAGTGTCTGATGATTCACTCAGTGTCAGATGATTCACCCAGTGTCTGATGATTCACCCAGTGTCTGATGATTCACTCAGTGTCAGATGATTCACCCAGTGTCTGATGATTCACCCAGTGTCAGATGATTCACCCAGTATCTGATGATTCACTCAGTGTCAGATGATTCACTCAGTGTCTAATGATTCACTCAGTGTCTGATGATTCACCCAGTGTCTGATGATTCACTCAGTGTCAGATGATTCACTCAGTGTCTGATGATTCACTCAGTTTCTGATGATTCATCCAGTGTCTGATGATTCACTCAGTGTCTGATGATTCATCCAGTGTCTGATGATTCATCCAGTGTCTGATGATTCACTCAGTTTCTGATGATTCACTCAGTGTCAGATGATTCACTGATTCACTCAGTGTCTGATGATTCACTCAGTGTCTGATGATTCACCCAGTGTCAGATGATTCACTCAGTGTCAGATGATTCACTGATTCACTCAGTGTCTGATGATTCACCCTGTGTCTGATGATTCACTCAGTGTCTGATGATTCACCCAGTGTCTGATGATTCACCCAGTGTCAGATGATTCATCCAGTGTCTGATGATTCACCCAGTGTCTGATGATTCATCCAGTGTCTGATGATTCACTCAGTTTCAGATGATTCATCCAGTGTCTGATGATTCACTCAGTGTCTGATGATTCACTCAGTGTCTGAGGATTCACTCAGTGTCTGATGATTCATGTCAGATGATTCACTCAGTGTCTGATGATTCACTCAGTGTCTGATGATTCACTCAGTTTCAGATGATTCATCCAGTGTCTGATGATTCACTCAGTGTCTGATGATTCACCCAGTGTCTGATGATTCACCCAGTGTCTGATGATTCACTCAGTGTCTGATGATTCACTCAATCTCAGATGATTCACCCAGTGTCTGACTATTCTCCCAGTGCCTGATGATTCACTCAGTGTCTGATGATTCACTCAGTGTCTGATGATTCACCCAGTGTCTGATGATTCTGATGATTCACTCAGTGTCAGATGATTCACACATTGTCTGATGATTCACTCAGTGTCTGATGATTCACCCAGTGTCTGATGATTCTGATGATTCACTCAGTGTCTGATGATTCACCCAGTGTCTGATGATTCACTCAGTGTCTGATGATTCACTCAGTGTCAGATGATTAACCCAGTGTCTGATGATTCACTCAGTGTCTGATGATTCAACCAGTGTCAGATGATTCACCCAGTGTCAGATGATTCACCCAGTGTCTGATGATTCACTCGGTGTCTGATGACTCACTCAGTGTCAGATGATTCACTCAGTGTCTGATGATTCTGATGATTAACTCAGTGTCAGATGATTCACCCAGTGTCTGATGACTCACTCAGTGTCAGATGATTCACCCAGCGTCAGATGATTCACTCAGTGTCTGATGATTCTGATGATTAACTCAGTGTCAGATGATTCACCCAGTGTCAGATGATTCACTCAGTGTCTGATGATTCTGATGATTCACTCAGTGTCAGATGATTCACCCAGTGTCTGATGATTCTGATGATTCACCCAGTGTCAGATGATTCACTCAGTGTCTGATGATTCTGATGATTCACCCAGTGTCTGATGATTCACTCAGTGTCTGATGATTCACCCAGTGTCTGATGATTCACCCAGCGTCTGATGATTCACTCAGTGTCTGATGATTCTGATGATTCACCCAGTGTATGATGATTCACCCAGTGTCAGATGATGCACTCAGTGTCTGATGATTCACTCAGTGTCTGATGATTCACCCAGTGTCTGATGATTCACCCAGTGTCTGATGATTCACTCAGTGTCTGATGATTCACCCAGTGTCTGATGATTCACTCAGTGTCTGATGATTCACCCAGTGTCTGATGATTCACCGAGTGTCTGGTGATTCACCCAGTGTCTGATGATTCACTCAGTGTCTGATGATTCACTCAGTGTCTGATGATTCACCCAGTGTCTGATGATTCACCCAGTGTCTGATGATTCACCCAGTGTCTGATGATTCACTCAGTGTCTGATGATTCACCCAGTGTCTGATGATTCACCCAGTGTCTGATGATTCACCCAGTGTCGGATGATTCACCAAGTGTCGCATGATTCACCCAATGTCTGATGATTCACTCAGTGTCTGATGATTCACTCAGTGTCTGATGATTCACTCAGTGTCTGATGATTCACCCAGTGTCAGATGATTCACTCAGTGTCAGATGATTCACCCAGTGTCTGATGATTCACTCAGTGTCTGATGATTCACCCAATGTCTGATGATTCACTCAGTGTCTGATGATTCTGATGATTCACCCAGTGTCAGATGATTCACGCAGTGTCCGATGATTCACCCAGTGTCAGATGATTCACCCAGTGTCTGATGATTCACTCAGTGTCAGATGATTCACTCAGTGTCTGATGATTCACTCAGTGTCAGTTGATTCACTCAGTGTCAGATGATTCACCCAGTGTCAGATGATTCACCCAGTGTCTGATGATTCACTCAGTGTCAGATGATTCACCCAGTGTCTGATGATTCACCCAGTGTCAGATGATTCACCCAGTGTCTGCTGATTCACTCAGTGTCTAATGATTCACTCAGTGTCTGATGATTCATCCAGTGTCTGATGATTCATTCAGTGTCCGATGATTCACCCAGTGTCCGATGATTCACCCAGTGTCTGATGATTCACCCAGTGTCTGATGATTCATCCAGTGTATGATGATTCACTCAGTTTCTGATGATTCACCCAGTGTCTGATGATTCACTCAGTTTCTGATGATTCACTCAGTGTCTGATGATTCACTCAGTGTCTGAAGATTCACTCAGTGTCTGATGATTCACTCAGTGTCTGTTGATTCACCCAGTGTCTGATGATTCACCCAGTGTCTGATGATTCACTCAGTGTCTGATGATCCACCCAGTCTCTGATGATTCACTCAGTGTCTGATGATCCACCCAGTGTCTGATGATTCACCCAGTGTCTGATGATTCACTCAGTGTCTGATGATTCACCCAGTGTCTGATAATTCACCCAGTGTCTGATGATTCACCCAGTGTCTGATGATTCACTCAGTGTCAGATGATTCACCCAGTGTCTGATGATTCACTCAGTGTCTGATGATTCACCCAGTGTCTGATGATTCACCCAGTGTCAGATGATTCACCCAGTGTCTGATGATTCACTCAGTGTCTGATGATTCACCCAGTGTCAGATGATTCACCCAGTGTCTGATGATTCACTCAGTGTCTGATGATTCACCCAGTGTCAGATGATTCACTTAGTGTCTGATGATTCACCCAGTGTCAGATGATTCACCCAGTGTCAGATGATTCACCCAGTGTCAGATGATTCACCCAGTGTCAGATGATTCACCCAATGTCTGATGATTCACCCAGTGTCTGATGATTCACCCAGTGTCTGATGATTCACCCAGTGTCAGATGATTCACCCAGTGTCTGATGATTCACTCAGTGTCTGATGATTCACTCAGTGTCTGATGATTCACCCAGTTTCTGATGATTCACTCAGTGCCTGATGATTCACTCAGTGTCTGATGATTCACCCAATGTCTGATGACTCACCCAGTGTCTGATGATTCACTCAGTGTCTGATGATTCACTCAGTATCAGATGATTAACCCAGTGTCTGATGATTCACTCAGTGCCTGATGATTCACTCAGTGTCTGATGATTCATCCAGTGTCTGATGATTCACTCAGTGTCTGATGATTCACTCAGTTTCAGATGATTCACCCAGTGTCTGATGATTCACTCAGTGTCTGATGATTCACGCAGTGTCTGATGATTCACTCAGTGTCTGATGATTCACTCAGTGTCAGATGATTCACTCAGTGTCTGATGATTCATCCAGTGTCTGATGATTCATCCAGTGTCTGATGATTCACTCAGTGTCTGATGATTCATCCAGTGTCTGATGATTCATCCAGTGTCTGATGATTCACTCAGTTTCTGATGATTCATCCAGTGTCTGATGATTCACTCAGTTTCTGATGATTCACCCAGTGTCTGATGATTCACTCAGTTTCTGATGATTCACCCAGTGTCTGATGATTCACCCAGTGTCTGATGATTCACCCAGTGTCTGATGATTCACTCAGTGTCTGATGATTCACCCAGTGTCTGATGATTCACTCAGTGTCTGATGATTCACCCAGTGTCTGATGATTCACCCAGTGTCTGATGATTCACCCAGTGTCTGATGATTCTCTCAGTGCCTGATGATTCACTCAGTGTCTGATGATTCACCCAGTGTCTGATGATTCACTCAGTGCCTGATGATTCACCCAGTGTCTGATGATTCACTCAGTGCCTGATGATTCACTCAGTGTCTGATGATTCACCCAGTGTCTGATGATTCACTCAGTGTCTGATGATTCACTCAGCGTCTAATGATTTACTCAGTGTCTGATGATTCACTCAGTGTCTGATGATTCACTCAGTTTCAGATGATTAACCAGTGTCTGATGATTCACCCAGTGTCTGATGATTCACCCAGTGTCTGATGATTCACTCAGTGTCTGATGATTCACTCAGTATCAGATGATTCACCCAGTGTCTGATGATTCACTCAGTGCCTGATGATTCACTCAGTGTCTGATGATTCACTCAGTGTCTGATGATTCACTCAGTATCAGATGATTCACCCAGTGTCTGATGATTCACTCAGTGCCTGATGATTCACTCAGTGTCTGATGATTCATCCAGTGTCTGATGATTCACTCAGTGTCTGATGATTCACTCAGTTTCAGATGATTCACTCAGTTTCAGATGATTCACCCAGTGTCTGATGATTCACTCAGTGTCTGATGATTCACTCAGTGTCTGATGATTCACTCAGTGTCTGATGATTCACTCAGTGTCTGATGACTCACTCAGTGTCTGATGATTCATCCAGTGTCTGATGATTCATCCAGTGTCTGATGATTCACTCAGTGTCTGATGATTCACTCAGTGTCTGATGATTCATCCAGTGTCTGATGATTCACTCAGTGTCTGATGATTCACTCAGTGTCTGATGATTCATCCAGTGTCTGATGATTCACCCAGTGTCAGATGATTCACTCAGTTTGTGATGATTCACTCAGTGTCTGATGATTCACCCAGTGTCAGATGATTCACTCAGTTTCTGATGATTCACTCAGTTTCTGATGATTCACTCAGTTTCTGATGATTCACCCAGTGTCTGATGATTCACTCAGTTTCTGATGATTCATCCAGTGTCAGATGATTCACCCAGTGTCAGATGATTCACTCAGTGTCTGATGATTCACTCAGTGTCTGATGATTCACTCAGTGCCTGATGATTCACTCAGTGCCTGATGATTCACCCAGTTTCTGATGATTCACTCAGTGTCTGATGATTCACCCAATGTCTGATGATTCACCCAGTGTCTGATGGTTCACCCAGTGTCTGATGGTTCACTCAGTGTCTGATGATTCACTCAGTATCAGATGATTAACCCAGTGTCTGATGATTCACTCAGTGCCTGATGATTCACTCAGTGTCTGATGATTCACTCAGTATCAGATGATTAACCCAGTGTCTGATGATTCACTCAGTGCCTGATGATTCACTCAGTGTCTGATGATTCACTCAGTATCAGATGATTAACCCAGTGTCTGATGATTCACCCAGTGTCTGATGATTCACTCAGTGTCTGATGATTCACTCAGTGTCTGATGATTCACCCAGTTTCTGATGATTCACTCAGTGTCTGATGATTCACTCAGTGTCTGATGATTCACCCAATGTCTGATGATTCACCCAGTGTCTGATGGTTCACTCAGTGTCTGATGATTCACTCAGTATCAGATGATTAACCCAGTGTCTGATGATTCACTCAGTGCCTGATGATTCACTCAGTGTCTGATGATTCACTCAGTGTCTGATGATTCACTCAGTTTCAGATGATTCACCCAGTGTCAGATGATTCACTCAGTGTCTGATGATTCACCCAGTGTCTGATGATTCACTCAGTGTCTGATGATTCACTCAGTGTCAGATGATTCACTCAGTGTCTGATGATTCACTCAGTGTCTGATGATTCATTCAGTGTCTGATGATTCATCCAGTGTCTGATGATTCACTCAGTGTCTGATGATTCATCCAGTGTCTGATGATTCATCCAGTGTCTGATGATTCACTCAGCGTCTGATGATTCACTCAGTGTCTGATGATTCACCCAGTGTCTGATGATTCACTCAGTGTCTGACGATTCACGCAGTGTCTGATGATTCACTCAGTGTCTGATGATTCATCCAGTGTCTGATGATTCACTCAGTTTCTGATGATTCACCCAGTGTCTGATGATTCACTCAGTTTCTGATGATTCACCCAGTGTCTGATGATTCACCCAGTGTCTGATGATTCACCCAGTGTCTGATGATTCACTCAGTGTCTGTTGATTCACCCAGTGTCTCATGATTCACTCAGTGTCTGATGATTCACCCAGTGTCTGATGATTCACCCAGTGTCTGATGATTCACTCAGTGCCTGATGATTCACCCAGTGTCTGATGATTCACCCAGTGTCTGATGATTCACTCAGTGTCTGATGATTCACTCAGTGTCTGATGATTCACCCAGTGTCTGATGATTCACTCAGTGTCTGATGATTCACCCAGTGTCTGATGATTCACTCAGTGTCTGATGATTCACTCAGCGTCTAATGATTTACTCAGTGTCTGATGATTCACTCAGTGTCTGATGATTCACTCAGTTTCAGATGATTAACCAGTGTCTGATGATTCACCCAGTGTCTGATGATTCACCCAGTGTCTGATGATTCACTCAGTGTCTGATGATTCACTCAGTATCAGATGATTCACCCAGTGTCTGATGATACACTCAGTGCCTGATGATTCACTCAGTTTCTGATGATTCACTCAGTGTCTGATGATTCACTCAGTATCAGATGATTCACCCAGTGTCTGATGATTCACTCAGTATCAGATGATTCACCCAGTGTCTGATGATTCACTCAGTGCCTGATGATTCACTCAGTGTCTGATGATTCACTCAGTTTCAGATGATTCACTCAGTTTCAGATGATTCACCCAGTGTCTGATGATTCACTCAGTGTCTGATGATTCATTCAGTGTCAGATGATTCACTCAGTGTCTGATGATTCACTCAGTGTCTGATGATTCACTCAGTGTCTGATGATTCATCCAGTGTCTGATGATTCATCCAGTGTCTGATGATTCACTCAGTGTCTGATGATTCACTCAGTGTCTGATGATTCACTCAGTGTCTGATGATTCATCCAGTGTCTGATGATTCACCCAGTGTCAGATGATTCACTCAGTTTCTGATGATTCACTCAGTGTCTGATGATTCACCCAGTGTCAGATGATTCACTCAGTTTCTGATGATTCACTCAGTTTCTGATGATTCACTCAGTGTCAGATGATTCACTCAGTGTCTGATGATTCACCCAGTGTCTGATAATTCACCCAGTGTCTGATGATTCACTCAGTGTCTGATTTTCCCCCAGTGTCTGATGATTCACTCAGTGTCTGATGATTCACCCAGTGTCTGATGATTCACTCAGTGTCTGATGATTCACTCAGTTTCTGATGATTCACTCAGTGTCAGATGATTCACTCAGTGTCTGATGATTCACTCAGTTTCTGATGATTCATCCAGTGCCTGATGATTCACTCAGTGTCTGATGATTCATCCAGTGTCTGATGATTCACCCAGTGTCTGATGATTCACCCAGTGTCAGATGATTCACTCAGTTTCTGATGATTCACTCAGTGTCAGATGATTCACTGATTCACTCAGTGTCTGATGATTCATCCAGTGTCTGATGATTCACCCAGTGTCTGATGATTCACTCAGTGTCTGATGATTCACTCAGTGTCTGATGATTCATTCAGTGTCTGATGATTCATCCAGTGTCTGATGATTCACTCAGTGTCTGATGATTCATCCAGTGTCTGATGATTCATCCAGTGTCTGATGATTCACTCAGTGTCTGATGATTCACTCAGTGTCTGATGATTCACCCAGTGTCTGATGATTCACTCAGTGTCTGACGATTCACGCAGTGTCTGATGATTCACTCAGTGTCTGATGATTCATCCAGTGTCTGATGATTCACTCAGTTTCTGATGATTCACCCAGTGTCTGATGATTCACTCAGTTTCTGATGATTCACCCAGTGTCTGATGATTCACCCAGTGTCTGATGATTCACCCAGTGTCTGATGATTCACTCAGTGTCTGATGATTCACCCAGTGTCTCATGATTCACTCAGTGTCTGATGATTCACCCAGTGTCTGATGATTCACCCAGTGTCTGATGATTCACTCAGTGCCTGATGATTCACTCAGTGTCTGATGATTCACCCAGTGTCTGATGATTCACTCAGTGCCTGATGATTCACCCAGTGTCTGATGATTCACTCAGTGCCTGATGATTCACTCAGTGTCTGATGATTCACCCAGTGTCTGATGATTCACTCAGTGTCTGATGATTCACTCAGCGTCTAATGATTTACTCAGTGTCTGATGATTCACTCAGTGTCTGATGATTCACTCAGTTTCAGATGATTAACCAGTGTCTGATGATTCACCCAGTGTCTGATGATTCACCCAGTGTCTGATGATTCACTCAGTGTCTGATGATTCACTCAGTATCAGATGATTCACCCAGTGTCTGATGATACACTCAGTGCCTGATGATTCACTCAGTTTCTGATGATTCACTCAGTGTCTGATGATTCACTCAGTATCAGATGATTCACCCAGTGTCTGATGATTCACTCAGTGCCTGATGATTCACTCAGTGTCTGATGATTCATCCAGTGTCTGATGATTCACTCAGTGTCTGATGATTCACTCAGTTTCAGATGATTCACTCAGTTTCAGATGATTCACCCAGTGTCTGATGATTCACTCAGTGTCTGATGATTCATTCAGTGTCAGATGATTCACTCAGTGTCTGATGATTCACTCAGTGTCTGATGATTCACTCAGTGTCTGATGATTCACTCAGTGTCTGATGATTCATCCAGTGTCTGATGATTCATCCAGTGTCTGATGATTCACTCAGTGTCTGATGATTCATCCAGTGTCTGATGATTCACTCAGTGTCTGATGATTCACTCAGTGTCTGATGATTCATCCAGTGTCTGATGATTCACCCAGTGTCAGATGATTCACTCAGTTTCTGATGATTCACTCAGTTTCTGCTGATTCACTCAGTGTCAGATGATTCACTCAGTGTCTGATGATTCACCCAGTGTCTGATAATTCACCCAGTGTCTGATGATTCACTCAGTGTCTGATTTTCCCCCAGTGTCTGATGATTCATCCAGTGTCTGATGATTCACCCAGTGTCTGATGATTCACTCAGTGTCTGATGATTCACTCAGTTTCTGATGATTCACTCAGTGTCTGATGATTCACTCAGTTTCTGATGATTCACTCAGTGTCAGATGATTCACTCAGTGTCAGATGATTCACTCAGTGTCTAATGATTCAGTCAGTGTCTGATGATTCACCCAGTGTCTGATGATTCACCCAGTGTCAGATGATTCACTCAGTGTCAGATGATTCACTCAGTGTCTGATGATTCACTCAGTTTCTGATGATTCATCCAGTGCCTGATGATTCACTCAGTGTCTGATGATTCATCCAGTGTCTGATGATTCACCCAGTGTCTGTTGATTCACCCAGTGTCAGATGATTCACTCAGTTTCTGATGATTCACTCAGTGTCAGATGATTCACTGATTCACTCAGTGTCTGATGATTCATCCAGTGTCTGATGATTCACCCAGTGTCTGATGATTCACCCAGTGTCTGATGATTCACACAGTGTCAGAGGATTCACTCAGTGTCAGATGATTCACTGATTCACTCAGTGTCTGATGATTCACTCAGTGTCTGATGATTCACCCAGTGTCTGATGATTCACCCAGTGTCAGATGATTCACCCAGTGTCTGATGATTCATCCAGTGTCTGATGATTCACTCAGTTTCAGATGATTCATCCAGTGTCTGATGATTCACTCAGTGTCTGATGATTCACTCAGTGTCTGATGATTCATGTCAGATGATTCACTCAGTGTCTGATGATTCACTCAGTGTCTGATGATTCACCCAGTGTCTGATGTTTCACACAGTGTCTGATGATTCACTCAATCTCAGATGATTCACCCAGTGTCTGACTATTCTCCCAGTGCCTGATGATTCACTCAGTGTCTGATGATGCACTCAGTGTCTGATGATTCACCCAGTGTCTGATGATTCTGATGATTCACTCAGTGTCAGATGATTCACCCAGTGTCTGATGATTCACTTAGTGTCTGATGATTCACCCAGTGTCTGATGATTCTGATGATTCACTCAGTGTCTGATGATTCACTCAGTGTCTGATGATTCACTCAGTGTCTGATGATTCACCCAGTGTCAGATGATTCACCCAGTGTCTGATGATTCACTCAGTGTCAGATGATTCACCCAGTGTCTGATGATTCACTCAGTGTCTGATGATTCACTCAGTGTCAGATGATTCACCCAGTGTCTGATGATTCACCCAGTGTCAGATGATTCACCCAGTGTCTGCTGATTCACTCAGTGTCTAATGATTCACTCAGTGTCTGATGATTCATCCAGTGTCTGATGATTCATTCAGTGTCCGATGATTCACCCAGTGTCCGATGATTCACCCAGTGTATGATGATTCACTCAGTTTCTGATGATTCACCCAGTGTCTGATGATTCACTCAGTTTCTGATGATTCACTCAGTGTCTGATGATTCACTCAGTGTCTGTTGATTCACTCAGTGTCTGATGATTCACTCAGTGTCTGTTGATTCACCCAGTGTCTGATGATTCACTCAGTGTCTGTTGATTCACTCAGTGTCTGATGATTCACTCAGTGTCTGTTGATTCACTCAGTGTCTGTTGATTCACTCAGTGTCTGATGATTCACTCAGTGTCTGTTGATTCACCCAGTGTCTGATGATTCACCCAGTGTCTGATGATTCACTCAGTGTCTGATGATCCACCCAGTCTCTGATGATTCACTCAGTGTCTGATGATCCACCCAGTGTCTGATGATTCACCCAGTGTCTGATGATTCACTCAGTGTCTGATGATTCACCCAGTGTCTGATAATTCACCCAGTGTCTGATGATTCACCCAGTGTCTGATGATTCACTCAGTGTCAGATGATTCACCCAGTGTCTGATGATTCACTCAGTGTCTGATGATTCACCCAGTGTCTGATGATTCACCCAGTGTCAGATGATTCACCCAGTGTCTGATGATTCACTCAGTGTCTGATGATTCACCCAGTGTCAGATGATTCACCTAGTGTCTGATGATTCACTCAGTGTCTGATGATTCACCCAGTGTCAGATGATTCACTTAGTGTCTGATGATTCACCCAGTGTCAGATGATTCACCCAGTGTCAGATGATTCACCCAGTGTCAGATGATTCACCCAGTGTCAGATGATTCACCCAATGTCTGATGATTCACCCAGTGTCTGATGATTCACCCAGTGTCTGATGATTCACCCAGTGTCAGATGATTCACACAGTGTCTGATGATTCACTCAGTGTCTGATGATTCACTCAGTGTCTGATGATTCACCCAGTTTCTGATGATTCACTCAGTGCCTGATGATTCACTCAGTGTCTGATGATTCACCCAATGTCTGATGATTCACCCAGTGTCTGATGATTCACTCAGTGTCTGATGATTCACTCAGTATCAGATGATTAACCCAGTGTCTGATGATTCACTCAGTGTCTGATGATTCACTCAGTGTCTGATGATTCACCCAGTTTCTGATGATTCACTCAGTGCCTGATGATTCACTCAGTGTCTGATGATTCACCCAATGTCTGATGATTCACCCAGTGTCTGATGATTCACTCAGTGTCTGATGATTCACTCAGTGTCTGATGATTCACCCAGTTTCTGATGATTCACTCAGTGCCTGATGATTCACTCAGTGTCTGATGATTCACCCAATGTCTGATGATTCACCCAGTGTCTGATGATTCACTCAGTGTCTGATGATTCACTCAGTGTCTGATGATTCACTCAGTGCCTGATGATTCACTCAGTGTCTGATGATTCACTCAGTATCAGATGATTAACCCAGTGTCTGATGATTCACTCAGTGCCTGATGATTCATCCAGTGTCTGATGATTCACTCAGTGTCTGATGATTCACTCAGTTTCAGATGATTCACCCAGTGTCTGATGATTCACTCAGTGTCTGATGATTCACGCAGTGTCTGATGATTCACTCAGTGTCTGATGATTCACTCAGTGTCTGATGATTCACTCAGTGTCAGATGATTCACTCAGTGTCTGATGATTCATCCAGTGTCTGATGATTCATCCAGTGTCTGATGATTCACTCAGTGTCTGATGATTCATCCAGTGTCTGATGATTCATCCAGTGTCTGATGATTCACTCAGTGTCTGATGATTCACTCAGTGTCTGATGATTCACTCAGTGTCTGATGATTCACCCAGTGTCTGATGATTCACTCAGTGTCTGACGATTCACTCAGTGTCTGATGATTCACTCAGTGTCTGATGATTCATCCAGTGTCTGATGATTCACTCAGTTTCTGATGATTCACCCAGTGTCTGATGATTCACTCAGTTTCTGATGATTCACCCAGTGTCTGATGATTCACCCAGTGTCTGATGATTCACCCAGTGTCTGATGATTCACTCAGTGTCTGATGATTCACCCAGTGTCTGATGATTCACTCAGTGTCTGATGATTCACCCAGTGTCTGATGATTCACCCAGTGTCTGATGATTCACCCAGTGTCTGATGATTCTCTCAGTGCCTGATGATTCACTCAGTGTCTGATGATTCACCCAGTGTCTGATGATTCACTCAGTGCCTGATGATTCACCCAGTGTCTGATGATTCACTCAGTGCCTGATGATTCACTCAGTGTCTGATGATTCACCCAGTGTCTGATGATTCACTCAGTGTCTGATGATTCACTCAGCGTCTAATGATTTACTCAGTGTCTGATGATTCACTCAGTGTCTGATGATTCACTCAGTTTCAGATGATTAACCAGTGTCTGATGATTCACCCAGTGTCTGATGATTCACCCAGTATCTGATGATTCACTCAGTGTCTGATGATTCACTCAGTATCAGATGATTCACCCAGTGTCTGATGATTCACTCAGTGCCTGATGATTCACTCAGTGTCTGATGATTCACTCAGTGTCTGATGATTCACTCAGTATCAGATGATTCACCCAGTGTCTGATGATTCACTCAGTGCCTGATGATTCACTCAGTGTCTGATGATTCATCCAGTGTCTGATGATTCACTCAGTGTCTGATGATTCACTCAGTTTCAGATGATTCACTCAGTTTCAGATGATTCACCCAGTGTCTGATGATTCACTCAGTGTCTGATGATTCACTCAGTGTCTGATGATTCACTCAGTGTCTGATGACTCACTCAGTGTCTGATGATTCATCCAGTGTCTGATGATTCATCCAGTGTCTGATGATTCACTCAGTGTCTGATGATTCACTCAGTGTCTGATGATTCATCCAGTGTCTGATGATTCACCCAGTGTCAGATGATTCACTCAGTTTGTGATGATTCACTCAGTGTCTGATGATTCACCCAGTGTCAGATGATTCACTCAGTTTCTGATGATTCACTCAGTTTCTGATGATTCACTCAGTTTCTGATGATTCACCCAGTGTCTGATGATTCACTCAGTTTCTGATGATTCATCCAGTGTCAGATGATTCACCCAGTGTCAGATGATTCACTCAGTGTCTGATGATTCACTCAGTGTCTGATGATTCACTCAGTGTCTGATGATTCACTCAGTGTCTGATGATTCACCCAGTTTCTGATGATTCACTCAGTGTCTGATGATTCACTCAGTGTCTGATGATTCACCCAATGTCTGATGATTCACCCAGTGTCTGATGGTTCACCCAGTGTCTGATGGTTCACTCAGTGTCTGATGATTCACTCAGTATCAGATGATTAACCCAGTGTCTGATGATTCACTCAGTGCCTGATGATTCACTCAGTGTCTGATGATTCACTCAGTATCAGATGATTAACCCAGTATCTGATGATTCACTCAGTGCCTGATGATTCACTCAGTGTCTGATGATTCACTCAGTATCAGATGATTAACCCAGTGTCTGATGATTCACCCAGTGTCTGATGATTCACTCAGTGTCTGATGATTCACTCAATGTCTGATGATTCACTCAGTGTCTGATGATTCACCCAGTTTCTGATGATTCACTCAGTGTCTGATGATTCACTCAGTGTCTGATGATTCACCCAATGTCTGATGATTCACCCAGTGTCTGATGGTTCACTCAGTGTCTGATGATTCACTCAGTATCAGATGATTAACCCAGTGTCTGATGATTCACTCAGTGCCTGATGATTCACTCAGTGTCTGATGATTCACTCAGTGTCTGATGATTCACTCAGTTTCAGATGATTCACCCAGTGTCTGATGATTCACTCAGTGTCTGATGATTCACCCAGTGTCTGATGATTCACTCAGTGTCTGATGATTCACTCAGTGTCAGATGATTCACTCAGTGTCTGATGATTCACTCAGTGTCTGATGATTCACTCAGTGTCTGATGATTCATTCAGTGTCTGATGATTCATCCAGTGTCTGATGATTCACTCAGTGTCTGATGATTCATCCAGTGTCTGATGATTCATCCAGTGTCTGATGATTCACTCAGTGTCTGATGATTCACTCAGTGTCTGATGATTCACCCAGTGTCTGATGATTCACTCAGTGTCTGACGATTCACGCAGTGTCTGATGATTCACTCAGTGTCTGATGATTCATCCAGTGTCTGATGATTCACTCAGTTTCTGATGATTCACCCAGTGTCTGATGATTCACTCAGTTTCTGATGATTCACCCAGTGTCTGATGATTCACCCAGTGTCTGATGATTCACCCAGTGTCTGATGATTCACTCAGTGTCTGATGATTCACCCAGTGTCTCATGATTCACTCAGTGTCTGATGATTCACCCAGTGTCTGATGATTCACCCAGTGTCTGATGATTCACTCAGTGCCTGATGATTCACTCAGTGTCTGATGATTCACCCAGTGTCTGATGATTCACTCAGTGCCTGATGATTCACCCAGTGTCTGATGATTCACTCAGTGCCTGATGATTCACTCAGTGTCTGATGATTCACCCAGTGTCTGATGATTCACTCAGTGTCTGATGATTCACTCAGCGTCTAATGATTTACTCAGTGTCTGATGATTCACTCAGTGTCTGATGATTCACTCAGTTTCAGATGATTAACCAGTGTCTGATGATTCACCCAGTGTCTGATGATTCACCCAGTGTCTGATGATTCACTCAGTGTCTGATGATTCACTCAGTATCAGATGATTCACCCAGTGTCTGATGATACACTCAGTGCCTGATGATTCACTCAGTTTCTGATGATTCACTCAGTGTCTGATGATTCACTCAGTATCAGATGATTCACCCAGTGTCTGATGATTCACTCAGTGCCTGATGATTCACTCAGTGTCTGATGATTCATCCAGTGTCTGATGATTCACTCAGTGTCTGATGATTCACTCAGTTTCAGATGATTCACTCAGTTTCAGATGATTCACCCAGTGTCTGATGATTCACTCAGTGTCTGATGATTCATTCAGTGTCAGATGATTCACTCAGTGTCTGATGATTCACTCAGTGTCTGATGATTCACTCAGTGTCTGATGATTCACTCAGTGTCTGATGATTCATCCAGTGTCTGATGATTCATCCAGTGTCTGATGATTCACTCAGTGTCTGATGATTCATCCAGTGTCTGATGATTCACTCAGTGTCTGATGATTCACTCAGTGTCTGATGATTCACCCAGTGTCAGATGATTCACTCAGTTTCTGATGATTCACTCAGTGTCTGATGATTCACCCAGTGTCAGATGATTCACTCAGTTTCTGATGATTCACTCAGTTTCTGATGATTCACTCAGTGTCAGATGATTCACTCAGTGTCTGATGATTCACCCAGTGTCTGATAATTCACCCAGTGTCTGATGATTCACTCAGTGTCTGATTTTCCCCCAGTGTCTGATGATTCACTCAGTGTCTGATGATTCACCCAGTGTCTGATGATTCACTCAGTGTCTGATGATTCACTCAGTTTCTGATGATTCACTCAGTGTCTGATGATTCACTCAGTTTCTGATGATTCACTCAGTGTCAGATGATTCACTCAGTGTCAGATGATTCACTCAGTGTCTAATGATTCAGTCAGTGTCTGATGATTCACCCAGTGTCTGATGATTCACCCAGTGTCTGATGATTCACTCAGTGTCTGATGATTCACCCAGTGTCTGATGATTCACTCAGTGTCTGACGATTCACTCAGTGTCTGTTGATTCACTCAGTGTCTGTTGATTCACTCAGTGTCTGATGATTCACTCAGTGTCTGTTGATTCACCCAGTGTCTGATGATTCACCCAGTGTCTGATGATTCACTCAGTGTCTGATGATCCACCCAGTCTCTGATGATTCACTCAGTGTCTGATGATCCACCCAGTGTCTGATGATTCACCCAGTGTCTGATGATTCACTCAGTGTCTGATGATTCACCCAGTGTCTGATAATTCACCCAGTGTCTGATGATTCACCCAGTGTCTGATGATTCACTCAGTGTCAGATGATTCACCCAGTGTCTGATGATTCACTCAGTGTCTGATGATTCACCCAGTGTCTGATGATTCACCCAGTGTCAGATGATTCACCCAGTGTCTGATGATTCACTCAGTGTCTGATGATTCACCCAGTGTCAGATGATTCACCTAGTGTCTGATGATTCACTCAGTGTCTGATGATTCACCCAGTGTCAGATGATTCACTTAGTGTCTGATGATTCACCCAGTGTCAGATGATTCACCCAGTGTCAGATGATTCACCCAGTGTCAGATGATTCACCCAGTGTCAGATGATTCACCCAATGTCTGATGATTCACCCAGTGTCTGATGATTCACCCAGTGTCTGATGATTCACCCAGTGTCAGATGATTCACACAGTGTCTGATGATTCACTCAGTGTCTGATGATTCACTCAGTGTCTGATGATTCACCCAGTTTCTGATGATTCACTCAGTGCCTGATGATTCACTCAGTGTCTGATGATTCACCCAATGTCTGATGATTCACCCAGTGTCTGATGATTCACTCAGTGTCTGATGATTCACTCAGTATCAGATGATTAACCCAGTGTCTGATGATTCACTCAGTGTCTGATGATTCACTCAGTGTCTGATGATTCACCCAGTTTCTGATGATTCACTCAGTGCCTGATGATTCACTCAGTGTCTGATGATTCACCCAATGTCTGATGATTCACCCAGTGTCTGATGATTCACTCAGTGTCTGATGATTCACTCAGTGTCTGATGATTCACCCAGTTTCTGATGATTCACTCAGTGCCTGATGATTCACTCAGTGTCTGATGATTCACCCAATGTCTGATGATTCACCCAGTGTCTGATGATTCACTCAGTGTCTGATGATTCACTCAGTGTCTGATGATTCACTCAGTGCCTGATGATTCACTCAGTGTCTGATGATTCACTCAGTATCAGATGATTAACCCAGTGTCTGATGATTCACTCAGTGCCTGATGATTCATCCAGTGTCTGATGATTCACTCAGTGTCTGATGATTCACTCAGTTTCAGATGATTCACCCAGTGTCTGATGATTCACTCAGTGTCTGATGATTCACGCAGTGTCTGATGATTCACTCAGTGTCTGATGATTCACTCAGTGTCTGATGATTCACTCAGTGTCAGATGATTCACTCAGTGTCTGAT
This sequence comes from Pristiophorus japonicus, assembly GCF_044704955.1. NCBI lineage: Eukaryota > Metazoa > Chordata > Chondrichthyes > Pristiophoridae > Pristiophorus > Pristiophorus japonicus. The sequence continues at coordinate 26,897,132 of NC_091987.1, read as the reverse complement.
GATTCATCCAGTGTCTGATGATTCATCCAGTGTCTGATGATTCACTCAGTGTCTGATGATTCATCCAGTGTCTGATGATTCATCCAGTGTCTGATGATTCACTCAGTGTCTGATGATTCACTCAGTGTCTGATGATTCACTCAGTGTCTGATGATTCACCCAGTGTCTGATGATTCACTCAGTGTCTGACGATTCACTCAGTGTCTGATGATTCACTCAGTGTCTGATGATTCATCCAGTGTCTGATGATTCACTCAGTTTCTGATGATTCACCCAGTGTCTGATGATTCACTCAGTTTCTGATGATTCACCCAGTGTCTGATGATTCACCCAGTGTCTGATGATTCACCCAGTGTCTGATGATTCACTCAGTGTCTGATGATTCACCCAGTGTCTGATGATTCACTCAGTGTCTGATGATTCACCCAGTGTCTGATGATTCACCCAGTGTCTGATGATTCACCCAGTGTCTGATGATTCTCTCAGTGCCTGATGATTCACTCAGTGTCTGATGATTCACCCAGTGTCTGATGATTCACTCAGTGCCTGATGATTCACCCAGTGTCTGATGATTCACTCAGTGCCTGATGATTCACTCAGTGTCTGATGATTCACCCAGTGTCTGATGATTCACTCAGTGTCTGATGATTCACTCAGCGTCTAATGATTTACTCAGTGTCTGATGATTCACTCAGTGTCTGATGATTCACTCAGTTTCAGATGATTAACCAGTGTCTGATGATTCACCCAGTGTCTGATGATTCACCCAGTATCTGATGATTCACTCAGTGTCTGATGATTCACTCAGTATCAGATGATTCACCCAGTGTCTGATGATTCACTCAGTGCCTGATGATTCACTCAGTGTCTGATGATTCACTCAGTGTCTGATGATTCACTCAGTATCAGATGATTCACCCAGTGTCTGATGATTCACTCAGTGCCTGATGATTCACTCAGTGTCTGATGATTCATCCAGTGTCTGATGATTCACTCAGTGTCTGATGATTCACTCAGTTTCAGATGATTCACTCAGTTTCAGATGATTCACCCAGTGTCTGATGATTCACTCAGTGTCTGATGATTCACTCAGTGTCTGATGATTCACTCAGTGTCTGATGACTCACTCAGTGTCTGATGATTCATCCAGTGTCTGATGATTCATCCAGTGTCTGATGATTCACTCAGTGTCTGATGATTCACTCAGTGTCTGATGATTCATCCAGTGTCTGATGATTCACCCAGTGTCAGATGATTCACTCAGTTTGTGATGATTCACTCAGTGTCTGATGATTCACCCAGTGTCAGATGATTCACTCAGTTTCTGATGATTCACTCAGTTTCTGATGATTCACTCAGTTTCTGATGATTCACCCAGTGTCTGATGATTCACTCAGTTTCTGATGATTCATCCAGTGTCAGATGATTCACCCAGTGTCAGATGATTCACTCAGTGTCTGATGATTCACTCAGTGTCTGATGATTCACTCAGTGTCTGATGATTCACTCAGTGTCTGATGATTCACCCAGTTTCTGATGATTCACTCAGTGTCTGATGATTCACTCAGTGTCTGATGATTCACCCAATGTCTGATGATTCACCCAGTGTCTGATGGTTCACCCAGTGTCTGATGGTTCACTCAGTGTCTGATGATTCACTCAGTATCAGATGATTAACCCAGTGTCTGATGATTCACTCAGTGCCTGATGATTCACTCAGTGTCTGATGATTCACTCAGTATCAGATGATTAACCCAGTATCTGATGATTCACTCAGTGCCTGATGATTCACTCAGTGTCTGATGATTCACTCAGTATCAGATGATTAACCCAGTGTCTGATGATTCACCCAGTGTCTGATGATTCACTCAGTGTCTGATGATTCACTCAATGTCTGATGATTCACTCAGTGTCTGATGATTCACCCAGTTTCTGATGATTCACTCAGTGTCTGATGATTCACTCAGTGTCTGATGATTCACCCAATGTCTGATGATTCACCCAGTGTCTGATGGTTCACTCAGTGTCTGATGATTCACTCAGTATCAGATGATTAACCCAGTGTCTGATGATTCACTCAGTGCCTGATGATTCACTCAGTGTCTGATGATTCACTCAGTGTCTGATGATTCACTCAGTTTCAGATGATTCACCCAGTGTCTGATGATTCACTCAGTGTCTGATGATTCACCCAGTGTCTGATGATTCACTCAGTGTCTGATGATTCACTCAGTGTCAGATGATTCACTCAGTGTCTGATGATTCACTCAGTGTCTGATGATTCACTCAGTGTCTGATGATTCATTCAGTGTCTGATGATTCATCCAGTGTCTGATGATTCACTCAGTGTCTGATGATTCATCCAGTGTCTGATGATTCATCCAGTGTCTGATGATTCACTCAGTGTCTGATGATTCACTCAGTGTCTGATGATTCACCCAGTGTCTGATGATTCACTCAGTGTCTGACGATTCACGCAGTGTCTGATGATTCACTCAGTGTCTGATGATTCATCCAGTGTCTGATGATTCACTCAGTTTCTGATGATTCACCCAGTGTCTGATGATTCACTCAGTTTCTGATGATTCACCCAGTGTCTGATGATTCACCCAGTGTCTGATGATTCACCCAGTGTCTGATGATTCACTCAGTGTCTGATGATTCACCCAGTGTCTCATGATTCACTCAGTGTCTGATGATTCACCCAGTGTCTGATGATTCACCCAGTGTCTGATGATTCACTCAGTGCCTGATGATTCACTCAGTGTCTGATGATTCACCCAGTGTCTGATGATTCACTCAGTGCCTGATGATTCACCCAGTGTCTGATGATTCACTCAGTGCCTGATGATTCACTCAGTGTCTGATGATTCACCCAGTGTCTGATGATTCACTCAGTGTCTGATGATTCACTCAGCGTCTAATGATTTACTCAGTGTCTGATGATTCACTCAGTGTCTGATGATTCACTCAGTTTCAGATGATTAACCAGTGTCTGATGATTCACCCAGTGTCTGATGATTCACCCAGTGTCTGATGATTCACTCAGTGTCTGATGATTCACTCAGTATCAGATGATTCACCCAGTGTCTGATGATACACTCAGTGCCTGATGATTCACTCAGTTTCTGATGATTCACTCAGTGTCTGATGATTCACTCAGTATCAGATGATTCACCCAGTGTCTGATGATTCACTCAGTGCCTGATGATTCACTCAGTGTCTGATGATTCATCCAGTGTCTGATGATTCACTCAGTGTCTGATGATTCACTCAGTTTCAGATGATTCACTCAGTTTCAGATGATTCACCCAGTGTCTGATGATTCACTCAGTGTCTGATGATTCATTCAGTGTCAGATGATTCACTCAGTGTCTGATGATTCACTCAGTGTCTGATGATTCACTCAGTGTCTGATGATTCACTCAGTGTCTGATGATTCATCCAGTGTCTGATGATTCATCCAGTGTCTGATGATTCACTCAGTGTCTGATGATTCATCCAGTGTCTGATGATTCACTCAGTGTCTGATGATTCACTCAGTGTCTGATGATTCACCCAGTGTCAGATGATTCACTCAGTTTCTGATGATTCACTCAGTGTCTGATGATTCACCCAGTGTCAGATGATTCACTCAGTTTCTGATGATTCACTCAGTTTCTGATGATTCACTCAGTGTCAGATGATTCACTCAGTGTCTGATGATTCACCCAGTGTCTGATAATTCACCCAGTGTCTGATGATTCACTCAGTGTCTGATTTTCCCCCAGTGTCTGATGATTCACTCAGTGTCTGATGATTCACCCAGTGTCTGATGATTCACTCAGTGTCTGATGATTCACTCAGTTTCTGATGATTCACTCAGTGTCTGATGATTCACTCAGTTTCTGATGATTCACTCAGTGTCAGATGATTCACTCAGTGTCAGATGATTCACTCAGTGTCTAATGATTCAGTCAGTGTCTGATGATTCACCCAGTGTCTGATGATTCACCCAGTGTCAGATGATTCACTCAGTGTCAGATGATTCACTCAGTGTCTGATGATTCACTCAGTTTCTGATGATTCATCCAGTGCCTGATGATTCACTCAGTGTCTGATGATTCACCCAGTGTCTGATGATTCACCCAGTGTCAGATGATTCACTCAGTTTCTGATGATTCACTCAGTGTCAGATGATTCACTGATTCACTCAGTGTCTGATGATTCATCCAGTGTCTGATGATTCACCCAGTGTCTGATGATTCACCCAGTGTCTGATGATTCACACAGTGTCAGAGGATTCACTCAGTGTCAGATGATTCACTGATTCACTCAGTGTCTGATGATTCACTCAGTGTCTGATGATTCACCCAGTGTCTGATGATTCACCCAGTGTCAGATGATTCACCCAGTGTCTGATGATTCATCCAGTGTCTGATGATTCACTCAGTTTCAGATGATTCATCCAGTGTCTGATGATTCACTCAGTGTCTGATGATTCACTCAGTGTCTGATGATTCATGTCAGATGATTCACTCAGTGTCTGATGATTCACTCAGTGTCTGATGATTCACCCAGTGTCTGATGTTTCACACAGTGTCTGATGATTCACTCAATCTCAGATGATTCACCCAGTGTCTGACTATTCTCCCAGTGCCTGATGATTCACTCAGTGTCTGATGATTCACTCAGTGTCTGATGATTCACCCAGTGTCTGATGATTCTGATGATTCACTCAGTGTCAGATGATTCACCCAGTGTCTGATGATTCACTCAGTGTCTGATGATTCACCCAGTGTCTGATGATTCTGATGATTCACTCAGTGTCTGATGATTCACTCAGTGTCTGATGATTCACCCAGTGTCAGATGATTCACCCAGTGTCTGATGATTCACTCAGTGTCAGATGATTCACCCAGTGTCTGATGATTCACTCAGTGTCTGATGATTCACCCAGTGTCAGATGATTCACCCAGTGTCTGATGATTCACCCAGTGTCTGATGATTCACTCGGTGTCTGATGATTCACCCAGTGTCTGATGATTCTGATGATTCACTCAGTGTCAGATGATTCACCCAGTGTCTGATGACTCACTCAGTGTCAGATGATTCACCCAGCATCAGATGATTCACTCAGTGTCTGATGTTTCTGATGATTAACTCAGTGTCAGATGATTCACCCAGTGTCAGATGATTCACTCAGAGTCTGATGATTCTGATGATTCACTCAGTGTCAGATGATTCACTCAGTGTCTGATGATTCTGATGATTCACCCAGTGTCTGATGATTCACTCAGTGTCAGATGATTCACTCAGTGTCTGATGATTCAACCAGTGTCAGATGATTCACCCAGTGTCAGATGATTCACCCAGTGTCTGATGATTCACTCAGTGTCAGATGATTCACTCAGTGTCTGATGATTCACCCAGTGTCTGAGGATTCACTCAGTGTCAGATGATTCACCCAGTGTCTGATGATTCACTCAGTGTCTGATGATTCACCCAGTGTCAGATGATTCACCCAGTGTCAGATGATTCACTCAGTGTCTGATGATGCACTCAGTGTCTGATGATTCTGATGATTCACCCAGTGTCTGATGATTCACTCAGTATCTGATGATTCACCCAGTGTCTGATGATTCACTCAGTGTCTGATGATTCTGCTGATTCACCCAGTGTCTGATGATGCACCCAGTGTCAGATGATTCACTCAGTGTCTGATGATTCACCCAATGTCTGATGATTCACCCAGTGTCAGATGATTCACTCAGTGTCAGATGATTCACCCAGTGTCTGATGATTCACCCAATGTCTGATGATTCACTCAGTGTTTGATGATTCACTCAGTGTCTGATGATTCTGATGATTCACTCAGTGTCAGATGATTCACTCAGTGTCTGATGATTCACTCAGTGTCAGATGATTCACCCAGTGTCAGATGATTCACCCAGTGTCAGATGATTCACTCAGTGTCTGATGATTCACTCAGTGTCTGATGATTCTGATGATTCACCCAGTGTCTGATGATTCACTCAGTATCTGATGATTCACCCAGTGTCTGATGATTCTGATGATTCACCCAGTGTCTGATGATGCACCCAGTGTCAGATGATTCACTCAGTGTCAGATGATTCACCCAGTGTCTGATGATTCACCCAGTGTCAGATGATTCACCCAGTGTCAGATGATTCACTCAGTGTCAGATAATTCACTCAGTGTCTGATGATTCACCCAGTGTCTGATGATGCACCCAGTGTCAGATGATTCACTCAGTGTCAGATGATTCACCCAGTGTCTGATGATTCACTCAGTGTCTGATGATTCACCCAGTGTCAGATGATTCACTCAGTGTCTGATGATTCACTCAGTGTCAGGTGATTCACCCAGTGTCTGATGATTCACTCAGTCACTCAGTGTCTGATGATTCACCCAGTGACTGATGATTCACTCAGTGTCTGATGATTCACTCAATGTCTGATGATTCACCCAGTGACTGATGATTCACACAGTGTCTGATGATTCACTCAGTGTCTGATGATTCACCCAGTGTCTGATGATTCACCCAGTGTCTGATGATTCACCCAGTGTCTGATGATTCACTCAGTGTCTGATGATTCACTCAGTGTCTGATGATTCACCCAGTGTCGGATGATTCACCCAGTGTCTGATGATTCACCCAATGTCTGATGATTCACCCAGTGTCTGATGATTCACCCAGTGTCAGATGATTCACCCAGTGTCTGATGATTCACTCAGTGTCAGATGATTCATTCAGTGTCTGATAATTCACCCAGTGTCTGATAATTCACCCAGTGTCTGATGATTCAATCAGTTTCTGATGATTCACTCAGTGTCTGATGATTCACCCTGTGCCTGATGATTCACTCAGTGTCTGATGATTCATCCAGTGTCTGATGATTCACCCTGTGCCTGATGATTCACTCAGTTTCTGATGATTCATCCAGTGTCTGATGATTCACCCTGTGCCTGATGATTCACTCAGTGTCTGATGATTCATCCAGTGTCTGATGATTCACTCAGTTTCTGATGATTCATCCAGTGTCTGATGATTCACCCTGTGCCTGATGATTCACTCAGTGTCTGATGATTCATCCAGTGTCTGATGATTCACTCAGTTTCTGATGATTCACTCAGTGTCTGATGATTCACCCAGTGTCTGATGATTCACCCAGTGTCTGATGATTCACTCAGTGTCTGATGATTCATCCAGTGTCTGATGATTCACTCAGTTTCTGATGATTCACCCAGTGTCTGATGATTCACTCAGTGTCTGATGATTCACTCAGTGTCTGATGATTCACTCAGTTTCTGATGATTCACCCAGTGTCTGATGATTCACCCAGTGTCTGATGATTCACTTAGTTTCAGATGATTCACTCAGTTTCAGATGATTCATTCAGTGTCTGATGATTCACCCAGTGTCTGATGATTCACTCAGTGTCTGATGATTCACTCAGTGTCTGATGATTCTGATGATTCACTCAGTGTCCGATGATTCACCCAGTGTCTGATGATTCACCCAGTGTCAGATGATTCACCCAGTGTCAGATGATTCACCCAGTGTCAGATGATTCACTCAGTGTCTGATGATTCACTCAGTGTCAGATGATTCACTCAGTGTCAGATGATTCACCCAGTGTCTGATGATTCACTCAGTGTCTGATGATTCACTCAGTGTCAGATGATTCACTCAGTGTCTGATGATTCACCCAGTGTCTGAAGATTCACTAATTGTCTGATGATTCACCCAGTGTCTGATGATTCACTCAGTGTCTGATGATTCACCCAGTGTCTGATGATTCACTCAGTGTCTGATGATTCACCCAGTGTCTGATGATTCACTCAGTGTCTGATGATTCACTCAGTGTCTGATGATTCTGATGATTCACCCAGTGTCAGATGATTCACCCAGTGTCAGATGATTCACCCAGTGTCAGATGATTCACCCAGTGTCTGATGATTCACTCAGTGTCTGATGATTCACTCAGTGTCTGATGATTCACTCAGTGTCTGATGATTCTGATGATTCACTCAGTGTCTGATGATTCACCCAGTGTCTGATGATTCACCCAGTGTCTGATGATTCTCCCAGTGCCTGATGGTTCACTCAGTGTCTGATGATTCACCCAGTGTCAGATGATTCACTCAGTGTCAGATGATTCACCCAGTGTCTGATGATTCACCCAGTGTCTGATGATTCACCCAGTGTCTGATGATTCACCCAGTGTCTGATGATTCACCCAGTGTCAGATGATTCACCCAGTGTAAGATGATTCACTCAGTGTCTGATGATTCACCCAGTGTCTGATGATTCACCCAGTGTCTGATGATTCACTCAGTGTCAGATGATTCACCCAGTGTCTGATGATTCACTCAGTGTCAGATGATTCACCCAGTGTCAGATGATTCACCCAGTGTCAGATGATTCACTCAGTGTCTGATGATTCACCCAGTGTCAGATGATTCACCCAGTGTCAGATGATTCACCCAGTGTCAGATGATTCACTCAGTGTCTGATGATTCTGATGATTCACCCAGTGTCTGATGATTCACTCAGTGTCTGATGTTTCTGATGATTCACCCAGTGTCTGATGATTCACTCAGTGTCTGATGATTCTGATGATTCACCCAGTGTCTGATGATTCTGATGATTCACCCAGTGTCTGATGATTCACTCAGTGTCTGATGATTCTGATGATTCACTCAGTGTCTGATGATTCACTCAGTGTCTGATGATTCTGATGATTCACCCAGTGTCTGATGATTCACTCAGTGTCTGATGATTCTGATGATTCACCCAATGTCTGATGATTCACCCAGTGTCAGATGATTCACTCAGTGTCTGATGATTCACCCAATGTCTGATGATTCACTCAGTATCTGATGATTCACCCAGTGTCTGATGATTCACTCAGTGTCTGATGATTCTGATGATTCACCCAGTGTCTGATGATGCACCCAGTGTCAGATGATTCACTCAGTGTCAGATGATTCACCCAGTGTCTGATGATTCACTCAGTGTCTGATGATTCACCCAGTGTCAGATGATTCACCCAGTGTCAGATGATTCACTCAGTGTCAGATAATTCACTCAGTGTCTGATGATTCACCCAGTGTCTGATGATGCACCCAGTGTCAGATGATTCACTCAGTGTCAGATGATTCACCCAGTGTCTGATGATTCACTCAGTGTCTGATGATTCACCCAGTGTCAGATGATTCACTCAGTGTCTGATGATTCACTCAGTGTCAGGTGATTCACCCAGTGTCTGATGATTCACTCAGTCACTCAGTGTCTGATGATTCACTCAGTGTCTGATGATTCACCCAGTGTCTGATAATTCACTCCGTGTCTGATGATTCACTCAGCGTCTGATGATTCACCCAGCGTCCGATTCACCCAGTGTCTGATGATTCACTCAGTGTCTGATGATTCTGATGATTCACCCAGCGTCCGATTCACCCAGTGTCTGATGATTCACTCAGTGTCTGATGATTCTGATGATTCACCCAGCGTCCGATTCACCCAGTGTCTGATGATTCACTCAGTGTCTGATGATTCTGATGATTCACCCAGCGTCCGATTCACCCAGTGTCTGATGATTCACTCAGTGTCTGATGATTCTGATGATTCACCCAGCGTCCGATTCACCCAGTGTCTGATGATTCACTCAGTGTCTGATGATTCTGATGATTCACCCAGCGTCCGATTCACCCAGTGTCTGATGATTCACTCAGCGTCTGATGATTCACCCAGCGTCCGATTCACCCAGTGTCTGATGATTCACTCAGTGTCTGATGATTCTGATGATTCACCCTGTGTCTGATGATTCACCCAGTGTCTGATGATTCACCCAGTGTCAGATGATTCACTCAATGTCTGATGATTCACTCAGTGTCTGATGATTCACTCAGTGTCTGATGATTCACTCAATGTCAGATGATTCACTCAGTGTCTGATGATTCACTCAGTGTCTGATGATTCACCCAGTGTCCTATGATTCACCCAGTGTCCGATGGTACACCCAGTGTCAGATGATTCACTCAGTGTCTCATAATTCATCCAGTGTCTGATGATTCACCCTGTGCCTGATGATTCACTCAGTTTCTGATGATTCACCCAGTGTCTGATGATTCACCCTGTGCCTGATGATTCACTCAGTGTCTGATGATTCATCCAGTGTCTGATGATTCACCCAGTGTCTGATGATTCACCCTGTGCCTGATGATTCACTCAGTGTCTGATGATTCATCCAGTGTCTGATGATTCACTCAGTTTCTGATGATTCACCCAGTGTCAGATGATTCACTTAGTTTCAGATGATTCACTCAGTTTCAGATGATTCACCCAGTGTCTGATGATTCACTCAGTGTCTGATGATTCATCCAGTGTCAGAAGATTCACTCAGCGCCTGATAATTCACCCAGTGTCTGATGATTCACTCAATCTCAGATGATTCACCCAGTGTCTGACGATTCTCCCAGTGCCTGATGATTCACTCAGTGTCTGATGATTCACCCAGTGTCTGATGATTCACTCAGTGTCAGATGATTCACTCAGTGTCTGATGATTCACTCAGTGTCTGATGATTCACTCAGTGTCTGATGATTCACCCAGTGTCTGATGATTCACTCAGTGTCAGATGTTTCACTCAGTGTCTGATAATTCACTCAGTGTCTGATGATTCGCTCCGTGTCTGATGATTCACTCAGTGTCTGATGATTCACCCAGCGTCCGATTCACTCAGTGTCTGATGATTCACTCAGCGTCTGATGATTCACCCAGCGTCCGATTCACCCAGTGTCTGATGATTCACTCAGTGTCTGATGATTCTGATGATTCACCCAGCGTCCGATTCACCCAGTGTCTGATGATTCACTCAGCGTCTGATGATTCACCCAGCGTCCGATTCACCCAGTGTCTGATGATTCACTCAGTGTCTGATGATTCTGATGATTCACTCAGTGTCTGATGATTCACTCAGTGTCTGATGATTCACCCTGTGTCTGATGATTCACCCAGTGTCAGATGATTCACTCAATGTCTGATGATTCACTCAATGTCTGATGATTCACTCAGTGTCTGATGATTCACCCAGTGTCAGATGATTCACTCAATGTCTGATGATTCACTCAGTGTCTGATGATTCACTCAGTGTCAGATGATTCACTCAATGTCTGATGATTCACTCAGTGTCTGATGATTCACTCAGTGTCTGATGATTCACCCAGTGTCCTATGATTCACCCAGTGTCCGATGATACACCCAGTGTCAGATGATTCACTCAGTGTCTGATAATTCATCCAGTGTCTGATGATTCACCCTGTGCCTGATGATTCACTCAGTTTCTGATGATTCACCCAGTGTCTGATGATTCACCCTGTGCCTGATGATTCACTCAGTGTCTGATGATTCATCCAGTGTCTGATGATTCACCCAGTGTCTGATGATTCACCCTGTGCCTGATGATTCACTCAGTTTCTGATGATTCACCCAGTGTCAGATGATTCACTTAGTTTCAGATGATTCACTCAGTTTCAGATGATTCACCCAGTGTCTGATGATTCACTCAGTGTCTGATGATTCATCCAGTGTCAGAAGATTCACTCAGCGCCTGATAATTCACCCAGTGTCTGATGATTCACTCAATCTCAGATGATTCCCCCAGTGTCTGACGATTCTCCCAGTGCCTGATGATTCACTCAGTGTCTGATGATTCACTCAGTGTCAGATGATTCACTCAGTGTCAGATGATTCACTCAGTGTCTGATGATTCACTCAGTGTCTGATGATTCACCCAGTGTCTGATGATTCACTCAGTGTCTGATAATTCACTCAGTGTCTGATGATTCGCTCAGTGTCTGATGATTCACTCAGCGTCTGATGAATCACCCAGCGTCCGATTCACTCAGTGTCTGATGATTCACTCAGCGTCTGATGATTCACCCAGCGTCCGATTCACGCAGTGTCTGATGATTCACTCAGTGTCTGATGATTCTGATGATTCACCCAGCGTCCGATTCACCCAGTGTCTGATGATTCACTCAGCGTCTGATGATTCACCCAGCGTCCGATTCACCCAGTGTCTGATGATTCACTCAGTGTCTGATGATTCTGATGATTCACTGAGTGTCTGATGATTCACTCAGTGTCTGATGATTCACCCAGTGTCTGATGATTCACCCAGTGTCAGATGATTCACTCAATGTCTGATGATTCACTCAATGTCTGATGATTCACTCAGTGTCTGATGATTCACCCAGTGTCAGATGATTCACTCAATGTCTGATGATTCACTCAGTGTCTGATGATTCACTCAGTGTCAGATGATTCACTCAGTGTCTGATGATTCACTCAGTGTCTGATGATTCACTCAGTGTCAGATGATTCACTCAGTGTCTGATGATTCACTCAGTGTCTGATGATTCACCCAGTGTCTGATGATTCACTCAGTGTCTGATAATTCACCCAGTGTCAGATGATTCACCCAGTGTCTGATGATTCACCCAGTGTCCGGTGATTCACCCAGTGTCCGATGATACACCCAGTGTCAGATGATTCACTCAGTGTCTGATAATTCATCCAGTGTCTGATGATTCACCCTGTGCCTGATGATTCACTCAGTTTCTGATGATTCACCCAGTGTCTGATGATTCACCCTGTGCCTGATGATTCACTCAGTGTCTGATGATTCATCCAGTGTCTGATGATTCACCCAGTGTCTGATGATTCACCCTGTGCCTGATGATTCACTCAGTGTCTGATGATTCATCCAGTGTCTGATGATTCACTCAGTTTCTGATGATTCACCCAGTGTCTGATGATTCACTCAGTGCCTGATGATTCACTCAGTGTCTGATGATTCACTCAGTGCTTGATGATTCACCCAGTGTCTGATGATTCACTTAGTTTCAGATGATTCACTCAGTTTCAGATGATTCACCCAGTGTCTGATGATTCACTCAGTGTCTGATGATTCATCCAGTGTCAGAAGATTCACTCAGCGCCTGATAATTCACCCAGTGTCTGATGATTCACTCAATCTCAGATGATTCACCCAGTGTCTGACGATTCTCCCAGTGCCTGATGATTCACTCAGTGTCTGATGATTCACCCAGTATCTGATGCTTCACTCAGTGTCTGATAATTCACTCAGTGTCTGATGATTCACTCAGTGTCTGATGATTCACTCAGTGTCTGATGATTCACTCAGTGTCTGATGATTCACCCAGTGTCTGACGATTCTCCCAGTGCCTGATGATTCACTCAGTGTCTGATGATTCACCCAGTGTCTGATGATTCACTCAGTGTCAGATGATTCACTCAGTGTCTGATGATTCACTCAGTGTCTGATGATTCACCCAGTGTCAGATGATTCACTCAGTGTCTGATGATTCACCCATTGTCCGATGATTCACCCAGTGTCCGATGATTCACCCAGTATCTGAAGATTCACTCAGTGTCTGATGATTCTGATGATTCACTCAGTGTCTGATGATTCACCCAGTGTCCGATAATTCACCCAGTGTCCGATGATTCACCCAGTATCTGAAGATTCACTCAATATCTGATGATTCTGATGATTCACTCAGTGTCTGATGATTCTGATGATTCACTCAGTATCAGATGATTCACTCAGTGTCTGATGATTCACCCTGTGCCTGATGATTCACTCAGTTTCTGATGATTCACCCAGTGTCTGATGATTCACCCAGTGTCTGATGATTCACTCAGTGTCAGATGATTCACTCAGTGTCTGATGATTCACCCTGTGCCTGATGATTCACTCAGTGTCTGATGATTCACTCAGTTTCTGATGATTCACCCAGTGTCTGATGATTCACCCTGTGCCTGATGATTCACTCAGTGTCTGATGATTCATCCAGTGTCTGATGATTCACTCAGTTTCTGATGATTCACCCAGTGTCTGATGATTCACTCAGTGCCTGATGATTCACTCAGTGTCTGCTGATTCACTCAGTGTTTGATGATTCACCCAGTGTCTGATGATTCACTCAGTGTCAGATGATTCACTCAGTTTCAGATGATACACCCAGTGTCTGACGATTCTCCCAGTGCCTGATGATTCACTCAGTGTCTGATGATTCACCCAGTGTCTGATGATTCACTCAGTGTCTGATGATTCACACAGTGTCTGATGATTCACTCAGTGTCTGATGATTCACTCAGTGTCTGATGATTCACCCAGTGTCAGATGATTCACTCAGTGTCTGATGATTCACCCAGTGTCTGATGATTCACCCAGTGTCCGATGATTCACCCAGTGTCCGATGATTCACTCAGTGTCTGATGATTCACCCAGTGTCCGATGATTCACTCAGTGTCTGATGATTCACCCAGTGTCCGATGATTCACTCAGTGTCTGATGATTCACTCAGTGTCTGATGATTCACTCAGTGTCTGATGATTCACCCAGTGTCCGATGATTCACTCAGTGTCTGATGATTCACTCAGTGTCTGATGATTCACCCAGTGTCCGATGATTCACCCAGTGTCCGATGATTCACTCAGTGTCTGATGATTCACCCAGTGTCCGATGATTCACTCAGTGTCTGATGATTCACTCAGTGTCTGATGATTCACCCAGTGTCTGATGATTCACTCAGTGTCTGATGATTCACCCAGTGTCCGATGATTCACTCAGTGTCTGATGATTCACTCAGTGTCTGATGATTCACCCAGTGTCTGATGATTCACCCAGTGTCAGATGATTCACTCAGTGTCTGATGATTCACCCAGTGTCAGATGATTCACTCAGTGTCTGATGATTCACTCAGTGTCTGATGATTCACCCAGTGTCTGATGATTCACCCAGTGTCAGATGATTCACTCAGTGTCTGATGATTCACTCAGTGTCTGATGATTCACCCAGTGTCCGATGATTCACTCAGTGTCTGATGATTCACCCAGTGTCCGATGATTCACCCAGTGTCCGATGATTCACTCAGTGTCTGATGATTCACTCAGTGTCTGATGATTCACCCAGTGTCCGATGATTCACTCAGTGTCTGATGATTCACCCAGTGTCCGATGATTCACTCAGTGTCTGATGATTCACTCAGTGTCTGATGATTCACTCAGTGTATGATGATTCACCCAGTGTCAGATGATTCACTCAGTGTCTGATGATTCACCCAGTGTCCGATGATTCACCCAGTGTCCGATGATTCACTCAGTGTCTGATGATTCACTCAGTGTCTGATGATTCACCCAGTGTCCGATGATTCACTCAGTGTCTGATGATTCACCCAGTGTCAGATGATTCACTCAGTGTCTGATGATTCACTCAGTGTCTGATGATTCACTCAGTGTCTGATGATTCACTCAGTGTATGATGATTCACCCAGTGTCAGATGATTCACTCAGTGTCTGATGATTCACTCAGTGTCTGATGATTCAGCCAGTGTCAGATGCTCAATGTCAGATGATTCACCCAGTGTCAGATGATTCACTCAGTTTCACTCAGTGTCAGATGATTTACCCAGTGGCTGATTTTTCACCCAATGTTCACTAAGTGTCAGATTATTCACTCAGTGTTCACTCAGTGCCTGATGATTCACGATTCACCCAGTGCCTGATGATTCAGTCAGTGTCAGATGATTCACTGGGTATCTGATGATTTCCCGTACATCTCTCCGTTCCCCGTACCCTTTCTCCGTTCCCCGTACACCTCTCCATTCCCCGTGCCACTCTCCGTTCCCCATACAACTCCATTCGTTGTGTTATTCTGAATTGAGGAGAATGTTTGAGCAAGTTGACCCTGGATATTTGGTTTGACGTTGTGCAATTGTCTGCATTGCAGTCTGCCGAGGAAGGGGCGGTGAGTGCCATCTACTGTGCTGTGTCCAAGGAAATGGAAGGTATCAGTGGGAAGTACATCGACAGTGACTGCTCCCTCGCTCTGCCCAGTCCAACAGCACAAGACCAAGCCTTAGCTCAAAAGCTTTGGGCCTTCAGTGAGGTGCTTACCGGCCTCGACCAGAGGACAACTGGAGAGAGAAATTTATGCGGTGTGTAACATTCCTTCAAGGCTGTCCTTGGGGCAATAGAATAATTCTTCAACATGGATTGCAACTTCAAATACCTCCTCCCACCCGTCCCGTCTCTTCTCCCACCTCCCCTCCTCCCCTCCCCTCCTCTCTCTCCTCCCCTCCCCCCTCCCCTCCCCTCTCCCACCCTCCCCCTCCCCTCTCCCCCCTCCACTCCTCCCCTCCCCTCTCTCCTCCCCTCCCCTCTCCCCTCCACTCTCCCCCCCCCCTCTCCCCCCATCTCCCCTCCCCTCTCCCACCCTCCGCTCCTCCCCTCTCCTCATCCACCCTCCCCCATTCCCTCTCCCCTCTCCTCACTCCCCCTCTCCCCCCTCCGCACTCCCCCTCTCCCCCCCTCCCGTCCCCTGTCCCCTCCCTCTCAACTTCAAATACCTCCTCCCACCCTCCCCGTCTGCTGTCCTCGTCCCGTCTGCTCTCCTCCCCTTCACTCCTCCCGTCCCCTGTCCCCCCCCTCCCCACTCACCACCGCCCCTCCTCCCTTCCCCTCTCCGCCTTTCCCCCTCTCCCCTCCTCCCATCCCATCCCTCCTCTTTCCTTCTCCCGACACCCTCTTTATCTCCCCTCCCCTCCTCATCCCTTCTCCTCCCCTCCACTCTCCTTTCCTCCCGTCCCCTCTCCCCCCTCCCTTCCCCTATCCTCCACTGCTCATCCCCTGTCCCCTCTCGCTCCCCTTATTGTCTTCATCCTGTCCTTGTTCCCGCCCTATCCTCGTCCTCATTCCCTCCTCCAAACCTCCTCCCCTCCCCCTCTCCTCTCATAGAAACACAGGAGGAGTTCTTTCAGCCC
The DNA here is from genome assembly GCF_044704955.1 of Pristiophorus japonicus. Lineage (NCBI taxonomy): Eukaryota > Metazoa > Chordata > Chondrichthyes > Pristiophoridae > Pristiophorus > Pristiophorus japonicus. Next base: position 26,880,272 of record NC_091987.1, on the reverse strand, counting down.
CTCGAGCCTGTTGCGCCATTGACTGAGACCCTGGATGATCTGTCAACCAACTCCAAATAGCTGCCTTTGCCCCATATCCCTTAAAGCTACTTATCTCAGATTTAAAATGAACCATTGATCTCGCATCAATTGCTATTTGCGGAAGGGAGTCCCAAACCTCTCCCAGCCTGTGTGTGTAGGACTGTTTCCGAATTTCACTCCTGAAAGGTCTGGCCCTAATGTTTAGACCGTGCCCCCTGGTCCAAGACTCCCCAACCAGCAGATCCAGTGTCTCTCCATCGACCCTATCTGTTCCCCTAAATATCCTGAAAACTTCGATCAGATCGCCCCTTAACCTTCTAAATCCCAGGGAATACATCCCTAGTGTGTATCATCTCTCCTTGTGACTTAACCCTTGGAGACCGGGTATCATTCTGGTAAACCCACGCTGTACTCCCTCCATGGCCAATATATCCTCCCTAAGGTTTGGGGCCCAGAACTGCTCACAGTGCTCCAGGTGTGGGACCCAGAACTGCTCACAGTGCTCCAGGTGTGGGACCCAGAACTGCTCACAGTGCTCCAGGTGTGGGACCCAGAACTGCTCACAGTGCTCCAGGTGTGGGGCCCAGAACTGCTCACAGTGCTCCAGGTGTGGAGCCCAGAACTGCTCACAGTGCTGCAGGTGTGGGGCCCAGAACTGCTCACAGTGCTGCAGGTGTGGGGCCCAGAACTGCTCACAGTACTCCAGGTGTGGGGCCCAGAACTGCTCACAGTACTCCAGGTGTGGGGCCCAGAACTGCTCATAGTGCTCCAGGTGTGGGGCCCAGAACTGCTCACAGTGCTCCAGGTGTGGGGCCCAGAATTGCTCACAGTGCTCCAGGTGTGGGGCCCAGAACTGCTCACAGTGCTCCAGGTGTGAGGCCCAGAATTGCTCACAGTGCTCCAGGTGTGGGGCCCAGAACTGCTCACAGTGCTCCAGGTGTGGGGCCTAGAACTGCTCACAGTGCTCCAGGTGTGGGGCCCAGAACTGCTCACAGTGCTCCAGGTGTGGGACCCAGAATTGCTCACAGTGCTCCAGGTGTGGGGCCCAGAACTGCTCACAGTGCTCCAGGTGTGGGGCCCAGAACTGCTCACAGTGCTCCAGGTGTGGGGCCCAGAACTGCTCATAGTGCTCCAGATGTGGGGCCCAGAACTGCTCACAGTTCTCCAGGTGTGGGGCCCAGAACTGCTCACAGTACTCCAGGTGTAGTGCCCAGAACTGCTCACAGTGCTCCAGGTGTGGGACCCAGAACTGCTCACAGTGTTCCAGGTGTGGGGCCCAGAACTGCTCACAGTGCTCCAGGTGTGGGGCCCAGAACTGCTCACAGTGCTCCAGGTGTGGGGCCCAGAACTGCTCACAGTGCTCCAGGTGTGGGGCCCAGAACTGCTCACCGTGCTCCAGATGTGGGGCCCATAACTGTTCAAGTGCACCAGATGTGGAGCCCAGAACTGCTCACAGTGCTGCAGGTGTGGGGCCCAGAACTGCTCACAGTGCTCCAGGTGTGGGGCCCAGAACTGCTCACAGTGCTCCAGGTGTGGGGCCCAGAATTGCTCACAGTGCTCCAGGTGTGGGGCCCAGAACTGCTCACAGTGCTCCAGGTGTGGGGCCCAGAACTGCTCACAGTGCTCCAGGTGTGGGGCCAAGAACTGCTCATAGTGCTCCAGATGTGGGGCCCAGAACTGCTCACAGTGCTCCAGGTGTGGGGCCCAGAACTGCTCACAGTGCTGCAGGTGTGGGGCCCAGAACTGCTCACAGTGCTCCAGGTGTGGGGCCCAGAACTGCTCATAGTGCTCCAGGTGTGGGGCCCAGAACTGCTCACAGTGCTCCAGGTGTGGGGCCCAGAACTGTTCACAGTGCTCCAGGTGTGGGGCCCAGAACTGCTCATAGTGCTCCAGGTGTGGGGCCCAGAACTGCTCACAGTGCTCCAGGTGTGGGGCCCAGAACTGCTCATAGTGCTCCAGGTGTGGGGCCCAGAACTGCTCACAGTGCTCCAGGTGTGGGGCCCAGAACTGCTCATAGTGCTCCAGGTGTGGGGCCCAGAACTGCTCACAGTGCTCCAGGTGTGGGGCCCAGAACTGCTCATAGTGCTCCAGGTGTGGGGCCCAGGACTGCTCACAGTGCTCCAGGTTTGGTCTAACCAGGGTTTGTGCAGCTGCAGCATAATTTCTACCCCCTGTATTCTAGTCCTCTAGATAGAAAGGCCAGCATCCCATTAGCCTTTGTGATTATTTTCTGTAGCTGTTCATGACATTTGAATGATCCATGTACCTGGACCAAGTCTCTTTGGACCCCACTGTGTTTAGCCTGTCACCATTTAGAAATACCCTGTTCCATCCTTTTTTAGGTCCGAAGTGGATGACCTCACACTTGTCTGCACTGAAACCCATTTGCCACAGTTCTGCCCATTCACTGAATCTGTCGATATCCCGGTGTAATTTTATGCTTCCACCTATACTGCCTACACTGCCGCCTATCTTTGTGTCATCGGTAAATTTGGATATGTGGCTTCCTATCCCACCATCTGACTGGTTAGTAAAGACTGTGAATAGTTGAGGTCCCAACACTTTCCCTCACTCCCCTCACTTCTCCTCCATTCCTTGCTATGCAACATAATCTCGTATATAGCCTGCTATATAACACAACCTTATACATCACATTGCAGCCTTGGTCCAAACATGGACAAAAGAGCTGAATTCCAGAGGTGAGGTCTGACCCTCGGCATCAAGGCAGCAGTTGATCGAGTGTGGCCTCAAGGAGCCCTAGTAATACTGGTCAGTGGGAATCGAGGAAAGGTTCTCCGTTGGCTGGAGTCAGACCCAGCACAGAGGAAGATGGTTGTGGTTGCAAATTCAGAATACAATCAAGCAGGGTCAAAATGGTCTTATAAAAGGGAAATCGTGTTTGACAAATTTATTCGAGTTCTTTGAGGATGTAATGAGCAGGGTGGATAAATGGGGGAACCAGTAGATGTAGTGTATTTGGATTTCCAAAAGGCATTCGATAAGGTGGCACATAAAAGGTTACTGCACAAGAGCTCACGGGGTTGGAAGTAATATATTAGCATGGATAGAGGATCGGCTAACTAACAGAAAATAGAGAGTTGGGATAAATGAGTCATTTTCAGGTTGGCAATCAGTAACTTGTGGGGTGCTGCAGGGATCAGTGCTGGGGCCTCAACTATTTACAATCTATATTAATGACTTGGATTAAATGTATTGTAGTCAGATTTGCTGACGATACAAAGATAGGTGGAAAAGCGAGTTGTGTGGAGGACATAAAGAATCTGCAATGGGATATAGACAGGTTAAGTGAGTGGACAAAAATTTGGCAGATGGAGTATAATGTGAGAAAATGTGAGGTTATCCACTTTGGCAGGAAAAATAGAAAAGCAAAATATTATTTAAATAGAGAGATTACAGAATGCTGCGGTACAGAGGGATCTGTGGGTCCTTGTGCATGAAACACAAAAGGTTAGTGTGCAGGTACATCATCATCATCATAGGCAGTCCCTCGGAATCGTGGAGGACTTGCTTCCATTCCCAAAGTGAGTTCTCTGGTGGCTGAACAGTCCGATACGAGAGCCACAGACCCTGTTACAGGTGGGACAGACATTCGTCGAGGGAAGGGGTGGGTGGGGCTGGTTTGCCGCGAGCTCCTTCCGCTGCCTGCGCCTGGCCTCTTCATGCTCCTTGCGTCAAGACTTTCTCCACCTCGGGCGGTCTGCAGCCAGGGTCTCCCTGGTGTCAGTGGTGATGTCGCTCTTTACCAGGGAGGCTTTGAGGGTGTCCTTATAATGCTTCCGCTGTCCTCCTTTGGCTCATTCACCATGAAGGAGCTCCGCATAAAGCATTAGCTTAGGGAGTCTCTTATCTGCCATGCGGACAACGTGGCCTGCCCAACGAAGCTGATCGAGTGTGGTCAGTGCTTCAATACTGGGGATGTTAGCCTGGACGAGGACACTGATTTTGGTGCGCCTGTCCTCCCAGGGGATTTGCAGGATCTTGCGGAGACATCATTGGTGGTATTTCACCAGCGACTTGAGGTGCCTTCTATACATGTTCCATGCCTTAGATCCATAAAGGAGGGCGGGTATTACTATAGCCCTGTAGACCGTGAGTTTTGTGGTAGATTTGAGGGCCTGGTCTTCAAACACACTTTTCCGCAGGCGGCGGAAGGCTGCACTGGTGCAGTGGAGGCGATGCTCAATCTCCGCATCACTGTCTGCCTTTGTTGATAAGAGGCTCCCGAGATATGGGAAATGGCCCATGTTGTCCAGGGCCGCGCCTTGGATCTTGATGATTGGAGGGTAGTACTGTGTGGCGGGGACAGGATGGTGGAGGACCTTTGTCTTACGGATGTTAAGCGTAAGGCCCATGCTTTCATATGCCTCACTGAATACATTGACTATATCCTGGAGTTCAGCCTCTGAATGTGCGCAGACGCCGGCATCGTCCGCATACTGCAGCTCAACGACAGAGGTTGGGGTGATCTTGGACCTGGCCTCGAGGCGGCGTAGGTTAAACAGCTCCCATTGGTTCTGTAGTTTAGTTCCACTCCAGCGGGGAGCTTGTTGATTGTGAGGTGGAGCATGCGGAAGATTGAGAAGAGGGTTGGAGCAATGACGCAGCCCTGTTTGACCCCGTCCGGACGTGGATTGGGTCTGTAATGGACCTGTTGGTAAGGATCACAGCAAGTGATTAGGAAGGCAAATGGAATCCTGGCCTTTATTGTAAAGGGGCTGGAGTATAAAAGCAGGGAAGTCTTGCTACAGTTATACAGGGTATTGGTGAGGCCACACCTGGAATACTGCGTACAGTTTTGGTTATATATTTACGAAAGGATATACTTGCTTTGGAGGCAGTTCAGAGAAGGTTCACTCGGTTGATTCCGGAGATGAGGGGGTTGACTTATGAAGAAAGGTTGAGTAGGTTGGGCCTCTACTCATTGGAATTCAGAAGAATGAGGGGTAATCTTATCGAAACGAATAAGATTCTGAGGGGGCTGGACAGGATGGATGCAGAGAGGATGTTTCCACTGATAGGGGAACCTAGAACTAGGGGGCAGAGTTCAGAATAAGAGGCCGCCCATGTAAGATGGAGATGAAGAAGAATTTCTTCTCAGAGGGTCGTGAATCTTTGGAATTCTCTGCCCCAGAGAGCTGTGGAGGCTGGGTCACTGAATATATTTAAGGCTGAGATAGACAGATTCTTAGAAACATATAAACATAGAAAATAGGTGCAGAAGTAGGCCATTCGGCCCTTCGAGCCTGCACCGCCACTCAATGAGTTCATGGCTGAACATGCAACTTCAGTACCCCATTCCTGCTTTCTCGCCATACCCCTTGATCCCCCTAGTAGTAAGGACTTTAAATACATCTAACTCCTTTTTGAATATATTTAGTGAATTGGCCTCAACAACTTTCTGTGGTAGAGAATTCCACAGATTCACCACTCTCTGGGTGAAGAAGTTTCTCCTCATCTCGGTCCTAAATGGTTTACCCCTTATCCTTAGACTGTGACCCCTGGTTCTGGACTTCCCCAACATTGGGAACATTCTTCCTGTATCTAACCTGTCTAAACCCGTCAGAATTTTAAACGTTTCTTTGAGATCCCCTCTCATTCTTCTGAACTCCAGTGAATACAAGCCCAGTTGATCCAATCTTTCTTGATATGTCAGTCCCGCCATCCCGGGAATCAGTCTGGTGAACCTTCGCTGCACTCCCTCAATAGCAAGAATGTCCTTCCTCAAGTTAGGAGACCAAAACTGTACACAATACTCCAGGTGTGGCCTCACCAAGGCCCTGTACAACTGTAGTAACACCTCCCTGCCCCTGTATTCTTGAACTGTAGTGGAGTAAAGGGGGAACAGGCAGGGAAGTGGAGTTGAGGCCAGGATCAAATCAGCCATGGTCTTATTGAATGGTGGAGCAGGCTCAGGGGGCTGTATGGCCGACTCCTGCTCCTATTTCTTATGTTCTTATGTTGTTGGAGATCAATCGTCTCAACTCCAGGACATCACTGCAGGAGTTCCTCATCGACAAGGCACAAGCCAAGAGTGTGATGGAACACTCTCCACTTGCCTGGATGAGTGCAGCTCCAACAACACTCAAAGCTCAACGCCATCCAGGACAAAGCAGCCTACTTGATCGGCACACTACCTACCAACTTCAACACTCACTCCCTCCACCACCAGTGCACAGTGGCTGCAGTGTGCACCATCTACAAGATGCACTAGAGCAACTCGCCAAGGCTTCTTCGGCAGCACCTCCCAAACCCGTGACCTCTACCCCCTAGAAGGACAAAGGCAGCAGGCGCAAGAGAACATCACCAGCTCCACATTCCCCTCCAAGTCACACACCATCCTGATTTGGAAATATATCGCCGTTCCTTCATCGTCGCTGGGTCACAATCCTGAAACTCCGTCCCGAATAGCACTGTGGGAGCACCTTCACCACACGGACTGCAGCGGTTCAAGAAGGCGGCTCACCACCACCTTCCCAAGGGGCAATTAGGGATGGGCAATAACTGCCGGCCTTGCCAGCGAAGCCCACATCCCAGGAATGAATAAACAGAAAACCCTGCTTTATAGCACAACCTATATAACCAGGGATCTCCCAATCTCCTGCTGTCACTTCAGTGACGGTTCGGTGGTAACCTGAGGCCTAGCGGTAATCACTCGTCACTCCGATTGCCCACAGGAGTAACGGTGGGAGATCGGGAGAACGCTCACGGAAATCCCACCCTCGGTGTGAGCAAGAAGGTGAGCTGCCTGTCCGTCGATATACGTGGAGCAATGTCGGCAAACGTACGCCTGAGTGAGTTAAACTCTGCTCTGTTGGTTCTCTCTCACACAAATAAATCTATTATTCTCCGAAGCCCATGTCTCCCATCACTGTATGTGTGTAGCTGTGAGGGATTGTGGAGCTGTTGCATTGTGAGTGGCTTAGCCAGTCACATGATGTTCACAAGACTCAATAAAAGCCCGGCCAGTTGGGTCTGGGTCATCTGTAATGAGGTTTGAAGTTGTGAGCCTGGTGGATGAACCGGCAATGTGGAGTGTGATTGTTAAACCGTTCTCAATAAACCAACTGGTTCTTCACAGCAATGTGTTGCTATGAATTATTCAGCAAAGATCCCACAAAGCAAATACATGACAATCACCAAGAGAGTTTATTCCGTCAAATGATGACTCTGGTTTCACAGAGCGCTGTTTGTTGCAATGGTCTCAGGGAGCAGTGATTAACTCCAGTTATAGACGTACTGATTATTGCTCCAGTTTCCTGATACACTTCTGCAATCAAACGGAAACCAATGCCACAGTTGGATCACCAGTGTGCGGTAACCTGCAGTGTGTGGCCCTTTCACATTCACCAAGGGTGCTGCTATGCTGCTGTGACTCACCAACAGGTTCGTGTTAGCTTATTGGCCCATAATAGGCTAAATATACATTGTGTTTTGACAGGATCATCCCTATCCAGTCCCCTTTAAATCAACTCAAGAACCAGGAAACACTGAACCATCTGATGAACCCTTTTATTCCGATTCCCCGCTACCATAAAATCAGTAGGTCCCAATAACCACACGTGTGGGAACTCTCAGGAACAGGAGGAGAACCATTCAGCCCCTCGAGCCCTTTACACAGGAACAGGAGGAGGCCATTCAGCAACTCGAGCTTGTTACATAGGAACAGGTGGCCATTCAACCCCTCGAGCCTGTTACACAGGAACAGCAGGAGGCCATTCAGCAACTCGAGCCTGACACAGGAACAGGAGTAGGCACATTCAGCCTCTCGAGCCTGTTACAGAGGAACAGGAGGAGGCCCATTCAGCCCCTCGAGCCCGTTACACAGGAACAGGAGGCCATTCAGCCCCTCGAGCCCGTTATTCAGGAACAGGAGGCCATTCAGCATCTCGAACCCGTTATTCAGGAACAGGAGGCCATTCAGCTCCTCGAGTCCATTATTCAGGATCAGGAGGCCATTCAGCACCTCGAGCCCGTCATTCAGGAACAGGAGGCCCATTCAACGCCTCGAGCCAGTTACACAGGAACAGGAGGAGGCCATTCATCTGCTTGAGCCCGTTACGCGGACACAGCAGGCCATTCAGCCCTTCGAGCCTGTTACAAAGGAACAGAAGGAGGCCCATTCAGCCACTCGAGCCCATTACACAGGAATAGGAGGAGCCCCATTCAGCCCCTCGAGCCCATTGATCAGGAATAGGAGGCCCATTCAGCCCCTCGGACCTGTTACACAGGAACAAGAGGAGGCCCATTCATCTCCCGAGCCTGTTACACAGGAACAGGAGGCCTGTTCAGCCCCTCGAGCCCATTGCACAGGAACAGGCGGCCCATTCATCCGCTTGAGCCCATTACGCAGGAACAGGAGGAGTCCCATTCAGCCGCTCGAGCCTGTTACACATGAACAGGAGGCCCATTCAGCCCCTCGAGCCTGCTACACAGGAACAGGAGGCCTTTCAACCACTCGAGCCCATTATACAGGAACAGGAGGCTATTCAGCCCCTCGAGCCCATTATAAATGAGCAGGGGGCCATTCAGCCCCTCGAGCCTGTTACACAGGAACAGGAAGCCTATTCATCCCCTCGAGCCTGTTACACCGGAACAGGAGGAGGCCATTCAGCCCCTCGAGCCTGTTACACAGGAACAGGAGACCCATTCAGCCCCTCGAGCCTGTTACAATGGAACAGGAGGCCCATTCAGCCCCTCAAACCCGTTACACAGGAACAGGAGGCTATTCAGCCCCTCGAGCCTGTTACACAGGAACAGGAGGAGGACCATTCAACCCCTTGAGCCGGTTACACTGGAACAGGAGGAGGCCCATTCAGCCCCTCGAGCCTGGTACAAAGGAACAGGAGACCATTCAACCCCTCGAGCCCATTACGCAGGAACAGTAGGCTATTCAGCACCTCGAGCCCCTTATTCAGGAACAGGAGGCCCATTCAGCCCATCAAACCTGCTACACAGGAACAGGAGGCCATTCAGCCCCTCGAGCCCATTATTCAGAACAGGAGGCCATTCAGCCCCTCGAGCCCGTTATTCAGGATCAGGAGGCCATTCAGAACCTCGAGCCCATTATTCACGAACAGGAGGCCTATTCAGCACCTCGAGCCCGTTATTCAGGAACAGGAGGCCCATTCAGCTCCTCGAGCCGGTTACAAAGGAACAGGAGGAGGCCATTCAGCCCCTCTAGCCCATTACACAGGAACAGGAGGCCATTTATACCCACGAACACGTTACACAGGAACAGGGGACCCATTCAGCCCCTCGAGCCTGTTACACAGGAACAGGAGGAGGCCATTCAGCCCCTCGAGCCCTTTGCCCAGGAACAGGAGGCCCATTCAGCCCCTCGAGCCTGTTACACAGGAACAGGAGGCCATTCATCCCCTCGAGCCCATTACACAGGAACAGGAGGAGGCCCTTTCAGCCCCTCGAGCTCTTTACACAGGAACAGGAGGCCCATTCAGCCCCTCAAACCTGTTACAGAGGAACAGGAGGCTATTCAGCCCCTCAAGCCCGTTACACAGGAACAGGAGGAGGACCATTCAACCCCTCGAGCCTGTTACACTGGAACAGGAGGAGGCCCATTCAGCCCCTCGAGCCTGGTACAAAGGAACAGGAGGCCATTCAACCCCTTGAGCCCGTTACACAGGAACAGGAGGCTATTCAGCACCTCGAGCCCGTTATTCAGGAAAAGGAGGCCCATTCAGCCCCTCGAACCCGTTACACAGGAACAGGAGGCCATTCAGCCCCTCGAGCCAGTTATTCAGGAACAGGAGGCCATTCAGCACCTCAAACCCGTTATTCAGGAACAGGAGGCCCATTCAGCTCCTCGAGTCCATTATTCAGGATCAGGAGGCCATTCAGCACCTCGAGCCCGTTATTCAGGAACAGGAGGCCCATTCAACGCCTCGAGCCGGTTACACAGGAACAGGAGGAGGCCATTCATCTGCTTGAGCCCGTTACGCGGACACAGCAGGCCATTCAGCCCTTCGAGCCTGTTACAAAGGAACAGAAGGAGGCCCATTCAGCCACTCGAGTCCATTACACAGGAATAGGAGGCCATTCAGACACTCGAGCCTGTTACACAGGAACAGGAGGAGGCCCATTCAGCCCCTCGAGCCTGTTACAGAGGAACAGGAGACCTGTTCAGCCCCTCGAGCCTGTTACACAGGAATAGGAGGAGGCCATTCATCCCCTCGAGCCTGTTACATAGGAATAGGAGGAGGCCCATTCAGCCCCTCAAGCTCTTTACACAGGAACAGAAGGAGGCCCATTCAGCCCCTTGAGCCTGTTACAGAGGAACAGGAGGAGGCCCATTCAGCCCCTCGAGTCCGTTACAAAGGAACAGGAGGAGGCCCATTCAGCCCCTCGAGCCTGTTACAGAGGAACAGGAGGAGGCCCATTCAGCCCCTCGAGTCCATTACAAAGGAAAAGGAGGAGGCTCATTCAGCCCCTCGAGCCCAATGCACAGGAACAGGAGGAGGCCCATTCAGCCCCTCGAGCCTGTTACACAGGAACAGGAGACCCATTCAGCCCCTCGAGCCTGTTACAATGGAACAGGAGGCCCATTCAGCCCCTTAAACCCGTTACACAGAAACAGGAGGCTATTCAGCCCCTCGAGCCCGTTACACAGGAACAGGAGGAGGGCCATTCAGCCCCTCGAGCCTGTTACAGAGGAACAGGAGGAGGCCCATTCAGCCCCTCGAGTCCGTTACAAAGGAAAAGGAGGAGGCCCATTCAGCCCCTCGAGCCCTATGCACAAGAACAGGAGGAGGCCCATTCAGCCCCTCGAGCCTGTTACACAGGAACAGGAGACCCATTCAGCCCCTCGAGCCTGTTACAATGGAGCAGGAGGCCCATTCAGCCCCTCAAACCCGTTACACAGGAACAGGAGGCTATTCAGCCCCTCGAGCCCGTTACACAGGAACAGGAGGAGGACCATTTAACCCCTCGAGCCGGTTACACTGGAACAGGAGGAGGCCCATTCAGCCCCTCGAGCCTGGTACAAAGGAACAGGAGACCATTCAACCCCTCGAGCCCGTTAGGCAGGAACAGTAGGCTATTCAGCACCTCGAGCCCCTTATTCAGGAACATGAGGCCCATTCAGCCCATCAAACCTGCTACACAGGAACAGGAGGCCATTCAGCCCCTCGAGCCCATTATTCAGAACAGGAGGCCATTCAGCCCCTCGAGCCCGTTATTCAGGATCAGGAGGCCATTCTGCACCTCGAGCCCGTTATTCAGGAACACGAGGCCTATTCAGCACCTCGAGCCCGTTATTCAGGAACAGGAGGCCCATTCAGCTCCTCGAGCTGGTTACAAAGGAACAGGAGGAGGCCATTCAGCCCCTCTAGCCCATTACACAGGAACAGGAGGCCATTCAGCCCCACGAACACATTACACAGGAACAGGGGACCCATTCAGCCCCTCGAGCCTGTTACACAGGAACAGGAGGAGGCCATTCAGCCCCTCGAGCCCTTTGCCCAGGAACAAGAGGCCCATTCAACCCCTCGAGCCTGTTACACAGGAACAGGAGGCCATTCATCCCCTCGAGCCCATTACACAGGAACAGGAGGAGGCCCTTTCAGCCCCTCGAGCTCTTTACACAGGAACAGGAGGCCCATTCAGCCCCCCAAACCTGTTACAGAGGAACAGGAGGCTATTCATCCCCTCAAGCCCGTTACACAGGAACAGAAGGAGGACCATTCAAACCCTCGAACCGGTTACACTGGAACAGGAGGAGGCCCATTCAGCCCCTCGAGCCTGGTACAAAGGAACAGGAGGCCATTCAACCCCTTGAGCCCGTTACACAGGAACAGGAGGCTATTCAGCACCTCGAGCCCGTTATTCAGGAAAAGGAGGCCCATTCAGCCCCTCGAACCCGTTACACAGGAACAGGAGGCTATTCAGCACCTCAAGCCCGTTATTCAGGAAAAGGAGGCCCATTCAGCCCCTCGAACCCGTTACACAGGAACAGGAGGCCATTCAGCCCCTCGAGCCCGTTATTCAGGAACAGGAGGCCATTCAGCACCTCGAACCCGTTATTCAGGACCAGGAGGCCCATTCAGCCCCTCGAGTCCATTATTCAGGATCAGGAGGCCATTCGGCACCTCGAGCCCGTTATTCAGGAACAGGAGGCCCATTCAACGCCTCGAGCCAGTTACACAGGAACAGGAGGAGGCCATTCATCTGCTTGAGCCCGTTACGCGGACACAGCAGGCCATTCAGCCCTTCGAGCCTGTTACAAAGGAACAGAAGGAGGCCCATTCAGCCACTCGAGCCCATTACACAGGAATAGGAGGCCCATTCAGCCCCTCGAGCCTGTTACAGAGGAACAGGAGACCTATTCATCCCCTCGAGCCTGTCACACAGGAATAGGAGGAGGCCATTCATCCCCTCGAGCCTGTTACATAGGAATAGGAGGAGGCCCATTCAGCCCCTCAAGCTCTTTACACAGGAACAGAAGGAGGCCCATTCAGCCCCTTGAGCCTGTTACAGAGGAACAGGAGAAGGCCCATTCAGCCCCTCGAGTCCGTTACAAAGGAACAGGAGGAGGCACATTCAGCACCTCGAGCCTGTTACACTGGAACAGGAGGAGGCCCATTCAGCCCCTCGAGTCCATTACAAAGGAACAGGAGGAGGCCCATTCAGCCCCTCGAGCCTGTTAACCTGAAACAGGAGGAGGCCCATTCAGACCCACGAGCCTGGTACAAAGGAACAGGAGGCCATTCAACCCCTCGAGCCCATTACACAGGAACAGGAGGCTATTCAGCACCTCGAGCTTATTATTCAGGAACAGGAGGCCCATTCAACGCCTCGAGCCGGTTACACAGGAACAGGAGGAGGCAATTCATCCGCTTAAGCCCGTTACGCGGACACAGCAGGCCATTCAGCCCCTCGAGCCTGTTACACAGGAACAGGGTGCCCATTCAGCCCTTCGAGCCTGTTACAAAGGAACAGAAGGAGGTCCATTCAGACACTCGAGCCCATTACACAGGAATAGGATGCCATTCAGACACTCGAGCCTGTTACACAGGAACAGGAGGAGGCCCATTCAGCCCCTCGAGCCTGTTACAGAGGAACAGGAGGAGGCCTATTCAGCCCCTCGAGCCCGTTGCACAGGAACAGGAGGCCCATTCAGCCCCTCGAGCCTGTTACACAGGAACAGGAGACTTATTCATCCCCTCGAGCCTGTCACACAGGAACAGGAGGAGGCCCATTCAGCCCCTCGAGCCTATTACACAGGAATAGGAGGGGGCCATTCATCCCCTCGAGCCTGTTACATAGGAACAGGAGGAGGCCCATTCAGCCCCTCGAACCCGTTGCACAGGAACAGGAGGCCAATTCAGCCCCTCGAGCCTGTTACACAGGAATAGGAGGAGGCCATTCATCCCCTCGAGCCTGTTACATAGGAATAGGAGGAGGCCCATTCAGCCCCTCAAGCTCTTTACACAGGAACAGGAGGAGGCCCATTCAGTCCCTTGAGCCTGTTACAGAGGAACAGGAGGAGGCCCATTCAGCCCCTCGAGCCTGTTACACTGAAACAGGAGGCTATTCAGCACGTCGAGCCCATTATTCAGGAACAGGAGGCCCATTCAGCCCCTCGAACCCGTTACACAGGAACAGGAGACCATTCAGCCCCTCGAGCCCGTTATTCAGGAACAGGAGGCCATTCAGCACCTCGAGCCCGTTATTTAGGAACAGGAGACCCATTCAGCCCCTCGAGCCCGTTATTCAGCATCAGGAGGCCATTCAGCACCTCGAGCCCGTTATTCAGGATCAGGAGGCCATTCAGCACCTCGAGCCCGTTATTCAGGAACAGGAGGCCCATTCAGCCCCTCGAGTCCATTATTCAGGATCAGGAGGCCATTCAGCACCTCGAGCCCATTATTCAGGATCAGGAGGCCATTCGGCACCTCGAGCCCGTTATTCAGGAACAGGAGGCCCATTCAACGCCTCGAGCCAGTTACACAGGAACAGGAGGAGGCCATTCATCTGCTTGAGCCCGTTACGCGGACACAGCAGGCCATTCAGCCCTTCGAGCCTGTTACAAAGGAACAGAAGGAGGCCCATTCAGCCACTCGAGCCCATTACACAGGAATAGGAGGCCCATTCAGCCCCTCGAGCCTGTTACAGAGGAACAGGAGACCTATTCATCCCCTCGAGCCTGTCACACAGGAACAGGAGGAGGCCCATTCAGCCCCTCGAGCCTGTTACACAGGAATAGGAGGAGGCCATTCATCCCCTCGAGCCTGTTACATAGGAATAGGAGGAGGCCCATTCAGCCCCTCAAGCTCTTTACACAGGAACAGAAGGAGGCCCATTCAGCCCCTTGAGCCTGTTACAGAGGAACAGGAGAAGGCCCATTCAGCCCCTCGAGTCCGTTACAAAGGAACAGGAGGAGGCACATTCAGCACCTCGAGCCTGTTACACTGGAACAGGAGGAGGCCCATTCAGCCCCTCGAGTCCATTACAAAGGAACAGGAGGAGGCCCATTCAGCCCCTCGAGCCTGTTAACCTGAAACAGGAGGAGGCCCATTCAGACCCACGAGCGTGGTACAAAGGAACAGGAGGCCATTCAACCCCTCGAGCCCATTACACAGGAACAGGAGGCTATTCAGCACCTCGAGCTTATTATTCAGGAACAGGAGGCCCATTCAACGCCTCGAGCCGGTTACACAGGAACAGGAGGAGGCAATTCATCCGCTTAAGCCCGTTACGCGGACACAGCAGGCCATTCAGCCCCTCGAGCCTGTTACACAGGAACAGGGTGCCCATTCAGCCCTTCGAGCCTGTTACAAAGGAACAGAAGGAGGTCCATTCAGACACTCGAGCCCATTACACAGGAATAGGATGCCATTCAGACACTCGAGCCTGTTACACAGGAACAGGAGGAGGCCCATTCAGCCCCTCGAGCCTGTTACAGAGGAACAGGAGGAGGCCTATTCAGCCCCTCGAGCCCGTTGCACAGGAACAGGAGGCCCATTCAGCCCCTCGAGCCTGTTACACAGGAACAGGAGACTTATTCATCCCCTCGAGCCTGTCACACAGGAACAGGAGGAGGCCCATTCAGCCCCTCGAGCCTGTTACACAGGAATAGGAGGGGGCCATTCATCCCCTCGAGCCTGTTACATAGGAACAGGAGGAGGCCCATTCAGCCCCTCGAACCCGTTGCACAGGAACAGGAGGCCCATTCAGCCCCTCGAGCCTGTTACACAGGAATAGGAGGAGGCCATTCATCCCCTCGAGCCTGTTACATAGGAATAGGAGGAGGCCCATTCAGCCCCTCAAGCTCTTTACACAGGAACAGGAGGAGGCCCATTCAGTCCCTTGAGCCTGTTACAGAGGAACAGGAGGAGGCCCATTCAGCCCCTCGAGCCTGTTACACTGAAACAGGAGGCTATTCAGCACGTCGAGCCCATTATTCAGGAACAGGAGGCCCATTCAGCCCCTCGAACCCGTTACACAGGAACAGGAGACCATTCAGCCCCTCGAGCCCGTTATTCAGGAACAGGAGGCCATTCAGCACCTCGAGCCCGTTATTTAGGAACAGGAGACCCATTCAGCCCCTCGAGCCCATTATTCAGTTTCAGGAGGCCATTCAGCACCTCGAGCCCGTTATTCAGGAACAGGAGGCCCATTCAGCCTCTCGAGCCGGTTCCACAGGAACAGGAGGCCATTCAGCACCTCGAGCCCGTTATTCAGGATCAGGAGGCCATTCAGCACCTCGAGCCCGTTATTCAGGAACAGGAGGCCCATTCAGCCTCTCGAGCCGGTTACACAGGAACAGGAGGCCATTCAGCCCCTCGAGCCCGTTATTCAGGAACAGGAGGCCATTCAGCACCTCGAGCCCGTTATTCAGGAACAGGAGGTCCATTCAATCCCTCGAGCCCGTTACTCAGGAACAGGAGTCCCATTCAGCCACTCGAGGACGTTACACAGGAACAGGAGGAGGCCATTCAACCCCTCCAGCCCATTACACAGGAACAAGTGGCCATTCAGACACTCGAGCCTGTTACACAGGAACAGGAGGAGGCCCATTCAGCCCCTCGAGCCCATTGATCAGGAATAGGAGGCCCATTCAGCCCCTTGAACCTGTTACACAGGAACAGGAGTCCTATTCATCTCTCGAGCCTGTTACACAGGAACAGGAGGCCTGTTCAGCCCCTCGATCCCATTGCACAGGAACAGGCGGCCCATTCATCCGCTTGAGCCCTTTACGCAGGAACAGGAGGAGTCCCATTCAGCCGCTCGAGCCTGTTACACATGAACAGGAGGCCCATTCAGCCCCTCGAGCCTGCTACAAAGGAACAGGAGGCCTTTCAACCCCTCGAGCACATTATACAGGAACAGGAGGCTATTCAGCCCCTCAAGCCCATTAAAAATGAGCAGGGGGCCATTCAGCCCCTCGAGCCTGTTACACAGGAACAGGAAGCCTATTCATCCCTTCGAGCCTGTTACACAGGAACAGAAGTCCTATTCAGCCCCTCGAGCTCGTTACACAGGAACAGGAGGAGGCCCATTTATCCTCCGAGCCTGTTACACAGGTACAGGAGGCCCATTCAGCCCCTCGAGCCCGTTATATGGGAACAGGACGCCATTCAGCCACTCGAGCCCGTTACACAGGAACAGGAGGTTTATCATCCCCTCAAGACCGTTACACAGGAACAGGATGCCCATTCATCCCTGCGAACACGTTACACAGGAACAGGAGGACCATTCAGCCCCTCGAACCCGTTACACAGGAACAGGAGGCTCATTCAGCCCCTCGAACCCGTTACACAGGAACAGGAGGCCATTCAGCCCCTCTAGCCCGTTACACAGGAACAGGAGGCCATTCAGTCCCATGAGCTCTTTACACCAAAACAGGAGGCCCATTCATCCCTGATACGTCCTTACTACACAGTATAAATGCACATGAGCCCCATGCTTGAGAGAAGGTCAGTCTGTGACCTGTCGTTTATTCCTTAGCACTCAAGTGATGAAGGTGGGTGGAGCTTCCTCTTTTATACCTGAAGGTCCAGGTTAGGAGTGTCTCCCACCTAGTGGTCAGTGTTCTCACGGTGTACAACTTAGGTCAGTTTATACATGGGTTACAATGCTGGTTGAATAAATGACAATCCCCGCGAACACATTACACAGGAACAGGGGGCCCATTCAGCCCCTCGAGCCTGTTACAAAGGAACAGAAGGAGGCCCAATCAGCCACTCGAGCCCGTTACACAGGAACAGGTGGAGGCCATTCAGTCCCTCCAGCCCATTACACAGGAACAGGAGGCCCATTCATCCCCCGAGCCTGTTACACAGGAACAGGAGACCATTCAGCCCCTCGAGCCTGTTACACAGGAACAGGAGGAGGCAATTCATCCGCTTAAGCCCATTACGCGGACACAGCAGGCCATTCAGCCCCTCGGGCCCGTTACACAGGAACAGGGTGCCCATTCAGCCCTTCGAGCCTGTTACAAAGGAACAGAAGGAGGTCCATTCAGACACTCGAGCCCATTACACAGGAATAGGATGCCATTCAGACACTCGAGCCTATTACACAGGAACAGGAGGAGGCCCATTCAGCCCCTCGAGCCTGTTACAGAGGAACAGGAGGAGGCCCATTCAGCCCCTCGAGCCCGTTGCACAGGAACAGGAGACCTATTCATCCCTTCGAGCCTGTTACACAGGAACAGGAGGAGGCCCATTCAGCCCCTCGAGCCCGTTGCACAGGAACAGGAGGCCCATTCAGCCCCTCGAGCCTGTTACACAGGAATAGGAGGAGGCCATTCATCCCCTCGAGCCCATTATTCAGAACAGGAGGCCATTCAGCCCCTCGAGCCCGTTATTCAGGATCAGGAGGCCATTCTGCACCTCGAGCCTGTTATTCAGGAACACGAGGCCTATTCAGCACCTCGAGCCCGTTATTCAGGAACAGGAGGCCCATTCAGCTCCTCGAGCTGGTTACAAAGGAACAGGAGGAGGCCATTCAGCCCCTCTAGCCCATTACACAGGAACAGGAGGCCATTCAGCCCCACGAACACATTACACAGGAACAGGGGACCCATTCAGCCCCTCGAGCCTGTTACACAGGAACAGGAGGAGGCCATTCAGCCCCTCGAGCCCTTTGCCCAGGAACAAGAGGCCCATTCAACCCCTCGAGCCTGTTACACAGGAACAGGAGGCCATTCATCCCCTCGAGCCCATTACACAGGAACAGGAGGAGGCCCTTTCAGCCCCTCGAGCTCTTTACACAGGAACAGGAGGCCCATTCAGCCCCCCAAACCTGTTACAGAGGAACAGGAGGCTATTCATCCCCTCAAGCCCGTTACACAGGAACAGAAGGAGGACCATTCAAACCCTCGAACCGGTTACACTGGAACAGGAGGAGGCCCATTCAGCCCCTCGAGCCTGGTACAAAGGAACAGGAGGCCATTCAACCCCTTGAGCCCGTTACACAGGAACAGGAGGCTATTCAGCACCTCGAGCCCGTTATTCAGGAAAAGGAGGCCCATTCAGCCCCTCGAACCCGTTACACAGGAACAGGAGGCTATTCAGCACCTCGAGCCCGTTATTCAGGAAAAGGAGGCCCATTCAGCCCCTCGAACCCGTTACACAGGAACAGGAGGCCATTCAGCCCCTCGAGCCCGTTATTCAGGAACAGGAGGCCATTCAGCACCTCGAACCCGTTATTCAGGACCAGGAGGCCCATTCAGCCCCTCGAGTCCATTATTCAGGATCAGGAGGCCATTCAGCACCTCGAGCCCATTATTCAGGATCAGGAGGCCATTCAGCACCTCGAGCCCGTTATTCAGGAACAGGAGGCCCATTCAACGCCTCGAGCCAGTTACACAGGAACAGGAGGAGGCCATTCATCTGCTTGAGCCCGTTACGCGGACACAGCAGGCCATTCAGCCCTTCGAGCCTGTTACAAAGGAACAGAAGGAGGCCCATTCAGCCACTCGAGCCCATTACACAGGAATAGGAGGCCCATTCAGCCCCTCGAGCCTGTTACAGAGGAACAGGAGACCTATTCATCCCCTCGAGCCTGTCACACAGGAACAGGAGGAGGCCCATTCAGCCCCTCGAGCCTGTTACACAGGAATAGGAGGAGGCCATTCATCCCCTCGAGCCTGTTACATAGGAATAGGAGGAGGCCCATTCAGCCCCTCAAGCTCTTTACACAGGAACAGAAGGAGGCCCATTCAGCCCCTTGAGCCTGTTACAGAGGAACAGGAGAAGGCCCATTCAGCCCCTCGAGTCCGTTACAAAGGAACAGGAGGAGGCCCATTCAGCCCCTCGAGTCCATTACAAAGGAACAGGAGGAGGCCCATTCAGCCCCTCGAGCCTGTTAACCTGAAACAGGAGGAGGCCCATTCAGACCCACGAGCCTGGTACAAAGGAACAGGAGGCCATTCAACCCCTCGAGCCCATTACACAGGAACAGGAGGCTATTCAGCACCTCGAGCTTATTATTCAGGAACAGGAGGCCCATTCAACGCCTCGAGCCGGTTACACAGGAACAGGAGGAGGCAATTCATCCGCTTAAGCCCGTTACGCGGACACAGCAGGCCATTCAGCCCCTCGAGCCTGTTACACAGGAACAGGGTGCCCATTCAGCCCTTCGAGCCTGTTACAAAGGAACAGAAGGAGGTCCATTCAGACACTCGAGCCCATTACACAGGAATAGGATGCCATTCAGACACTCGAGCCTGTTACACAGGAACAGGAGGAGGCCCATTCAGCCCCTCGAGCCTGTTGCAGAGGAACAGGAGGAGGCCTATTCAGCCCCTCGAGCCCGTTGCACAGGAACAGGAGGCCCATTCAGCCCCTCGAGCCTGTTACACAGGAACAGGAGACTTATTCATCCCCTCGAGCCTGTCACACAGGAACAGGAGGAGGCCCATTCAGCCCCTCGAGCCTGTTACACAGGAATAGGAGGGGGCCATTCATCCCCTCGAGCCTGTTACATAGGAACAGGAGGAGGCCCATTCAGCCCCTCGAGCCCGTTGCACAGGAACAGGAGGCCCATTCAGCCCCTCGAGCCTGTTACACAGGAATAGGAGGAGGCCATTCATCCCCTCGAGCCTGTTACATAGGAATAGGAGGAGGCCCATTCAGCCCCTCAAGCTCTTTACACAGGAACAGGAGGAGGCCCATTCAGTCCCTTGAGCCTGTTACAGAGGAACAGGAGGAGGCCCATTCAGCCCCTCGAGTCCGTTACAAAGGAACAGGAGGAGGCCCATTCAGCACCTCGAGCCCGTTATTTAGGAACAGGAGACCCATTCAGCCCCTCGAGCCCATTATTCAGCATCAGGAGGCCATTCAGCACCTCGAGCCCGTTATTCAGGAACAGGAGGCCCATTCAGCCTCTCGAGCCGGTTACACAGGAACAGGAGGCCATTCAGCCCCTCGAGCCCGTTATTCAGGAACAGGAGGCCATTCAGCACCTCGAGCCCGTTATTCAGGAACAGGAGGCCCATTCAATCCCTCGAGCCCGTTACTCAGGAACAGGAGTCCCATTCAGCCACTCGAGGACGTTACACAGGAACAGGAGGAGGCCATTCAACCCCTCCAGCCCATTACACAGGAACAAGTGGCCATTCAGACACTCGAGCCTGTTACACAGGAACAGGAGGAGGCCCATTCAGCCCCTTGAGCCCATTGATCAGGAATAGGAGGCCCATTCAGCCCCTTGAACCTGTTACACAGGAACAGGAGGCCTATTCATCTCTCGAGCCTGTTACACAGGAACAGGAGGCCTGTTCAGCCCCTCGATCCCATTGCACAGGAACAGGCGGCCCATTCATCCGCTTGAGCCCTTTACGCAGGAACAGGAGGAGTCCCATTCAGCCGCTCGAGCCTGTTACACATGAACAGGAGGCCCATTCAGCCCCTCGAGCCTGCTACAAAGGAACAGGAGGCCTTTCAACCCCTCGAGCACATTATACAGGAACAGGAGGCTATTCAGCCCCTCAAGCCCATTAAAAATGAGCAGGGGGCCATTCAGCCCCTCGAGCCTGTTACACAGGAACAGGAAGCCTATTCATCCCTTCGAGCCTGTTACACAGGAACAGAAGTCCTATTCAGCCCCTCGAGCTCGTTACACAGGAACAGGAGGAGGCCCATTTATCCTCCGAGCCTGTTACACAGGTACAGGAGGCCCATTCAGCCCCTCGAGCCCGTTATATGGGAACAGGATGCCATTCAGCCACTCGAGCCCGTTACACAGGAACAGGAGGTTTATCATCCCCTCAAGACCGTTACACAGGAACAGGATGCCCATTCATCCCTGCGAACACGTTACACAGGAACAGGAGGACCATTCAGCCCCTCGAACCCGTTACACAGGAACAGGAGGCTCATTCAGCCCCTCGAACCCGTTACACAGGAACAGGAGGCCATTCAGCCCCTCTAGCCCGTTACACAGGAACAGGAGGCCATTCAGTCCCATGAGCTCTTTACACCAAAACAGGAGGCCCATTCATCCCTGATACGTCCTTACTACACAGTATAAATGCACATGAGCCCCATGCTTGAGAGAAGGTCAGTCTGTGACCTGTCGTTTATTCCTTAGCACTCAAGTGATGAAGGTGGGTGGAGCTTCCTCTTTTATACCTGAAGGTCCAGGTTAGGAGTGTCTCCCACCTAGTGGTCAGTGTTCTCACGGTGTACAACTTAGGTCAGTTTATACATGGGTTACAATGCTGGTTGAATAAATGACAATCCCCGCGAACACATTACACAGGAACAGGGGGCCCATTCAGCCCCTCGAGCCTGTTACAAAGGAACAGAAGGAGGCCCAATCAGCCACTCGAGCCCGTTACACAGGAACAGGTGGAGGCCATTCAGTCCCTCCAGCCCATTACACAGGAACAGGAGGCCCATTCATCCCCCGAGCCTGTTACACAGGAACAGGAGACCATTCAGCCCCTCGAGCCTGTTACACAGGAACAGGAGGAGGCAATTCATCCGCTTAAGCCCATTACGCGGACACAGCAGGCCATTCAGCCCCTCGGGCCCGTTACACAGGAACAGGGTGCCCATTCAGCCCTTCGAGCCTGTTACAAAGGAACAGAAGGAGGTCCATTCAGACACTCGAGCCCATTACACAGGAATAGGATGCCATTCAGACACTCGAGCCTATTACACAGGAACAGGAGGAGGCCCATTCAGCCCCTCGAGCCTGTTACAGAGGTACAGGTGGAGGCCCATTCAGCCCCTCGAGCCCGTTGCACAGGAACAGGAGGCCCATTCAGCCCCTCGAGCCTGTTACACAGGAACAGGAGACCTATTCATCCCTTCGAGCCTGTTACACAGGAACAGGGGGAGGCCCATTCAGCCCCTCGAGCCCGTTGCACAGGAACAGGAGGCCCATTCAGCCCCTCGAGCCTGTTACACAGGAATAGGAGGAGGCCATTCATCCCCTCGAGCCCATTATTCCGAACAGGAGGCCATTCAGCCCCTCGAGCCCGTTATTCAGGATCAGGAGGCCATTCTGCACCTCGAGCCCGTTATTCAGGAACACGAGGCCTATTCAGCACCTCGAGCCCGTTATTCAGGAACAGGAGGCCCATTCAGCTCCTCGAGCTGGTTACAAAGGAACAGGAGGAGGCCATTCAGCCCCTCTAGCCCATTACACAGGAACAGGAGGCCATTCAGCCCCACGAACACATTACACAGGAACAGGGGACCCATTCAGCCCCTCGAGCCTGTTACACAGGAACAGGAGGAGGCCATTCAGCCCCTCGAGCCCTTTGCCCAGGAACAAGAGGCCCATTCAACCCCTCGAGCCTGTTACACAGGAACAGGAGGCCATTCATCCCCTCGAGCCCATTACACAGGAACAGGAGGAGGCCCTTTCAGCCCCTCGAGCTCTTTACACAGGAACAGGAGGCCCATTCAGCCCCCCAAACCTGTTACAGAGAAACAGGAGGCTATTCATCCCCTCAAGCCCGTTACACAGGAACAGAAGGAGGACCATTCAAACCCTCGAACCGGTTACACTGGAACAGGAGGAGGCCCATTCAGCCCCTTGAGCCTGGTACAAAGGAACAGGAGGCCATTCAACCCCTTGAGCCCGTTACACAGGAACAGGAGGCTATTCAGCACCTCGAGCCCGTTATTCAGGAAAAGGAGGCCCATTCAGCCCCTCGAACCCGTTACACAGGAACAGGAGGCTATTCAGCACCTCGAGCCCGTTATTCAGGAAAAGGAGGCCCATTCAGCCCCTCGAACCCGTTACACAGGAACAGGAGGCCATTCAGCCCCTCGAGCCCGTTATTCAGGAACAGGAGGCCATTCAGCACCTCGAACCCGTTATTCAGGACCAGGAGGCCCATTCAGCCCCTCGAGTCCATTATTCAGGATCAGGAGGCCATTCAGCACCTCGAGCCCATTATTCAGGATCAGGAGGCCATTCAGCACCTCGAGCCCGTTATTTAGGAACAGGAGGCCCATTCAACGCCTCGAGCCAGTTACACAGGAACAGGAGGAGGCCATTCATCTGCTTGAGCCCGTTACGCGGACACAGCAGGCCATTCAGCCCTTCGAGCCTGTTACAAAGGAACAGAAGGAGGCCCATTCAGCCACTCGAGCCCATTACACAGGAATAGGAGGCCCATTCAGCCCCTCGAGCCTGTTACAGAGGAACAGGAGACCTATTCATCCCCTCGAGCCTGTCACACAGGAACAGGAGGAGGCCCATTCAGCCCCTCGAGCCTGTTACACAGGAATAGGAGGAGGCCATTCATCCCCTCGAGCCTGTTACATAGGAATAGGAGGAGGCCCATTCAGCCCCTCAAGCTCTTTACACAGGAACAGAAGGAGGCCCATTCAGCCCCTTGAGCCTGTTACAGAGGAACAGGTGAAGGCCCATTCAGCCCCTCGAGTCCGTTACAAAGGAACAGGAGGAGGCACATTCAGCACCTCGAGCCTGTTACACTGGAACAGGAGGAGGCCCATTCAGCCCCTCGAGTCCATTACAAAGGAACATGAGGAGGCCCATTCAGCCCCTCGAGCCTGTTAACCTGAAACAGGAGGAGGCCCATTCAGACCCACGAGCCTGGTACAAAGGAACAGGAGGCCATTCAACCCCTCGAGCCCATTACACAGGAACAGGAGGCTATTCAGCACCTCGAGCTTATTATTCAGGAACAGGAGGCCCATTCAACGCCTCGAGCCGGTTACACAGGAACAGGAGGAGGCAATTCATCCGCTTAAGCCCGTTACGCGGACACAGCAGGCCATTCAGCCCCTCGAGCCTGTTACACAGGAACAGGGTGCCCATTCAGCCCTTCGAGCCTGTTACAAAGGAACAGAAGGAGGTCCATTCAGACACTCGAGCCCATTACACAGGAATAGGATGCCATTCAGACACTCGAGCCTGTTACACAGGAACAGGAGGAGGCCCATTCAGCCCCTCGAGCCTGTTGCAGAGGAACAGGAGGAGGCCTATTCAGCCCCTCGAGCCCGTTGCACAGGAACAGGAGGCCCATTCAGCCCCTCGAGCCTGTTACACAGGAACAGGAGACTTATTCATCCCCTCGAGCCTGTTACACAGGAACAGGAGGAGGCCATTCATCCCCTCGAGCCTGTTACATAGGAATAGGAGGAGGCCCATTCAGCCCCTCAAGCTCTTTACACAGGAACAGGAGGAGGCCCATTCAGTCCCTTGAGCCTGTTACAGAGGAACAGGAGGAGGCCCATTCAGCCCCTCGAGTCCGTTACAAAGGAACAGGAGGAGGCCCATTCAGCCCCTCGAGCCTGTTACACTGAAACAGGAGGCTATTCAGCACGTCGAGCCCATTATTCAGGAACAGGAGGCCCATTCAGCCCCTCGAACCCGTTACACAGGAACAGGAGACCATTCAGCCCCTCGAGCCCGTTATTCAGGAACAGGAGGCCATTCAGCACCTCGAGCCCGTTATTTAGGAACAGGAGACCCATTCAGCCCCTCGAGCCCATTATTCAGCATCAGGAGGCCATTCAGCACCTCGAGCCCGTTATTCAGGAACAGGAGGCCCATTCAGCCTCTCGAGCCGGTTACACAGGAACAGGAGGCCATTCAGCCCCTCGAGCCCGTTATTCAGGAACAGGAGGCCATTCAGCACCTCGAGCCCGTTATTCAGGAACAGGAGGCCCATTCAATCCCTCGAGCCCGTTACTCAGGAACAGGAGTCCCATTCAGCCACTCGAGGACGTTACACAGGAACAGGAGGAGGCCATTCAACCCCTCCAGCCCATTACACAGGAACAAGTGGCCATTCAGACACTCGAGCCTGTTACACAGGAACAGGAGGAGGCCCATTCAGCCCCTCGAGCCCATTGATCAGGAATAGGAGGCCCATTCAGCCCCTTGAACCTGTTACACAGGAACAGGAGGCCTATTCATCTCTCGAGCCTGTTACACAGGAACAGGAGGCCTGTTCAGCCCCTCGATCCCATTGCACAGGAACAGGCGGCCCATTCATCCGCTTGAGCCCTTTACGCAGGAACAGGAGGAGTCCCATTCAGCCGCTCGAGCCTGTTACACATGAACAGGAGGCCCATTCAGCCCCTCGAGCCTGCTACAAAGGAACAGGAGGCCTTTCAACCCCTCGAGCACATTATACAGGAACAGGAGGCTATTCAGCCCCTCAAGCCCATTAAAAATGAGCAGGGGGCCATTCAGCCCCTCGAGCCTGTTACACAGGAACAGGAAGCCTATTCATCCCTTCGAGCCTGTTACACAGGAACAGAAGTCCTATTCAGCCCCTCGAGCTCGTTACACAGGAACAGGAGGAGGCCCATTTATCCTCCGAGCCTGTTACACAGGTACAGGAGGCCCATTCAGCCCCTCGAGCCCGTTATATGGGAACAGGACGCCATTCAGCCACTCGAGCCCGTTACACAGGAACAGGAGGTTTATCATCCCCTCAAGACCGTTACACAGGAACAGGATGCCCATTCATCCCTGCGAACACGTTACACAGGAACAGGAGGACCATTCAGCCCCTCGAACCCGTTACACAGGAACAGGAGGCTCATTCAGCCCCTCGAACCCGTTACACAGGAACAGGAGGCCATTCAGCCCCTCTAGCCCGTTACACAGGAACAGGAGGCCATTCAGTCCCATGAGCTCTTTACACCAAAACAGGAGGCCCATTCATCCCTGATACGTCCTTACTACACAGTATAAATGCACATGAGCCCCATGCTTTAGAGAAGGTCAGTCTGTGACCTGTCGTTTATTCCTTAGCACTCAAGTGATGAAGGTGGGTGGAGCTTCCTCTTTTATACCTGAAGGTCCAGGTTAGGAGTGTCTCCCACCTAGTGGTCAGTGTTCTCACGGTGTACAACTTAGGTCAGTTTATACATGGGTTACAATGCTGGTTGAATAAATGACAATCCCCGCGAACACATTACACAGGAACAGGGGGCCCATTCAGCCCCTCGAGCCTGTTACAAAGGAACAGAAGGAGGCCCAATCAGCCACTCGAGCCCGTTACACAGGAACAGGTGGAGGCCATTCAGTCCCTCCAGCCCATTACACAGGAACAGGAGGCCCATTCATCCCCCGAGCCTGTTACACAGGAACAGGAGACCATTCAGCCCCTCGAGCCTGTTACACAGGAACAGGAGGAGGCAATTCATCCGCTTAAGCCCATTACACGGACACAGCAGGCCATTCAGCCCCTCGGGCCCGTTACACAGGAACAGGGTGCCCATTCAGCCCTTCGAGCCTGTTACAAAGGAACAGAAGGAGGTCCATTCAGACACTCGAGCCCATTACACAGGAATAGGATGCCATTCAGACACTCGAGCCTATTACACAGGAACAGGAGGAGGCCCATTCAGCCCCTCGAGCCTGTTACAGAGGAACAGGAGGAGGCCCATTCAGCCCCTCGAGCCCGTTGCACAGGAACAGGAGGCCCATTCAGCCCCTCGAGCCTGTTACACAGGAACAGGAGACCTATTCATCCCTTCGAGCCTGTTACACAGGAACAGGAGGAGGCCCATTCAGCCCCTCGAGCCCGTTGCACAGGAACAGGAGGCCCATTCAGCCCCTCGAGCCTGTTACACAGGAATAGGAGGAGGCCATTCATCCCCTCGAGCCTGTTACATAGGAATAGGAGTAGGCCCATTCAGCCCCTCAAGCTCTTTACACAGGAACAGGAGGAGGCCCATTCAGCCCCTTGAGCCTGTTACAGAGGAACAGGAGGAGGCCCATTCAGCCCCTCGAGTCCGTTACAAAGGAACAGGAGGAGGCCCATTCAGCCCCTCGAGCCTGTTACACTGAAACAGGAGGCTATTCAGCACGTCGAGCCCAGTATTCAGGAACAGGAGGCCCATTCAGCCCCTCGAACCCGTTACACAGGAACAGGAGACCATTCAGCCCCTCGAGATCGTTATTCACGAACAGGAGGCCATTCATCACCTCGAGCCCGTTATTTAGGAACAAGAGGCCCATTCAGCCCCTCGAGGCCATTATTCAGCATCAGGAGGCCATTCAGCACCTCGAGCCGGTTACAGAGGAACAGGAGGAGCCCATTCAACCCCTCGAGCCCGTTACATGGCAACAGGAGTCCCATTCAGCCACGTGAGGACGTTACACAGGAACAGGAGGAGGCCATTCAACCCCTCCAGCCCATTACACAGGAACAAGTGGCCATTCAGACACTCGAGCCAGTTACACAGAAACAGGAGGCCTATTCATCTCCCGAGCCTGTTACACAGGAACAGGAGGCCTGTTCAGTCCCTCGAGCCCATTGCACAGGAACAGGCGGCCCATTCATCCGCTTGAGACCATTACGCAGGAACAGGAGGCCATTCAGCCCCTCTAGCCCGTTACACAGGAACAGGAGGCCATTCAGTCCCATGAGCCCTTTACACTGAAACAGGAGGCCCATTCATCCCTGATACGTCCTTACTACACAGTATAAATGCACATGAGCCCCATGCTTGAGAGAAGGTCAGTCTGTGACCTGTCCTTTATTCCTTAGCACTCAAGTGATGAAGGTGGGTGGAGCTTCCCCTTTTATACCTGAAGGTCCAGGTTAGGAGTGTCTCCAACCTAGTGGTCAGTGTTCTCACGGTGTACAACTTAGGTCAGTTTATACATGGGTTACAATGCTGGTTGAATAAATGACAATCCCCGCGAACACATTACACAGGAACAGGGGGCCCATTCAGCCCCTCGAGCCTGTTACAAAGGAACAGAAGGAGGCCCAATCAGCCACTCGAGCCCGTTACACAGGAACAGGTGGAGGCCATTCAGTCCCTCCAGCCCATTACACAGGAACAGGAGGCACATTCATCCCCCGAGCCTGTTACACAGGAACAGGAGACCATTCAGCCCCTCGAGCCAGTTACACAGGAACAGGAGGAGTCCCATTCAGCCCCTCGAGCCTGTGACACAGGAACAGGGGGCCCATTCATCCCCTGGAGCCCGTTACACAGGAACAGGGTGCCCATTCATCCCCTCGAGTCCGTTACACAGGAACAATAGGAGCCCCATTCAGCCCCTCGAGCCCGTTACACAGGAACAGGAGGAGTCCCATTCAGCCACTCGAGCCCATTACACAGGAACAGGAGGAGGCCATTCAGCCCCTCCAGCCCATGACACAGGAACAGGAGGCCATTCAGCCACGCGAGCCCATTACACAGGAACAGGAGGAGCCCGTTCAGCTCCTCGAGCCCGTTACACAGGAACAGGATGAGGCCCATTCAGCCTCTCGAGGCTGTTACACAGGATCAGGAGGCCATTCAGCCCCTCGAGCCTGTTACAAAGGAACAGGAGGCTATTTAGCCCCTCGAGTCTGTTAAAAATGAGTAGGTCTTTCAGCTCTTTGAGCCTTTTACAGAGGAACAGGAGGCAATTCATCCCCTCGAGCCCATTACACAGGAACAGGAGGCCATTAAGCCTGTCGAGCCTGATACAAATGAACAGGAGGACATTCAACCCCACGAGCCCGTTACACAGGAACAGGAGGCTATTCAGCCCCTCGAGCCTGTTACACGCGAACAGGAGGAGTCCCATTCATCCACTCGAACCTGTTACACAGGAAGAGGAGGAGGCCATTCATCCCCTCGAGCCCGTTACACAGGAACAGGAAGCCCATTCATCTCCTTGAGTCCATTACACAGGAACAGGAGGAGGCCCATTCATCCCCTCGATCCCGTTACACAGGAACAGGAGGACCATTCAGCCCCTCGAGCCCCTCACACAGGAACTGACAGCCTTCAGCCCCACGAGCACTTTACACAGGAACAGGAGGCCATTCAGCCCCTCGAGCCCGTTACACAGGAACAGGAGGCCCATTCAGCCCCTCGAGCCCGTTACAAAGGAACAGGAGGCTATTCAGCCTCTCGAGCCCATTACACAGGAAGAGGAGGCCATTAAGCCGCTCGAGCCCATAACACAGGAACAGGAGGCCATTCAGCCCCTCGAGCCCATTAAACATGAACAGGGGGCCATTCAGCCCTTCGAGCCCGTTACACAGGAACAGGAGGCCCATTCAGCCCCTCGAGCCCTTTACACAGGAACAGGAGGAGGCCCATTCAGCACCTCGAGCCTGTTACACAGCAACAGGATGAGGTCCATTCAGCCTTTCGAGGCCGTGACACAGGAACAGGAGGTCATTCAGCCCCTCGAGCCCGTTACACAGGAACAGGAGGCCCATTCAGCCCCTCGAGCCCGTTACAAAGGAACAGGAGGCTATTGAGCATCTTGAGCCCATTACACAGGAAGAGGAGGCCATTAAGCCCCTCGAGCACATTGCACAAGAACAGGAGGCCATTCAGCCCCTCGAGCCCATTAAACATGAACAGGGGGCCATTCACCCCTTCGAGCCTGTTACACAGGAACAGGAGGCCCATTCAGCCCCTCGAGCCCATTATACAGGAAGAGGAGGAGGCCCATTCAGCGCCTCGAGCCTGTTACACAGCAACAGGATGAGGTCCATTCAGCCTTTCGAGGCCGTTGCACAGGAACAGGAGGAGGCCCATTCAGCACCTCGAGCCTGTTACACTGGAACAGGAGGAGGCCCATTCAGCCTCTCGAGCCTGGTACAAAGGAACAGGAGGCCATTCAATCCCTCGAGCCCAGTACACAAGAACTGGAGGCTATTCAGCACCTCGAGCCGATTATTCAGGAACAGGAGGCCCATTCAGCCCCTCGAACCCGTTACGCAGGAAAAAGGAGACCATTCAGCCCCTCGAGCCCGTTATTCAGGAACAGGAGGCCATTCAGCACCTCAAGCC
This sequence comes from Pristiophorus japonicus, assembly GCF_044704955.1. Classification (NCBI taxonomy): domain Eukaryota; kingdom Metazoa; phylum Chordata; class Chondrichthyes; family Pristiophoridae; genus Pristiophorus; species Pristiophorus japonicus. The sequence continues at coordinate 26,850,012 of NC_091987.1, read as the reverse complement.
TGCTATTCAGGAACAGGAGGCCCATTCAACCCCTCGAGCCCATTATTCAGGATCAGGAGGCCATTCAGCACCTCGAGCCCGTTATTCAGGAACAGGAGGCCCATTCAGCCACTCGAGCCGGTTACACAGGAACAGGAGGCCCATTCAGCCCCTCGAGCCCTTTACACAGGAACAGGAGGAGTCCCATTAAGCCCCTCGAGCCCTTTACACAGGAACAGGAGGACGTCCATTCAGCGCCTCAAGCCTGTTACACAGCAACAGGATGAGGTCCATTCAGTCTTTCGAGGTCGTTACACAGGAACAGGAGACCATTCAGCCCCTCGAGCCCGTTACACAGGAAGAGGAGGCCATTAAGCCCCTCGAGCCCATTAAACATGAACAGGGGGCCATTGACCCATTCGAGCCTGTTACACAGGAACAGGAGGCCCATTCAGCCCCTCGAGCCCGTTATACAGGAACAGGAGGAGGCCCATTCAGCGCTTCAAGCCTGTTGCACAGGAACAGGAGGAGGCCCATTCAGCCTTTCGACGCCGTTACACAGGAACAGGAGGCGGCCCATTCAGCACCTCGAGCCTGTTACACTGGAACAGGAGGAGGCCCATTCAGCCCCTCGAGCCGGTTACAGAGGAACAGGAGGAGCCCAGTCAACCCCTCGAGCCCGTTACATGGGAACAGGAGTCCCATTCAGCCACTCGAGGACGTTACACAGGAACAGGAGGAGGCCATTCAAACCCTCCAGCCCATTACACAGGAACAAGTGGCCATTCAGACACTTGAGCCTGTTACACAGGAACAGGAGGAGTCCCATTCAGCCCCTCGAGCCCGTTACACAGGAACAGGAGGAGGCCCATTCAGCCCCTCGAGCCCATTGATCAGGAATAGGAGGCCCATTCAGCCCCTTGAACCTGTTACACAGGAACAGGAGGCCTATTCATCTCCCGAGCCTGTTACACAGGAACAGGAGGCCTGTTCAGCCCCTCGAGCCCATTGCACAGGAACAGGCGGTCCATTCATCCGCTTGAGCCCGTTACGCAGGAACAGGAGGAGTCCCATTCAGCCGCTCGAGCCTGTTACACATGAACAGGAGGCCCATTCAGCCCCTCGAGCCTGCTACAAAGGAACAGGAGGCCTTTCAACCCCTCGAGCACGTTATACAGGAACAGGAGGCTATTCAGCCCCTTGAGCCCATTAAAAATGAGCAGGGGGCCATTCAGCCCCTCGAGCCTGTTACACAGGAACAGGAAGCCTATTCATCCCCTCGAGCCTGTTACACAGGAACAGGAGTCCCATTCAGCCCCTCGAGCTCGTTACACAGGAACAGGAGGAGGCCCATTTATCCTCCGAGCCTGTTACACAGGTACAGGAGGCCATTCAGCCCCTCGAGCCCGTTACACAGGAACAGGGGGTTTATCATCCCCTCAAGACCGTTACACAGGAACAGGATGCCCATTCATCCCTGCGAACACGTTACACAGGAACAGGAGGACCATTCAGCCCCTCGAACCCGTTACACAGGAACAGGAGGCTCATTCAGCCCCTCGAACCCGTTACACAGGAACAGGAGGCCATTCAGCCCCTCTAGCCCGTTACACAGGAACAGGAGGCCATTCAGTCCCATGAGCCCTTTACACCGAAACAGGAGGCCCATTCATCCCTGATACGTCCTTACTACACAGTATAAATGCACATGAGCCCCATGCTTGAGAGAAGGTCAGTCTGTGACCTGTCCTTTATTCCTCAGCACTCAAGTGATGAAGGTGGGTGGAGCTTCCCCTTTTATACCTGAAGGTCCAGGTTAGGAGTGTCTCCCACCTAGTGGTCAGTGTTCTCACGGTGTACAACTTAGGTCAGTTTATACATGGGTTACAATGCTGGTTTAATAAATGACAATCCCCGTGAACACATTACACAGGAACAAGGGGCCCATTCAGCCCCTCGAGCCTGTTACAAAGGAACAGAAGGAGGCCCAATCAGCCACTCGAGCCCGTTACACAGGAACAGGTGGAGGCCATTCAGTCCCTCCAGCCCATTACACAGGAACAGGAGGCCCATTCATCCCCCGAGCCTGTTACACAGGAACAGGAGACCATTCAGCCCCTCGAGCCAGTTACACAGGAACAGGAGGAGTCCCATTCAGCCCCTCGAGCCCGTTACACAGGAACAGGAGGAGTCCCATTCAACCACTCGAGCCCATTACACAGCAACTGGAGGAGGCCATTCAGCCCCTCCAGCCCATGACACAGGAACAGGAGGCCATTCAGCCACGCGAGCCCATTACACAGGAACAGGAGGAGCCCGTTTAGCTCCTCGAGCCCGTTACACAGGAACAGGATGAGGCCCATTCAGCCTCTCGAGGCTGTTACACAGGATCAGGAGGCCATTCAGCCCCTCGAGCCTGTTACAAAGGAACAGGAGGCCATTTAGCCCCTCGAGTCTGTTAAAAATGAGTAGGTCTTTCAGCTCTTTGAGCCTTTTACAGAGGAACAGGAGGCAATTCATCCCCTCGAGCCCATTATACAGGAACAGGAGGCCATTAAGCCCGTCGAGCCTGATACAAATGAACAGGAGGACATTCAACCCCTGGAGCCCGTTACACAGGAACAAGAGGCTATTCAGCCCCTCGAGCCTGTTACACGCGAACAGGAGGAGTCCCATTCATCCACTCGAACCTGTTACACAGGAAGAGGAGGAGGCCATTCATCCCCTCGAGCCCGTTACACAGGAACAGGAAGCCCATTCATCTCCTTGAGCCCATTACACAGGAACAGGAGGAGGCCCATTCATCCCCTCGAACCCGTTACACAGGAACAGGAGGACCATTCAGCCCCTCGAGCCCCTCACACAGGAACTGACAGCCTTCAGCCCCACGAGCACTTTACACAGGAACAGGAGACTATTCAGCCCTACAAACCCTTTACACAGGAACAGGAGACCATTCAGCCCCTCGAGCCTGTTACACAGGAACAGGAGGCCCATTCAGACCCTCGAGCCCGTAACGAAGGAACAGGAGGCTATTCAGCCTCTCGAGCCCATAACACAGGAACAGGAGGCCATTCAGCCTCTCGAACCTATTAAACATGAACAGGGGGCCATTCAGTCCTTCGAGCCTGTTACACAGGAACAGGAGGCCCATTCAGCCCCTCGCACCCGTTATACAGTAACAGGAGGAGGCCCATTCAGCGCCTCGAGCCTGTTGCACAGCAACAGGATGAGGTCCAATCAGCCTTTCGAGGCCGTTACACAGGAACAGGAGGCCATTCAGCCCCTCGAGCCCGTTACACAGGAACAGGAGACCCATTCAGCCCCTCGAGCCCGTTACAAAAGAACAGGAGGCTATTCAGCCTCTCGAGCCCATTACACAGGAAGAGGAGGCCATTAAGCCCCTCGAGCCCATAACACAGGAACAGGAGGCCATTCAGCCCCTCGAGCCCATTAAACATGAACAGGGGGCCATTCAGCCCTTCGAGCCTGTTACACAGGAACAGGAGGCCCATTCAGCCCTTCGAGCCCTTTACACAGGAACAGGAGGAGGCCCATTCAGCACCTCGAGCCTGTTACACAGCAACAGGATGAGGTCCATTCAGCCTTTCGAGGCCGTGACACAGGAACAGGAGGCCATTCAGCCCCTCGAGCCCGTTACACAGGAACAGGAGGAGTCCCATTCAGCCACTCGAGCCCGTTACACAGGAACAGGAGGAGGCCATTCAGCCCCTCCCGCCCATTACACAGGAACAGGAGGCCATTCAGACACTCGAGCCCATTAAACTTGAACAGGGGGCCATTCAGCCCTTCGAGCCTGTTACACAGGAACAGGAGGCCCATTCAGCCCTTCGAGCCTGTTACACAGGAACAGGAGGCCCATTCAGCCCTTCGAGCCGGTTACACAGGAACAGGAGGCCCATTCAGCCAATCGAGCCCTTTACACAGGAACAGGAGGACGTCCATTCAGCGCCTCAAGCCTGTTACACAGCAACAGGATGGGGTCCATTCAGTCTTTCGAGGTCGTTACACAGGAACAGGAGGCCATTCAGCCCTTCGAGCCCGTTACACAGGAACAGGAGGCCCATTAAGCCCCTCGAGCCCATTACACAGGAACAGGAGGACATTCAGCCCCTCGAGCCCATTAAACATGAACAGGGGGCCATTGACCCGTTCGAGCCTGTTACACAGGAACAGGAGGCCCATTCAGCCCCTCGAGCCCGTTATACAGGAACAGGAGGAGGCCCATTCAGCGCCTCAAGCCTGTTGCACAGGAACAGGAGGAGGCCCATTCAGCCTTTCGACGCCGTTACACAGGAACAGGAGGCGGCCCATTCAGCACCTCGAGCCTGTTACACTGGAACAGGAGGAGGCCCATTCAGCCCCTCGAGCCTGGTACAAAGGAACAGGAGGCCATTCAACCCCTCGAGCCCAGTACACAGGAACAGGAGGCTATTCAGCACCTCGAGCCCATTATTCAGGAACAGGAGGCCCATTCAGCCCCTCGAACCCGTTACACAGGAACAGGAGACCATTCAGCCCCGCGAGCCCGTTATTCAGGAACAGGAGGCCATTCAGCACCTCGAACCCGTTACACAGGAACAGGAGACCATTCAGCCCCTCGAGCCCGTTATTCAGGAACAGGAGGCCATTCAGCACCTCGAGCCCGTTATTTAGGAACAGGAGGCCCATTCAGCCCCTCGAGCCCATTATTCAGCATCAGGAGGCCATTCAGCACCTCGAGCCCGTTATTCAGGAACAGGAGGCCCATTTAGCCTCTTGAGCCGGTTACAGAGGAACAGGAGGAGCCCATTCAACCCCTCGAGCCCGTTACATGGGAACAGGAGTCCCATTCAGCCACTCGAGGACGTTACACAGGAACAGGAGGAGGCCATTCAACCCCTCCAGCCCATTACACAGGAACAAGTGGCCATTCAGACACTCGAGCCTGTTACACAGGAACAGGAGGCCCATTCAGCCCCTCGAGCCCGTTACAAATGAACAGGAGGCTATTGAGCATCTTGAGCCCATTACACAGGAAGAGGAGGCCATTAAGCCCCTCGAGCACATTGCACAAGAACAGGAGGCCATTCAGCCCCTCGAGCCCATTAAACATGAACAGGGGGCCATTCACCCCTTCGAGCCTGTTACACAGGAACAGGAGGCCCATTCAGCCCCTCGAGCCCATTATACAGGAAGAGGAGGAGGCCCATTCAGCGCCTCGAGCCTGTTACACAGCAACAGGATGAGGTCCATTCAGCCTTTCGAGGCCGTTGCACAGGAACAGGAGGAGGCCCATTCAGCACCTCGAGCCTGTTACACTGGAACAGGAGGAGGCCCATTCAGCCTCTCGAGCCTGGTACAAAGGAACAGGAGGCCATTCAATCCCTCGAGCCCAGTACACAAGAACTGGAGGCTATTCAGCATCTCGAGCCCATTATTCAGGAACAGGAGGCCCATTCAGCCCTCGAACCCGTTACGCAGGAAAAAGGAGACCATTCAGCCCCTCGAGCCCGTTATTCAGGAACAGGAGGCCATTCAGCACCTCAAGCCTGCTATTCAGGAACAGGAGGCCCATTCAACCCCTCGAGCCCATTATTCAGGATCAGGAGGCCATTCAGCACCTCGAGCCCGTTATTCAGGAACAGGAGGCCCATTCAGCCACTCGAGCCGGTTACACAGGAACAGGAGGCCCATTCAGCCCCTCGAGCCCTTTACACAGGAACAGGAGGAGTCCCATTCAGCCACTCGAGCCCGTTACACAGGAACAGGAGGAGGCCATTCAGCCCCTCCAGCCCATTACACAGGAACAGGAGGCCATTCAGACACTCGAGCCCATTAAACTTGAACAGGGGGCCATTCAGCCCTTCGAGCCTGTTACACAGGAACAGGAGGCCCATTCAGCCCTTCGAGCCTGTTACACAGGAACAGGAGGCCCATTCAGCCCCTCGAGCCCTTTACACAGGAACAGGAGGACGTCCATTCAGCGCCTCAAGCCTGTTACACAGCAACAGGATGAGGTCCATTCATTCTTTCGAGGTCGTTACACAGGAACAGGAGGCCATTCAGCCCCTCGAGCCCGTTACACAGGAAGAGGAGGCCATTAAGACCCTCGAGCCCGTTAAACATGAACAGGGGGCCATTGACCCATTCGAGCCTGTTACACAGGAACAGGAGGCCCATTCAGCCCCTCGAGCCCGTTATACAGGAACAGGAGGAGGCCCATTCAACGCCTCAAGCCTGTTGCACAGGAACAGGAGGAGGCCCATTCAGCCTTTCGACGCTGTTACACAGGAACAGGAGGCGGCCCATTCAGCACCTCGAGCCTGTTACACTGGAACAGGAGGAGGCCCATTCAGCCCCTCGAGCCGGTTACAGAGGAACAGGAGGAGCCCATTCAACCCCTCGAGCCCGTTACATGGGAACAGGAGTCCCATTCAGCCACTCGAGGACGTTACACAGGAACAGGAGGAGGCCATTCAAACCCTCCAGCCCATTACACAGGAACAAGTGGCCATTCAGACACTTGAGCCTGTTACACAGGAACAGGAGGAGTCCCATTCAGCCCCTCGAGCCCGTTACACAGGAACAGGAGGAGGCCCATTCAGCCCCTCGAGCCCATTGATCAGGAATAGGAGGCCCATTCAGCCCCTTGAACCTGTTACACAGGAACAGGAGGCCTATTCATCTCCCGAGCCTGTTACACAGGAACAGGAGGCCTGTTCAGCCCCTCGAGCCCATTGCACAGGAACAGGCGGTCCATTCATCCGCTTGAGCCCGTTACGCAGGAACAGGCGGAGTCCCATTCAGCCGCTCGAGCCTGTTACACATGAACAGGAGGCCCATTCAGCCCCTCGAGCCTGCTACAAAGGAACAGGAGGCCTTTCAACCCCTCGAGCACATTACACAGGAACAGGAGGCCATTCAGTCCCATGAGCCCTTTACACCGAAACAGGAGGCCCATTCATCCCTGATACGTCCTTACTACACAGTATAAATGCACATGAGCCCCATGCTTGAGAGAAGGTCAGTCTGTGACCTGTCCTTTATTCCTTAGCACTCAAGTGATGAAGGTGGGTGGAGCTTCCCCTTTTATACCTGAAGGTCCAGGTTAGGAGTGTCTCCCACCTCGTGGTCAGTGTTCTCACGGTGCACAACTTAGGTCAGTTTATACATGGGTTACAATGCTGGTTGAATAAATGACAATCCCCGCGAACACATTACACAGGAACAGGGGGCCCATTCAGCCCCTCGAGCCTGTTACAAAGGAACAGAAGGAGGCCCAATCAGCCACTCGAGCCCGTTACACAGGAACAGGTGGAGGCCATTCAGTCCCTCCAGCCCATTACACAGGAACAGGAGGCACATTCATCCCCCGAGCCTGTTACACAGGAACAGGAGACCATTCAGCCCCTCGAGCCAGTTACACAGGAACAGGAGGAGTCCCATTCAGCCCCTCGAGCCTGTTACACAGGAACAGGGGGCCCATTCATCCCCTGGATCCCGTTACACAGGAACAGGGTGCCCATTCATCCCCTCGAGCCCGTTACACAGGAACAGGAGGAGTCCCATTCAGCCCCTCGAGTCCGTTACACAGGAACAGGAGGAGTCCCATTCAGCCACTCGAGCCCGTTACACAGGAACAGGAGGAGTCCCATTCAGCCACTCGAGCCCACGACACAGGAACAGGAGGCCATTCAGCCACGCGAGCCCATTACTCAGGAACAGGAGGAGCCCGTTCAGCTCCTCGAGCCCGTTATACAGGAACAGGATGAGGCCCATTCAGCCTCTCGAGGCTGTTGCACAGGATCAGGAGGCCATTCAGCCCCTCGAAACTGTTACAAAGGAACAGGAGGCCATTTAGCCCCTCGAGTCTGTTAAAAATGAGTAGGTCTTTCAGCTCTTTGAGCCTTTTACACAGGAACAGGAGGCAATTCATCCCCTCGAGCCCATTACACAGGAACAGGAGGCAATTCATCCCCTTGAGCCCGTTACACAGGAACAGGTGGAGGCCATTCAGTCTCTCCAGCCCATTACACAGGAACAGGAGGCACATTCATCCCCAGAGCCTGTTACACAGGAACAGGAGACCATTCAGCCCCTCGAGCCAGTTACACAGGAACAGGAGGAGTCCCATTCAGCCCCTCGAGTCCGTTACACAGGAACAAGAGGAGCCCCATTCAGACCCTCGAGCCCGTTACACAGGAACAGGAGGAGTCCCATTCAGCCACGCGAGCCCATTGCACAGGAACTGGAGGAGGCCATTCAGCCCCTCCAGCCCATGACACAGGAACAGGAGGCCATTCAGCCACGCGAGCCCATTACACAGGAACAGGAGGAGCCCGTTCAGCTCCTCGAGCCCGTTACACAGGAACAGGATGAGGCCCATTCAGCCTCTCGAGGCTGTTACACAGGATCAGGAGGCCATTCAGCCCCTCGAGCCTGTTACAAAGGAACAGGAGGCCATTTAGCCCCTCGAGTCTGTTAAAAATGAGTAGGTCTTTCAGCTCTTTGAGCCTTTTACAGAGGAACAGGAGGCAATTCATCCCCTCGAGCCCATGACACAGGAACAGGAGGCCATTAAGCCCATCGAGCCTGATACAAATGAACAGGAGGACATTCAACCCCTCGAGCCCGTTACACAGGAACAGGAGGCTATTCAGCCCCTCGAGCCTGTTACACGCGAACAGGAGGAGTCCCATTCATCCACTCGAACCTGTTACACAGGAAGAGGAGGAGGCCATTCATCCCCTCGAGCCCGTTACACAGGAACAGGAAGCCCATTCATCTCCTTGAGCCCATTACACAGGAACAGGAGGAGGCCCATTCATCCCCTCGATCCCGTTACACAGGAACAGGAGGACCATTCAGCCCCTCACACAGGAACTGACAGCCTTCAGCCCCACGAGCACTTTACACAGGAACAGGAGACTATTCAGCCCTACGAACCCTTTACACAGGAACAGGAGACCATTCAGCCCCTCGAGCCTGTTACACAGGAACAGGAGGCCATTCAGCCCCTCGAGCCCGTTACACAGGAACAGGAGGCGCATTCAGACCCTCGAGCCCGTTACGAAGGAACAGGAGGCTATTCAGCCTCTCGAGCCCATTACACAGGATGAGGAGGCCATTCAGCCTCTCGAACCTATTAAACATGAACATGGGGCCATTCAGTCCTTCGAGCCTGTTACACAGGAACAGGAGGCCCATTCAGCCCCTCACACCCGTTATACAGTAACAGGAGGAGGCCCATTCAGCGCCTCGAGCCTGTTACACAGCAACAGGATGAGGTCCATTCAGCCCCTCGAGCCCGTTACAAAGGAACAGGAGGCTATTAAGCATCTTGAGCCCATTACACAGGAAGAGGAGGCCATTAAGCCCCTCGAGCACATTACACAGGAACAGGAGGCCATTCAGCCCCTCGAGCCCATTAAACATGAACAGGGGGCCATTCACCCCTTCAAGCCTGTTACACAGGAACAGGAGGCCCATTCAGCCCCTCGAGCCCATTATACAGGAAGAGGAGGAGGCCCATTCAGCGCCTCGAGCCTGTTACACAGCAACAGGATGAGGTCCATTCAGCCTTTCGACGCCGTTGCACAGGAACAGGAGGAGGCCCATTCAGCACCTCGAGCCTGTTACACTGGAACAGGAGGAGGCCCATTCAGCCTCTCGAGCCTGGTACAAAGGAACAGGAGGCCATTCAATCCCTCGAGCCCAGTACACAGGAACAGGAGGCTATTGAGCACCTCGAGCTCATTATTCAGGAACAGGAGGCCCATTCAGCCCCTCGAACCCGTTACGCAGGAAAAAGGAGACCATTCAACCCCTCGAGCCCGTTATTCAGGAACAGGAGGCAATTCAGCACCTCAAGCCCGCTATTCAGGAACAGGAGGCCCATTCAACCCCTCGAGCCCATTATTCAGGATCAGGAGGCCATTCAGCACCTCGAGCCCGTTATTCAGGAACAGGAGGCCTATTCAGCCACTCGAGCCGGTTACACAGGAACAGGAGGCCCATTCAGCCCCTCGAGCCCTTTACACAGGAACAGGAGGAGTCCCATTCAGCCACTCGAGCCCGTTACACAGGAACAGGAGGAGGCCATTCAGCCCCTCCAGCCCATTACACAGGAACAGGAGGCCATTCAGACACTCGAGCCCATTAAACTTGAACAGGGGGCCATTCAGCCCTTCGAGCCTGTTACACAGGAACAGGAGGCCCATTCAGCCCTTCGAGCCTGTTACACAGGAACAGGAGGCCCATTCAGCCCCTCGAGCCCTTTACACAGGAACAGGAGGACGTCCATTCAGCGCCTCAAGCCTGTTACACAGCAACAGGATGAGGTCCATTCAGTCTTTCGAGGTCGTTACACAGGAACAGGAGGCCATTCAGCCCCTCGAGCCCGTTACACAGGGACAGGAGGCCCATTCAGCCCCTCGAGCCCGTTACAAAGGAACAGGAGGCTATTAAGCCTCTCAAGCCCATTACACAGGAAAAGGAGGCCATTAAGCCCCTCGAGCCCATTACACAGGAACAGGAGGCCATTCAGCCCCTCGAGCCCATTTAACATGAACAGGGGGCCATTGACCCGTTCGAGCCTGTTACACAGGAACAGGAGGCCCATTCAGCCCCTCGAGCCCGTTATACAGGAACAGGAGGAGGCCCATTCAGCGTCTCAAGCCTGTTGCATAGGAACAGGAGGAGGACCATTCAGCCTTTCGACGCCGTTACACAGGAACAGGAGGCGGCCCATTCAGCACCTCGAGCCTGTTACACTGGATCAGGAGGAGGCTCATTCAGCCCCTCGAGCCTGGTACAAAGGAACAGGAGGCCATTCAATCTCTCGAGCCCAGTACACAGGAACAGGAGGCTATTCAGCACCTCGAGCCCATTATTCAGGAACAGGAGGCCCATTCAGCCCCTCGAACCCGTTACACAGGAACAGGAGACCATTCAGCCCCTCGAGCCCGTTATTCAGGAACAGGAGGCCATTCAGCACCTCGAGCCCGTTATTTAGGAACAGGAGGCCCATTCAGCCCCTCGAGCCCATAATTCAGCATCAGGAGGCCATTCAGCACCTCGAGCCCGTTATTCAGGAACAGGAGGCCCATTCAGCCTCTCGAGCCGGTTACAGAGGAACAGGAGGAGCCCATTCAACCCCTCGAGCCCGTTACATGGGAACAGGAGTCCCATTCAGCCACTCGAGGACGTTACACAGGAACAGGAGGAGGCCATTCAACCCCTCCAGCCCATTACACAGGAACAAGTGGCCATTCAGACACACGTTCCTGTTACACAGGAACAGGAGGAGTCCCATTCAGCCCCTCGAGCCCGTTACACAGGAACAGGAGGAGGCCCATTCAGCCCCTCGAGCCCATTGATCAGGAATAGGAGACCCATTCAGCCCCTTGAACCTGTTACACAGGAACAGGAGGCCTATTCATCTCCCGAGCCTGTTACTCAGGAACAGGAGGCCTGTTCAGCCTCTCGAGCCCATTGCACAGGAACAGGCGGCCCATTCATCCGCTTGAGCCCGTTACGCAGGAACAGGAGGAGTCCCATTCAGCCGCTCGAGCCTGTTACACATGAACAGGAGGCCCATTCAGCCCCTCGAGCCTGCTACAAAGGAACAGGAGGCCTTTCAACCCCTCGAGCACGTTATACAGGAACAGGAGGCTATTCAGCCCCTCGAGCCCATTAAAAATGAGCAGGGGGCCATTCAGACCCTCGAGCCTGTTACACAGGAACAGGAAGCCTATTCATCTCCCGAGCCTGTTTCTCAGGAACAGGAGGCCTGTTCAGCCCCTCGAGCCCATTGCATAGGAACAGGCGGCCCATTCATCCGCTTGAGCCCGTTACGCAGGAACAGGAGGAGTCCCATTCAGCCCCTCGAGCTCGTTACACAGGAACAGGAGGAGGCCCATTTATCCTCCGAGCCTGTTACATAGGTACAGGAGGCCATTCAGCCCCTCGAGTTCGTTACACAGGAACAGGAGGTTTATCATCCCCTCAAGACCGTTACACAGGAACAGGATGCCCATTCATCCCTGCGAACACGTTACACAGGAACAGGAGGACCATTCAGCCCTCGAGCCTGTTACACAGGAACAGGAGACCATTCAGCCCCTCGAGCCAGTTACACAGGAACAGGAGGAGTCCCATTCAGCCCCTCGAGCCTGTTACACAGGAACAGGGGGCTCATTCAGCCCCTCGAACCCGTTACACAGGAACAGGAGGCCATTCAGTCCCATGAGCCCTTTACACCGAAACAGGAGGCCCATTCATCCCTGATACGTCCTTACTACACAGTATAAATGCACATGAGCCCCATGCTTGAGAGAAGGTCAGTCTGTGACCTGTCCTTTATTCCTTAGCACTCAAGTGATGAAGGTGGGTGGAGCTTCCCCTTTTATACCTGAAGGTCCAGGTTAGGAGTGTCTCCCACCTCGTGGTCAGTGTTCTCACGGTGTACAACTTAGGTCAGTTTATACATGGGTTACAATGCTGGTTGAATAAATGACAATCCCCGCGAACACATTACACAGGAACAGGGGGCCCATTCAGCCCCTCGAGCCTGTTACAAAGGAACAGAAGGAGGCCCAATCAGCCACTCGAGCCCGTTACACAGGAACAGGTGGAGGCCATTCAGTCCCTCCAGCCCATTACACAGGAACAGGAGGCACATTCATCCCCCGAGCCTGTTACACAGGAACAGGAGACCATTCAGCCCCTCGAGCCAGTTACACAGGAACAGGAGGAGTCCCATTCAGCCCCTCGAGCCTGTTACACAGGAACAGGGGGCCCATTCATCCCCTGGAGCCCGTTACACAGGAACAGGGTGCCCATTCATCCCCTCGAGCCCGTTACACAGGAACAGGAGGAGTCCCATTCAGCCCCTCGAGTCCGTTACACAGGAACAGGAGGAGTCCCATTCAGCCCCTCGAGTCCGTTACACAGGAACAAGAGGAGCCCCATTCAGCCCCTCGAGCCCGTTACACAGGAACAGGAGGAGTCCCATTCAGCCACTCGAGCCCACGACACAGGAACAGGAGGCCATTCAGCCACGCGAGCCCATTACACAGGAACAGGAGGAGCCCGTTCAGCTCCTTGAGCCCGTTACACAGGAACAGGATGAGGCCCATTCAGCCTCTCGAGGCTGTTATACAGGAACAGGAGGCCATTCAGCCCCTCGAGCCTGTTACAAAGGAACAGGAGGCCATTTAGCCCCTCGAGTCTGTTAAAAATGAGTAGGTCTTTCAGCTCTTTGAGCCTTTTACACAGGAACAGGAGGCAATTCATCCCCTCGAGCCCATTACACAGGAACAGGAGGCCATTAAGTCCGTCGAGCCTGATACAAATGAACAGGAGGACATTCAACCCCTCGAGCCCGTTACACAGGAACAGGAGGCTATTCAGCCCCTCGAGCCTGTTACACGCGAACAGGAGGAGTCCCATTCATCCACTCGAACCTGTTACACAGGAAGAGGAGGAGGCCATTCATCCCCTCGAGCCCGTTACACAGGAACAGGAAGCCCATTCATCTCCTTGAGCCCATTACACAGGAACAGGGGGAGGCCCATTCATCCCCTCGATCCCGTTACACAGGAGCAGGAGGACCATTCAGCCCCTCGAGCCCCTCACACAGGAACTGACAGCCTTCAGCCCCACGAGCACTTTACACAGGAACAGGAGACTATTCAGCCCTACGAACCCTTTACACAGGAACAGGAGACCATTCAGCCCCTTGGGCCTGTTACACAGGAACAGGAGGCCATTCAGCCCCTCGAGCCCGTTACACAGGAACAGGAGGCCCATTCAGACCCTCGAGCCCGTTACGAAGGAACAGGAGGCTATTCAGCCTCTCGAGCCCATTACACAGGAAGAGGAGGCCATTCAGCCTCTCGAACCTATTAAACATGAACAGGGGGCCATTCAGTCCTTCGAGCCTGTTACACAGGAACAGGAGGCCCATTCAGCCCCTCGCACCCGTTATACAGTAACAGGAGGAGGCCCATTCAGCGCCTCGAGCCTGTTACACAGCAACAGGATGAGGTCCATTCAGCCTTTCGAGGCCGTTACACAGGAACAGGAGGCCATTCAGCCCCTCGAGCCCGTTACACAGGAACAGGAGGCCCATTCAGCCCCTCGAGCCCGTGACAAAGGAACAGGAGGCTATTCAGCCTCTCGAGCCCATTACACAGGAAGAGGAGGCCATTAAGCCCCTCTAGCCCTTAACACAGGAACAGGAGGCCATTCAGCCCCTCGAGCCCATTAAACATGAACAGGGAGCCATTCAGCCCTTCGAGCCCTTTACACAGGAACAGGAGGAGGCCCATTCAGCACCTCGAGCCTGTTACACAGCAACAGGATGAGGTCCATTCAGCCTTTCGAGGCCGTGACACAGGAACAGGAGGCCATTCAGCCCCTCGAGCCCGTTACACAGGAACAGGAGGCCCATTCAGCCCCTCGAGCCCGTTACAAAGGAACAGGAGGCTATTAAGCATCTTGAGCCCATTACACAGGAAGAGGAGGCCATTAAGCCCCTCGAGCACATTACACAGGAACAGGAGGCCATTCAGCCCCTCGAGCCCATTAAACATGAACAGGGGGCCATTCACTCCTTCAAGCCTGTTACACAGGAACAGGAGGCCCATTCAGCCCCTCGAGCCCATTATACAGGAAGAGGAGGAGGCCTATTCAGCGCCTCGAGCCTGTTACACTGGAACAGGAGGAGGCCCATTCAGCCTCTCGAGCCTGGTACAAAGGAACAGGAGGCCATTCAATCCCTCGAGCCCAGTACACAGGAACAGGAGGCTATTCAGCACCTCGAGCCCATTATTCAGGAACAGGAGGCCCATTCAGCCCCTCGAACCCATTATGCAGGAAAAAGGAGACCATTCAGCCCCTCGAGCCCGTTATTCAGGAACAGGAGGCCATTCAGCACCTCAAGCCCGCTATTCAGGAACAGGAGGCCCATTCAACCCCTCGAGCCCATTATTCAGGATCAGGAGGCCATTCAGCACCTCGAGCCCGTTATTCAGGAACAGGAGGCCCATTCAGCCCCTCGAGCCGTTTGCACAGGAACAGGAGGAGTCCCATTCAGCCACTCGAGCCCGTTACACAGGAACAGGAGGAGGCCATTCAGCCCCTCCAGCCCATTACACAGGAACAGGAGGCCATTCAGACACTCAAGACTGTTACACAGGAACAGGAGGCCCATTCAGCCCCTCGAGCCCATTACACAGGAAGAGGAGGCCATTAAGCCCCTCGAGCCCATTACACAGGACCAGGAGGCCATTCAGCCCCTCGAGCCCATTAAACTTGAACAGGGGGCCATTCAGCCCTTCGAGCCTGTTACACAGGAACAGGAGGCCCATTCAGCCCTTCGAGCCTGTTACACAGGAACAGGAGGCCCATTCAGCCCCTCGAGCCCTTTACACAGGAACAGGAGGACGTCCATTCAGCGCCTCAAGCCTGTTACACAGCAACAGGATGAGGTCCATTCAGTCTTTCGAGGTCGTTACACAGAAACAGGAAGCCATTCAGCTTCTCGAGACCGTTACACTGGAACAGGAGGCCCATTCAGCCCCTCGAGCCCGTTACAAAGGAACAGGAGGCTATTAAGCCTCTCAAGCCCATCACACAGGAACAGGAGGCCATTCAGCCCCTCGAGCCAATTAAACATGAACAGGGGGCCATTGGCCCGTTCGAGCCTGTTACACAGGAACAGGAGGCCCATTCAGCCCCTCGAGCCCGTTATACAGGAACAGGAGGAGGCCCATTCAGCGCCTCAAGCCTGTTGCACAGGAACAGGAGGAGGCCCATTCAGCCTTTCGACGCCGTTACACAGGAACAGGAGGCGGCCCATTCAGCACCTCGAGCCTGTTACACTGGAACAGGAGGAGGCCCATTCAGCCCCTCGAGCCTGGTACAAAGGAACAGGAGGCCATTCAACCTCTCGAGCCCATTACACAGGAACAGGAGGAGGCCCATTCATCCCCTCGATCCCGTTACACAGGAACAGGAGACCATTCAGCCCCTCACACAGGAACTGACAGCCTTCATCCCCACGAGCACTTTACACAGGAACAGGAGACTATTCAGCCCTACAAACCCTTTACACAGGAACAGGAGACCATTCAGCCCCTCGAGCCTGTTACACAGGAACAGGAGGCCATTCAGCCCCTCGAGCCCGTTACACAGGAACAGGAGGCCCATTCAGACCCTCGAACCCGTTACGAAGGAACAGGAGGCTATTCAGCCTCTCGAGCCCATTACACAGGATGAGGAGACCATTAAGCCTCTCGAACCTATTAAACATGAACAGGGGGCCATTCAGTCCTTCGAGCCTGTTACACAGGAACAGGAGGCCCATTCAGCCCCTCGCACCCGTTATACAGTAACAGGAGGAGGCCCATTCAGCGCCTCGAGCCTGTTACACAGCAACAGGATGAGGTCCATTCAGCCTTTCGAGGCCGTTACACAGGAACAGGAGGCCATTCAGCCCCTCGAGCCCGTTACACAGGAACAGGAGACCCATTCAGCCCCTCGAGCCCGTTACAAAGGAACAGGAGGCTATTCAGCCTCTCGAGCCCATTACACAGGAAGAGGAGGCCATTAAGCCCCTCGAGCACATTACACAGGAACAGGAGGCCATTCAGCCCCTCGAGCCCATTAAACATGAACAGGGGGCCATTCACCCCTTCGAGCCTGTTACACAGGAACAGGAGGCCCATTCAGCCCCTCGAGCCCATTATACAGGAAGAGGAGGAGGCCCATTCAGCGCCTCGAGCCTGTTGCACAGCAACAGGATGAGGTCCATTCAGCCTTTCGAGGCCGTTGCACAGGAACAGGAGGAGGCCCATTCAGCACCTCGAGCCTGTTACACTGGAACAGGAGGAGGCCCATTCAGCCTCTCGAGCCTGGTACAAAGGAACAGGAGGCCATTCAATCCCTCGAGCCAAGTACACAGGAACAGGAGGCTATTCAGCATCTCGAGCCCATTATTCAGGAACAGGAGGCCCATTCAGCCCCTCGAACCCGTTACGCAGGAAAAAGGAGACCATTCAACCCCTCGAGCCCGTTATTCAGGAACAGGAGGCAATTCAGCACCTCAAGCCCGCTATTCAGGAACAGGAGGCCCATTCAACCCCTCGAGCCCATTATTCAGGATCAGGAGGCCATTCAGCACCTCGAGCCCGTTATTCAGGAACAGGAGGCCCATTCAGCCACTCGAACCGGTTACACAGGAACAGGAGGCCCATTCAGCCCCTCGAGCCCTTTACACAGGAACAGGAGGAGTCCCATTCAGCCACTCGAGCCCGTTACACAGGAACAGGAGGAGGCCATTAAGCCCCTCCTGCCCATTACACAGGAACAGGAGGCCATTCAGACACTCGAGCCCATTAAACTTGAACAGGGGGCCATTCAGCCCTTCGAGCCTGTTATACAGGAACAGGAGGCCCATTCAGCCCTTCGAGCCTGTTACACAGGAACAGGAGGCGCATTCAGCCCCTCGAGCCCTTTACACAGGAACAGGAGGACGTCCATTCAGCGCCTCAAGCCTGTTACACAGCAACAGGATGAGGTCCATTCAGTCTTTCGAGGTCGTTACACAGGAACAGGAGGCCATTCAGCCCCTCGAGCCCATTACACAGGGACAGGTGGCCCATTCAGCTTCTCGAGCCTGTTACAAAGGAACAGGAGGCTATTAAGCCTCTCAAGCCCATTACACAGGAAGAGGAGGCCATTAAGCCCCTCGAACCCATTACACAGGAACAGGAGGCCATTCAGCCCCTCGAGCCCATTAAACATGAACAGGGGGCCATTGACCCGTTCGAGCCTGTTACACAGGAACAGGAGGCCCATTCAGCCCCTCGAGCCCGTTATACAGGAACAGGAGGAGGCCCATTCAGCGCCTCAAGCCTGTTGCACAGGAACAGGAGGAGGCCCATTCAGCCTTTCGACGCCGTTACACAGGAACAGGAGGCGGCCCATTCAGCACCTCGAGCCTGTTACACTGGATCAGGAGGAGGCCCATTCAGCCCCTCGAGCCTGGTACAAAGGAACAGGAGGCCATTCAATCTCTCGAGTCCAGTACACAGGAACAGGAGGCTATTCAGCACCTCGAGCCCATTATTCAGGAACAGGAGGCCCATTCAGCCCCTCGAACCCGTTACACAGGAACAGGAGACCATTCAGCCCCTCGAGCCCGTTATTCAGGAACAGGAGGCCATTCAGCACCTCGAGCCCGTTATTTAGGAACAGGAGGCCCATTCAGCCCCTCGAGCCCATTATTCAGCATCAGGAGGCCATTCAGCACCTCGAGCCCGTTATTCAGGAACAGGAGGCCCATTCAGCCTCTCGAGCCGGTTACAGAGGAACAGGAGGAGCCCATTCAACCCCTCGAGCCCATTACATGGGAACAGGAGTCCCATTCAGCCACTCGAGGACGTTACACAGGAACAGGAGGAGGCCATTCAACCCCTCCAGCCCATTACACAGGAACAAGTGGCCATTCAGACACTCGTTCCTGTTACACAGGAACAGGAGGAGTCCCATTCAGCCCCTCGAGCCCGTTACACAGGAACAGGAGGAGGCCCATTCAGCCCCTCGAGCCCATTGATCAGGAATAGGAGACCCATTCAGCCCCTTGAACCTGTTACATAGGAACAGGAGGCCTATTCATCTCCCGAGCCTGTTACTCAGGAACAGGAGGCCTGTTCAGCCCCTCGAGCCCATTGCACAGGAACAGGCGGCCCATTCATCCGCTTGAGCCCGTTACGCAGGAACAGGAGGAGTCCCATTCAGCTGCTCGAGCCTGTTACACATGAACAGGAGGCCCATTCAGCCCCTCGAGCCTGCTACAAAGGAACAGGAGGCCTTTCAACCCCTCGAGCACGTTATACAGGAACAGGAGGCTATTCAGCCCCTCGAGCCCATTAAAAATGAGCAGGGGGCCATTCAGCCCCTCGAGCCTGTTACACAGGAACAGGAAGCCTATTCATCTCCCGAGCCTGTTACTCAGGAACAGGAGGCCTGTTCAGCCCCTCGAGCCCATTGCATAGGAACAGGCGGCCCATTCATCCGCTTGAGCCCGTTACGCAGGAACAGGAGGAGTCCCATTCAGCCCCTCGAGCCTGTTACACAGGAACAGGAAGCCTATTCATCCCCTCGAGCCTGTTACACAGGAACAGGAGTCCCATTCAGCCCCTCGAGCTAGTTACACAGGAACAGGAGGACCATTCAGCCCTCGAGCCTGTTACACAGGAACAGGAGACCATTCAGCCCCTCGAGCCAGTTACACAGGAACAGGAGGAGTCCCATTCAGCCCCTCGAGCCTGTTACACAGGAACAGGGGGCTCATTCAGCCCCTCGAACCCGTTAAACAGGAACAGGAGGCCATTCAGTCCCATGAGCCCTTTACACCGAAACAGGAGGCCCATTCATCCCTGATACGTCCTTACTACACAGTATAAATGCACATGAGCCCCATGCTTGAGAGAAGGTCAGTCTGTGACCTGTCCTTTATTCCTTAGCACTCAAGTGATGAAGGTGGGTGGAGCTTCCCCTTTTATACCTGAAGGTCCAGGTTAGGAGTGTCTCCCACCTAGTGGTCAGTGTTCTCACGGTGTACAACTTAGGTCAGTTTATACATGGGTTACAATGCTGGTTGAATAAATGACAATCCCCGCGAACACATTACATAGGAACAGGGGGCCCATTCAGCCCCTTGAGCCTGTTACAAAGGAACAGAAGGAGGCTCAATCAGCCACTCGAGCCCGTTACACAGGAACAGTTGGAGGCCATTCAGTCCCTCCAGCCCATTTCACAGGAACAGGAGGCACATTCATCCCCCGAGCCTGTTACACAGGAACAGGAGACCATTCAGCCCCTCGAGCCAGTTACACAGGAACAGGAGGAGTCCCATTCAGCCCCTCGAGCCTGTTACACAGGAACAGGGGGCCCATTCATCCCCTGGAGCCCGTTACACAGGAACAGGGTGCCCATTCAGCCCCTCGAGCCCGTTACACAGGAACAGGAGGAGTCCCATTCAGCCCCTCGAGTCCGTTACACAGGAACAAGAGGAGCCCCATTCAGCCCCTCGAGCCCGTTACACAGGAACAGGAGGAGTCCCATTCAGCCACTCGAGCCCACGACACAGGAACAGGAGGCCATTCAGCCACGCGAGCCCATTACACAGGAACAGGAGGAGCCAGTTCAGCTCCTCGAGCCCGTTACACAGGAACAGGATGAGGCCCATTCAGCCTCTCGAGGCTGTTACACAGGATCAGGAGGCCATTCAGCCCCTCGAGCCTGTTACAAAGGAACAGGAGGCCATTTAGCCCCTCGAGTCTGTTAAAAATGAGTAGGTCTTTCAGCTCTTTGAGCCTTTTACACAGGAACAGGAGGCCATTAAGCCCGTCGAGCCTGATACAAATGAACAGGAGGACATTCAACCCCTCGAGCCCGTTACACAGGAACAGGAGGCTATTCAGCCCCTCGAGCCTGTTACACGCGAACAGGAGGAGGCCCATTCATCCACTCGAACCTGTTACACAGGAAGAGGAGGAGGCCATTCATCCCCATGAGCCCGTTACATAGGAACAGGAAGCCCATTCATTTCCTTGAGCCCATTACACAGGAACAGGGGGAGGCCCATTCATCCCCTCGATCCCGTTACACAGGAACAGGAGGACCATTCAGCCCCTCGAGCCCCTCACACAGGAACTGACAGCCTTCAGCCCCACGAGCACTTTACACAGGAACAGGAGACTATTCAGCCCTACGAACCCTTTACACAGGAACAGGAGACCATTCAGCCCCTCGAGCCTGTTACACAGGAACAGGAGGCCATTCAGCCCCTCGAGCCCGTTACACAGGAACAGGAGCCCCATTCAGAACCTCGAGCCCGTTACGAAGGAACAGGAGGCTATTCAGCCTCTCGAGCCCATTACACAGGAACAGGAGGCCCATTCAGCCCCTCGAGCCCATTACACAGGAAGAGGAGGCCATTAAGCCCCTCGAGCCCATTACACAGGACCAGGAGGCCATTCAGCCACTCAAGCCCATTAAACTTGAACAGGGGGCCATTCAGCCCTTTGAGCCTGTTACACAGGAACAGGAGGCCCATTCAGCCCTTCGAGCCTGTTACACAGGAACAGGAGGCCCATTCAGCCCCTCGAGCCCTTTACACAGGAACAGGAGGACGTCCATTCAGTGCCTCAAGCCTGTTACATAGCAACAGGATGAGGTCCATTCAGTCTTTCGAGGTCGTTACACAGGAACAGGAGGCCATTCAGCCCCTCGAGCTCGTTGCACAGGAACAGGAGGCCCATTCAGCCCCTCGAGCCCGTTACAAAGGAACAGGAGGCTATTAAGCCTCTCAAGCCCATTACACAGGAAGAGGAGGCCATTAAGCCCCTCGAGCCCATTACACAGGAACAGGAGGCCATTCAGCCACTCGAGCCCATTAAACATGAACAGGGGGCCATTGACCCGTTCGAGCTTGTTACACAGGAACAGGAGGCCCATTCAGCCCCTCGAGCCCGTTATACAGGAACAGGAGGAGGCCCATTCAGCGCCTCAAGCCTGTTGCACAGGAACAGGAGGAGGCCCATTCAGCCTTTCGACGCCGTTACACAGGAACAGGAGGCGGCCCATTCAGCACCTCGAGCCTGTTACACTGGAACAGGAGGAGGCCCATTCAGCCCCTCGAGCCTGGTACAAAGGAACAGGAGGCCATTCAACCCCTTGAGCCCAGTACACAGGAACAGGAGGCTATTCAGCACCTCGAGCCCATTATTCAGGAACAGGAGGCCCATTCAGCCCCTCGAACCCGTTACACAGGAACAGGAGACCATTCAGCCCCTCGAGCCCGTTATTCAGGAACAGGAGGCCATTCAGCACCTCGAGCCCGTTATTTAGGAACAGGAGGCCCATTCAGCCCCTCGAGCCCGTTATTCAGCATCAGGAGGCCATTCAGCACCTCGAGCCCATTATTCAGGAACAGGAGGCCCATTCAGCCTCTCGAGCCGGTTACAGAGGAACAGGAGGAGCCCATTCAACCCCTCGAGCCCGTTACATGGGAACAAGAGTCCCATTCAGCCACTCGAGGACGTTACACAGGAACAGGAGGAGGCCATTCAACCCCTTCCAGCCCATTACACAGGAACAAGTGGCCATTCAGACACTTGAGCCTGTTACACAGGAACAGGAGGAGTCGCATTCAGCCCCTCGAGCCCGTTACACAGGAACAGGAGGAGGCCCATTCAGCCACGCGAGCCCATTACACAGGAACAGGAGGAGCCCGTTCAGCTCCTCGAGCCCGTTACACAGGAACAGGATGAGGCCCATTCAGCCTCTCGAGGCTGTTACACAGGATCAGGAGGCCATTAAGCCCCTCGAGCCTGTTACAAAGGAACAGGAGGCCATTTAGCCCCTCGAGTCTGTTAAAAATGAGTAGGTCTTTCAGCTCTTTGAGCCTTTTACACAGGAACAGGAGGCAATTCATCCCCTCGAGCCCATTATGCAGGAACAGGAGGCCATTAAGCCCGTCGAGCCTGATACAAATGAACAGGAGGACATTCAACCCCTCGAGCCCGTTACACAGGAACAGGAGGCTATTCAGCCCCTCGAGTCTGTTACACGCGAACAGGAGGAGTCCCATTCATCCACTCGAACCTGTTACACAGGAACAGGAAGCCCATTCATCTCCTTGAGCCCATTACACAGGAACAGGAGGAGGCCCATTCATCCCCTCGATCCCGTTACACAGGAACAGGAGGACCATTCAGCCCCTCGAGCCCCTCACACAGGAACTGACAGCCTTCAGCCCCACGAGCACTTTACACAGGAACAGGAGACTATTCAGCCCTACGAACCCTTTACACAGGAACAGGAGACCATTCAGCCCCTTGGGCCTGTTACACAGGAACAGGAGGCCATTCAGCCCCTCGAGCCCATTACACAGGAACAGGAGGCCCATTCAGACCCTCGAGCCCGTTACGAAGGAACAGGAGGCTATTCAGCCTCTTGAGCCCATTACACAGGAAGAGGAGGCCATTCAGCCCCTCGCACCCGTTATACAGTAACAGGAGGAGGCCCATTCAGCGCCTCGAGCCTGTTACACAGCAACAGGATGAGGTCCATTCAGCCTTTCGAGGCCGTTACACAGGAACAGGAGGCCATTCAGCCCCTCAAGCCCGTTACACAGGAACAGGAGGCCCATTCAGCCCCTCGAGCCCGTGACAAAGCAACAGGAGGCTATTCAGCCTCTCGAGCCCATTACACAGGAAGAGGAGGCCATTAAGCCCCTCGAGCCCATAACACAGGAACAGGAGGCCATTCAGCCCCTCGAGCCCATTAAACATGAACAGGGGGCCATTCAGCCCTTCGAGCCCTTTACACAGGAACAGGAGGAGGCCCATTCAGCACCTCGAGCCTGTTACACAGCAACAGGATGAGGTCCATTCAGCCTTTCGAGGCCGTGACACAGGAACAGGAGGCCATTCAGCCCCTCGAGCCCGTTACACAGGAACAGGAGGCCCATTCAGCCCCTCGAGCCCGTTACAAAGGAACAGGAGGCTATTAAGCATCTTGAGCCCATTACACAGGAAGAGGAGGCCATTAAGCCCCTCGAGCACATTACACAGGAACAGGAGGCCATTCAGCCCCTCGAGCCCATTAAACATGAACAGGGGGCCATTCACCCCTTCAAGCCTGTTACACAGGAACAGGAGGCCCATTCAGCCTCTCGAGCCCATTATACAGGAAGAGGATGAGGCCCATTCAGCGCCTCGAGCCTGTTACACTGGAACAGGAGGAGGCCCATTCAGCCTCTCGAGCCTGGTACAAAGGAACAGGAGGCCATTCAATCCCTCGAGCCCAGTACACAGGAACAGGAGGCTATTCAGCACCTCGAGCCCATTATTCAGGAACAGGAGGTCTTTCAGCCCCTCGAACCCATTACACAGGAACAGGAGGCCATTCAAACACTCAAGCCTGTTACACAGGAACAGGAGGCCCATTCAGCCCCTCGAGCCCATTACACAGGAAGAGGAGGCCATTAAGCCCCTCGAGCCCATTACACAGGAACAGGAGGACGTCCATTCAGCGCCTCAAGCCTGTTACACAGCAACAGGATGAGGTC
Organism: Pristiophorus japonicus; assembly: GCF_044704955.1. Taxonomy (NCBI): domain Eukaryota; kingdom Metazoa; phylum Chordata; class Chondrichthyes; family Pristiophoridae; genus Pristiophorus; species Pristiophorus japonicus. The sequence goes on along the minus strand of NC_091987.1, from coordinate 26,825,882 downwards.
CATTCAGTCTTTCGAGGTCGTTACACAAGAACAGGAGGCCATTCAGCTTCTCGAGACCGTTACACTGGAACAAGAGGCCCATTCAGCCCCTCGAGCCCGTTACAAAGGAACAGGAGGCTATTAAGCCTCTCAAGCCCATTACACAGGAACAGGAGGCCATTCAGCCCCTCGAACCCATTACGCAGGAAAAAGGAGACCATTCAGCCCCTCGAGCCCGTTATTCAGGAACAGGAGGCCATTCAGCACCTCAAGCCCGCTATTCAGGAACAGGAGGCCCATTCAACCCCTCGAGCCCATTATTCAGGATCAGGAGGCCATTCAGCACCTCGAGCCCGTTATTCAGGAACAGGAGGCCCATTCAGCCACTCGAGCCCGTTACACAGGAACAGGAGGAGGTCTTTCAGCCCCTCCAGCCCATTACACAGGAACAGGAGGCCATTCAGACACTCAAGCCTGTTACACAGGAACAGGAGGCCCATTCAGCCCCTCGAGCCCATTACACAGGAAGAGGAGGCCATTAAGCCCCTCGAGCCCATTACACAGGAACAGGAGGACGTCCATTCAGCGCCTCAAGCCTGTTACACAGCAACAGGATGAGGTCCATTCAGTCTTTCGAGGTCGTTACACAAGAACAGGAGGCCATTCAGCTTCTCGAGACCGTTACACTGGAACAAGAGGCCCATTCAGCCCCTCGAGCCCGTTACAAAGGAACAGGAGGCTATTAAGCCTCTCAAGCCCATTACACAGGAACAGGAGGCCATTCAGCCCCTCGAGCCCATTAAACATGAACAGGGGGCCATTGACCCGTTCGAGCCTGTTACACAGGAACAGGAGGCCCATTCAGCCCCTCGAGCCTGTTATACAGGAACAGGAGGAGGCCCATTCAGCCTTTCGACGCCGTTACACAGGAACAGGAGGCGGCCCATTCAGCACCTCGAGCCTGTTACACTGGAACAGGAGGAGGCCCATTCAGCCCCTCGAGCCTGGTACAAAGGAATAGGAGGCCATTCAACCTCTCGAGCCCAGTGCACAGGAACAGGAGGCTATTCAGCACCTCGAGCCCATTATTCAGGAACAGGAGGCCCATTCAGCCCCTCGAACCCGTTACACAGGAACAGGAGACCATTCAGCCCCTCGAGCCCGTTATTCAGGAACAGGAGGCCATTCAGCACCTCTAACCCGTTATTTAGGAACAGGAGGCCCATTCAGCCCCTCGAGCCTATTATTCAGCATCAGGAGGCCATTCAGCACCTCGAGCCCGTTATTCAGGAACAGGAGCCCCATTCAGCCCCTCGAGCCCGTTACACAGGAACAGGAGAAGTACCATTCAGCCACTCGAGCCCGTTACACAGGAACAGGAGGAGGCCCATTCAGCCCCTCGAGCCCATTGATCAGGAATAGGAGGCCCATTCAGCCCCTTGAACCTGTTACACAGGAACAGGAGGCCTATTCATCTCCTGAGCCTGTTACACAGGAACAGGAGGCCTGTTCAGCCCCTCGAGCCCATTGCACAGGAACAGGCGGCCCATTCATCCGCTTGAGCCCGTTACGCAGGAACAGGAGGAGTCGCATTCAGCCGCTCGAGCCTGTTACACATGAACAGGAGGCCCATTCAGGCCCTCGAGCCTGCTACAAAGGAACAGGAGGCCTTTCAACCCCTCGAGCACGTTACACAGGAACAGTTGGAGGCTATTCAGCCCCTCGAGCCCATTAAAAATGAGCAGGGGGCCATTCAGCCCCTCGAGCCTGTTACACAGGAACAGGAAGCCTATTCATCCCCTCGAGCCTGTTACACAGGAACAGGAGTCCCATTCAGTCCCTCGAGCCTGTTACACAGGAACAGGGGGCCCATTCATCCCCTGGAGCCCGTTACACAGGAACAGGGTGCCCATTCATCCCCTCGAGCCCGTTACACAGGAACAGAAGGTGTCCCATTCAGCCCCTCGAGTCCGTTACAGAGGAACAAGAGGAGCCCCATTCAGCCCCTCGAACCCGTTACACAGGAACAGGAGGAGTCCCATTCAGCCACTCGAGCCCATTACACAGGAACAGGAGGAGGCCATTCAGCCCCTCCAGCCCACGACACAGGAACAGGAGGCCATTCAGCCACGCGAGCCCATTACACAGGAACAGGAGGAGCCCGTTCAGCTCCTCGAGCCCGTTACACAGGAACAGGATGAGGCCCATTCAGCCTCTCGAGGCTGTTACACAGGATCAGGAGGCCATTCAGCCCCTCGAGCCTGTTACAAAGGAACAGGAGGCCATTTAGCCCCTCGAGTCTGTTAAAAATGAGTAGGTCTTTCAGCTCTTTGAGCCTTTTACACAGGAACAGGAGGCCATTAAGCCCGTCGAGCCTGATACAAATGAACAGGAGGACATTCAACCCCTCGAGCCCGTTACACAGGAACAGGAGGCTATTCAGCCCCTCGAGCCTGTTACACGCGAACAGGAGGAGTCCCATTCATCCACTCGAACCTGTTACACAGGAAGAGGAGGTGGCCATTCATCTCCTCGAGCCCGTTACACAGGAACAGGAAGCCCATTCGTCTCCTTGAGCCCATTACACAGGAACAGGAGGAGGCCCATTCATCCCCTCGATCCCGTTACACAGGAACAGGAGGACCATTCAGCCCCTCGAGCCCCTCACACAGGAACTGACAGCCTTCAGTCCCACGAGCACTTTACACAGGAACAGGAGACTATTCAGCCCTACGAATCCTTTACACAGGAACAGGAGACCATTCAGCCCCTCGAGCCTGTTACACAGGAACAGGAGGCCAGTCAGCCCCTCGAGCCCGTTACACAGGAACAGGAGGCCCATTCAGACCCTCGAGCCCGTTACGAAGGAACAGGAGGCTATTCAGCCTCTCGAGCCCATTACACAGGAAGAGGAGGCCATTCAGCCTCTCGAACCTATTAAACATGAACAGGGGGCCATTCAGTCCTTCGAGCCTGTTACACAGGAACAGGAGGCCCATTCAGCCCCTCGCACCCGTTATACAGTAACAGGAGGAGGCCCATTTAGCGCCTCGAGCCTGTTACACAGCAACAGGATGAGGTCCATTCAGCCTTTCGAGGCCGTTACACAGGAACAGGAGGCCATTCAGCCCCTCGAGCCCGTTACACAGGAACAGGAGGCCCATTCAGCCCCTCGAGCCCGTTACAAAGGAACAGGAGGCTATTAAGCATCTTGAGCCCATTACACAGGAAGAGGAGGCCATTAAGCCCCTCGAGCCCATAACACAAGAACAGGAGGCCATTCAGCCCCTCGAGCCCATTAAACATGAACAGGGGGCCATTCAGCCCTTCGAGCCTGTTACACAGGAACAAGAGGCCCATTCAGCCCCTCGAGCCCTTTACACAGGAACAGGAGGAGGCCCATTCAGCACCTCGAGCCTGTTACACAGCAACAGGATGAGGTCCATTCAGCCTTTCGAGGCCGTGACACAGGAACAGGAGGCCATTCAGCCCCTCGAGCCCGTTACACAGGAACAAGAGGCCCATTCAGCCCCTCGAGCCCGTTACAAAGGAACAGGAGGCTATTAAGCATCTTGAGCCCATTACACAGGAAGAGGAGGCCATTAAGCCCCTCGAGCACATTACACAGGAACAGGAGGCCATTCAGCCCCTCGAGCCCATTAAACATGAACAGGGGGCCATTCACCCCTTCGAGCCTGTTACACAGGAACAGGAGGCCCATTCAGCCCCTCGAGCCCATTATACAGGAAGAGGAGGAGGCCCATTCAGCGCCTCGAGTCTGTTACACAGCAACAGGATGAGGTCCATTCAGCCTTTCGAGGCCGTTGCACAGGAACAGGAGGCGGCCCATTCAGCACCTCGAGCCTGTTACATTGGAACAGGAGGAGGCCCATTCAGCCTCTCGAGCCTGGTACAAAGGAACAGGAGGCCATTCAATCCCTCGAGCCCAGTACACAGGAACAGGAGGCGATTCAGCACCTCGAGCCCATTATTCAGGAACAGGAGGCCCATTTAGCCCCTCGAACCCGTTACGCAGGAAAAAGGAGACCATTCAGCCCCTCGAGCCCGTTATTCAGGAACAGGAGGCCATTCAGCACCTCAAGCCCGCTATTCAGGAACAGGAGGCCCATTCAACCCCTCGAGCCCATTATTCAGGATCAGGAGGCCATTCAGCACCTCAAGCCCGTTATTCAGGAACAGGAGGCCCATTCAGCCACTCGAGCCGGTTACACAGGAACAGGAGGAGGCCATTCAGCCCCTCGAGCCCGTTACACAGGAACAGGAGGAGGCCATTCAGCCCCTCCAGCCCATTACACAGGAACAGGAGGCCATTCAGACACTCGAGCCTGTTACACAGGAACAGGAGGCCCATTCAGCCCCTCGAGCCCATTACACAGGAAGAGGAGGCCATTAATCCCCTCGAGCCCATTACACAGGACCAGGAGGCCATTCAGCCCCTCGAGCCCATTAAACTTGAAAAGGGGGCCATTCAGCCCTTCGAGCCTGTTACACAGGAACAGGAGGCCCATTCAGCCCTTCGAGCCTGTTACACAGGAACAGGAGGCCCATTCAGCCCCTCGAGCCCTTTACACAGGAACAGGAGGATGTCCATTCAGCGCCTCAAGCCTGTTACACAGCAACAGGATGAGGTCCATTCAGTCTTTCGAGGTCGTTACACAGGAACAGGAGGCCATTCAGCCCCTCGAGACTGTTACACAGGAACAGGAGGCCCATTCAGCCCCTCGAGCCCGTTACAAAGGAACAGGAGGCTATTAAGCCTCTCAAGCCCATTACACAGGAAGAGGAGGCCATTAAGCCCCTCGAGCCCCTTACACAGGAACAGGAGGCCATTCAGCCCCGCGAGCCCATTAAACATGAACAGGGGGCCATTGACCCGTTCGAGCCTGTTACACAGGAACAGGAGGCCCATTCAGCCCCTCGAGCCCGTTATACAGGAACAGGAGGAGGCCCATTCAGCGCCTCAAGCCTGTTGCACAGGAACAGGAGGAGGCCCATTCAGCCTCTCGAGCCTGGTACAAAGGAACAGGAGGCCATTCAACCTCTCGAGCCCAGTACACAGGAACAGGAGGCTATTCAGCACCTCGAGCCCATTATTCAGGAACAGGAGGCCCATTCAGCCCCTCGAACCCGTTACACAGGAACAGGAGACCATTCAGCCCCTCGAGCCCGTTATTCAGAAACAGGAGGCCATTCAGCACCTCGAGCCCGTTATTTAGGAACAGGAGGCCCATTCAGCCCCTCGAGCCCATTATTCAGCATCAGGAGGCCATTCAGCACCTCGAGCCCGTTATTCAGGAACAGGAGGCCCATTCAGCCCCTCGAGCCCATTACACAGGAACAGGAGAAGTCCCATTCAGCCACTCGAGCCCGTTACACAGGAACAGGAGGAGGCCATTCAGCCCCTGCAGCCCATTACGCAGGAACAGGAGGCCTATCAGACACTCGAGCCTGTTACACAGGAACAGGAGGAGTCCCATTCAGCCCCTCGAGCCCGTTACACAGGAACAGGACGAGGCCCATTCAGCCCCTTGAACCTGTTACACAGGAACAGGAGGCCTATTCATCTCCCGAGCCTGTTACACAGGAACAGGCGGCCTGTTCATCCACTTGAGCCCGTTACGCAGTAACAGGAGGAGTCCCATTCAGCCGCTCGAGCCTGTTACACATGAACAGGAGGCCCATTCAGCCCCTCGAGCCTGCTACAAATGAACAGGAGGCCTTTCAACCCCTCGAGCACGTTATACAGGAACAGGAGGCTATTCAGCCCCTCGAGCCCATTAAAAATGAGCAGGGGGCCATTCAGCCCCTCGAGCCTGTTACACAGGAACAGGAAGCCTATTCATCCCCTCGAGCCTGTTACACAGGAACAGGAGTCCCATTCATCCCGGCGAACACGTTACACAGGAACAGGAGTCCCATTCAGCCCCTCAAGCTCGTTACACAGGAACAGGAGGAGGCCCATTTATCCTCTGAGCCTGTTACACAGGTACAGGAGGCCCATTCAGCCCCTCGAGCCCGTTATATGGGAACAGGAGGCCATTCAGCCCCTCGAGCCCGTTACACAGGAACAGGATGCCCATTCATCCCGGCGAACACGTTACACAGGAACAGGAGGACCATTCAGCCCCTAGAACGCGTTACACAGGAACAGAAGGCTCATTCAGCCCCTCGAACCCGTTACACAGGAACAGGAGGCCATTCAGCCCCTCTAGCCCGTTACACAGGAACAGGAGGCCATTCAGTCCCATGAGCCCTTTACACCGAAACAGGAGGCCCATTCATCCCTGATACGTCCTTACTACACAGTATAAATGCACATGAGCCCCATGCTTGAGAGAAGGTCAGTCTGTGACCTGTCCTTTATTCCTTAGCACTCAAGTGATGAAGGTGGGTGGAGCTTCCCCTTTTATACCTGAAGGTCCAGGTTAGGAGTGTCTCCCACCTCGTGGTCAGTGTTCTCACGGTGTACAACTTATGTCAGTTTATACATGGGTTACAATGCTGGTTGAATAAATGACAATCCCCGCGAACACATTACACAGGAACAGGGGGCCCATTCAGCCCCTCGAGCCTGTTACAAAGGAACAGAAGGAGGCCCAATCAGCCACTCGAGCCCGTTACACAGGAACAGTTGGAGGCCATTCAGTCCCTCCAGCCCATTACACAGGAACAGGAGGCACATTCATCCCCCGAGCCTGTTACACAGGAACAGGAGACCATTCAGCCCCTCGAGCCAGTTACACAGGAACAGGAGGAGTCCCATTCAGCCCCTCGAGCCTGTTACACAGGAACAGGAGGCCCATTCATCCCCTCGAGCCCGTTACACAGGAACAGAAGGTGTCCCATTCAGCCCCTCGAGTCCGTTACACAGGAACAAGAGGAGTCCCATTCAGCCCCTCGAGCCCGTTACACAGGAACAGGAGGAGTCCCATTCAGCCCCTCGAGTCCGTTACACAGGAACAAGAGGAGCCCCATTCAGCCCCTCGAGCCCGTTACACAGGAACAGGAGGAGTCCCATTCAGCCACTCGAGCCCATTACACAGGAACAGGAGGATGCCATTCAGCCCCTCCAGCCCACGACACAGGAACAGGAGGCCATTCAGCCACGCGAGCCCATTACACAGGAACAGGAGAAGCCCGTTCAGCTCCTCGAGCCCGTTACACAGGAACAGGATGAGGCCCATTCAGCCTCTCGAGGCTGTTACACAGGATCAGGAGGCCATTCAGCCCCTCGAGCCTGTTACAAAGGAACAGGAGGCCATTTAGCCCCTCGAGTCTGTTAAAAATGAGTAGGTCTTTCAGCTCTTTGAGCCTTTTACACAGGAACAGGAGGCAATTCATCCCCTCGAGCCCATGACACAGGAACAGGAGGCCATTAAGCCCGTCGAGCCTGATACAAATGAACAGGACGACATTCAACCCCTCAAGCCCGTTACACAGGAACAGGAGGCTATTCAGCCCCTCGAGCCTGTTACACGCGAACAGGAGGAGTCCCATTCATCCACTCGAACCTGTTACACAGGAAGAGGAGGAGGCCATTCATCCCCTCGGGCCCGTTACACAGGAACAGGAAGCCCATTCGTCTCCTTGAGCCCATTACACAGGAACAGGAGGAGTCCCATTCATCCCCTCGATCCCGTTACACAGGAACAGGAGGACCATTCAGCCCCTCGAGCCCCTCACACAGGAACTGACAGCCTTCAGTCCCACGAGCACTTTACACAGGAACAGGAGACTATTCAGCCCCTCGAACCCTTTACACAGGAACAGGAGACCATTCAGCCCCTCGGGCCTGTTACACAGGAACAGGAGGCCATTCAGCCCCTCGAGCCCGTTACACAGGAACAAGAGGCCCATTCAGACCCTCGAGCCCGTTACGAAGGAACAGGAGGCTATTCAGCCTCTCGAGCCCATTACACAGGAAGAGGAGGCCATTCAGCCTCTCGAACCTATTAAACATGAACAGGGGGCCATTCAGTCCTTCGAGCCTGTTACACAGGAACAGGAGGCCCATTCAGCCCCTCGCACCCGTTATACAGTAACAGGAGGAGGCCCATTCAGCGCCTCGAGCCTGTTACACAGCAACAGGATGAGGTCCATTCAGCCTTTCGAGGCCGTTACACAGGAACAGGAGGCCATTCAGCCCCTCGAGCCCGTTACACAGGAACAGGAGGCCCATTCAGCCCCTCGAGCCCGTTACAAAGGAACAGGAGGCTATTCAGCCTCTTGAACCCATTACACAGGAAGAGGAGGCCATTAAGCCCCTCGAGCACATTACACAGGAACAGGAGGCCATTCAGCCCCTCGAGCCCATTAAACATGAACAGGGGGCCATTCACCCCTTCGAGCCTGTTACACAGGAACAGGAGGCCCATTCAGCCCCTCGAGCCCATTATACAGGAAGAGAAGGAGGCCCATTCAGCGCCTCGAGTCTGTTACACAGCAACAGGATGAGGTCCATTCAGCCTTTCAAGGCCGTTGCACAGGAACAGGAGGAGGCCCATTCAGCACCACGAGCCTGTTACACTGGAACAGGAGGAGGCCCATTCAGCCTCTCGAGCCTGGTACAAAGGAACAGGAGGCCATTCAATCCCTCGAGCCCAGTACACAGGAACAGGAGGCTATTCAGCACCTCGAGCCCATTATTCAGGAACAGGAGGCCCATTCAGCCCCTCGAACCCATTACGCAGGAAAAAGGAGACCATTCAGCCCCTCGAGCCCGTTATTCAGGAACAGGAGGCCATTCAGCACCTCAGCCCGGTATTCAGGAACAGGAGGCCCATTCAAACCCTCGAGCCCATTATTCAGGATCAGGAGGCCATTCAGCACCTCAAGCCCGTTATTCAGGAACAGGAGGCCCATTCAGCCACTCGAGCCGGTTACAGAGGAACAGGAGGAGGCCATTCAGCCCCTTCGAGCCCGTTACACAGGAACAGGAGGAGGCCATTCAGCCCCTCCAGCCCATTACACAGGAACAGGAGGCCATTCAGACACTCGAGCCTGTTACACAGGAACAGGAGGCCCATTCAGCCCCTCGAGCCCATTACACAGGAAGAGGAGGCCATTAAGCCCCTCGAGCCCATTACACAGGACCAGGAGGCCATTCAGCCCCTCGAGCCCATTAAACTTGAACAGGGGGCCATTCAGCCCTTCGAGCCTGTTACACAGGAACAGGAGGCCCATTCAGCCCTTCGAGCCTGTTACACAGGAACAGGAGGCCCATTCAGCCCCTCGAGCCCTTTGCACAGGAACAGGAGGATGTCCATTCAGCGCCTCAAGCCTGTTACACAGCAACAGGATGAGGTCCATTCAGTCTTTCGAGGTCGTTACACAGGAACAGGAGGCCATTCAGCCCCTCGAGACTGTTACACAGGAACAGGAGGCCCATTCAGCCCCTCGAGCCCGTTACAAAGGAACAGGAGGCTATTAAGCCTCTCAAGCCCATTACACAGGAAGAGGAGGCCATTAAGCCCCTCGAGCCCATTACACAGGAACAGGAGGCCATTCAGCCCCTCGAGCCCATTAAACATGAACAGGGGGCCATTGACCCGTTCGAGCCTGTTACACAGGAACAGGAGGCCCATTCAGCCCCTCGAGCCCGTTATACAGGAACAGGAGGAGGCCCATTCAGCACCTCAAGCCTGTTGCACAGGAACAGGAGGAGGCCCATTCAGCCTTTCGACGCCGTTACACAGGAACAGGAGGCGGCCCATTCAGCACCTCGAGCCTGTTACACTGGAACAGGAGGAGGCCCATTCAGCCCCTCGAGCCTGGTACAAAGGAACAGGAGGCCATTCAGCCCCTCGAACCCGTTACACAGGAACAAGAGACCATTCAGCCCCGCGAGCCCGTTATTCAGGAACAGGAGGCCATTCAGCACCTCAAGCACGTTATTCAGGAACAGAAGGCCCATTCAGCCCCACGAGCCCATTATTCAGGATCAGGACGCTATTCAGCACCTCGAGCCCGTTATTCAGGAACAGGAGGCCCATTCAGCCCCTCCAGCCCATTACACAGAAACAGGAGGAATCCCATTCAGCCACTCGAGCCCGTTACACAGGAACAGGAGGAGGCCATTCAGCCCCTGCAGCCCATTACACAGGAACAGGAGGCCTATCAGACACTCGAGCCTGTTACACAGAAACAGGATGAGTCCCATTCAGCCCCTCGAGCCTGTTACACAGGAACAAGAGGAGGCCCATTCATCCCCCGAGCATGGTATACAGGAACAGGAGGCCTGTTCAGCCCCTCGAGCCCATTGCACAGGAACAGGCGGCACATTCATCCGCTTGAGCCCGTTACACAGGAACAGGAGGAGGCCCATTCAGCTGCTCAAGCCTGTTACACAGAAACAGGAGCAGGCCATTCATCCCCTCGAGTCCGTTGCATAGGAACAGGAGGAGGCCCATTCATCCCCCGAGCCTGTTACACAGGAACAGGAGACCCATTCAGCCACTCGAGCCCGGTACACGGGAACGGGAGGCCATTCAGCCCCTCGAGCCCATTACACAGGAACAGGAGGCCATTCAGCCCCTCGAGCCCGTTAAACATGAGCAGGCCATTCAGCCCTTCGAGTCTGTTACACAGGAACAGGAGGCCCATTCAACCCCTCGAGCCTGTTACACAGGAACAAGAGGCTATTCAGCCCCTCGAGCCCATGAAAAATGAGCAGGGGGCCATTCGGCCCCTCGAGCTTGTTACAAAGGAACAGGAGGCCTTTCAACCCGTCGAGCGCGTTACACAGGAACAGGAGGCCCATTCAGCACCTCGAGTTCTTTACACAGGAAAAGGAGGAGGCCCATTCAGCCCCTCGAGCCTGTTACACAGGAACAGGAGGCCCATTCAGCCCTCGAGCCCGTTACACAGGAAAAGGAGGAGGCCCATTCAGCCCCTCGAGCCTGTTACACAGGAACAGGAGGCCCATTCAGCCCTCGAGCCCGTTACACAGGAACAGGAGGAGGCCCATTCATCTGCCGAGCCTGTTGCACAGGAACAGGAGGCCCATTCAGCCCCTCGAGCCCATTACACAGGAACAGGAGGCCCATTCAGACCCTCGAGCCCGTTACGAAGGAACAGGAGGCTATTCAGCCTCTTGAGCCCATTACACAGGAAGAGGAGGCCATTCAGCCTCTCGAACCTATTAAACATGAACAGGGGGCCATTCAGTCCTTCGAGCCTGTTACACAGGAACAGGAGGCCCATTCAGCCCCTCGCACCCGTTATACAGTAACAGGAGGAGGCCCATTCAGCGCCTCGAGCCTGTTACACAGCAACAGGATGAGGTCCATTCAGCCTTTCGAGGCCGTTACACAGGAACAGGAGGCCATTCAGCCCCTCAAGCCCGTTACACAGGAACAGGAGGCCCATTCAGCCCCTCGAGCCCGTGACAAAGGAACAGGAGGCTATTCAGCCTCTCGAGCCCATTACACAGGAAGAGGAGGCCATTAAGCCCCTCGAGCCCATAACACAGGAACAGGAGGCCATTCAGCCCCTCGAGCCCATTAAACATGAACAGGGGGCCATTCAGCCCTTCGAGCCCTTTACACAGGAACAGGAGGAGGCCCATTCAGCACCTCGAGCCTGTTACACAGCAACAGGATGAGGTCCATTCAGCCTTTCGAGGCCGTGACACAGGAACAGGAGGCCATTCAGCCCCTCGAGCCCGTTACACAGGAACAGGAGGCCCATTCAGCCCCTCGAGCCCGTTACAAAGGAACAGGAGGCTATTAAGCATCTTGAGCCCATTACACAGGAAGAGGAGGCCATTAAGCCCCTCGAGCACATTACACAGGAACAGGAGGCCATTCAGCCCCTCGAGCCCATTAAACATGAACAGGGGGCCATTCACCCCTTCAAGCCTGTTACACAGGAACAGGAGGCCCATTCAGCCTCTCGAGCCCATTATACAGGAAGAGGATGAGGCCCATTCAGCGCCTCGAGCCTGTTACACTGGAACAGGAGGAGGCCCATTCAGCCTCTCGAGCCTGGTACAAAGGAACAGGAGGCCATTCAATCCCTCGAGCCCAGTACACAGGAACAGGAGGCTATTCAGCACCTCGAGCCCATTATTCAGGAACAGGAGGCCCATTCAGCCCCTCGAACCCATTACGCAGGAAAAAGGAGACCATTCAGCCCCTCGAGCCCGTTATTCAGGAACAGGAGGCCATTCAGCACCTCAAGCCCGCTATTCAGGAACAGGAGGCCCATTCAACCCCTCGAGCCCATTATTCAGGATCAGGAGGCCATTCAGCACCTCGAGCCCGTTATTCAGGAACAGGAGGCCCATTCAGCCACTCGAGCCCGTTACACAGGAACAGGAGGAGGTCTTTCAGCCCCTCCAGCCCATTACACAGGAACAGGAGGCCATTCAGACACTCAAGCCTGTTACACAGGAACAGGAGGCCCATTCAGCCCCTCGAGCCCATTACACAGGAAGAGGAGGCCATTAAGCCCCTCGAGCCCATTACACAGGAACAGGAGGACGTCCATTCAGCGCCTCAAGCCTGTTACACAGCAACAGGATGAGGTCCATTCAGTCTTTCGAGGTCGTTACACAAGAACAGGAGGCCATTCAGCTTCTCGAGACCGTTACACTGGAACAAGAGGCCCATTCAGCCCCTCGAGCCCGTTACAAAGGAACAGGAGGCTATTAAGCCTCTCAAGCCCATTACACAGGAACAGGAGGCCATTCAGCCCCTCGAGCCCATTAAACATGAACAGGGGGCCATTGACCCGTTCGAGCCTGTTACACAGGAACAGGAGGCCCATTCAGCCCCTCGAGCCCGTTATACAGGAACAGGAGGAGGCCCATTCAGCATTTCGACGCCGTTACACAGGAACAGGAGGCGGCCCATTCAGCACCTCGAGCCTGTTACACTGGAACAGGAGGAGGCCCATTCAGCCCCTCGAGCCTGGTACAAAGGAATAGGAGGCCATTCAACCTCTCGAGCCCAGTGCACAGGAACAGGAGGCTATTCAGCACCTCGAGCCCATTATTCAGGAACAGGAGGCCCATTCAGCCCCTCGAACCCGTTACACAGGAACAGGAGACCATTCAGCCCCTCGAGCCCGTTATTCAGGAACAGGAGGCCATTCAGCACCTCTAACCCGTTATTTAGGAACAGGAGGCCCATTCAACCCCTCGAGCCCATTATTCAGCATCAGGAGGCCATTCAGCACCTCGAGCCCGTTATTCAGGAACAGGAGCCCCATTCAGCCCCTCGAGCCCGTTACACAGGAACAGGAGAAGTCCCATTCAGCCACTCGAGCCCGTTACACAGGAACAGGAGGAGGCCCATTCAGCCCCTCGAGCCCATTGATCAGGAATAGGAGGCCCATTCAGCCCCTTGAACCTGTTACACAGGAACAGGAGGCCTATTCATCTCCTGAGCCTGTTACACAGGAACAGGAGGCCTGTTCAGCCCCTCGAGCCCATTGCACAGGAACAGGCGGCCCATTCATCCGCTTGAGCCCGTTACACAGGAACAGGAGGAGTCCCATTCAGCCGCTCGAGCCTGTTACACATGAACAGGAGGCCCATTCAGCCCCTCGAGCCTGCTACAAAGGAACAGGAGGCCTTTCAACCCCTCGAGCACGTTATACAGGAACAGGAGGCTATTCAACCCCTCGAGCCCATTAAAAATGAGCAGGGGGCCATTCAGCCCCTCGAGCCTGTTACACAGGAACAGGAAGCCTATTCATCCCCTCGAGCCTGTTACACAGGAACAGGAGTCCCATTCAGTCCCTCGAGCTCGTTACACAGGAACAGGAGGAGGCCCATTTATCCTCCGAGCCTGTTACACAGGTACAGGAGGCCCATTCAGCCCCTCGAGCCCGTTATATGGGAACAGGAGGCCATTCAGCCCCTCGAGCCCGTTACACAGGAACAGGAGGTTTATCATCCCCTCAAGACCGTTACACAGGAACAGGATGCCCATTCATCCCTGCGAACACGTTACACAGGAACAGGAGGACCATTCAGCCCCTCGAACCCGTTACACAGGAACAGGAGGCTCATTCAGCCCCTCGAACCCGTTACACAGGAACAGGAGGCCATTCAGCCCCTCTAGCCCGTTACACAGGAACAGGAGGCCATTCAGTCCCATGAGCCCTTTACACCGAAACAGGAGGCCCATTCATCCCTGATATGTCCTTACTACACAGTATAAATGCACATGAGCCCCATGCTTGAGAGAAGGTCAGTCTGTGACCTGTCCTTTATTCCTTAGCACTCAAGTGATGAAGGTGGGTGGAGCTTCCCCTTTTATACCTGAAGGTCCAGGTTAGGAGTGTCTCCCACCTAGTGGTCAGTGTTCTCACGGTGTACAACTTATGTCAGTTTATACATGGGTTACAATGCTGGTTGAATAAATGACAATCCCCGCGAACACATTACACAGGAACAGGGGGCCCATTCAGCCCCTCGAGCCTGTTACAAAGGAACAGAAGGAGGCCCAATCAGCCACTCGAGCCCGTTACACAGGAACAGTTGGAGGCCATTCAGTCCCTCCAGCCCATTACACAGGAACAGGAGGCACATTCATCCCCCGAGCCTGTTACACAGTAACAGGAGACCATTCAGCCCCTCGAGCCAGTTACACAGGAACAGGAGGAGTCCCATTCAGCCCCTCGAGCCTGTTACACAGGAACAGGGGGCCCATTCATCCCCTGGAGCCCGTTACACAGGAACAGGGTGCCCATTCATCCCCTCGAGCCCATTACACAGGAACAGAAGGTGTCCCATTCAGCCCCTCGAGTCCGTTACAGAGGAACAAGAGGAGCCCCATTCAGCCCCTCGAGCCCGTTACACAGGAACAGGAGGAGTCCCATTCAGCCACTCGAGCCCATTACACAGGAACAGGAGGAGGCCATTCAGCCCCTCCAGCCCACGACACAGGAACAGGAGGCCATTCAGCCACGCGAGCCCATTACACAGGAACAGGAGGAGCCCGTTCAGCTCCTCGAGCCCGTTACACAGGAACAGGATGAGGCCCATTCAGCCTCTCGAGGCTGTTACACAGGATCAGGAGGCCATTCAGCCCCTCGAGCCTGTTACAAAGGAACAGGAGGCCATTTAGCCCCTCGAGTCTGTTAAAAATGAGTAGGTCTTTCAGCTCTTTGAGCCTTTTACACAGGAACAGGAGGCCATTAAGCCCGTCGGGCCTGATACAAATGAACAGGAGGCTATTCAACCCCTCGAGCCCGTTACACAGGAACAGGAGGCTATTCAGCCCCTCGAGCCTGTTACACGCGAACAGGAGGAGTCCCATTCATCCACTCGAACCTGTTACACAGGAAGAGGAGGTGGCCATTCATCTCCTCGAGCCCGTTACACAGGAACAGGAAGCCCATTCGTCTCCTTGAGCCCATTACACAGGAACAGGAGGAGGCCCATTCATCCCCTCGATCCCGTTACACAGGAACAGGAGGACCATTCAGCCCCTCGAGCCCCTCACACAGGAACTGACAGCCTTCAGTCCCACGAGCACTTTACACAGGAACAGGAGACTATTCAGCCCTACGAATCCTTTACACAGGAACAGGAGACCATTCAGCCCCTCGAGCCTGTTACACAGGAACAGGAGGCCAGTCAGCCCCTCGAGCCCGTTACACAGGAACAGGAGGCCCATTCAGACCCTCGAGCCCGTTACGAAGGAACAGGAGGCTATTCAGCCTCTCGAGCCCATTACACAGGAAGAGGAGGCCATTCAGCCTCTCGAACCTATTAAACATGAACAGGGGGCCATTCAGTCCTTCGAGCCTGTTACACAGGAACAGGAGGCCCATTCAGCCCCTCGCACCCGTTATACAGTAACAGGAGGAGGCCCATTTAGCGCCTCGAGCCTGTTACACAGCAACAGGATGAGGTCCATTCAGCCTTTCGAGGCCGTTACACAGGAACAGGAGGCCATTCAGCCCCTCGAGCCCGTTACACAGGAACAGGAGGCCCATTCAGCCCCTCGAGCCCGTTACAAAGGAACAGGAGGCTATTCAGCCTCTTGAGCCCATTACACAGGAAGAGGAGGCCATTAAGCCCCTCGAGCCCATAACACAAGAACAGGAGGCCATTCAGCCCCTCGAGCCCATTAAACATGAACAGGGGGCCATTCAGCCCTTCGAGCCTGTTACACAGGAACAGGAGGCCCATTCAGCCCCTCGAGCCCTTTACACAGGAACAGGAGGAGGCCCATTCAGCACCTCGAGCCTGTTACACAGCAACAGGATGAGGTCCATTCAGCCTTTCGAGGCCGTGACACAGGAACAGGAGGCCATTCAGCCCCTCGAGCCCGTTACACAGGAACAGGAGGCCCATTCAGCCCCTCGAGCCCGTTACAAAGGAACAGGAGGCTATTAAGCATCTTGAGCCCATTACACAGGAAGAGGAGGCCATTAAGCCCCTCGAGCACATTACACAGGAACAGGAGGCCATTCAGCCCCTCGAGCCCATTAAACAGGAAGAGGAGGAGGCCCATTCAGCGCCTCGAGTCTGTTACACAGCAACAGGATGAGGTCCATTCAGCCTTTCGAGGCCGTTGCACAGGAACAGGAGGCGGCCCATTCAGCACCTCGAGCCTGTTACATTGGAACAGGAGGAGGCCCATTCAGCCTCTCGAGCCTGGTACAAAGGAACAGGAGGCCATTCAATCCCTCGAGCCCAGTACACAGGAACAGGAGGCGATTCAGCACCTCGAGCCCATTATTCAGGAACAGGAGGCCCATTTAGCCCCTCGAACCCGTTACGCAGCTAAAAGGAGACCATTCAGCCCCTCGAGCCCGTTATTCAGGAACAGGAGGCCATTCAGCACCTCAAGCCCGGTATTCAGGAACAGGAGGCCCATTCAACCCCTCGAGCCCATTATTCAGGATCAGGAGGCCATTCAGCACCTCAAGCCCGTTATTCAGGAACAGGAGGCCCATTCAGCCACTCGAGCCGGTTACACAGGAACAGGAGGAGGCCATTCAGCCCCTCGAGCCCGTTACACAGGAACAGGAGGAGGCCATTCAGCCCCTCCAGCCCATTACACAGGAACAGGAGGCCATTCAGACACTCGAGCCTGTTACACAGGAACAGGAGGCCCATTCAGCCCCTCGAGCCCATTACACAGGAAGAGGAGGCCATTAAGCCCCTCGAGCCCATTACACAGGACCAGGAGGCCATTCAGCCCCTCGAGCCCATTAAACTTGAAAAGGGGGCCATTCAGCCCTTCGAGCCTGTTACACAGGAACAGGAGGCCCATTCAGCCCTTCGAGCCTGTTACACAGGAACAGGAGGTCCATTCAGCCCCTCGAGCCCTTTACACAGGAACAGGAGGATGTCCATTCAGCGCCTCAAGCCTGTTACACAGCAACAGGATGAGGTCCATTCAGTCTTTCGAGGTCGTTACACAGGAACAGGAGGCCATTCAGCCCCTCGAGACTGTTACACAGGAACAGGAGGCCCATTCAGCCCCTCGAGCCCGTTACAAAGGAACAGGAGGCTATTAAGCCTCTCAAGCCCATTACACAGGAAGAGGAGGCCATTAAGCCCCTCGAGCCCCTTACACAGGAACAGGAGGCCATTCAGCCCCGCGAGCCCATTAAACATGAACAGGGGGCCATTGACCCATTCGAGCCTGTTACACAGGAACAGGAGGCCCATTCAGCCCCTCGAGCCCGTTATACAGGAACAGGAGGAGGCCCATTCAGCGCCTCAAGCCTGTTGCACAGGAACAGGAGGAGGCCCATTCAGCCTCTCGAGCCTGGTACAAAGGAACAGGAGGCCATTCAACCTCTCGAGCCCAGTACACAGGAACAGGAGGCTATTCAGCACCTCGAGCCCATTATTCAGGAACAGGAGGCCCATTCAGCCCCTCGAACCCGTTACACAGGAACAGGAGACCATTCAGCCCCTCGAGCCCGTTATTCAGGAACAGGAGGCCATTCAGCACCTCGAGCCCGTTATTTAGGAACAGGAGGCCCATTCAGCCCCTCGAGCCCATTATTCAGCATCAGGAGGCCATTCAGCACCTCGAGCCCGTTATTCAGGAACAGGAGGCCCATTCAGCCCCTCGAGCCCATTACACAGGAACAGGAGAAGTCCCATTCAGCCACTCGAGCCCGTTACACAGGAACAGGAGGAGGCCATTCAGCCCCTGCAGCCCATTACGCAGGAACAGGAGGCCTATCAGACACTCGAGCCTGTTACACAGGAACAGGAGGAGTCCCATTCAGCCCCTCGAGCCCGTTACACAGGAACAGGACGAGGCCCATTCAGCCCCTTGAACCTGTTACACAGGAACAGGAGGCCTATTCATCTCCCGAGCCTGTTACACAGGAACAGGCGGCCTGTTCATCCACTTGAGCCCGTTACGCAGTAACAGGAGGAGTCCCATTCAGCCGCTCGAGCCTGTTACACATGAACAGGAGGCCCATTCAGCCCCTCGAGCCTGCTACAAATGAACAGGAGGCCTTTCAACCCCTCGAGCACGTTATACAGGAACAGGAGGCTATTCAGCCCCTCGAGCCCATTAAAAATGAGCAGGGGGCCATTCAGCCCCTCGAGCCTGTTACACAGGAACAGGAAGCCTATTCATCCCCTCGAGCCTGTTACACAGGAACAGGAGTCCCATTCAGCCCCTCAAGCTCGTTACACAGGAACAGGAGGAGGCCCATTTATCCTCTGAGCCTGTTACACAGGTACAGGAGGCCCATTCAGCCCCTCGAGCCCGTTATATGGGAACAGGAGGCCATTCAGCCCCTCGAGCCCGTTACACAGGAACAGGATGCCCATTCATCCCGGCGAACACGTTACACAGGAACAGGAGGACCATTCAGCCCCTAGAACGCGTTACACAGGAACAGAAGGCTCATTCAGCCCCTCGAACCCGTTACACAGGAACAGGAGGCCATTCAGCCCCTCTAGCCCGTTACACAGGAACAGGAGGCCATTCAGTCCCATGAGCCCTTTACACCGAAACAGGAGGCCCATTCATCCCTGATACGTCCTTACTATACAGTATAAATGCACATGAGCCCCATGCTTGAGAGAAGGTCAGTCTGTGACCTGTCCTTTATTCCTTAGCACTCAAGTGATGAAGGTGGGTGGAGCTTCCCCTTTTATACCTGAAGGTCCAGGTTAGGAGTGTCTCCCACCTAGTGGTCAGTGTTCTCACGGTGTACAACTTATGTCAGTTTATACATGGGTTACAATGCTGGTTGAATAAATGACAATCCCCGCGAACACATTACACAGGAACAGGGGGCCCATTCAGCCCCTCGAGCCTGTTACAAAGGAACAGAAGGAGGCCCAATCAGCCACTCGAGCCCGTTACACAGGAACAGTTGGAGGCCATTCAGTCCCTCCAGCCCATTACACAGGAACAGGAGGCACATTCATCCCCCGAGCCTGTTACACAGGAACAGGAGACCATTCAGCCCCTCGAGCCAGTTACACAGGAACAGGAGGAGTCCCATTCAGCCCCTCGAGCCTGTTACACAGGAACAGGGGGCCCATTCATCCCCTCGAGCCCGTTACACAGGAACAGAAGGTGTCCCATTCAGCCCCTCGAGTCCGTTACACAGGAACAAGAGGAGTCCCATTCAGCCCCTCGAGCCCGTTACACAGGAACAGGAGGAGTCCCATTCAGCCCCTCGAGTCCGTTACACAGGAACAAGAGGAGCCCCATTCAGCCCCTCGAGCCCGTTACACAGGAACAGGAGGAGTCCCATTCAGCCACTCGAGCCCATTACACAGGAACAGGAGGATGCCATTCAGCCCCTCCAGCCCACGACACAGGAACAGGAGGCCATTCAGCCACGCGAGCCCATTACACAGGAACAGGAGAAGCCCGTTCAGCTCCTCGAGCCCGTTACACAGGAACAGGATGAGGCCCATTCAGCCTCTCGAGGCTGTTGCACATGATCAGGAGGCCATTCAGCCCCTCGAGCCTGTTACAAAGGAACAGGAGGCCATTTAGCCCCTCGAGTCTGTTAAAAATGAGTAGGTCTTTCAGCTCTTTGAGCCTTTTACACAGGAACAGGAGGCAATTCATCCCCTCGAGCCCATGACACAGGAACAGGAGGCCATTAAGCCCGTCGAGCCTGATACAAATGAACAGGACGACATTCAACCCCTCAAGCCCGTTACACAGGAACAGGAGGCTATTCAGCCCCTCGAGCCTGTTACACGCGAACAGGAGGAGTCCCATTCATCCACTCGAACCTGTTACACAGGAAGAGGAGGAGGCCATTCATCCCCTCGGGCCCGTTACACAGGAACAGGAAGCCCATTCGTCTCCTTGAGCCCATTACACAGGAACAGGAGGAGTCCCATTCATCCCCTCGATCCCGTTACACAGGAACAGGAGGACCATTCAGCCCCTCGAGCCCCTCACACAGGAACTGACAGCCTTCAGTCCCACGAGCACTTTACACAGGAACAGGAGACTATTCAGCCCCTCGAACCCTTTACACAGGAACAGGAGACCATTCAGCCCCTCGGGCCTGTTACACAGGAACAGGAGGCCATTCAGCCCCTCGAGCCCGTTACACAGGAACAAGAGGCCCATTCAGACCCTCGAGCCCGTTACGAAGGAACAGGAGGCTATTCAGCCTCTCGAGCCCATTACACAGGAAGAGGAGGCCATTCAGCCTCTCGAACCTATTAAACATGAACAGGGGGCCATTCAGTCCTTCGAGCCTGTTACACAGGAACAGGAGGCCCATTCAGCCCCTCGCACCCGTTATACAGTAACAGGAGGAGGCCCATTCAGCGCCTCGAGCCTGTTACACAGCAACAGGATGAGGTCCATTCAGCCTTTCGAGGCCGTTACACAGGAACAGGAGGCCATTCAGCCCCTCGAGCCCGTTACACAGGAACAGGAGGCCCATTCAGCCCCTCGAGCCCGTTACAAAGGAACAGGAGGCTATTCAGCCTCTTGAACCCATTACACAGGAAGAGGAGGCCATTAAGCCCCTCGAGCACATTACACAGGAACAGGAGGCCATTCAGCCCCTCGAGACCATTAAACATGAACAGGGGGCCATTCACCCCTTCGAGCCTGTTACACAGGAACAGGAGGCCCATTCAGCCCCTCGAGCCCATTATACAGGAAGAGAAGGAGGCCCATTCAGCGCCTCGAGTCTGTTACACAGCAACAGGATGAGGTCCATTCAGCCTTTCAAGGCCGTTGCACAGGAACAGGAGGAGGCCCATTCAGCACCACGAGCCTGTTACACTGGAACAGGAGGAGGCCCATTCAGCCTCTCGAGCCTGGTACAAAGGAACAGGAGGCCATTCAATCCCTCGAGCCCAGTACACAGGAACAGGAGGCTATTCAGCACCTCGAGCCCATTATTCAGGAACAGGAGGCCCATTCAGCCCCTCGAACCCATTACGCAGGAAAAAGGAGACCATTCAGCCCCTCGAGCCCGTTATTCAGGAACAGGAGGCCATTCAGCACCTCAGCCCGGTATTCAGGAACAGGAGGCCCATTCAAACCCTCGAGCCCATTATTCAGGATCAGGAGGCCATTCAGCACCTCAAGCCCGTTATTCAGGAACAGGAGGCCCATTCAGCCACTCGAGCCGGTTACAGAGGAACAGGAGGAGGCCATTCAGCCCCTCGAGCCCGTTACACAGGAACAGGAGGAGGCCATTCAGCCCCTCCAGCCCATTACACAGGAACAGGAGGCCATTCAGACACTCGAGCCTGTTACACAGGAACAGGAGGCCCATTCAGCCCCTCGAGCCCATTACACAGGAAGAGGAGGCCATTAAGCCCCTCGAGCCCATTACACAGGACCAGGAGGCCATTCAGCCCCTCGAGCCCATTAAACTTGAACAGGGGGCCATTCAGCCCTTCGAGCCTGTTACACAGGAACAGGAGGCCCATTCAGCCCTTCGAGCCTGTTACACAGGAACAGGAGGCCCATTCAGCCCCTCGAGCCCTTTGCACAGGAACAGGAGGATGTCCATTCAGCGCCTCAAGCCTGTTACACAGCAACAGGATGAGGTCCATTCAGTCTTTCGAGGTCGTTACACAGGAACAGGAGGCCATTCAGCCCCTCGAGACTGTTACACAGGAACAGGAGGCCCATTCAGCCCCTCGAGCCCGTTACAAAGGAACAGGAGGCTATTAAGCCTCTCAAGCCCATTACACAGGAAGAGGAGGCCATTAAGCCCCTCGAGCCCATTACACAGGAACAGGAGGCCATTCAGCCCCTCGAGCCCATTAAACATGAACAGGGGGCCATTGACCCGTTCGAGCCTGTTACACAGGAACAGGAGGCCCATTCAGCCCCTCGAGCCCGTTATACAGGAACAGGAGGAGGCCCATTCAGCACCTCAAGCCTGTTGCACAGGAACAGGAGGAGGCCCATTCAGCCTTTCGACGCCGTTACACAGGAACAGGAGGCGGCCCATTCAGCACCTCGAGCCTGTTACACTGGAACTGGAGGAGGCCCATTCAGCCCCTCGAGCCTGGTACAAAGGAACAGGAGGCCATTCAGCCCCTCGAACCCGTTACACAGGAACAAGAGACCATTCAGCCCCGCGAGCCCGTTATTCAGGAACAGGAGGCCATTCAGCACCTCAAGCACGTTATTCAGGAACAGAAGGCCCATTCAGCCCCACGAGCCCATTATTCAGGATCAGGACGCTATTCAGCACCTCGAGCCCGTTATTCAGGAACAGGAGGCCCATTCAGCCCCTCCAGCCCATTACACAGAAACAGGAGGAATCCCATTCAGCCACTCGAGCCCGTTACACAGGAACAGGAGGAGGCCATTCAGCCCCTGCAGCCCATTACACAGGAACAGGAGGCCTATCAGACACTCGAGCCTGTTACACAGAAACAGGATGAGTCCCATTCAGCCCCTCGAGCCTGTTACACAGGAACAAGAGGAGGCCCATTCATCCCCCGAGCATGGTATACAGGAACAGGAGGCCTGTTCAGCCCCTCGAGCCCATTGCACAGGAACAGGCGGCACATTCATCCGCTTGAGCCCGTTACACAGGAACAGGAGGAGGCCCATTCAGCTGCTCAAGCCTGTTACACAGAAACAGGAGCAGGCCATTCATCCCCTCGAGTCCGTTGCATAGGAACAGGAGGAGGCCCATTCATCCCCCGAGCCTGTTACACAGGAACAGGAGACCCATTCAGCCACTCGAGCCCGGTACACGGGAACGGGAGGCCATTCAGCCCCTCGAGCCCATTACACAGGAACAGGAGACCATTCAGCCCCTCGTGCTCCTTTCACAGGATCAGGAGGCCATTCAGCCCCTCGAGCCCGTTAAACATGAGCAGGCCATTCAGCCCTTCGAGTCTGTTACACAGGAACAGGAGGCCCATTCAACCCCTCGAGCCTGTTACACAGGAACAAGAGGCTATTCAGCCCCTCGAGCCCATGAAAAATGAGCAGGGGGCCATTCGGCCCCTCGAGCTTGTTACAAAGGAACAGGAGGCCTTTCAACCCGTCGAGCGCGTTACACAGGAACAGGAGGCCCATTCAGCACCTCGAGCTCTTTACACAGGAAAAGGAGGAGGCCTCATTCAGCCCCTCGAGCCTGTTACACAGGAACAGGAGGCCCATTCAGCCCTCGAGCCCGTTACACAGGAAAAGGAGGAGGCCCATTCAGCCCCTCGAGCCTGTTACACAGGAACAGGAGGCCCATTCAGCCCTCGAGCCCGTTACACAGGAACAGGAGGAGGCCCATTCATCTGCCGAGCCTGTTGCACAGGTACAGGAGGCCCATTCAGCCCCTCGAGCCCATTAAACATGAACAGGGGGCCATTCAGCCCTTCGAGCCCTTTACACAGGAACAGGAGGAGGCCCATTCAGCACCTCGAGCCTGTTACACAGCAACAGGATGAGGTCCATTCAGCCTTTCGAGGCCGTGACACAGGAACAGGAGGCCATTCAGCCCCTCGAGCCCGTTACACAGGAACAGGAGGCCCATTCAGCCCCTCGAGCCCGTTACAAAGGAACAGGAGGCTATTAAGCATCTTGAGCCCATTACACAGGAAGAGGAGGCCATTAAGCCCCTCGAGCACATTACACAGGAACAGGAGGCCATTCAGCCCCTCGAGCCCATTAAACATGAACAGGGGGCCATTCACCCCTTCAAGCCTGTTACACAGGAACAGGAGGCCCATTCAGCCTCTCGAGCCCATTATACAGGAAGAGGATGAGGCCCATTCAGCGCCTCGAGCCTGTTACACTGGAACAGGAGGAGGCCCATTCAGCCTCTCGAGCCTGGTACAAAGGAACAGGAGGCCATTCAATCCCTCGAGCCCAGTACACAGGAACAGGAGGCTATTCAGCACCTCGAGCCCATTATTCAGGAACAGGAGGCCCATTCAGCCCCTCGAACCCATTACGCAGGAAAAAGGAGACCATTCAGCCCCTCGAGCCCGTTATTCAGGAACAGGAGGCCATTCAGCACCTCAAGCCCGCTATTCAGGAACAGGAGGCCCATTCAACCCCTCGAGCCCATTATTCAGGATCAGGAGGCCATTCAGCACCTCGAGCCCGTTATTCAGGAACAGGAGGCCCATTCAGCCACTCGAGCCCGTTACACAGGAACAGGAGGAGGTCTTTCAGCCCCTCCAGCCCATTACACAGGAACAGGAGGCCATTCAGACACTCAAGCCTGTTACACAGGAACAGGAGGCCCATTCAGCCCCTCGAGCCCATTACACAGGAAGAGGAGGCCATTAAGCCCCTCGAGCCCATTACACAGGAACAGGAGGACGTCCATTCAGCGCCTCAAGCCTGTTACACAGCAACAGGATGAGGTCCATTCAGTCTTTCGAGGTCGTTACACAAGAACAGGAGGCCATTCAGCTTCTCGAGACCGTTACACTGGAACAAGAGGCCCATTCAGCCCCTCGAGCCCGTTACAAAGGAACAGGAGGCTATTAAGCCTCTCAAGCCCATTACACAGGAACAGGAGGCCATTCAGCCCCTCGAGCCCATTAAACATGAACAGGGGGCCATTGACCCGTTCGAGCCTGTTACACAGGAACAGGAGGCCCATTCAGCCCCTCGAGCCCGTTATACAGGAACAGGAGGAGGCCCATTCAGCCTTTCGACGCCGTTACACAGGAACAGGAGGCGGCCCATTCAGCACCTCGAGCCTGTTACACTGGAACAGGAGGAGGCCCATTCAGCCCCTCGAGCCTGGTACAAAGGAATAGGAGGCCATTCAACCTCTCGAGCCCAGTGCACAGGAACAGGAGGCTATTCAGCACCTCGAGCCCATTATTCAGGAACAGGAGGCCCATTCAGCCCCTCGAACCCGTTACACAGGAACAGGAGACCATTCAGCCCCTCGAGCCCGTTATTCAGGAACAGGAGGCCATTCAGCACCTCTAACCCGTTATTTAGGAACAGGAGGCCCATTCAACCCCTCGAGCCCATTATTCAGCATCAGGAGGCCATTCAGCACCTCGAGCCCGTTATTCAGGAACAGGAGCCCCATTCAGCCCCTCGAGCCCGTTACACAGGAACAGGAGAAGTCCCATTCAGCCACTCGAGCCCGTTACACAGGAACAGGAGGAGGCCCATTCAGCCCCTCGAGCCCATTGATCAGGAATAGGAGGCCCATTCAGCCCCTTGAACCTGTTACACAGGAACAGGAGGCCTGTTCAGCCCCTCGAGCCCATTGCACAGGAACAGGCGGCCCATTCATCCGCTTGAGCCCGTTACGCAGGAACAGGAGGAGTCCCATTCAGCCGCTCGAGCCTGTTACACATGAACAGGAGGCCCATTCAGCCCCTCGAGCCTGCTACAAAGGAACAGGAGGCCTTTCAACCCCTCGAACACGTTATACAGGAACAGGAGGCCATTCAGCCCCTCGAGCCCGTTACACAGGAACAGGAGGTTTATCATCCCCTCAAGACCGTTACACAGGAACAGGATGCCCATTCATCCCTGCGAACACGTTACACAGGAACAGGAGGACCATTCAGCCCCTCGAACCCGTTACACAGGAACAGGAGGCTCATTCAGCCCCTCGAACCCGTTACACAGGAACAGGAGGCCATTCAGCCCCTCTAGCCCGTTACACAGGAACAGGAGGCCATTCAGTCCCATGAGCCCTTTACACCGAAACAGGAGGCCCATTCATCCCTGATACGTCCTTACTACACAGTATAAATGCACATGAGCCCCATGCTTGAGAGAAGGTCAGTCTGTGACCTGTCCTTTATTCCTTAGCACTCAAGTGATGAAGGTGGGTGGAGCTTCCCCTTTTATACCTGAAGGTCCAGGTTAGGAGTGTCTCCCACCTAGTGGTCAGTGTTCTCACGGTGTACAACTTATGTCAGTTTATACATGGGTTACAATGCTGGTTGAATAAATGACAATCCCCGCGAACACATTACACAGGAACAGGGGGCCCATTCAGCCCCTCGAGCCTGTTACAAAGGAACAGAAGGAGGCCCAATCAGCCACTCGAGCCCGTTACACAGGAACAGTTGGAGGCCATTCAGTCCCTCCAGCCCATTACACAGGAACAGGAGGCACATTCATCCCCCGAGCCTGTTACACAGTAACAGGAGACCATTCAGCCCCTCGAGCCAGTTACACAGGAACAGGAGGAGTCCCATTCAGCTCCTCGAGCCTGTTACACAGGAACAGGGGGCCCATTCATCCCCTGGAGCCCGTTACACAGGAACAGGGTGCCCATTCATCCCCTCGAGCCCATTACACAGGAACAGAAGGTGTCCCATTCAGCCCCTCGAGTCCGTTACAGAGGAACAAGAGGAGCCCCATTCAGCCCCTCGAGCCCGTTACACAGGAACAGGAGGAGTCCCATTCAGCCACTCGAGCCCATTACACAGGAACAGGAGGAGGCCATTCAGCCCCTCCAGCCCACGACACAGGAACAGGAGGCCATTCAGCCACGCGAGCCCATTACACAGGAACAGGAGGAGCCCGTTCAGCTCCTCGAGCCCGTTACACAGGAACAGGATGAGGCCCATTCAGCCTCTCGAGGCTGTTACACAGGATCAGGAGGCCATTCAGCCCCTCGAGCCTGTTACAAAGGAACAGGAGGCCATTTAGCCCCTCGAGTCTGTTAAAAATGAGTAGGTCTTTCAGCTCTTTGAGCCTTTTACACAGGAACAGGAGGCCATTAAGCCCGTCGAGCCTGATACAAATGAACAGGAGGACATTCAACCCCTCGAGCCCGTTACACAGGAACAGGAGGCTATTCAGCCCCTCGAGCCTGTTACACGCGAACAGGAGGAGTCCCATTCATCCACTCGAACCTGTTACACAGGAAGAGGAGGTGGCCATTCATCTCCTCGAGCCCGTTACACAGGAACAGGAAGCCCATTCGTCTCCTTGAGCCCATTACACAGGAACAGGAGGAGGCCCATTCATCCCCTCGATCCCGTTACACAGGAACAGGAGGACCATTCAGCCCCTCGAGCCTCTCACACAGGAACTGACAGCCTTCAGTCCCACGAGCACTTTACACAGGAACAGGAGACTATTCAGCCCTACGAATCCTTTACACAGGAACAGGAGACCATTCAGCCCCTCGAGCCTGTTACACAGGAACAGGAGGCCAGTCAGCCCCTCGAGCCCGTTACACAGGAACAGGAGGCCCATTCAGACCCTCGAGCCCGTAACGAAGGAACAGGAGGCTATTCAGCCTCTCGAGCCCATTACACAGGAAGAGGAGGCCATTCAGCCTCTCGAACCTATTAAACATGAACAGGGGGCCATTCAGTCCTTCGAGCCTGTTACACAGGAACAGGAGGCCCATTCAGCCCCTCGCACCCGTTATACAGTAACAGGAGGAGGCCCATTTAGCGCCTCGAGCCTGTTACACAGCAACAGGATGAGGTCCATTCAGCCTTTCGAGGCCGTTACACAGGAACAGGAGGCCATTCAGCCCCTCGAGCCCGTTACACAGGAACAGGAGGCCCATTCAGCCCCTCGAGCCCGTTACAAAGGAACAGGAGGCTATTCAGCCTCTTGAGCCCATTACACAGGAAGAGGAGGCCATTAAGCCCCTCGAGCCCATAACACAAGAACAGGAGGCCATTCAGCCCCTCGAGCCCATTAAACATGAACAGGGGGCCATTCAGCCCTTCGAGCCTGTTACACAGGAACAGGAGGCCCATTCAGCCCCTCGAGCCCTTTACACAGGAACAGGAGGAGGCCCATTCAGCACCTCGAGCCTGTTACACAGCAACAGGATGAGGTCCATTCAGCCTTTCGAGGCCGTGACACAGGAACAGGAGGCCATTCAGCCACGCGAGCCCATTACACAGGAACAGGAGGAGCCCGTTCAGCTCCTCGAGCCCGTTACACAGGAACAGGATGAGGCCCATTCAGCCTCTCGAGGCTGTTACACAGGATCAGGAGGCCATTCAGCCCCTCGAGCCTGTTACAAAGGAACAGGAGGCCATTTAGCCCCTCGAGTCTGTTAAAAATGAGTAGGTCTTTCAGCTCTTTGAGCCTTTTACACAGGAACAGGAGGCCATTAAGCCCGTCGAGCCTGATACAAATGAACAGGAGGACATTCAACCCCTCGAGCCCGTTACACAGGAACAGGAGGCTATTCAGCCCCTCGAGCCTGTTACACGCGAACAGGAGGAGTCCCATTCATCCACTCGAACCTGTTACACAGGAAGAGGAGGTGGCCATTCATCTCCTCGAGCCCGTTACACAGGAACAGGAAGCCCATTCGTCTCCTTGAGCCCATTACACAGGAACAGGAGGAGGCCCATTCATCCCCTCGATCCCGTTACACAGGAACAGGAGGACCATTCAGCCCCTCGAGCCCCTCACACAGGAACTGACAGCCTTCAGTCCCACGAGCACTTTACACAGGAACAGGAGACTATTCAGCCCTACGAATCCTTTACACAGGAACAGGAGACCATTCAGCCCCTCGAGCCTGTTACACAGGAACAGGAGGCCAGTCAGCCCCTCGAGCCCGTTACACAGGAACAGGAGGCCCATTCAGACCCTCGAGCCCGTTACGAAGGAACAGGAGGCTATTCAGCCTCTCGAGCCCATTACACAGGAAGAGGAGGCCATTCAGCCTCTCGAACCTATTAAACATGAACAGGGGGCCATTCAGTCCTTCGAGCCTGTTACACAGGAACAGGAGGCCCATTCAGCCCCTCGCACCCGTTATACAGTAACAGGAGGAGGCCCATTTAGCGCCTCGAGCCTGTTACACAGCAACAGGATGAGGTCCATTCAGCCTTTCGAGGCCGTTACACAGGAACAGGAGGCCATTCAGCCCCTCGAGCCCGTTACACAGGAACAGGAGGCCCATTCAGCCCCTCGAGCCCGTTACAAAGGAACAGGAGGCTATTCAGCCTCTTGAGCCCATTACACAGGAAGAGGAGGCCATTAAGCCCCTCGAGCCCATAACACAAGAACAGGAGGCCATTCAGCCCCTCGAGCCCATTAAACATGAACAGGGGGCCATTCAGCCCTTCGAGCCTGTTACACAGGAACAGGAGGCCCATTCAGCCCCTCGAGCCCTTTACACAGGAACAGGAGGAGGCCCATTCAGCACCTCGAGCCTGTTACACAGCAACAGGATGAGGTCCATTCAGCCTTTCGAGGCCGTGACACAGGAACAGGAGGCCATTCAGCCCCTCGAGCCCGTTACACAGGAACAGGAGGCCCATTCAGCCCCTCGAGCCCGTTACAAAGGAACAGGAGGCTATTAAGCATCTTGAGCCCATTACACAGGAAGAGGAGGCCATTAAGCCCCTCGAGCACATTACACAGGAACAGGAGGCCATTCAGCCCCTCGAGCCCATTAAACAGGAAGAGGAGGAGGCCCATTCAGCGCCTCGAGTCTGTTACACAGCAACAGGATGAGGTCCATTCAGCCTTTCGAGGCCGTTGCACAGGAACAGGAGGCGGCCCATTCAGCACCTCGAGCCTGTTACATTGGAACAGGAGGAGGCCCATTCAGCCTCTCGAGCCTGGTACAAAGGAACAGGAGGCCATTCAATCCCTCGAGCCCAGTACACAGGAACAGGAGGCGATTCAGCACCTCGAGCCCATTATTCAGGAACAGGAGGCCCATTTAGCCCCTCGAACCCGTTACGCAGCTAAAAGGAGACCATTCAGCCCCTCGAGCCCGTTATTCAGGAACAGGAGGCCATTCAGCACCTCAAGCCCGGTATTCAGGAACAGGAGGCCCATTCAACCCCT
This sequence comes from Pristiophorus japonicus, assembly GCF_044704955.1. Classification (NCBI taxonomy): domain Eukaryota; kingdom Metazoa; phylum Chordata; class Chondrichthyes; family Pristiophoridae; genus Pristiophorus; species Pristiophorus japonicus. The sequence continues at coordinate 26,795,703 of NC_091987.1, read as the reverse complement.
CGAGCCCATTATTCAGGATCAGGAGGCCATTCAGCACCTCAAGCCCGTTATTCAGGAACAGGAGGCCCATTCAGCCACTCGAGCCGGTTACACAGGAACAGGAGGAGGCCATTCAGCCCCTCGAGCCCGTTACACAGGAACAGGAGGAGGCCATTCAGCCCCTCCAGCCCATTACACAGGAACAGGAGGCCATTCAGACACTCGAGCCTGTTACACAGGAACAGGAGGCCCATTCAGCCCCTCGAGCCCATTACACAGGAAGAGGAGGCCATTAAGCCCCTCGAGCCCATTACACAGGACCAGGAGGCCATTCAGCCCCTCGAGCCCATTAAACTTGAAAAGGGGGCCATTCAGCCCTTCGAGCCTGTTACACAGGAACAGGAGGCCCATTCAGCCCTTCGAGCCTGTTACACAGGAACAGGAGGTCCATTCAGCCCCTCGAGCCCTTTACACAGGAACAGGAGGATGTCCATTCAGCGCCTCAAGCCTGTTACACAGCAACAGGATGAGGTCCATTCAGTCTTTCGAGGTCGTTACACAGGAACAGGAGGCCATTCAGCCCCTCGAGACTGTTACACAGGAACAGGAGGCCCATTCAGCCCCTCGAGCCCGTTACAAAGGAACAGGAGGCTATTAAGCCTCTCAAGCCCATTACACAGGAAGAGGAGGCCATTAAGCCCCTCGAGCCCCTTACACAGGAACAGGAGGCCATTCAGCCCCGCGAGCCCATTAAACATGAACAGGGGGCCATTGACCCATTCGAGCCTGTTACACAGGAACAGGAGGCCCATTCAGCCCCTCGAGCCCGTTATACAGGAACAGGAGGAGGCCCATTCAGCGCCTCAAGCCTGTTGCACAGGAACAGGAGGAGGCCCATTCAGCCTCTCGAGCCTGGTACAAAGGAACAGGAGGCCATTCAACCTCTCGAGCCCAGTACACAGGAACAGGAGGCTATTCAGCACCTCGAGCCCATTATTCAGGAACAGGAGGCCCATTCAGCCCCTCGAATCCGTTACACAGGAACAGGAGACCATTCAGCCCCTCGAGCCCGTTATTCAGGAACAGGAGGCCATTCAGCACCTCGAGCCCGTTATTTAGGAACAGGAGGCCCATTCAGCCCCTCGAGCCCATTATTCAGCATCAGGAGGCCATTCAGCACCTCGAGCCCGTTATTCAGGAACAGGAGGCCCATTCAGCCCCTCGAGCCCATTACACAGGAACAGGAGAAGTCCCATTCGGCCACTCGAGCCCGTTACACAGGAACAGGAGGAGGCCATTCAGCCCCTGCAGCCCATTACGCAGGAACAGGAGGCCTATCAGACACTCGAGCCTGTTACACAGGAACAGGAGGAGTCCCATTCAGCCCCTCGAGCCCGTTACACAGGAACAGGATGAGGCCCATTCAGCCCCTTGAACCTGTTACACAGGAACAGGAGGCCTATTCATCTCCCGAGCCTGTTACACAGGAACAGGCGGCCTGTTCATCCACTTGAGCCCGTTACGCAGTAACAGGAGGAGTCCCATTCAGCCGCTCGAGCCTGTTACACATGAACAGGAGGCCCATTCAGCCCCTCGAGCCTGCTACAAATGAACAGGAGGCCTTTCAACCCCTCGAGCACGTTATACAGGAACAGGAGGCTATTCAGCCCCTCGAGCCCATTAAAAATGAGCAGGGGGCCATTCAGCCCCTCGAGCCTGTTACACAGGAACAGGAAGCCTATTCATCCCCTCGAGCCTGTTACACAGGAACAGGAGTCCCATTCAGCCCCTCAAGCTCGTTACACAGGAACAGGAGGAGGCCCATTTATCCTCTGAGCCTGTTACACAGGTACAGGAGGCCCATTCAGCCCCTCGAGCCCGTTATATGGGAACAGGAGGCCATTCAGCCCCTCGAGCCCGTTACACAGGAACAGGATGCCCATTCATCCCGGCGAACACGTTACACAGGAACAGGAGGACCATTCAGCCCCTAGAACGCGTTACACAGGAACAGAAGGCTCATTCAGCCCCTCGAACCCGTTACACAGGAACAGGAGGCCATTCAGCCCCTCTAGCCCGTTACACAGGAACAGGAGGCCATTCAGTCCCATGAGCCCTTTACACCGAAACAGGAGGCCCATTCATCCCTGATACGTCCTTACTATACAGTATAAATGCACATGAGCCCCATGCTTGAGAGAAGGTCAGTCTGTGACCTGTCCTTTATTCCTTAGCACTCAAGTGATGAAGGTGGGTGGAGCTTCCCCTTTTATACCTGAAGGTCCAGGTTAGGAGTGTCTCCCACCTAGTGGTCAGTGTTCTCACGGTGTACAACTTATGTCAGTTTATACATGGGTTACAATGCTGGTTGAATAAATGACAATCCCCGCGAACACATTACACAGGAACAGGGGGCCCATTCAGCCCCTCGAGCCTGTTACAAAGGAACAGAAGGAGGCCCAATCAGCCACTCGAGCCCGTTACACAGGAACAGTTGGAGGCCATTCAGTCCCTCCAGCCCATTACACAGGAACAGGAGGCACATTCATCCCCCGAGCCTGTTACACAGGAACAGGAGACCATTCAGCCCCTCGAGCCAGTTACACAGGAACAGGAGGAGTCCCATTCAGCCCCTCGAGCCTGTTACACAGGAACAGGGGGCCCATTCATCCCCTCGAGCCCGTTACACAGGAACAGAAGGTGTCCCATTCAGCCCCTCGAGTCCGTTACACAGGAACAAGAGGAGTCCCATTCAGCCCCTCGAGCCCGTTACACAGGAACAGGAGGAGTCCCATTCAGCCCCTCGAGCCGTTACACAGGAACAAGAGGAGCCCCATTCAGCCCCTCGAGCCCGTTACACAGGAACAGGAGGAGTCCCATTCAGCCACTCGAGCCCATTACACAGGAACAGGAGGATGCCATTCAGCCCCTCCAGCCCACGACACAGGAACAGGAGGCCATTCAGCCACGCGAGCCCATTACACAGGAACAGGAGAAGCCCGTTCAGCTCCTCGAGCCCGTTACACAGGAACAGGATGAGGCCCATTCAGCCTCTCGAGGCTGTTGCACAGGATCAGGAGGCCATTCAGCCCCTCGAGCCTGTTACAAAGGAACAGGAGGCCATTTAGCCCCTCGAGTCTGTTAAAAATGAGTAGGTCTTTCAGCTCTTTGAGCCTTTTACACAGGAACAGGAGGCAATTCATCCCCTCGAGCCCATGACACAGGAACAGGAGGCCATTAAGCCCGTCGAGCTTGATACAAATGAACAGGACGACATTCAACCCCTCAAGCCCGTTACACAGGAACAGGAGGCTATTCAGCCCCTCGAGCCTGTTACACGCGAACAGGAGGAGTCCCATTCATCCACTCGAACCTGTTACACAGGAAGAGGAGGAGGCCATTCATCCCCTCGGGCCCGTTACACAGGAACAGGAAGCCCATTCGTCTCCTTGAGCCCATTACACAGGAACAGGAGGAGTCCCATTCATCCCCTCGATCCCGTTACACAGGAACAGGAGGACCATTCAGCCCCTCGAGCCCCTCACACAGGAACTGACAGCCTTCAGTCCCACGAGCACTTTACACAGGAACAGGAGACTATTCAGCCCCTCGAACCCTTTACACAGGAACAGGAGACCATTCAGCCCCTCGGGCCTGTTACACAGGAACAGGAGGCCATTCAGCCCCTCGAGCCCGTTACACAGGAACAAGAGGCCCATTCAGACCCTCGAGCCCGTTACGAAGGAACAGGAGGCTATTCAGCCTCTCGAGCCCATTACACAGGAAGAGGAGGCCATTCAGCCTCTCGAACCTATTAAACATGAACAGGGGGCCATTCAGTCCTTCGAGCCTGTTACACAGGAACAGGAGGCCCATTCAGCCCCTCGCACCCGTTATACAGTAACAGGAGGAGGCCCATTCAGCGCCTCGAGCCTGTTACACAGCAACAGGATGAGGTCCATTCAGCCTTTCGAGGCCGTTACACAGGAACAGGAGGCCATTCAGCCCCTCGAGCCCGTTACACAGGAACAGGAGGCCCATTCAGCCCCTCGAGCCCGTTACAAAGGAACAGGAGGCTATTCAGCCTCTTGAACCCATTACACAGGAAGAGGAGGCCATTAAGCCCCTCGAGCACATTACACAGGAACAGGAGGCCATTCAGCCCCTCGAGACCATTAAACATGAACAGGGGGCCATTCACCCCTTCGAGCCTGTTACACAGGAACAGGAGGCCCATTCAGCCCCTCGAGCCCATTATACAGGAAGAGAAGGAGGCCCATTCAGCGCCTCGAGTCTGTTACACAGCAACAGGATGAGGTCCATTCAGCCTTTCAAGGCCGTTGCACAGGAACAGGAGGAGGCCCATTCAGCACCACGAGCCTGTTACACTGGAACAGGAGGAGGCCCATTCAGCCTCTCGAGCCTGGTACAAAGGAACAGGAGGCCATTCAATCCCTCGAGCCCAGTACACAGGAACAGGAGGCTATTCAGCACCTCGAGCCCATTATTCAGGAACAGGAGGCCCATTCAGCCCCTCGAACCCATTACGCAGGAAAAAGGAGACCATTCAGCCCCTCGAGCCCGTTATTCAGGAACAGGAGGCCATTCAGCACCTCAGCCCGGTATTCAGGAACAGGAGGCCCATTCAAACCCTCGAGCCCATTATTCAGGATCAGGAGGCCATTCAGCACCTCAAGCCCGTTATTCAGGAACAGGAGGCCCATTCAGCCACTCGAGCCGGTTACAGAGGAACAGGAGGAGGCCATTCAGCCCCTCGAGCCCGTTACACAGGAACAGGAGGAGGCCATTCAGCCCCTCCAGCCCATTACACAGGAACAGGAGGCCATTCAGACACTCGAGCCTGTTACACAGGAACAGGAGGCCCATTCAGCCCCTCGAGCCCATTACACAGGAAGAGGAGGCCATTAAGCCCCTCGAGCCCATTACACAGGACCAGGAGGCCATTCAGCCCCTCGAGCCCATTAAACTTGAACAGGGGGCCATTCAGCCCTTCGAGCCTGTTACACAGGAACAGGAGGCCCATTCAGCCCTTCGAGCCTGTTACACAGGAACAGGAGGCCCATTCAGCCCCTCGAGCCCTTTGCACAGGAACAGGAGGATGTCCATTCAGCGCCTCAAGCCTGTTACACAGCAACAGGATGAGGTCCATTCAGTCTTTCGAGGTCGTTACACAGGAACAGGAGGCCATTCAGCCCCTCGAGACTGTTACACAGGAACAGGAGGCCCATTCAGCCCCTCGAGCCCGTTACAAAGGAACAGGAGGCTATTAAGCCTCTCAAGCCCATTACACAGGAAGAGGAGGCCATTAAGCCCCTCGAGCCCATTACACAGGAACAGGAGGCCATTCAGCCCCTCGAGCCCATTAAACATGAACAGGGGGCCATTGACCCGTTCGAGCCTGTTACACAGGAACAGGAGGCCCATTCAGCCCCTCGAGCCCGTTATACAGGAACAGGAGGAGGCCCATTCAGCACCTCAAGCCTGTTGCACAGGAACAGGAGGAGGCCCATTCAGCCTTTCGACGCCGTTACACAGGAACAGGAGGCGGCCCATTCAGCACCTCGAGCCTGTTACACTGGAACAGGAGGAGGCCCATTCAGCCCCTCGAGCCTGGTACAAAGGAACAGGAGGCCATTCAGCCCCTCGAACCCGTTACACAGGAACAAGAGACCATTCAGCCCCGCGAGCCCGTTATTCAGGAACAGGAGGCCATTCAGCACCTCAAGCACGTTATTCAGGAACAGAAGGCCCATTCAGCCCCACGAGCCCATTATTCAGGATCAGGACGCTATTCAGCACCTCGAGCCCGTTATTCAGGAACAGGAGGCCCATTCAGCCCCTCCAGCCCATTACACAGAAACAGGAGGAATCCCATTCAGCCACTCGAGCCCGTTACACAGGAACAGGAGGAGGCCATTCAGCCCCTGCAGCCCATTACACAGGAACAGGAGGCCTATCAGACACTCGAGCCTGTTACACAGAAACAGGATGAGTCCCATTCAGCCCCTCGAGCCTGTTACACAGGAACAAGAGGAGGCCCATTCATCCCCCGAGCATGGTATACAGGAACAGGAGGCCTGTTCAGCCCCTCGAGCCCATTGCACAGGAACAGGCGGCACATTCATCCGCTTGAGCCCGTTACACAGGAACAGGAGGAGGCCCATTCAGCTGCTCAAGCCTGTTACACAGAAACAGGAGCAGGCCATTCATCCCCTCGAGTCCGTTGCATAGGAACAGGAGGAGGCCCATTCATCCCCCGAGCCTGTTACACAGGAACAGGAGACCCATTCAGCCACTCGAGCCCGGTACACGGGAACGGGAGGCCATTCAGCCCCTCGAGCCCATTACACAGGAACAGGAGACCATTCAGCCCCTCGTGCTCCTTTCACAGGATCAGGAGGCCATTCAGCCCCTCGAGCCCGTTAAACATGAGCAGGCCATTCAGCCCTTCGAGTCTGTTACACAGGAACAGGAGGCCCATTCAACCCCTCGAGCCTGTTACACAGGAACAAGAGGCTATTCAGCCCCTCGAGCCCATGAAAAATGAGCAGGGGGCCATTCGGCCCCTCGAGCTTGTTACAAAGGAACAGGAGGCCTTTCAACCCGTCGAGCGCGTTACACAGGAACAGGAGGCCCATTCAGCACCTCGAGCTCTTTACACAGGAAAAGGAGGAGGCCCATTCAGCCCCTCGAGCCTGTTACACAGGAACAGGAGGCCCATTCAGCCCTCGAGCCCGTTACACAGGAAAAGGAGGAGGCCCATTCAGCCCCTCGAGCCTGTTACACAGGAACAGGAGGCCCATTCAGCCCTCGAGCCCGTTACACAGGAACAGGAGGAGGCCCATTCATCTGCCGAGCCTGTTGCACAGGTACAGGAGGCCCATTCAGCCCCTCGAGCCCGTTACATATGGAACAGAAGGAGGCCCATTCAACCACTCGAGCCCATTATACAGGAACAGGAGGCCATTCAGCCCCTCGAGCCTGTTACACAGGAACAGGAGGAGTCCCATTCAGCCCTTCGATCCCGTTGCACAGGAACAGGAAGAGGCAAATTCAGCCCCTCGAGCCCGTTGCACAGGAACAGGAGGCCCATTCAGCCCCTCGAGCCTGTTACACAGGAACAGGAGGCCTATTCATCCGCTCGAGCCTGTTACACAGGAACAGGAGGAGGCCATTCATCCCCTCGAGTTGTTACACAGGAACAGAGGGCCCATTCATCCCTGGAGCCTGTTACACAGGAACAGGAGGCCCATTCAGCCCCTCGATCCAATTACACAGGAACAGGAGGCTATTCAGCCCCTCGAGCTCATTACACAGGAACAGGAGGCTATTCATCCCCTCGAGCCCGTTACACAGGAACAGGAGGAGTCCCATTCAGCCACTCGAGCCCGTTACACAGGAACAGGAGGAGCCCGTTCAGCTCCTCGAGCCCGTTGCACAGGAACAGGATGAGGCCCATTCAGCCTCTCGAGGCTGTTACACAGGATCAGGAGGCCATTCAGCCCCTCAAGCCTGTTACAAAAGAACAGATGGCCATTTAGCCCCTTGAGTCTGTTCAAAATGAGAAGGTCTTTCAGCTCTTTGAGCCTTTTATACAGGAACAGGAGGCAATTCATCCCCTCGAGCCTGTTACACAGGAACAGGAGGCCATTCAGCTCCTCGAGCCTGTTACACAGGAACAGGAAGCCCATTCAGCCCCTCGAGCCTGATACAAATGAACAGGAGGACATTCAACCGCTCGAGCCCATTACACAGGAACAGGAGGCTCTTCAGCCACTCGAGCACGTTACATGGCAACAGGAGGCCCATTCAGCCCCTCGAGCCCCTTACACAGGAACAGACGGCCTTCAGCCCCACGAGCCCTTTCCACAGGAACAGGAGGCCATTCAGCCCCTCGAGCCCATTAAACAAGAACAGGCCAGCCAGACCTTCGAGCCCATTACACAGGAAGAGGAGGCCATTCAGCCCCTCAAGCCCATTAAACATGAGCAGGGGGCCATTCAGCCCTTCGAGCCTGTTACACAGGAACAGGAGGCCCATTCAGCCCCTCGAGCCCGTTATACAGGAACAGGAGGCACATTCATCCCCTAAAACTCATTACACAGGAACAGGAGGCCCTTTCATCCCCTTGAGCCTGTTACACAGGAACAGGTGGAGGCCCATTCAGCCCCTGGAGCCTGTTACAGAGGAACAGGAGGAGGCCCATTCAGCCCCTCGTGCCCGTTGCACAGGAACAGGTGGCCCATTCAGCCAATGGAGCCTGTTACACAGGAACAGGATGCCCATTCAGCCCCTCGAGCCCCTTACACAGGAACAGGAGGCCATTCAGCCCCTCGAGCCCGTTAAACATGAGCAGGACATACAGCCCTTCGAGCCCCTTACACAGGAACAGGATGCCCATTCAGCCCCTCGATCCTGTTACACAGAAACAGGAGGCTATTCAGCACCTCGAGCTCATTACACAGGAACAGGAGGCCATTCAGCCCCTAAAACCCATTACACAGGAACAAGAGGCCTTTCATCCTCTAGCCCATTACACAGGAACAGGAGGCCATTCAGCCCCTCGAGCCCATTACACAGGACCAGGAGGCCCATTCATCCCCTAAAACCCATTACACAGGAACAGGAGGTCCTTTCATCCCCTTGCGCCTGTTACACAGGAACAGGAGGAGGCCCATTCAGCCCCTGGAGCCTGTTACAGAGGAACAGGAGGATGCCCATTCAGCCCCTCGAATCCGTTACAAAGGAACAGGAGGAGGCCCATTCAGCACCTCGAGCCTGGGACAAAGGAACTGGAGGCCATTCAACCCCTCGAGCCCATTACACAGGAACAGGAGGCTATTCAGCACCTCAAACCCTTTACACAGGAACAGGAGACCATTCAGCCCCTCGAGCCCGTTATTCAGGAACAGGAGGCCATTCAGCACCTCAAGCCCGTTATTCAGGAACAGGAGGCGCATTCAGCCCCTCGAGCCCATTATTCAGGATCAGGAGGCCATTCAGCACCTCGAGCCCGTTATTCAGGAACAGGAGGCCCATTCAGCCCCTCGAGCCCGTTACATGGTAACAGGAGGCCATTCAGCCCCTCGAGCCCATCACACAGGAACAGGACGTTTATCATCCCCTCAAGCCCGTTACACAGGAACAGGATGCCCATTCAACCCTGCGAACACGTTACACAGGAACAGGAGGACCATTCAGCCCTCGAGCCTGTTACACAGGAACAGGAGGCCATTCAGCTCCTCGAGCCTGTTACACAGGAACAGGAAGCCCATTCAGCCCCTCGAGCCTGATACAAATGAACAGGAGGACATTCAACCGCTCGAGCCCATTACACAGGAACAGGAGGCTCTTCAGCCACTCGAGCCCGTTACATGGCAACAGGAGGCCCATTCAGCCCCTCGAGCCCCTTACACAGGAACAGACGGCCTTCAGCCCCACGAGCCCTTTCCACAGGAACAGGAGGCCATTCAGCCCCTCGAGCCCATTAAACATGAGCAGGCCAGCCAGACCTTCGAGCCTGTTACACAGGAACAGGAGGCCATTCAGCCCCTCAAGCCCATTAAACATGAACAGGGGGCCATTCAGCCACTCGAGCCCGTTACATGGCAACAGGAGGCCCATTCAGCCCCTCGAGCCCATTACACAGGAACAGGAGGCTCTTCAGCCACTCGAGCCCGTTACACAGGAACAGGTGGAGGCCCATTCAGCCCCTGGAGCCTGTTACAGAGGAACAGGAGGAGGCCCATTCAGCCCCTCGTGCCCGTTGCACAGGAACAGGTGGCCCATTCAGCCAATGGAGCCTGTTACACAGGAACAGGATGCCCATTCAGCCCCTCGAGCCCCTTACACAGGAACAGGAGGCCATTCAGCCCCTCGAGCCCGTTAAACATGAGCAGGACATACAGCCCTTCGAGCCCCTTACACAGGAACAGGATGCCCATTCAGCCCCTCGATCCTGTTACACAGAAACAGGAGGCTATTCAGCACCTCGAGCTCATTACACAGGAACAGGAGGCCATTCAGCCCCTAAAACCCATTACACAGGAACAAGAGGCCTTTCATCCTCCAGCCCATTACACAGGAACAGGAGGCCATTCAGCCCCTCGAGCCCATTACACAGGACCAGGAGGCCCATTCATCCCCTAAAACCCATTACACAGGAACAGGAGGTCCTTTCATCCCCTTGCGCCTGTTACACAGGAACAGGAGGAGGCCCATTCAGCCCCTGGAGCCTGTTACAGAGGAACAGGAGGATGCCCATTCAGCCCCTCGAATCTGTTACAAAGGAACAGGAGGAGGCCCATTCAGCACCTCGAGCCTGGTACAAAGGAACTGGAGGCCATTCAACCCCTCGAGCCCATTACACAGGAACAGGAGGCTATTCAGCAACTCGAACCCTTTACACAGGAACAGGAGACCATTCAGCCCCTCGAGCCCGTTATTCAGGAACAGGAGGCCATTCAGCACCTCAAGCCCGTTATTCAGGAACAGGAGGCACATTCAGCCCCTCGAGCCCATTATTCAGGATCAGGAGGCCATTCAGCACCTCGAGCCCATTATTCAGGAACAGGAGGCCCATTCAGCCCCTCGAGCCCGTTACATGGTAACAGGAGGCCATTCAGCCCCTCGAGCCCATCACACAGGAACAGGATGTTTATCATCCCCTCAAGCCCGTTACACAGGAACAGGATGCCCATTCAACCCTGCGAACACGTTACACAGGAACAGGAGGACCATTCAGCCCTCGAGCCTGTTACACAGGAACAGGTGTCCCATTCAGCCCCTCGAACCTGTTGTACAGGAACAGGAGGCCATTCAGCCCCTCTAGCCCGTTACACAGGAACAGGAGGCCATTCAGTCCCATGAGCCCTTTACACAGGAACAGGAGTCCCATTCATCACCATGAACACATTACACAGGAACAGGGGGCCCATTCAGCCCCTCGAGCCTGTTACAAAGGAACAGAAGGAGGCCCATTCAGCCACTCGAGCCCGTTACACAGGAACAGGTGGAGGCCATTCAGCCCCTCGAGCCTGTTACATAGGAGGCCCATTCAGCCACTCGAGCCCATTATACAGGAACAGGAGGCCATTCAGCCCCTCGAGCCTGTTACACAGGAACAGGAGGAGTCCCATTCAGCCCCTCGATCCCGTTACACCGGAACAGGAAGAGGCAAATTCAGCCCCTCGAGCCCGTTGCACAGGAACAGGAGGCCCATTCAGCCCCTCGAGCCTGTTACACAGGAACAGGAGGCCTATTCATCCGCTCGAGCCTGTTACACAGGAACAGGAGGAGGCCATTCATTCCCTCGAGCCTGTTGCACAGGAACAGGAGGAGGCCCATTCATCCCCCGAGCCTGTTACACAGGAACAGAGGGCCCATTCATCCCTGGAGCCTGTTACACAGGAACAGGAGGCCCATTCAGCCCCTCGATCCAATTACACAGGAACAGGAGGCTATTCAGTCCCTCGAGCTCATTACACAGGAACAGGAGGCCCATTCATCCCCTCGAGCCCGTTACACAGGAACAGGAGGCCCATTCAGCCCCTCGATCCAATTATACAGGAACAGGAGGCTATTCAGCCCCTCGAGCTCATTACACAGGAACAGGAGGCCCATTCATCCCCTCGAGCCCGTTACACAGGAACAGGAGGAGTCCCATTCAGCCACTCGAACCCGTTACACAGGAACAGGAGGAGCCCGTTCAGCTCCTCGAGCCCGTTGCACAGGAACAGGATGAGGCCCATTCAGCCTCTCGAGCCTGGTACAAAGGAACAGGAGGAGGCCATTCAGCCCCTCCAGCCCATTACACAGGAACAGGAGGCCATTCAGACACTCGAGCCTGTTACACAGGAACAGGAGGCCCATTCAGCCCCTCGAGCCCATTACACAGGAACAGGAGGCCCATTCAGCCCCTCGAGCCCGTTACAAAGGAACAGGAGGCTATTAAGCCTCTCAAGCCCATTACACAGGAAGAGGAGGCCATTAAGCCCCTCGAGCCCATTACACAGGAACAGGAGGCCATTCAGCCCCTCGAGCCCGTTATTCAGAAACAGGAGGCCCATTCAGCCACTCGAGCCGGTTACACAGGAACAGGAGGAGGCCATTCAGCCCCTCGAGCCCGTTACACAGGAACAGGAGGAGGCCATTCAGCCCCTCCAGCCCATTACACAGGAACAGGAGGCCATTCAGACACTCGAGCCTGTTACACAGGAACAGGAGGCCCATTCATCCCCTCGAGCCCATTACACAGGAAGAGGAGGCCATTAAGCCTCTCGAGCCCATTACACAGGACCAGGAGGCCATTCAGCCCCTCGAGCCCATTAAACTTGAACAGGGGGCCATTCACCCCTTCGAGCCTGTTACACAGGAACAGGAGGCCCATTCAGCCCTTCGAGCCTGTTACACAGGAACAGGAGGCCCATTCAGCCCCTCGAGCCCTTTACACAGGAACAGGAGGATGTCCATTCAGCGCCTCAAGCCTGTTACACAGCAACAGGATGAGGTCCATTCAGTCTTTCGAGGTCGTTACACAGGAACAGGAGGCCATTCAGCCCCTCGAGCCCGTTACACAGGAACAGGAGGCCCATTCAGCCCCTCGAGCCCGTTACAAAGGAACAGGAGGCTATTAAGCCTCTCAAGCCCATTACACAGGAAGAGGAGGCCATTAAGCCCCTCGAGCCCATTACACAGGAACAGGAGGCCATTCAGCCCCTCGAGCCCGTTATACAGGAACAGGAGGAGGCCCATTCAGCGCCTCAAGCCTGTTGAACAGGAACAGGAGGAGGCCCATTCAGCCTTTCGACACCGTTACACAGGAACAGGAGGCGGCCCATTCAGCACCTCGAGCCTGTTACACTGGAACAGGAGGAGGCCCATTCAGCCCCTCGAGCCTGGTACAAATGAACAGGACGCTATTCAACCCCTCGAGCCCAGTACACAGGAACAGGAGGCTATTCAGCACCTCGAGCCCATTATTCAGGAACAGGAGGCCCATTCAGCCCCTCGAACCCGTTACACAGGAACAGGAGACCATTCAGCCCCGCGAGCCTGTTATTCAGGAACAGGAGGCCATTCAGCACCTCAAGCACGTTATTCAGGAACAGGAGGCCCATTCAGCCCCTCGAGCCCATTATTCAGGATCAGGACGCTATTCAGCACCTCGAGCCCGTTATTCCGGAACAGGAGGCCCATTCAGCCCCTCCAGCCCATTACACAGAAACAGGAGGAATCCCATTCAGCCCCTCGAGCCCGTTACACAGGAACAGGAGAAGTCCCATTCAGCCACTCGAGCCCGTTACACAGGAACAGGAGGAGGCCATTCAGCCCCTGCAGCCCATTACACAGGAACAGGAGGCCTATCAGACACTCGAGCCTGTTACACAGAAACAGGAGGAGTCCCATTCAGCCCCTCGAGCCTGTTACACAGGAACAAGAGGAGGCCCATTCATCCCCCGAGCATGGTATACAGGAACAGGAGGCCTGTTCAGCCCCTCGAGCCCATTGCACAGGAACAGGCGGCACATTCATCCGCTTGAGCCCATTACGCAGGAACAGGAGGAGGCCCATTCAGCCGCTCAAGCCTGTTACACAGGAACAGGAGCAGGCCATTCATCCCCTCGAGTCCGTTGCATAGGAACAGGAGGAGGCCCATTCATCCCCCGAGCCTGTTACACAGGAACAGGAGACCCATTCAGCCCCTCGAGCCCGGTACACGGGAACGGGAGGCCATTCAGCCCCTCGAGCCCATTACACAGGAACAGGAGACCATTCAGCCCCTCGTGCTCCTTTCACAGGATCAGGAGGCCATTCAGCCCCTCGAGCCCGTTAAACATGAGCAGGCCATTCAGCCCTTCGAGTCTGTTACACAGGAACAGGAGGCCCATTCAGCCCCTCGAGCCTGTTACACAGGAACAAGAGGCTATTCAGCCCCTCGAGCCCATGAAAAATGAGCAGGGGGCCGTTCGGCCCCTCGAGCTTGTTACAAAGGAACAGGAGGCCTTTCAACCCGTCGAGCGCGTTACACAGGAACAGGAGGCCCATTCAGCCCCTCGAGCTCGTTACATATGGAACAGAAGGAGGCCCATTCAGCCACTCGAGCCCGTTACACAGGAACAGGTGGAGGCCATTCAGCCCCTCGAGCCTGTTACATAGGATGCCCATTCAGCCACTCGAGCCCATTATACAGGAACAAGAGGCCCATTCAGCCCCTCGATCCAATTATACAGGAACAGGAGGCTATTCAGTCCCTCGAGCTCATTACACAGGAACAGGAGGCCCATTCATCCCCTCGAGCCCGTTACACAGGAACAGGAGGAGTCCCATTCAGCCACTCGAGCCCGTTACACAGGAACAGGAGGAGCCCGTTCAGCTCCTCGAGCCCGTTGCACAGGAACAGGATGAGGCCCATTCAGCCTCTCGAGGCTGTTACACAGGATCAGGAGGCCATTCAGCCCCTCAAGCCTGTTACAAAAGAACAGGTGGCCATTTAGCCCCTCAAGTCTGTTCAAAATGAGTAGGTCTTTCAGCTCTTTGAGCCTTTTATACAGGAACAGGAGGCAATTCATCCGCTCGAGCCTGTTACACAGGAACAGGAGGCCATTCAGCTCCTCGAGCCTGTTACATAGGAACAGGAAGCCCATTCAGCCCCTCGAGCCTGATACAAATGAACAGGAGGACATTCAACCGCTCGAGCCCCTTACACAGGAACAGACGGCCTTCAGCCCCACGAGCCCTTTCCACAGGAACAGGAGGCCATTCAGCCTCTCGAGCCCATTACACAGGAAGAGGAGGCCATGAAGCCCCTCGAGCCCATTACACAGGAACAGGCGGCCATTCAGCCCCTCAAGCCCATTAAACATGAACAGGGGGCCATTCAGCCCTTCGAGCCTGTTACACAGGAACAGGAGGCCATTCAGCCCCTCGAGCCCGTTACTCAGGACCAGGAGGCCCATTCATCCCCTAAAACTCATTACACAGGAACAGGAGGCCCTTTCATCCCCTTGAGCCTGTTACACAGGAACAGGTGGAGGCCCATTCAGCCCCTGGAGCCTGTTACAGAGGAACAGGATGCCCATTCATCCCCTCGAGCCTGTTACACAGAAACAGGTGGCTATTCAGCCCCTCGAGCTCATTACACAGGAACAGGAGGCCATTCAGCCCGTCGAGCCAGTTACAAAGGAACAAGAGGCCTTTCAACCTCTAGCCCATTACACAGGAACAGGAGGCCATTCAGCCCCTCGAGCCCATTACTCAGGACCAGGAGGCCCATTCATCCCCTAAAACCCATTACACAGGAACAGGAGGCCCTTTCATCTCCTTGCGCCTGTTACACAGGAACAGATGGAGGCCCATTCCACCCCTGGAGCTCTTTACACAGGAACAGGAGGAGGCCCATTCAGCCCCTGGAGCCTGTTACAGAGGAACAGGAGGATGCCCATTCAGCCCCTCGAGTCCGTTACAAAGGAACAGGAGGAGGCCCATTCAGCCCCTCGAGCCTGGTACAAAGGAACTGGAGGCCATTCAACCCCTCGAGCCCATTACACAGGAACAGGAGGCTATTCAGCACCTCGAACCTGTTACACAGGAACAGGAGACCATTCAGCCCCTCGAGCCCGTTATTCAGGAACAGGAGGCCATTCAGCACCTCAAGCCCGTTATTCAGGAACAGGAGGCCCATTCAACCCCTCGAGCCCATTATTCAGGATCAGGAGGCCATTCAGCACCTCGAGCCCATTTTTCAGGAACAAGAGGCCATTCAGCCCCTCGAGCCCCTTACACAGGAACAGGAGGCCATTCAGCCCCTCGAGCCCGTTAAACATGAGCAGGACATTCAGCCCTTCGAGACTGTTACACAGGAACAGGAGGCCGATTCAGCCCCTCGAGCCTGTTACACAGGAACAAGAGGCTATTCAGCCCCTCGAGCCCATTAAAAATGAGCAGGGGGCCATTCAGCCTCTCGAGCCCGGTACACGGGAACGGGAGGCTATTCAGCTCCTCGAGCCCATTACACAGGAACAGGAGGCCATTCAGACCCTCGAGCCCCTTACACAGGAACAGGAGGCCATTCAGCCCCTCGAGCCCATTAAACATGAGCAGGACATTCAGCCCTTCGAGCCTGTTACACAGGAACAGGAGGCCCATTCAGCCCCTCGATCCTGTAACAAAGGAACAGGAGGCCTTTCAACCCCTCGAGCCTGTTACACAGGAACAAGAGGCTATTCAGCCCCTCGAGCTCATTAAAAATGAGCAGGGGGCCATTCAGCCCCTCGAGCTTGTTACAAAGGAACAGGAGGCCTTTCAACCCCTCGAGCCCATTACACAGGAACAGGAGGCCCATTCAGCACCTCGAGCTCTTTACACAGGAAAAGGAGGAGGCCCATTCAGCCCCTCGAGCCTGTTACACAGGAACAGGAGGCACATACAGCCCTCGAGCCCGTTACACAGGAACAGGAGGAGGCCCATTCATCCTCCGATCCTGTTACACAGGTACAGGAGGCCCATTCAGCCCCTCGAGCCCGTTACATGGTAACAGGAGGCCATTCAGCCCCTCGAGCCCGTTACACAGGAACACGAGGTTTATCATCCCCTCAAGCCCGTTACACAGGAACAGGATGCCCATTCAACCCTGTGAACACATTACACAGGAACAGGAGGACCATTCAGGCCCTCTAGCCCGTTACACAGGAACAGGAGGCCATTCAGTCCCATGAGCCCCTTACACAGGAACAGGAGTCCCATTCATCCCCGTGAACACATTACACAGGAACAGGGGGCCCATTCAGCCCCTCGAGCCTGTTACAAAGGAACAGAAGGAGGCCCAAACAGCCACTCGAGCCCGTTACACAGGAACAGGTGGAGGCCATTCAGCCCCTCCAGCCCATTATACAGGAACAGGAGGCCATTCAACCCCTCGATCCCGTTACACAGGAACAGGAAGAGGCAAATTCAGCCCCTCGAGCCTGTTACAGAGGAACAGGAGGAGGCCCATTCAGCCCCTCGAGCCTGTTACAGAGGAACAGGAGGAGGCCCATTCAGCCCCTCGAGCCGGTTGCTCAGGAATAGGAGGCCCATTCAGCCCCTCGAACCTGTTATACAGGAACAGGAGGCCTATTCATCCTCTCGAGTCTGTTACACCAGAACAGGAGGCAATTCATCCCTTCAAGCCTGTTACACAGGAACAAGAGGAGGCCCATTCATCCCTCGAGCCTGTTACACAGGAACAGGAGGCCATTCAGCTCCTCGAGCCTGTTACACAGGAACAGGAAGCCCATTCAGCCCCTCGAGCCTGATACAAATGAACAGGAGGACATTCAACCGCTCGAGCCCATTACACAGGAACAGGAGGCTATTCAGCCACTCGAGCCCGTTACATGGCAACAGGAGGCCCATTCAGCCCCTCGACCCCATTACACAGGAAGAGGAGGCCATTCAGCCGCTCGAGCCCATTAAACATGAGCAGGCCAGCCAGACCTTCGAGCCTGTTACACAGGAACAGGAGGCCCATTCAGCCCCTCGAGCCCGTTACAAAGGAACAGGAGGCTATTCAGTCCCTCGAGCTCATTACACAGGAACAGGAGGCCCATTCAGCCCCTCGATCCAATTATACAGGAACAGGAGGCTATTCAGCCCCTCGAGCTCATTACACAGGAACAGGAGGCCCATTCATCCCCTCGAGCCCGTTACACAGGAACAGGAGGAGTCCCATTCAGCCACTCGAGCCCGTTACACAGGAACAGGAGGAGCCCGTTCAGCTCCTCGAGCCCGTTGCACAGGAACAGGATGAGGCCCATTCAGCCTCTCGAGGCTGTTACACAGGATCAGGAGGCCATTCAGCCCCTCAAGCCTATTACAAAAGAACAGGTGGCCATTTAGCCCCTCGAGTCTGTTCAAAATGAGTAGGTCTTTCAGCTCTTTGAGCCTTTTATACAGGAACAGGAGGCAATTCATCCCCTCGAGCCTGTTACATAGGAACAGGAAGCCCATTCAGCCCCTCGAGCCTGATACAAATGAACAGGAGGACATTCAACCGCTCGAGCCCATGACACAGGAACAGGAGGCTATTCAGCCCCTCGAGCCCGTTACATGGCAACAGGAAGCCCATTCAGCCCCTCGAGCCCCTTACACAGGAACAGACGGCCTTCAGCCCCACGAGCCCTTTCCACAGAAACAGGAGGCCATTCAGCCCCTCAAGCCCATTAAACATGAGCAGGCCAGCCAGACCTTCGAGCCTGTTACACAGGAACAGGAGGCCCATTCAGCCCCTCGAGCCCGTTACAAAGGAACAGGAGGCTATTCAGCCTCTCGAGCCCATTACACAGGAAGAGGAGGCCATGAAGCCCCTCGAGCCCATTACACAGGAACAGGAGGCCATTCAGCCCCTCAAGCCCATTAAACATGAACAGGGGGCCATTCAGCCCTTCGAGCCTGTTACACAGAAACAAGTGGCTATTCAGCACCTCGAGCTCATTACACAGGAACAGGAGGCCATTCAATCCGTCGCGCCAGTTACAAAGGAACAAGAGGCCTTTCAACCTCTAGCCCATTACACAGGAACAGGAGGCCATTCAGCCCCTCGAGCCCATTACTCAGGACCAGGAGGCCCATTCATCCCCTAAAACCCATTACACAGGAACAGGAGGCCCTTTCATCTCCTTGCGCCTGTTACACAGGAACAGATGGAGGCCCATTCCGCCCCTGGAGCTCTTTACACAGGAACAGGAGGAGGCCCATTCAGCCCCTGGAGCCTGTTACAGAGGAACAGGAGGATGCCCATTCAGCCCCTCGAGTCCGTTACAAAGGAACAGGAGGAGGCCCATTCAGCCCCTCGAGCCTGGTACAAAGGAACTGGAGGCCATTCAACCCCTCGAGCCCATTACACAGGAACAGGAGGCTATTCAGCACCTCGAACCTGTTACACAGGAACAGGAGACCATTCAGCCCCTCGAGCCCGTTATTCAGGAACAGGAGGCCATTCAGCACCTCAAGCCCGTTATTCAGGAACAGGAGGCCCATTCAGCCCCTCGAGCCCATTATTCAGGATCAGGAGGCCATTCAGCACCTCGAGCCCATTTTTCAGGAACAAGAGGCCCATTCAGCCCCTCGAGCCGGTTACACAGGAACAGGAGGAGGCCATTCAGCCCCTCAAGCCCATTACACAGAAATAGGAGGAGTCCTATTCAGCCACTCGTGCCCATTACACAGGAACAGGAGGAGGCCATTCAGCCCCTCCAACCCATTGCACAGGAAGAGGCGGCCCATTCATCCGCTTGAGCGCATTACGCTGGAACAGGAGGAGTTCCATTCAGCCGCTCAAGCCTGTTACACAGGAACAGGAGCAGGCCATTCATCCCCTCGAGTCCATTGCATAGGAACAGGAGGAGGCCCATTCATCCCCCGAACCTGTTACACAGGAACAGGAGACTCATTTAACCACTCGAGCCCGGTACACGGGAACGGGACCCATTCAGCTCCTCGTTCCCATTACACAAGAACAGGAGGCCATTCAGCCCCTCGAGCCCCTTACACAGGAACAGGAGGCCATTCAGCCCCTCGAGCCCGTTAAACATGAGCAGGACATTCAGCCCTTCGAGACTGTTACACAGGAACAGGAGGCCGATTCAGCCCCTCGAGCCTGTTACAAAGGAACAGGAGGCCTTTCAACCCCTCGAGCCTGTTACACAGGAACAAGAGGCTATTCAGCCCCTCGAGCCCATTAAAAATGAGCAGGGGGCCATTCAGCCTCTCAAGCCCGGTACACGGGAACGGGAGGCTATTCAGCTCCTCGAGCCCATTACACAGGAACAGGAGGCCATTCAGCCCCTCGAGCCCCTTACACAGGAACAGGAGGCCATTCAGCCCCTCGAGCCCGTTAAACATGAGCAGGACATTCAGCCCTTCGAGCCTGTTACACAGGAACAGGAGGCCCATTCAGCCCCTCGATCCTGTAACAAAGGAACAGGAGGCCTTTCAACCCCTCGAGCCTGTTACACAGGAACAAGAGGCTATTCAGCCCCTCGAGCCCATTAAAAATGAGCAGGGGGCCATTCAGCCCCTCGAGCCCGTTACACAGGGACACGAGGTTTATCATCCCCTCAAGCCCGTTACACAGGAACAGGATGCCCATTCAACCCTGTGAACACGTTACACAGGAACAGGAGGACCATTCAGGCCCTCTAGCCCGTTACACAGGAACAGGAGGCCATTCAGTCCCATGAGCCCTTTACACAGGAACAGGAGTCCCATTCATCCCCGTGAACACATTACACAGGAACAGGGGGCCCATTCAGCCCCTCGAGCCTGTTACAAAGGAACAGAAGGAGGCCCAAACAGCCACTCGAGCCCGTTACACAGGAACAGGTGGAGGCCATTCAGCCCCTCCAGCCCATTATACAGGAACAGGAGGCCATTCAACCCCTCGATCCCGTTACACAGGAACAGGAAGAGGCAAATTCAGCCCCTCGAGCCTGTTACAGAGGAACAGGAGGAGGCAAATTCAGCCCCTCGAGCCTGTTACAGAGGAACAGGAGGAGGCCCATTCAGCCCCTCGAGCCTGTTACAGAGGAACAGGAGGAGGCCCATTCAGCCCCTCGAGCCGGTTGCTCAGGAATAGGAGGCCCATTCAGCCCCTCGAACCTGTTATACAGGAACAGGAGGCCTATTCATCCTCTCGAGTCTGTTACACCAGAACAGGAGGCAATTCATCCCTTCAAGCCTGTTACACAGGAACAAGAGGAGGCCCATTCATCCCTCGAGCCTGTTACACAGGAACAGGAGGCCTGCTCAGCCCTTCGAGCCCATTGCACAGGAACAGGCGGCACATTCATCCACTCGAGCCCGTTATACAGGAACAGGAGGAGCCCGTTCAGCTCCTCGAGCCCGTTGCACAGGAACAGGATGAGGCCCATTCAGCCTCTCGAGGCTGTTACACAGGATCAGGAGGCCATTCAGCCCCTCAAGCCAGTTACAAAAGAACAGGAGGCCATTTAGCCCCTCGAGTCTGTTAAAAATGAGTAGGTCTTTCAGCTCTTTGAGCCTTTTATACAGGAACAGGAGGCAATTCATCCCCTAGAGCCTGTTACACAGGAACAGGAGGCCATTCAGCTCCTCGAGCCTGTTACACAGGAACAGGAAGCCCATTCAGCCCCTCGAGCCTGATACAAATGAACAGGAGGACATTCAACCGCTCGAGCCCATTACACAGGAACAGGAGGCTATTCAGCCACTCGAGCCCGTTACATGGCAACAGGAGGCCCATTCAGCCCCTCGACCCCATTACACAGGAAGAGGAGGCCATTCAGCCCCTCGAGCCCATTAAACATGAGCAGGCCAGCCAGACCTTCGAGCCTGTTACGCAGGAACAGGAGGCCCATTCAGCCCCTCGAGCCCGTTACAAAGGAACAGGAGGCTATTCAGCCTCTCGAGCCCATTACACAGGAAGAGGAGGCCATGAAGCCCCTCGAGCCCATTACACAGGAACAGGAGGCCATTCAGCCCCTCAAGCCCATTAAACATGAACAGGGGCCCATTCAGCCCCTCGAGCCCGTTACAAAGGAACAGGAGGCTATTCAGCCTCTCGAGCCCATTACACAGGAAGAGGAGGCCATGAAGCCCCTCGAGCCCATTACACAGGAACAGACGGCCTTCAGCCCCACGAGCCCTTTCCGCAGAAACAGGAGGCCATTCAGCCCCTCAAGCCCATTAAACATGAGCAGGCCAGCCAGACCTTCGAGCCTGTTACGCAGGAACAGGAGGCCCATTCAGCCCCTCGAGCCCGTTACAAAGGAACAGGAGGCTATTCAGCCTCTCGAGCCCATTACACAGGAAGAGGAGGCCATGAAGCCCCTCGAGCCCATTACACAGGAACAGGAGGCCATTCAGCCCCTCAAGCCCATTAAACATGAACAGGGGCCCATTCAGCCCCTCGAGCCCGTTAAACATGAGCAGGACATTCAGCCCTTCGAGCCTGTTACACAGGAACAGGAGGCCCATTCAGCCCCTCGATCCTGTAACAAAGGAACAGGAGGCCTTTCAACCCCTCGAGCCTGTTACACAGGAACAAGAGGCTATTCAGCCCCTCGAGCCCATTAAAAATGAGCAGGGGGCCATTCAGCCCCTCGAGCTTGTTACAAAGGAACAGGAGGCCTTTCAACCCCTCGAGCCCATTACACAGGAACAGGAGGCCCATTCAGCACCTCGATCTCTTTACACAGGAAAAGGAGGAGGCCCATTCAGCCCCTCGAGCCTGTTACACAGGAACAGGAGGCCCATACAGCCCTCGAGCCCGTTACACAGGAACAGGAGGAGGCCCATTCATCCTCCGATCCTGTTACACAGGTACAGGAGGCCCATTCAGCCCCTCGAGCCCGTTACATGGTAACAGGAGGCCATTCAGCCCCTCGAGCCCGTTACACAGGAACACGAGGTTTATCATCCCCTCAAGCCCGTTACACAGGAACAGGATGCCCATTCAACCCTGTGAACACGTTACACAGGAACAGGAGGACCATTCAGGCCCTCTAGCCCGTTACACAGGAACAGGAGGCCATTCAGTCCCATGAGCCCTTTACACAGGAACAGGAGTCCCATTCATCCCCGTGAACACATTACACAGGAACAGGGGGCCCATTCAGCCCCTCGAGCCTGTTACAAAGGAACAGAAGGAGGCCCAAACAGCCACTCGAGCCCGTTACACAGGAACAGGTGGAGGCCATTCAGCTGCTCCAGCCCATTATACAGGAACAGGAGGCCATTCAACCCCTCGATCCCGTTACACAGGAACAGGAAGAGGCAAATTCAGCCCCTCGAGCCTGTTACAGAGGAACAGGAGGAGGCCCATTCAGCCCCTCGAGCCTGTTACAGAGGAACAGGAGGAGGCCCATTCAGCCCCTCGAGCCGGTTGCTCAGGAATAGGAGGCCCATTCAGCCCCTCGAACCTGTTATACAGGAACAGGAGGCCTATTCATCCTCTCGAGTCTGTTACACCAGAACAGGAGGCAATTCATCCCTTCAAGCCTGTTGCACAGGAACAGGAGGCCATTCAGCTCCTCGAGCCTGTTACACAGGAACAGGAAGCCCATTCAGCCCCTCGAGCCTGATACAAATGAACAGGAGGACATTCAACCGCTCGAGCCCATTACACAGGAACAGGAGGCTATTCAGCCTCTCGAGCCCGTTACATGGCAACAGGAGGCCCATTCAGCCCCTCGACCCCATTACACAGGAAGAGGAGGCCATTCAGCCCCTCGAGCCCATTAAACATGAACAGGCCAGCCAGACCTTCGAGCCTGTTACACAGGAACAGGAGGCCCATTCAGCCCCTCGAGCCCGTTACAAAGGAACAGGAGGCTATTCAGTCCCTCGAGCTCATTACACAGGAACAGAAGGCCCATTCAGCCCCTCGATCTAATTATACAGGAACAGGAGGCTATTCAGCCCCTCGAGCTCATTACACAGGAACAGGAGGCCCATTCATCCCCTCGAGCCCGTTACACAGGAACAGGAGGAGTCCCATTCAGCCACTCGAGCCCGTTACACAGGAACAGGAGGAGCCCGTTCAGCTCCTCGAGCCCGTTGCACAGGAACAGGATGAGGCCCATTCAGCCTCTCGAGGCTGTTACACAGGATCAGGAGGCCATTCAGCCCCTCAAGCCTGTTACAAAAGAACAGGTGGCCATTTAGCCCCTCGAGTCTGTTCAAAATGAGTAGGTCTTTCAGCTCTTTGAGCCTTTTATACAGGAACAGGAGGCAATTCATCCCCTCGAGCCTGTTACACAGGAACAGGAGGCCATTCAGCTCCTCGAGCCTGTTACATAGGAACAGGAAGCCCATTCAGCCCCTCGAGCCTGATACAAATGAACAGGAGGACATTCAACCGCTCGAGCCCATTACACAGGAACAGGAGGCTATTCAGCCCCTCGAGCCCGTTACATGGCAACAGGAAGCCCATTCAGCCCCTCGAGCCCCTTACACAGGAACAGACGGCCTTCAGCCCCATGAGCCCTTTCCACAGAAACAGGAGGCCATTCAGCCCCTCAAGCCCATTAAACATGAGCAGGCCAGCCAGACCTTCGAGCCTGTTACACAGGAACAGGAGGCCCATTCAGCCCCTCGAGCCCGTTACAAAGGAACAGGAGGCTATTCAGCCTCTCGAGCCCATTACACAGGAAGAGGAGGCCATGAAGCCCCTCGAGCCCATTACACAGGAACAGGAGGCCATTCAGCCCCTCAAGCCCATTAAACATGAACAGGGGGCCATTCAGCCCTTCGAGCCTGTTACACAGGAACAGGAGGCCCATTCAGCCCCTCGAGCCCGTTATACAGAAATAGGTGGCTATTCAGCCCCTCGAGCTCATTACACAGGAACAGGAGGCCATTCAGCCCGTCGAGCCAGTTACAAAGGAACAAGAGGCCTTTCAACCTCTAGCCCATTACACAGGAACAGGAGGCCATTCAGCCCCTCGAGCCCATTACTCAGGACCAGGAGGCCCATTCATCCCCTAAAACCCATTACACAGGAACAGGAGGCCCTTTCATCTCCTTGCGCCTGTTACACAGGAACAGATGGAGGCCCATTCCGCCCCTGGAGCTCTTTACACAGGAACAGGAGGAGGCCCATTCAGCCCCTGGAGCCTGTTACAGAGGAACAGGAGGATGCCCATTCAGCCCCTCGAGTCCGTTACAAAGGAACAGGAGGAGGCCCATTCAGCCCCTCGAGCCTGGTACAAAGGAACTGGAGGCCATTCAACCCCTCGAGCCCATTACACAGGAACAGGAGGCTATTCAGCACCTCGAACCTGTTACACAGGAACAGGAGACCATTCAGCCCCTCGAGCCCGTTATTCAGGAACAGGAGGCCATTCAGCACCTCAAGCCCGTTATTCAGGAACAGGAGGCCCATTCAGCCCCTCGAGCCCATTATTCAGGATCAGGAGGCCATTCAGCACCTCGAGCCCATTTTTCAGGAACAAGAGGCCCATTCAGCCACTCGAGCCGGTTACACAGGAACAGGAGGAGGCCATTCAGCCCCTCAAGCCCATTACACAGAAATAGGAGGAGTCCTATTCAGCCACTCGTGCCCATTACACAGGAACAGGAGGAGGCCATTCAGCCCCTCCAACCCATTGCACAGGAAGAGGCGGCCCATTCATCCGCTTGAGCGCATTACGCAGGAACAGGAGGAGTCCCATTCAGCCGCTCAAGCCTGTTACACAGGAACAGGAGCAGGCCATTCATCCCCTCGAGTCCGTTGCATAGGAACAGGAGGAGGCCCATTCATCCCTCGAGCCGGTTGCTCAGGAATAGGAGGCCCATTCAGCCCCTCGAACCTGTTATACAGGAACAGGAGGCCTATTCATCCTCTCGAGTCTGTTACACCAGAACAGGAGGCAATTCATCCCTTCAAGCCTGTTACACAGGAACAAGAGGAGGCCCATTCATCCCTCGAGCCTGTTACACAGGAACAGGAGGCCTGTTCAGCCCTTCGAGCCCATTGCACAGGAACAGGCGGCACATTCATCCACTCGAGCCCGTTACACAGGAACAGGAGAAGCCCGTTCAGCTCCTCGAGCCCGTTGCACAGGAACAGGATGAGGCCCATTCAGCCTCTCGAGGCTGTTACACAGGATCAGGAGGCCATTCAGCCCCTCAAGCCAGTTACAAAAGAACAGGAAGCCATTTAGCCCCTCGAGTCTGTTAAAAATGAGTAGGTCTTTCAGCTCTTTGATCCTTTTATACAGGAACAGGAGGCAATTCATCCCCTCGAGCCTGTTACACAGGAACAGGAGGCCATTCAGCTCCTCGAGCCTGTTACACAGGAACAGGAAGCCCATTCAGCCCCTCGAGCCTGATACAAATGAACAGGAGGACATTCAACCGCTCGAGCCCATTACACAGGAACAGGAGGCTATTCAGCCACTCGAGCCCGTTACATGGCAACAGGAGGCCCATTCAGCCCCTCGACCCCATTACACAGGAAGAGGAGGCCATTCAGCCCCTCGAGCCCATTAAACATGAGCAGGCCAGCCAGACCTTCGAGATTGTTACACAGGAACAGGAGGCCCATTCAGCCCCTCGAGCCCGTTACAAAGGAACAGGAGGCTATTCAGTCCCTCGAGCTCATTACACAGGAACAGGAGGCCCATTCAGCCCCTCGATCCAATTATACAGGAACAGGAGGCTATTCAGCCCCTCGAGCTCATTACACAGGAACAGGAGGCCCATTCATCCCCTCGAGCCCGTTACACAGGAACAGGAGGAGTCCCATTCAGCCACTCGAGCCCGTTACACAGGAACAGGAGGAGCCCGTTCAGCTCCTCGAGCCCGTTGCACAGGAACAGGATGAGGCCCATTCAGCCTCTCGAGGCTGTTACACAGGATCAGGAGGCCATTCAGCCCCTCAAGCCTGTTACAAAAGAACAGGTGGCCATTTAGTCCCTCGAGTCTGTTCAAAATGAGTAGGTCTTTCAGCTCTTTGAGCCTTTTATACAGGAACAGGAGGCAATTCATCCCCTCGAGCCTGTTACACAGGAACAGGAAGCCCATTCAGCCCCTCGAGCCTGATACAAATGAACAGGAGGCTATTCAGCCTCTCGAGCCCATTACACAGGAAGAGGAGGCCATTAAGCCCCTCGAGCTCATTAAACATGAGCAGGCCAACCAGACCTTCGAGCCTGTTACACAAGAACAGGAGGCCCATTCAGCCCCTCGAGCCCGTTACAAAGGAACAGGAGGCTATTCAGCCTCTCGAGCCCATTACACAGGAAGAGGAGGCCATTAAGCCCCTCGAGCCCATTACACAGGAACAGGAGGCCATTCAGCCCCTTGAGTCCATTAAACATGAACAGGGCGCCATTCAGCCCTTCGAGCCTGTTACACAGAAACAGGAGGCCCATTCAGCCCCTCGAGCCCGTTATACAGGAACAGGAGAAGGCCCATTCAGCGCCTCGAGCCTGTTACACAGCAACAGGATGAGATCCATTCAGCCTTTCGAGGCCGTTATACAGGAACAGGAGGCCATTCAGCCCCTCGAGCCCGTTACACAGGAACAGGAGGCCATTCAGCCCCTCGAGCCCGTTACTCAGGACCAGGAGGCTCATTCATCCCCTAAAACCCATTACACAGGAACAGGAGTACCTTTCATCCCCTTGAGCCTGTTACACAGGAACAGGTGGAGGCCCATTCAGCCCCTGGAGTTCTTTACACAGGAACAGGAGGAGGCCCATTCAGCCCCTCGAGCCGGTTGCTCAGGCATAGGAGGCCCATTCAGCCCCTCGAACCTGTTACACAGGAACAAGAGGAGGCCCATTCATCCCCCGAGCCTGTTACACAGGAACAGGAGGCCTGTTCAGCCCCTCGAGCCCATTACACAGGAACAGGATGCCCATTCATCCGCTTGAGCCCATTACGCAGGAACAGGAGGAGTCCCATTCAGCTGCTCAAGCCTGTTACACAGGAACAGGAGCAGGCCATTCATCCCCTCGAGTCCGTTGCATAGGAACAGGAGGAGGCCCATTCATCCCCCAAACCTGTTACACAGGAACAGGAGACTCATTTAGCCACTCGAGCCCGGTACACGGGAACGGGAGGCCATTCAGCTCCTCGAGCCCATTACACAGGAACAGGAGGCCATTCAGCCCCTCGAGCCCCTTACACAGGAACAGGAGGCCATTCCGCTCCTCGAGCCCGTTAAACATGAGCAGGACATTCAGCCCTTCGAGCCTGTTACACAGGAACAGGAGTCCGATTCAGCCCCTCGAGCCTGTAACAAAGGAACAGGAGGCCTTTCAACCCCTCGAGCCTGTTACACCGGAACAAGAGGCTATTCAGCCCCTCGAGCCCATTAAAAATGAGCAGGGGGCCATTCAGCCCCTCGAGCTTGTTACAAAGGAAAAGGAGGAGGCCCATTCAGCCCCTCGAGCCTGTTACACAGGAACAGTAAGCCGATTCATCCACTCGAGCCTGTTACACAGGAACAAAAGGCGCATTCAGCCCCCGAGCCCGTTACACAGGAACAGGAGGAGGCCCATTCATCCTCCGAGCCTGTTACACAGGTACAGGAGGCCCATTCAGCCCCTCGTGCCCGTTACATGGTAACAGGAGGCCATTCAGCCCCTCGAGCCCGTTACACAGGAACACGAGGTTTATTATCCCCTCAAGCCCGTTACACAGGAACAGGATGCCCATTCAACCCTGTGAACACGTTACACAGGAACAGGAGGACCATTCAGCCCTCGAGCCTGTTACACAGGAACAGGACGCCATTCAACCTCTCGAGCCCGTTACACAGGAACAGGAGGCCATTCAGCCCCTCTAACCCGTTACACAGGAACAGGAGGCCATTCAGTCCCGTGAGCCCTTTTCACAGGAACAGGAGGCAAATTCATCCCCGTAAACACATTACACTGGAACAGGGGGCCCATTCAGACCCTCGAGCCTGTTACAAAAGAACAGAAGGAGGCCCATTCAGCCACTCGAGCCCGTTACACAGCAACAGGTGGAGGCCATTCAGCCCCTTCAGCCCATTATACAGGAACAGGAGGCCATTCAGCCCCTCGAGCCTGTTACAGAGGAACAGGAGGAGGCCCATTCAGCCCCTCGAGCCTGTTACATAGGAGGTCCATTCAGCCACACGAACCCGTTGCACAGGAACAGGAGGCCCATTCAGCCCCTCGAGCCTGTTACACAGGTACAGGGGGCCTATTCATCCGCTCGAGCCTTTTACACAGGAACAGGAGGAGGCCATTCATCCCCTCGAGCCTGTTGCACAGGAACAGGAGGAGGCCCATTCATCCCCCGAGCCTGTTACACAGGAACAGAGGGCCCATTCATCCCCTGGAGCCTGTTACACAGGAACAGGAGGCCCATTCAGCCCCTCGATCCAATTACACAGGAACAGGAGGCTATTCAGCCCCTTGAACTCATTACACAGGAACAGGAGGCCCATTCATCCCCTCGAGCCCGTTACATAGGAACAGGAGGAGCCCCATTCATCCCCTCGAGCCCGTTACACAGGAACAGGAGGAGTCCCATTCAGCCACTCGAGCCCGTTACACAGGAACAGGAGGAGGCCATTCAGCCCCTCCAGCCCATTACACAGGAACAGGAGGCCATTCAGACACTCGAGCCTCTTACATAGGAACAGCAGAAGACCCATTCAGCCCCTCGACTCCGTTCCACAGGAACAGGAGGAGCCCGTTCAGCTCCCTGAGCCCGTTACACAGGAACAGGATGAGGCCCATTCAGCCTTTCGAGGCTGTTACACAGGATCAGGAGGCCATTCAGCCCCTCGAGCCTGTTACAAAAGAACAGGAGGCCATTTAGCCCCTCGAGTAGGTCTTTCAGCTCTTTGAGCCTTTTATACAGGAACAGGAGGCAATTCATCCCCTCGAGCCCACTACACAGGAACAGGAGGCCATTCAGCCCCTCGAGCCCGTTACTCAGGACCAGGAGGCCCATTCATCCCCTAAAACCCATTACACAGGAACAGGAGGCCCTTTCATCCCCTTGAGCCTGTTACACAGGAACAGGTGGAGGCCCATTCAGCCCCTCTAGCTCTTTGCACAGGAACAGGAGGAGGCCTATTCAGCCCCTGGAGCCTGTTACAGAGGAACAGGAGGAGGCCCATTCAGCCCCTCGAGCCCGATGCACAGGAACAGGTGGCCCATTCAGCCGCTGGAGCCTGTTACACAGGAACAGGAGGCCCATTCATCCCCTCGAGCCTGTTACACAGGAACAGGAGGAGGCCCATTCAGCCCCTCGAGCCCATTACACAGAAACAGGAGGCCTATTCATCCCCTCGAGCCTATTACACAGGAACAGGAGGCCCATTCAGCCCTTCGAGCCCCTTACACAGGAACAGGATGCCCAATCAGCCCCTCGATCATGTTACACAGAAACAGGAGGCTATTCAGCACCTCGAGCTCATTACACAGGAACAGGAGGCCATTCAGCCCCTCGAGCCCATTACTCAGGACCAGGAGGCCCATTCATCCCCTAAAACCCATTACACAGGAACAGGAGGCCCTTTCATCCCCTGCGCCTGTTACACAGGAACAGGTGGAGGCCCATTCCGCCCCTGGAGCTCTTTACACAGGAACAGGAGGAGGCCCATTCAGCCCCTGGAGCCTGTTACAGAGGAACAGGAGGATGACAATTCAGCCCCTCGAGTCCGTTACAAAGGAACAGGAGGAGGCCCATTCAGCACCTCGAGCCTGGTACAAAGGAACTGGAGGCCATTCAACCCCTCGAGCCCGTTATTCAGGAACAGGAGGCCATTCAGCACCTCAAGCCCGTTATTCAGGAACAGGAGGCGCATTTAGCCCCTCGAGCCCATTATTCAGGATCAGGAGGCCATTCAGCACCTCGAGCCCATTATTCAGGAACAGGAGGCCCATTCAGCCCCTCGAGCCCGTTACATGGTAACAGGAGGCCATTCAGCCCCTCAAGCCCATTACACAGGAACAGGAGGTTTATCATCCCCTCAAGCCCGTTACACAGGAACAGGATGCCCATTCAACCCTGCGAACACGTTACACAGGAACAGGAGGACCATTCAGCCCTCGAGCCTGTTACACAGGAACAGGTGTCCCATTCAGCCCCTCGAACCCGTTGTACAGGAACAGGAGGCCATTGAGCCCCTCTAGCCCGTTACACAGGAACAGGAGGCCATTCAGTCCCATGAGCCCTTTACACAGGAACAGGAGTCCCATTCAGCCACTCGAGCCCATTACACAGGAACAGGTGGAGGCCATTCAGCCGCTCCAGCCCATTATACAGGAACAGGAGGCCATTCAGCCCCTCGAGCCTGTTACACAGGAACAGGAGGAGTCCCATTCAGCCCCTCGATCCTGTTACACAGGAACAGGAAGAGGCAAATTCAGCCCCTCGAGCCTGTTACAGAGGAACAGGAGGAGGCCCATTCAGCCCCTCGAGCCTGTTACATAGGAGGACCATTCAGCCACTCGAGCCCGTTGCACAGGAACAGGAGGCCCATTCAGCCCCTCGAGTCTGTTACACAGGAACAGGAGGCCTATTCATCCGCTCGAGCCTGTTACACAGGAACAGGAGGAGGCCATTCATCCCCTCGAGCCTGTTGCACAGGAACAGGAGGAGGCCCATTCATCCCCCGAGCCTGTTACACAGGAACAGAGGGCCCATTCATCCCCTGGAGCCTGTTACACAGGAACAGGAGGCCCATTCAGCCCTTCGATCCAATTACACAGGAACAGGAGGCTATTCAGCCCCTCGAGCTCATTACACAGGGACAGGAGGCCCATTCAGCCCCTCGATCCAATTACACAGGAACAGGAGGCGATTCAGCCCCTCGAGCTCATTACACAGGAGCAGGAGGAGGCCCATTCAGCCCCTCGAGCCGGTTGCTCAGGAATAGGAGGCCCATTCAGCCCCTCGAACCTATTCCACAGGAACAGGAGGCCTATTCATCCTCTCGAGCCTGTTACACCAGAACAGGAGGCAATTCATCCCTTCAAGCCTGTTACACAGGAACAAGAGGAGGCCCATTCATCCCCCGAGCCTGTTACACAGGAACAGGAGGCCTGTTCAGCCCCTCGAGCCCATTGCACAGGAACAGGCGGCACATTCATCCACTCGAGCCCGTTACACAGGAACAGGAGGAGGCCCATTCAGCCTCTCGAGGCTGTTACACAGGATCAGGAGGCGATTCAGCCCCTCAAGCCTGTTACAAAAGAACAGGAGGCCATTTAGCCCCTCGAGTCTGTTCAAAATGAGTAGGTCTTTCAGCTCTTTGAGCCTTTTATACAGGAACAGGAGGCAATTCATCCCCTCGAGCCTGTTACACAGGAACAGGAGGCCATTCAGCTCCTCGAGCCTGTTACACAGGAACAGGAAGCCCATTCAGCCCCTGGAGCCTGATACAAATGAACAGGAGGACATTCAACCGCTCGAGCCCATTACACAGGAACAGGAGGCTATTCAGCCACTCGAGCCCGTTACATGGCAACAGGAGGCCCATTCAGCCCCTCGAGCCCATTACACAGGAAGAGGAGGCCATTCAGCCCCTCGAGCTCATTAAACATGAGCAGGCCAGCCAGACCTTCGAGCCTGTTACACAGGAACAGGAGGCCCATTCAGTCCCTCGAGCCCGTTACAAAAAGAACAGGAGGCTATTCAGCCTCTCGAGCACATTACACAGGAAGAGGAGGCCATTAAGCCCCTCGAGCCCATTACACAGGAACAGGAGGCCATTCAGCCCCTCGAGCCCATTAAACATGAACAGGGGGCCATTCAGCTCTTCGAGCCTGTTACACAGGAACAGGAGGCCCATTCAGCCCCTCGAGCCCGTTATACTGGAACAGGAGAAGGCCCATTCAGCGCCTCGAACCTGTTACACAGCAACAGGATGAGATCCATTCAGACTTTCGAGGCCGTTACACAGGAACAGGAGGCCATGAAGCCCCTCGAGCCCATTACACAGGAACAGGAGGCCATTCAGCCCCTCGAGCCCATTAAACATGAACAGGGGGCCATTCAGCCCTTCGAGCCTGTTACACAGGATCAGGAGGCCATTCAGCCCCTCGAGCCTGTTACAAAAGAACAGGAGGCCATTTAGCCCCTCGAGTAGGTCTTTCAGCTCTTTGAGCCTTTTATACAGGAACAGGAGGCAATTCATCCCCTCGAGCCCACTACACAGGAACAGGAGGCCATTCAGCCCCTCGAGCCCGTTACTCAGGACCAGGAGGCCCATTCATCCCCTAAAACCCATTACACAGGAACAGGAGGCCCTTTCATCCCCTTGAGCCTGTTACACAGGAACAGGTGGAGGCCCATTCAGCCCCTCTAGCTCTTTGCACAGGAACAGGAGGAGGCCTATTCAGCCCCTGGAGCCTGTTACAGAGGAACAGGAGGAGGCCCATTCAGCCCCTCGAGCCCGATGCACAGGAACAGGTGGCCCATTCAGCCGCTGGAGCCTGTTACACAGGAACAGGAGGCCCATTCATCCCCTCGAGCCTGTTACACAGGAACAGGAGGAGGCCCATTCAGCCCCTCGAGCCCATTACACAGAAACAGGAGGCCTATTCATCCCCTCGAGCCTATTACACAGGAACAGGAGGCCCATTCAGCCCTTCGAGCCCCTTACACAGGAACAGGATGCCCAATCAGCCCCTCGATCATGTTACACAGAAACAGGAGGCTATTCAGCACCTCGAGCTCATTACACAGGAACAGGAGGCCATTCAGCCCCTCGAGCCCATTACTCAGGACCAGGAGGCCCATTCATCCCCTAAAACCCATTACACAGGAACAGGAGGCCCTTTCATCCCCTGCGCCTGTTACACAGGAACAGGTGGAGGCCCATTCCGCCCCTGGAGCTCTTTACACAGGAACAGGAGGAGGCCCATTCAGCCCCTGGAGCCTGTTACAGAGGAACAGGAGGATGACAATTCAGCCCCTCGAGTCCGTTACAAAGGAACAGGAGGAGGCCCATTCAGCACCTCGAGCCTGGTACAAAGGAACTGGAGGCCATTCAACCCCTCGAGCCCGTTATTCAGGAACAGGAGGCCATTCAGCACCTCAAGCCCGTTATTCAGGAACAGGAGGCGCATTTAGCCCCTCGAGCCCATTATTCAGGATCAGGAGGCCATTCAGCACCTCGAGCCCATTATTCAGGAACAGGAGGCCCATTCAGCCCCTCGAGCCCGTTACATGGTAACAGGAGGCCATTCAGCCCCTCAAGCCCATTACACAGGAACAGGAGGTTTATCATCCCCTCAAGCCCGTTACACAGGAACAGGATGCCCATTCAACCCTGCGAACACGTTACACAGGAACAGGAGGACCATTCAGCCCTCGAGCCTGTTACACAGGAACAGGTGTCCCATTCAGCCCCTCGAACCCGTTGTACAGGAACAGGAGGCCATTGAGCCCCTCTAGCCCGTTACACAGGAACAGGAGGCCATTC
The DNA here is from genome assembly GCF_044704955.1 of Pristiophorus japonicus. Taxonomy (NCBI): domain Eukaryota; kingdom Metazoa; phylum Chordata; class Chondrichthyes; family Pristiophoridae; genus Pristiophorus; species Pristiophorus japonicus. The sequence continues at coordinate 26,761,763 of NC_091987.1, read as the reverse complement.
AGTCCCATGAGCCCTTTACACAGGAACAGGAGTCCCATTCAGCCACTCGAGCCCATTACACAGGAACAGGTGGAGGCCATTCAGCCGCTCCAGCCCATTATACAGGAACAGGAGGCCATTCAGCCCCTCGAGCCTGTTACACAGGAACAGGAGGAGTCCCATTCAGCCCCTCGATCCTGTTACACAGGAACAGGAAGAGGCAAATTCAGCCCCTCGAGCCTGTTACAGAGGAACAGGAGGAGGCCCATTCAGCCCCTCGAGCCTGTTACATAGGAGGACCATTCAGCCACTCGAGCCCGTTGCACAGGAACAGGAGGCCCATTCAGCCCCTCGAGTCTGTTACACAGGAACAGGAGGCCTATTCATCCGCTCGAGCCTGTTACACAGGAACAGGAGGAGGCCATTCATCCCCTCGAGCCTGTTGCACAGGAACAGGAGGAGGCCCATTCATCCCCCGAGCCTGTTACACAGGAACAGAGGGCCCATTCATCCCCTGGAGCCTGTTACACAGGAACAGGAGGCCCATTCAGCCCTTCGATCCAATTACACAGGAACAGGAGGCTATTCAGCCCCTCGAGCTCATTACACAGGGACAGGAGGCCCATTCAGCCCCTCGATCCAATTACACAGGAACAGGAGGCGATTCAGCCCCTCGAGCTCATTACACAGGAGCAGGAGGAGGCCCATTCAGCCCCTCGAGCCGGTTGCTCAGGAATAGGAGGCCCATTCAGCCCCTCGAACCTATTCCACAGGAACAGGAGGCCTATTCATCCTCTCGAGCCTGTTACACCAGAACAGGAGGCAATTCATCCCTTCAAGCCTGTTACACAGGAACAAGAGGAGGCCCATTCATCCCCCGAGCCTGTTACACAGGAACAGGAGGCCTGTTCAGCCCCTCGAGCCCATTGCACAGGAACAGGCGGCACATTCATCCACTCGAGCCCGTTACACAGGAACAGGAGGAGGCCCATTCAGCCTCTCGAGGCTGTTACACAGGATCAGGAGGCGATTCAGCCCCTCAAGCCTGTTACAAAAGAACAGGAGGCCATTTAGCCCCTCGAGTCTGTTCAAAATGAGTAGGTCTTTCAGCTCTTTGAGCCTTTTATACAGGAACAGGAGGCAATTCAGCCCCTCGAGCCCATTACACAGGAAGAGGAGGCCATTCAGCCCCTCGAGCTCATTAAACATGAGCAGGCCAGCCAGACCTTCGAGCCTGTTACACAGGAACAGGAGGCCCATTCAGTCCCTCGAGCCCGTTACAAAAAGAACAGGAGGCTATTCAGCCTCTCGAGCGCATTACACAGGAAGAGGAGGCCATTAAGCCCCTCGAGCCCATTACACAGGAACAGGAGGCCATTCAGCCCCTCGAGCCCATTAAACATGAACAGGGGGCCATTCAGCTCTTCGAGCCTGTTACACAGGAACAGGAGGCCCATTCAGCCCCTCGAGCCCGTTATACTGGAACAGGAGAAGGCCCATTCAGCGCCTCGAACCTGTTACACAGCAACAGGATGAGATCCATTCAGACTTTCGAGGCCGTTACACAGGAACAGGAGGCCATGAAGCCCCTCGAGCCCATTACACAGGAACAGGAGGCCATTCAGCCCCTCGAGCCCATTAAACATGAACAGGGGGCCATTCAGCCCTTCGAGCCTGTTACACAGGAACAGGAGGCCCATTCAGCCCCTCGAGCCTGTTACAAAGGAACAGGAGGCCCATTCAGCACCTCGAGCCCGTTACAAAGGAACAGGAGGCTATTCAGCCTCTCGAGCCCATTACACAGGAAGAGGAGGCCATGAAGCCCCTCGAGCCCATTACACAGGAACAGGAGGCCATTCAGCCCCTCAAGCCCATTAAACATGAACAGGGGGCCATTCAGCCCTTCGAGCCTGTTACACAGGAACAGGAGGCCCATTCAGCCCCTCGAGCCCGTTATACAGGAACAGGAGGCCATTCAGCCTCTCGAGCCCATTACTCAGGAACAGGAGGCCCTTTCATCCCCTTGAGCCTGTTACACAGGAACAGGTGGAGGCCCATTCAGCCCCTGGAGCCTGTTACAGAGGAACAGGAGGAGGCCCATTCAGCCCCTCGTGCCCGTTGCACAGGAACAAGTGGCCCATTCAGCCAATGGAGCCTGTTACACAGGAACAGGATGCCCATTCAGCTCCTCGAGCCCCTTACACAGGAACAGGAGGCCATTCAGCCCCTCGAGCCCGTTAAACATGAGCAGGACATACAGCCCTTCGAGCCCCTTACACAGGAACAGGATGCCCATTCAGCCCCTCGATCCTGTTACACAGAAACAGGAGGCTATTCAGCACCTCGAGCTCATTACACAGGAACAGGAGGCCATTCAGCCCCTAAAACCCATTACACAGGAACAAGAGGCCTTTCAACCTCTAGCCCATTACACAGGAACAGGAGGCCATTCAGCCCCTCGAGCCCATTACTCAGGACCAGGAGGCCCATTCATCCCCTAAAACCCATTACACAGGAACAGGAGGTCCTTTCATCCCCTTGCGCCTGTTACACAGGAACAGGAGGAGGTTCATTCAGCCCCTGGAGCCTGTTACAGAGGAACAGGAGGAGGCCCATTCAGCACCTCGAGCCTGGTACAAAGGAACTGGAGGCCATTCAACCCCTCGAGCCCATTACACAGGAACAGGAGGCTATTCAGCACCTCGAACCCTTTACACAGGAACAGGAGACCATTCAGCCCCTCGAGCCCGTCATTCAAGAACAGGAGGCCATTCAGCACCTCAAGCCCGTTATTCAGGAACAGGAGGCGCATTCAGCCCCTCGAGCCCATTATTCAGGATCAGGAGGCCATTCAGCACCTCGAGCCCGTTATTCAGGAACAGGAGGCCCATTCAGCCCCTCGAGCCCGTTACATGGTAACAGGAGGCGATTCAGCCCCTCGAGCCCATCACACAAGAACAGGGCGTTTATCATCCCCTCAAGCCCGTTACACAGGAACAGGACGTTTATCATCCCCTCAAGCCCGTTACACAGGAACAGGATGCCCATTCAACCCTGCGAACACGTTACACAGGAACAGGAGGACCATTCAGCCCTCGAGCCTGTTACACAGGAACAGGTGTCCCATTCAGCCCTTCGAACCTGTTGTACAGGAACAGGAGGCCATTCAGCCCCTCTAGCCCGTTACACAGGAACAGGAGGCCATTCAGTCCCATGAGCCCTTTACACAGGAACAGGAGTCCCATTCATCACCGTGAACACATTAGACAGGAACAGGGGGCCCATTCAGCCCCTCGAGCCTGTTACAAAGGAACAGAAGGAGGCCCATTCAGCCACTCGAGCCCGTTACACAGGAACAGGTGGAGGCCATTCAGCCCCTCGAGCCTGTTACATAGGAGGCCCATTCAGCCACTCGAGCCCATTATACAGGAACAGGAGGCCATTCAGCCCCTCGAGCCTGTTACACAGGAACAGGAGGAGTCCCATTCAGCCCCTCGATCCCGTTACACCGGAACAGGAAGAGGCAAATTCAGCCCCTCGAGCCCGTTGCACAGGAACAGGAGGCCCATTCAGCCCCTCGAGCCTGTTACACAGGAACAGGAGGCCTATTCATCCGCTCGAGCCTGTTACACAGGAACAGGAGGAGGCCATTCATCCCCTCGAGCCTGTTGCACAGGAACAGGAGGAGGCCCATTCATCCCCCGAGCCTGTTACACAGGAACAGAGGGCCCATTCATCCGTGGAGCCTGTTACACAGGAACAGGAGGCCCATTCAGCCCCTCGATCCAATTACACAGGAACAGGAGGCTATTCAGTCCCTCGAGCACATTACACAGGAACAGGAGGCCCATTCAGCCCCTCGATCCAATTATACAGGAACAGGAGGCTATTCAGCCCCTCGAGCTCATTACACAGGAACAGGAGGCCCATTCATCCCCTCGAGCCCGTTACACAGGAACAGGAGGAGTCCCATTCAGCCACTCGAGTCCGTTACACAGGAACAGGAGGAGCCCGTTCAGCTCCTCGAGCCCGTTGCACAGGAACAGGATGAGGCCCATTCAGCCTCTCGAGGCTGTTACACAGGATCAGGAGGCCATTCAGCCCCTCAAGCCTGTTACAAAAGAACAGGTGGCCATTTAGCCCCTCGAGTCTGTTCAAAATGAGTAGGTCTTTCAGCTCTTTGAGCCTTTTATACAGGAACAGGAGGCAATTCATCCCCTCGAGCCTGTTACACAGGAACAGGAGGCCATTCAGCTCCTCGAGCCTGTTACACAGGAACAGGAAGCCCATTCAGCCCCTCGAGCCTGATACAAATGAACAGGAGGACATTCAACCGCTCGAGCCCATTACACAGGAACAGGAGGCTATTCAGCCACTCGAGCCCGTTACATGGCAACAGGAGGCCCATTCAGCCCCACGAGCCCTTTCCACAGGAACAAGAGGCCATTCAGCCCCTCGAGCCCATTAAACATGAGCAGGCCAGCCAGACGTTCGAGCCTGTTACACAGTAACAGGAGGCCCATTCAGCCCCTCGAGCCCGTTACAAAGGAACAGGAGGCTATTCAGCCCCTCGAGCCCATTACACAGGAAGAGGAGGCCATGAAGACCCTCGAGCCCATTACACAGGAACAGGAGGCCATTCAGCCCCTCAAGCCCATTAAACATGAACAGGGGGCCATTCAGCCCTTCGAGCCTGTTACTCAGGAACAGGAGGCCCATTCAGCCCCTCGAGCCCGTTATACAGGAACAGGAGGCCATTCAGCCCCTCGAGCCCATTACTCAGGACCAGGAGGCCCATTCATCCCCTAAAACTCATTACACAGGAACAGGAGGCCCTTTCATCCCCTTGAGCCTGTTACACAGGATCAGGTGGAGGCCCATTCAGCCCCTGGAGCCTGTTACAGAGGAACAGGATGCCCATTCATCCCCTTGAGCCTGTTACACAGAAACAGGTGGCTATTCAGCCCCTCGAGCTCATTACACAGGAACAGGAGGCCATTCAGCCTGTCGAACCAGTTACAAAGGAACAAGAGGCCTTTCAACCTCTACCCCATTACACAGGAACAGGAGGCCATTCAGCCCCTCGAGCCCATTACTCAGGACCAGGAGGCCCATTCATCCCCTAAAACCCATTACACAGGAACAGGAGGCCCTTTCATCTCCTTGCGCCTGTTACACAGGAACAGAGGGAGGCCCATTCAGCCCCTGGAGCTCTTTACACAGGAACAGGAGGAGGCCCATTCAGCCCCTCGAGCCGGTTGCTCAGGAATAGGAGGCCCATTCAGCCCCTCGAACCTGTTACACAGGAACAAGAGGAAGCCCATTCATCCCCCGAGCCTGTTACACAGGAACAGGAGGCCTGTTCAGCCCCTCGAGCCCATTGCACAGGAACAGGCGGCCCATTCATCCGCTTGAGCCCATTACGCAGGAACAGGAGGAGTCCCATTCAGCCGCTCAAGCCTGTTACACAGGAACAGGAGCAGGCCATTCATCCCCTCGAGTCCGTTGCATAGGAACAGGAGTAGGCCCATTCATCCCCCGAACCTGTTACACAGGAACAGGAGACTCATTTAGCCACTCGAGCCCGGCACATGGGAACGGGAGGCCATTCAAAATGAGCAGGGGGCCATTCAGCCCCTCGAGCCCGGTACACGGGAACGGGAGTCTATTCAGCTCCTCGAGCCCATTACACAGGAACAGGAGGCCATTCAGCCCCTCGAGCCCCTTACACAGGAACAGGAGGCCATTCAGCCCCTCGAGCACGTTAAACATGAGCAGGACATTCAGCCCTTCGAGCCTTTAACAAAGGAACAGGAGGCCTTTCAACCCCTCGAGCCTGTTACACAGGAACAAGAGGCTATTCAGCCCCTCGAGCCCATTAAAAATGCGCAGGGGGCCATTCAGTCCCTCGAGCTTGTTACAAAGGAAAAGGAGGAGGCCCATTCAGCCCCTCGAGCCTGTTACACAGGAACAGTAAGCCTATTCATCCACTCGAAGCTGTTACACAGGAACAGGAGGCCCATTCAGCCCCTCGAGCCCGTTACACAGGAACAGGAGGAGGCCCATTCATCCTCCGAGCCTGTTACACAGGTACAGGAGGCCCATTCAGCCCCTCGAGCCCGTTACATGGTAACAGGAGGCCATTCAGCCCCTCGAGCCCGTTACACAGGAACAGGAGGTTTATCATCCCCTCAAGCCCGTTACACAGGAACAGGATGCCCATTCAACCCTGCGAACACGTTACACAGGAACAGGAGGACCATTCAGCCCTCGAGCCTGTTACACAGGAACAGGTCGCCATTCAACCTCTCGAGCCCGTTACACAGGAACAGGAGGCCCATTCAGCCACTCGTGCCCGTTACACAGCAACAGGTGGAGGCCATTCAGCCCCTCCAGCCCATTATACAGGAACAGGAGGCCATTCAGCCCCTCGAGCCTGTTACAGAGGAACAGCAGGAGGCCCATTTAGCCCCTCGAGCCTGTTACATAGGAGGCCCATTCAGCCACTCGAACCCGTTGCACAGGAACAGGAGGCCCATTCAGCCCCTCGAGCCTGTTACACAGGAACAGGGGGCCTATTCATCCGCTCGAGCCTGTTACACAGGAACAGGAGGAGGCCATTCATCCCCTCGAGCCTGTTGCACAGGAACAGGAGGAGGCCCATTCATCCCCCGAGCCTGTTGCACAGGAACAGAGGGCCCATTCATCTCCTGGAGCCTGTTACACAGGAACAGGAGGCCCATTCAGCCCCTCGATCCAATTACACAGGAACAGAAGGCTATTCAGCCCCTCGAGCTCATTACACAGGAACAGGAGGCCCATTCATCCCCTCGAGTCCGTTGCACAGGAACAGGAGGAGCCCCATTCAGATACTCGAGCCCGTTACACAGGAACAGCAGGAGGCCCATTCAGCCCCTTGACTCCGTTCCACAGGAACAGGAGGAGCCCGTTCAGCTCCTCGAGCACGTTACACAGGAACAGGATGAGGCCCATTCAGCCTTTCGAGGCTGTTACACAGGATCAGGAGGCCATTCAGCCCCTCGAGCCCGTTACTCAGGACCAGGAGGCCCATTCATCCCCTAAAACCCATTACACAGGAACAGGAGGCCCTTTCATCCCCTTGAGCCTGTTACACAGGAACAGGTGGAGGCCCATTCAGCCCCTCTAGCTCTTTGCACAGGAACAGGAGGAGGCCCATTCAGCCCCTGGAGCCTGTTACAGAGGAACAGGAGGAGGCCCATTCAGCCCCTCGAGCCCGTTGCACAGGAACAGGTGGCCCATTCAGCCGCTGGAGCCTGTTACACAGGAACAGGAGGCTCATTCATCATCTCGAGCCTGTTACACAGGAACAGGAGGAGGCCCATTCAGCCCCTCGAGCCCATTACACAGAAACAGGAGGCCTATTCATCCCCTCGAGCCTATTACACAGGAACAGGAGGCCCATTCAGCCCTTCGAGCCCCTTACACAGGAACAGGATGCCCATTCAGCCCCTCGATCCTGTTACACAGAAATAGGAGGCTGTTCAGCACCTCGAGCTCATTACACAGGAACAGGAGGCCATTCAGCCCCTAAAACCCACTACACAGGAACAAGAGGCCTTTCAACCTCTAGCCCATTACACAGGAACAGGAGGCTATTCAGCCCCTCGAGCCCATTACTCAGGACGAGGAGGCCCATTCATCCCCTAAAACCCATTACACAGGAACAGGAGGCCCTTTCATCCCCTTGCGCCTGTTACACAGGAACAGGTGGAGTCCCATTCCGCCACTGGAGCTCTTTACATAGGAACAGGAGGAGGCCCATTCAGCCCCTGGAGCCTGTTACAGAGGAACAGGAGGATGCCCATTCAGCCCCTCGAGTCCGTTACAAAGGAACAGGAGGAGGACCATTCAGCACCTCGAGCCTGGTACAAAGGAACTGGAGGCCATTCAACCCCTCGAGCCCATTACACAGGAACAGGAGGCTATTCAGCACCTCGAACCCGTTACACAGGAACAGGAGACCATTCAGCCCCTCGAGCCCGTTATTCAGGAACAGGAGGCCATTCAGCACCTCAAGCCCGTTATTCAGGAACAGGAGGCGCATTCAGCCCCTCGAGCCCATTATTCAGGATCAGGAGGCCATTCAGCACCTCGAGCCCGTTTTTCAAGAACAGGAGGAGTCCCATTCAGCCCCTCGATCCCGTTACACAGGAACAGGAAGAGGCAAATTCAGCCCCTCGAGCCTGTTTCAGAGGAACAGGAGGAGGCCCATTCAGCCCATCGAGCCTTTTACATAGGAGGCCCATTGAGCCACTCGAGCCCGTTGCACAGGAACAGGAGGCCCATTCAGCCCCTCGAGCCTGTTACACAGGAACAGGAGGCCTATTCATCCGCTCGAGCCTGTCACACAGGAACAGGAGGAGGCCATTCATCCCCTCGAGCCTGTTGCACAGGAACAGGAGGAGGCCCATTCATCCCCCGAGCCTGTTACACAGGAACAGAGGGCCCATTCATCCCCTCTAGCTCTTTGCACAGGAACAGGAGGAGGCCCATTCAGCCGCTGGAGCCTGTTACACAGGAACAGGAAGCCCATTCATCCCCCGAGCCTGTTACACAGGAACAGGAGGCCCATTCAGCCCCTCGAGCCGGTTGCTCAGGAATAGGAGGCCCATTCAGCCCCTCGAACCTGTTACACAGGAACAGGAGGCCTATTCATCCTCTCGAGCCTGTTACACAAGAACAGGAGGCAATTCATCCCTTCAAGCCTGTTACACAGGAACAAGAGGAGGCCCATTCATCCCCCGAGCCTGTTACACAGGAACAGGAGGCCTGTTCAGCCCCTCGAGCCCATTGCACAGGAACAGGTGGCACATTCATCCACTCGAGCCCGTTACACAGGAACAGGAGGAGTCCGTTCAGCTCCTCGAGCCCGTTGCACAGGAACAGGATGAGGCCCATTCAGCCTCTCGAGGCTGTTACACAGGATCAGGAGGCCATTCATCCCCTCAAGCCTGTTACAAAAGAACAGGAGGCCATTTAGCCCCTCGAGTCTGTTAGAAATGAGTAGGTCTTTCAGCTCTTTGAGCCTTTTATACAGGAACAGGAGGCAATTCATCCCCTCGAGCCTGTTACACAGGAACAGGAGGCCATTCAGCTCCTCGAGCCTGTTACACAGGAACAGGAAGCCCATTCAGCCCCTCGAGCCTGATACAAATGAATAGGAGGACATTCAACCGCTCGAGCCCATTACACAGGAACAGGAGGCTATTCAGCCACTCGAGTCCGTTACATGGCAACAGGAGGCCCATTCAGCCCCTCGAGCCCCTTACACAGGAACAGACGGCCTTCAGCCCCACGAGCCCTTTCCACAGGAACAGGAGGCCATTCAGCCCCTCGAGCCCATTAAACATGAGCAGGCCAGCCAAGCCTTCGAGCCTGTTACACAGGAACAGGAGGCCCATTCAGCCCCTCGAGCCCGTTACAAAGGAACAGGAGGCTATTCAGCCTCTCGAGCCCATTACAGACGAAGAGGAGACCATTAAGCCCCTCGAGCCCATTACACAGCAACAGGAGGCCATTCAGCCCCTCGAGCCCATTAAACATGAACAGGGGGGCATTCAGCCCTTCGAGCCTGTTACACAAGAACAGGAGGCCCATTCAGCCCCTCGAGCTGGTTATACAGGAACAGGAGAAGGCCCATTCAGCGCCTCGAGCCTGTTACACAGCAACAGGATGAGGTCCATTCAGCCTTTCGAGGCCGTTACACAGGAACAGGAGGCCATTCAGCCCCTAGAGCCCGTTACACAGGAACAGGAGGCCCATTCAGCCACTCGTGCCCGTTACACAGCAACAGGTGGAGGCCATTCAGCCCCTCCAGCCCATTATACAGGAACAGGAGGCCATTCAGCCCCTCGAGCCTGTTACAGAGGAACAGCAGGAGGCCCATTTAGCCCCTCGAGCCTGTTACATAGGAGGCCCATTCAGCCACTCGAACCCGTTGCACAGGAACAGGAGGCCCATTCAGCCCCTCGAGCCTGTTACACAGGAACAGGGGGCCTATTCATCCGCTCGAGCCTGTTACACAGGAACAGGAGGAGGCCATTCATCCCCTCGAGCCTGTTGCACAGGAACAGGAGGAGGCCCATTCATCCCCCGAGCCTGTTGCACAGGAACAGAGGGCCCATTCATCTCCTGGAGCCTGTTACACAGGAACAGGAGGCCCATTCAGCCCCTCGATCCAATTACACAGGAACAGAAGGCTATTCAGCCCCTCGAGCTCATTACACAGGAACAGGAGGCCCATTCATCCCCTCGAGTCCGTTGCACAGGAACAGGAGGAGCCCCATTCAGACACTCGAGCCCGTTACACAGGAACAGCAGGAGGCCCATTCAGCCCCTTGACTCCGTTCCACAGGAACAGGAGGAGCCCGTTCAGCTCCTCGAGCACGTTACACAGGAACAGGATGAGGCCCATTCAGCCTTTCGAGGCTGTTACACAGGATCAGGAGGCCATTCAGCCCCTCGAGCCCGTTACTCAGGACCAGGAGGCCCATTCATCCCCTAAAACCCATTACACAGGAACAGGAGGCCCTTTCATCCCCTTGAGCCTGTTACACAGGAACAGGTGGAGGCCCATTCAGCCCCTCTAGCTCTTTGCACAGGAACAGGAGGAGGCCCATTCAGCCCCTGGAGCCTGTTACAGAGGAACAGGAGGAGGCCCATTCAGCCCCTCGAGCCCGTTGCACAGGAACAGGTGGCCCATTCAGCCGCTGGAGCCTGTTACACAGGAACAGGAGGCTCATTCATCATCTCGAGCCTGTTACACAGGAACAGGAGGAGGCCCATTCAGCCCCTCGAGCCCATTACACAGAAACAGGAGGCCTATTCATCCCCTCGAGCCTATTACACAGGAACAGGAGGCCCATTCAGCCCTTCGAGCCCCTTACACAGGAACAGGATGCCCATTCAGCCCCTCGATCCTGTTACACAGAAATAGGAGGCTGTTCAGCACCTCGAGCTCATTACACAGGAACAGGAGGCCATTCAGCCCCTAAAACCCACTACACAGGAACAAGAGGCCTTTCAACCTCTAGCCCATTACACAGGAACAGGAGGCTATTCAGCCCCTCGAGCCCATTACTCAGGACCAGGAGGCCCATTCATCCCCTAAAACCCATTACACAGGAACAGGAGGCCCTTTCATCCCCTTGCGCCTGTTACACAGGAACAGGTGGAGTCCCATTCCGCCACTGGAGCTCTTTACATAGGAACAGGAGGAGGCCCATTCAGCCCCTGGAGCCTGTTACAGAGGAACAGGAGGATGCCCATTCAGCCCCTCGAGTCCGTTACAAAGGAACAGGAGGAGGACCATTCAGCACCTCGAGCCTGGTACAAAGGAACTGGAGGCCATTCAACCCCTCGAGCCCATTACACAGGAACAGGAGGCTATTCAGCACCTCGAACCCGTTACACAGGAACAGGAGACCATTCAGCCCCTCGAGCCCGTTATTCAGGAACAGGAGGCCATTCAGCACCTCAAGCCCGTTATTCAGGAACAGGAGGCGCATTCAGCCCCTCGAGCCCATTATTCAGGATCAGGAGGCCATTCAGCACCTCGAGCCCGTTTTTCAAGAACAGGAGGAGTCCCATTCAGCCCCTCGATCCCGTTACACAGGAACAGGAAGAGGCAAATTCAGCCCCTCGAGCCTGTTTCAGAGGAACAGGAGGAGGCCCATTCAGCCCATCGAGCCTTTTACATAGGAGGCCCATTGAGCCACTCGAGCCCGTTGCACAGGAACAGGAGGCCCATTCAGCCCCTCGAGCCTGTTACACAGGAACAGGAGGCCTATTCATCCGCTCGAGCCTGTCACACAGGAACAGGAGGAGGCCATTCATCCCCTCGAGCCTGTTGCACAGGAACAGGAGGAGGCCCATTCATCCCCCGAGCCTGTTACACAGGAACAGAGGGCCCATTCATCCCCTCTAGCTCTTTGCACAGGAACAGGAGGAGGCCCATTCAGCCGCTGGAGCCTGTTACACAGGAACAGGAAGCCCATTCATCCCCCGAGCCTGTTACACAGGAACAGGAGGCCCATTCAGCCCCTCGAGCCGGTTGCTCAGGAATAGGAGGCCCATTCAGCCCCTCGAACCTGTTACACAGGAACAGGAGGCCTATTCATCCTCTCGAGCCTGTTACACAAGAACAGGAGGCAATTCATCCCTTCAAGCCTGTTACACAGGAACAAGAGGAGGCCCATTCATCCCCCGAGCCTGTTACACAGGAACAGGAGGCCTGTTCAGCCCCTCGAGCCCATTGCACAGGAACAGGTGGCACATTCATCCACTCGAGCCCGTTACACAGGAACAGGAGGAGTCCGTTCAGCTCCTCGAGCCCGTTGCACAGGAACAGGATGAGGCCCATTCAGCCTCTCGAGGCTGTTACACAGGATCAGGAGGCCATTCATCCCCTCAAGCCTGTTACAAAAGAACAGGAGGCCATTTAGCCCCTCGAGTCTGTTAGAAATGAGTAGGTCTTTCAGCTCTTTGAGCCTTTTATACAGGAACAGGAGGCAATTCATCCCCTCGAGCCTGTTACACAGGAACAGGAGGCCATTCAGCTCCTCGAGCCTGTTACACAGGAACAGGAAGCCCATTCAGCCCCTCGAGCCTGATACAAATGAATAGGAGGACATTCAACCGCTCGAGCCCATTACACAGGAACAGGAGGCTATTCAGCCACTCGAGTCCGTTACATGGCAACAGGAGGCCCATTCAGCCCCTCGAGCCCCTTACACAGGAACAGACGGCCTTCAGCCCCACGAGCCCTTTCCACAGGAACAGGAGGCCATTCAGCCCCTCGAGCCCATTAAACATGAGCAGGCCAGCCAAGCCTTCGAGCCTGTTACACAGGAACAGGAGGCCCATTCAGCCCCTCGAGCCCGTTACAAAGGAACAGGAGGCTATTCAGCCTCTCGAGCCCATTACAGACGAAGAGGAGACCATTAAGCCCCTCGAGCCCATTACACAGCAACAGGAGGCCATTCAGCCCCTCGAGCCCATTAAACATGAACAGGGGGGCATTCAGCCCTTCGAGCCTGTTACACAAGAACAGGAGGCCCATTCAGCCCCTCGAGCTGGTTATACAGGAACAGGAGAAGGCCCATTCAGCGCCTCGAGCCTGTTACACAGCAACAGGATGAGGTCCATTCAGCCTTTCGAGGCCGTTACACAGGAACAGGAAGCCATTCAGCCCCTAGAGCCCGTTACACAGGAACAGGAGGCCATTCAGCCCCTCGAGCCCGTTACTCAGGACCAGGAGGCCCATTCATCCCCTAAAACCCATTACACAGGAACAGGAGGCCCTTTCATCCCCTTGAGCCTGTTACACAGGAACAGGTGGAGGCCCATTCAGCCCCTCTAGCTCTTTGCACAGGAACAGGAGGAGGCCCATTCAGCCCCTGGAGCCTGTTACAGAGGAACAGGAGGAGGCCCATTCAGCCCCTCGAGCCCGTTGCACAGGAAAAGGAGGCCATTCAGCCCGTCGAGCCAGTTACAAAGGAACAAGAGGCCTTTCACCCTCTAGCCCGTGACACAGGAACAAGAGGCCATTCAGCCCCTCGAGCCCGTCATTCAGGAACAGGAGGCCATTCAGCACCTCAAGCCCGTTATTCAGGAACAGGAGGCCCATTCAGCCCCTCGAACCTGTTACGCAGGAACAGGAGGCCTATTCATACTCTCGAGCCTGTTACACCAGAACAGGAGGCAATTCATCCCTTCAAGCCTGTTACACAGGAACAAGAGGAGGCCCATTCATCCCCCGAGCCTGTTACACAGGAACAGGAGGCCTGTTCAGCCCCTTGAGCTAATTACACAGGAACAGGAGGCCCATTCATCCCCTCGAGCCCGTTACACAGGAACAGGAGGAGCCCCATTCATCCCCTCGAGCCCGTTGCACAGGAACAGGAGGAGTCCCATTCAGCCACTCGAGCCCGTTACACAGGAACAGGAGGAGGCCATTCAGCCCCTCCAGCCCATTACACAGGAACAGGAGGCCATTCAGACACTCAAGCCTCTTACATAGGAACAGCAGAAGGCCTATTCAGCCCCTCGACTCCGTTACACAGGAACAGGAGGAGCCCGTTCAGCTCCTCGAGCCCGTTACACAGGAACAGGATGAGGCCCATTCAGCCTTTCGAGGCTGTTACACAGGATCAGGAGGCCATTCAGCCCCTCGAGTCTGTTACAAAAGAACAGGAGGCCATTTAGCCCCTCGAGTAGGTCTTTCAGCTCTTTGAGCCTTTTATACAGGAACAGGAGGCAATTCATCCCCTCGAGCCCACTACACAGGAACAGGAGGCCATTCTGCTCCTCGAGCCCATTACTCAGGACCAGGAGACCCATTCATCCCCTTAAACCCATTACACAGGAACAGGAGGCCATTTCATCCCCTTGAGCCTGTTACACAGGAACAGGTGTAGGACCATTCAGCCCCTCTAGCTCTTTGCACAGGAACAGGAGGAGGCCCATTCAGCCCCTGGAGCCTGTTACAGAGGAACAGGAGGAGGCCCATTCAGCCCCTCGAGCAGGTTGCACAGGAACAGGTGGCCCATTCAGCCACTGGAGCCTGTTACACAGGAACAGGAGGCCCATTCATCCCCTCGAGCCTGTTACACAGGAACAGGAGGAGGCCCATTCAGCCCCTCGAGCCCATTACACAGAAACAGGAGGCCTATTCATCCCCTCGAGCCTATTACACAGGAACAGGAGGCCCATTCAGCCCTTCGAGCCCCTTACACAAGAACAGGATGCCCATTCAGCCCCTCGATCCTGTTACACAGAAACAGGAGGCTATTCAGCACCTCGAGCTCATTACACAGGAACAGGAGGCCATTCAGCCCCTAAAACCCACTACACAGGAACAAGAGGCCTTTCAACCTCTAGCCCATTACACAGGAACAGGAGGCCATTCAGCCCCTCGAGCCCATTACTCAGGACCAGGAGGCCCATTCATCCCCTAAAACCCATTGCACAGGAACAGGCGGCACATTCATCCACTCAAGCCCGTTACACAGGAACAGGAGGAGCCCGTTCAGCTCCTCGAGCCCGTTGCACAGGAACAGGATGAGGCCCATTCAGCCTCTCGAGGCTGTTACACAGGATCAGGAGGCCATTCAGCCCCTCAAGCCTGTTACAAAAGAACAGGAGGCCATTTAGCCCCTCGAGTCTGTTAAAAATGAGTAGGTCTTTCAGCTCTTTGAGCCTTTTATACAGGAACAGGAGGCAATTCATCCCCTCGAGCCTGTTACATAGGAACAGGAGGCCATTCAGCTCCTCGAGCCTGTTACACAGGAACAGGAAGCCCATTCAGCCCCTCAAGCCTGATACAAATGAACAGGAGGACATACAACCGCTTGAGCCCATTACACAGGAACAGGAGGCTATTCAGCCACACGAGCCTGTTACATGGCAACAGGATGGCCCATTCTGCCCCTCGAGCCCCTAACACAGGAACAGACGGCCTTCAGCCCCACGAGCCCTTTCCACAGGAACAGGAGGCCATTCAGCCCCTCGAGCCCATTAAACATGAGCAGACCAGCCAGACCTTCGAGCCTGTTACAAAGGAACAGGAGGCTATTCAGCCTCTCGAGCCCATTACACAGGAAGAGGAGGCCATTAAGCCCCTCGAGCCCATTACACAGGAACAGGAGGCCATTCAGCCCCTCGAGCCCATTAAACATGAACAGGGGGCCATTATCCCTTCGAGCCGGTTACACAGGAACAGGAGGCCCATTCAGCCCCTCGAGCCCGTTATACAGGAACAGGAGAAGGCCCATTCAGCGCCTCGAGCCTGTTACACAGCAACAGGATGAGATCCATTCAGCCTTTCGGGGACGTTACACAGGAACAGGAGGCCATTCAGCCCCTCGAGCCCGTTACACAGGAACAGGAGGCCATTCAGCCCCTCGAGCCCGTTACTCAGGACCAGGAGGCTCATTCATCCCCTAAAACCCATTACACAGGAACAGGAGGCCCTTTCATCCCCTTGAGCCTGTTACACAGGAACAGGTGGAGGCCCATTTAGCCCCTCTAGCTCTTTGCACAGGAACAGGAGGGGTTCCATTCAGCCCCTGGAGGCTGTAACAGAGGAACAGGAGGAGGCCCCTTCAGCCCCTCGAACCCGTTGCACAGGAACAGGTGGCCCATTCAGCCGCTGGAGCCTGTTACACAGGAACAGGAGGCCCATTCATCCCCTCGAGCCTGTTACACAGGAACAGGAGGAGGCCCATTCAGCCCCTCGAGCCCATTACACAGAAACAGGAGGCCTATTCATCCCCTCGAGCCTATTACACAGGAACAGGAGGCCCATTCAGCCCTTCGAGCCCCTTACACAGGAACTGGATGCCCATTCAGCCCCTCGATCCTGTTACACAGAAACATGAGGCTATTCAGCCCCTCGAGCTCATTACACAGGAACAAGAGGCCATTCAGCCTGTCGAGCCAGTTACAAAGGAACAAGAGGCCTTTCAACCTCTAGCCCATTACACAGGAACAGGAGGCAATTCATCCCTTCAAGCCTGTTACACAGGAACAAGAGGAGGCCCATTCATCCCCCGAGCCTGTTACACAGGAACAGGAGGCCTGTTCAGCCCCTCGAGCCCATTGCACAGGAACAGGCGGCACATTCATCCACTCGAGCCCGTTACACAGGAACAGGAGGAGCCCGTTCAGCTCCTCGAGCCCTTTGCACATGAATAAGATGAGGCCCATTCAGCCTCTCGAGGCTGTTACACAGGATCAGGAGGCCATTCAGCCCCTCAAGCCTGTTACAAAAGAACAGGAGGCCATTTAGCCCCTCGAGTCTGTTAAAAATGAGTAGGTCTTTCAGCTCTTTGAGCCTTTTATACAGGAACAGGAGGCAATTCATCCCCTCGAGCCTGTTACACAGGAACAGGAGGCCATTCAGCGACTCGAGCCTGTTACACAGGAACAGGAAGCCCATTCAGCCCCTCGAGCCTGATACAAATGAAGAGGAGGACATTCAACCGCTCGAGCCCATTACACAGGAACAGGAGGCTCTTCAGCCACTCGAGCCCGTTACATGGCAACAGGAGGCCCATTCAGCCCCTCGAGCCCCTAACACAGGAACAGACGGCCTTCAGCCCCACGAGCCCTTTCCACAGGAACAGGAGGCCATTCAGCCCCTCGAGCCCATTAAACATGAGCAGGCCAGCCAGACCTTCGAGCCTGTTACACAGGAACAGGAGGCCCATTCAGCCCCTCGAGCCCGTTACAAAAGAACAGGAGGCTATTCAGCCTCTCGAGCCCATTAAACATGAACAGGGGGCCATTAAGCCCTTCGAGCCTGTTGCACAGGAACAGGAGGCCATTCAGCCCCTCGAGCCCGTTAAACAGGAACAGGAGGCCATTCAGCCCCTCGAGCCCGTTACACAGGAACAGGTGGAGGCCCATTCAGCCCCTCTAGCTCTTTGCACAGGAACAGGAAGAGGCCCATTCAGCCGCTGGAGCCTGTTACACAGGAACAGGAGGCCCATTCATCCCCTCGAGCCTGTTACACAGGAACAGGAGGAGGCCCATTCAGCCCCTCGAGCCCATTACACAGAAACAGGAGGCCTATTCATCCCCTCGAGCCTATTGCACAGGAACAGGAGGAGGCCCATTCAGCCGCTGGAGCCTGTTGCACAGGAACAGGAGGCCCATTCATCCCCTCGAGCCTGTTACACAGGAACTGGAGGAGGCCCATTCAGCCCCTCGAGCCCATTACACAGAAACAGGAGGCCTATTCATCCCCTCGAGCCTATTGCACAGGAACAGGAGGCCCATTCAGCCCATCGAGCCCCTTACACAGGAACTGGATGCCCATTCAGCCCGTCGAGCCAGTTACAAAGGAACAAGAGGCCTTTCACCCTCTAGCCCGTTACACAGGAACAGGAGGCCATTCAGCCTGTCGAGCCAGTTACAAAGGAACAAGAGGCCTTTCAACCTCTAGCCCATTACACAGGAACAGGAGGCCATTCAGCCCCTCGAGCCCATTACTCAGGACCAGGAGGCCCATTCATCCCCTAAAACCCATTACACAGGAACAGGAGGCCCTTTCATCAACTTGCGCCTGCTACACAGGAACAGGTGGAGGCCCATTCCGCCCCTCGACCTCTTTACACAGGAACAGGAGGAGGCCCATTCAGCCCCTGGAGCCTGTTACAGAGGAACAGGAGGATGCCCATTCAGCCCCTCGAATCCGTTACAAAGGAACAGGGGGAGGCCCATTCAGCACCTCGAGCCTGTTACACTGGAACAGGAGGAGGCCCATTCAGGCCCTCGAGCCTGGTACAAAGGAACTGGAGGCCATTCAACCCCTCGAGCCCATTACACAGGAACAGGAGTCTATTCAGCACCTCGAACCCGTTACACAGGAACAGGAGCCCATTCAGCCCCTCGAGCCCGTTATTCAGGAACAGGAGGCCATTCAGCACCTCAAGCCCGTTATTCAGGAACAGGAGACCCATTCAGCACCTAGAGCACATTATTCAGGATCAGGAGGCCATTCAGCACCTCGAGCCCGTTATTCAGGAACAGGAGGCCCATTCAGCCCCTCGAGCCGGTTACACAGGAACAGGAGGAGGCCATTCAGCCCCTCGAGCCCGTTACACAGGAACAGGAGGAGTCCCATTCAGCCACCCGAGCCCATTACACAGGAACAGGAGGAGGCCAGTCAGCCCCTCCAGCCCATTACACAGGAACAGGAGGCCATTCAGACACACGAGCCTGTTACACAGAAACAGGAGCAGTCCCATTCAGCCCCTCAAGCCCGTTACACAGGAACAGGAGGAGGCCCATTCAGCCCCTCGAGCCTGTTACAGAGGAACAGGAGGAGGCCCATTCAGCCCCTCGAGCTGGTTGCTCAGGAATAGGAGGCCCATTCAGCCCCTCGAACCTGTTACACAGGAACAGGAGGCCTATTCATCCTCTCGAGCCTGTTACACAAGAACAGGAGGCAATTCATCCCTTCAAGCCTGTTACACAGGAACAAGAGGAGGCCCATTCATCCCCCGAGCCCATTGCACAGGAACAGGCGGCACATTCATCCACTCGAGCCCGTTACACAGGAACAGGAGGAGCCCGTTCAGCTCCTCGAGCCCATTGCACAGGAACAGGATGAGGCCCATTCAGCCTCTCGAGGCTGTTACACAGGATCAGGAGGCCATTCAGCCCCTCAAGCCTGTTACAAAAGAACAGGAGGCCATTTAGCCCCTCGAGTCTGTTAAAAATGAGTAGGTCTTTCAGCTCTTTGAGCCTTTTATACGGAACAGGAGGCAATTCATCCCCTCGAGCCTGTTACACAGGAACAGGAGGCCATTCAGCTCCTCGAGCCTGATACAAATGAACAGGAGGATATTCAACCGCTCGAGCCCATTACACAGGAACAGGAGGCTATTCAGCCCCTCGAGCCCGTTACAAAGGAACAGGAGGCTATTCAGCCTCTCGAGCCCATTACACAGGAAGAGGAGGCCATTAAGCCCCTCGAGCCCATGACACAGGAACAGGAGGCCATTCAGCACCTCGAGCCCATTAAACATGAACAGGGGGCCATTCCGCCCTTCGAGCCTGTTACACAGGAACAGGAGGCCCATTCAGCTCCTCGAGCCCGTTATACAGGAACAGGAGAAGGCCCATTCAGTGCCTCGAGCCTGTTACACAGCAACAAAATGAGGTCCAATCAGCCTTTCGAGGCCGACACAGGAACAGGAGGCCATTCAGCCCCTCGAGCCCGTTACACAGGAACAGGAGGCCATTCAGCCCCTCGAGCCCGTTACTCAGGACCAGGAGGCCCATTCATCCCCTAAAACTCATTACACAGGAACAGGAGGCCCTTTCATCCCCTTGAGCCTGTTACACAGGAACAGGTGGAGGCCCATTCAGCCCCTCTAGCTCTTTGCACAGGAACAGGAGGAGGCCCATTCATCCCCTCGAGCCTGTTACACAGGAACAGGAGGAGGCCCATTCAGCCCCTCGAGCCCATTACACAGAAACAGGAGGCCTATTCATCCCCTCGAGCCTATTACACAGGAACAGGAGGCCCATTCAGCCCTTCGAGCCCCTTACACAGGAACAGGAGGCCATTCAGCCCATCGAGCCAGTTACAAAGGAACAAGAGGCCTTTCACCCTCTAGCCCGTTACACAGGAACAAGAGGCCATTCAGCCCCTCGAGCCCGTCATTCAGGAACAGGAGGCCATTCAGCACCTCAGGCCCGTTATTCAGGAACAGGAGGCCCATTCAGCCCCTCGAGCCCATTATTCAGGATCAGGAGGCCATTCAGCACCTCGAGCCCGTTATTCAGGAACAGGAGGCCCATACAGCCCCTCGAGCCGGTTACACAGGAACAGGAGGAGGCCATTCAGCCCCTCGAGCCCGTTACACAGGAACAGGAGGAGTCCCATTCAGCCACTCAAGCCCATTACACAGGAACAGGAGGAGACCATTCAGCCCCTCCAGCCCTTTACACAGGAACAGGAGGCCATTCAGACACTCGAGCCTGTTACACAGAAACAGGAGGAGTCCCATTCAGCCCCTCGAGCCCGTTACACAGGAACAGGAGGAGGCCCATTCAGCCCCTCGAGTCTGTTACAGAGGAACAGGAGGAGGCCCATTCAGCCCCTCGAGCCGGTTGCTCAGGAATAGGAGGCCCATTCAGCCCCTCGAATCTGTTACACAGGAACAGGAGGCCTAATCATCCTCTCGAGCCTGTTACACCAGAACAGGAGGCAATTCATCCCTTCAAGCCTATTACACAGGAACAAGAGGAGGCCCATTCATCCCCCGAGCCTGTTACACAGGAACAGGAGGCCTGTTCAGCCCCTGGAGCCCATTGCACAGGAACAGGCGGCCCATTCATCCGCTTGAGCCCATTACACAGGAATAGGAGGCCCATTCAGCCCCTCGAACCTGTTACACAGGAACAGGAGGAGTCCCATTCAGCCGCTCAAGCCTGTTACACAGGAACAGGAGCAGGCCATTCAGCCACTCGAGTCCGTTGCATAGGAACAGGAGGAGGCCCATTCATCCCCCGAACCTGTTACACAGGAACAGGAGACTCATTTAACCACTCGAGCCCGGTACACGGGAACGGGAGGCCATTCAGCTCCTCGAGCCCATTACACAAGAACAGGACGCCATTCAGCCCCTCGAGCCCCTTACACAGGAACAGGAGGCCATTCAGCCCCTCGAGCCCATTAAACATGAGCAGGACATTCAGCCCTTCGAGCCTGTTACACAGGAACAAGAGGCCCATTAAGCCCCTCGAGCCTGTTACAAAGCAACAGGAGGCCTTTCAACCCCTCGAGCCTGTTACACAGGAACAAGAGGCTATTCAACCCCTCGAGCCCATTAAAAATGAGCAGGGGGCCATTCAGCCCCTTGAGCTTGTTACAAAGGAACAGGAGGCCTTTCAACCCCTCGAGCCCATTACACAGGAACAGGAGGCCCATTCAGCACCTCGAGCTCTTTATACAGGAAAAGGAGGAGGCCCATTCAGCCCCTCGAGCCTGTTACACAGGAACAGTAAGCCTATTCATCCACTCGAGCCTGTTACACAGGAACAGGAGGCCCATTCAGCCCTCGAGCCCGTTACACAGGAACAGGAGGAGGCCCATTCAGCCTCTCGAGGCTGTTACACAGGATCAGGAGGCCATTCATCCCCTCAAGCCTGTTACAAAAGAACAGGAGGCCATTTAGCCCCTCGAGTCTGTTAAAAATAAGTAGGTCTTTCAGCTCTTTGAGCCTTTTATACAGGAACAGGAGGCAATTCATCCCCTCGAGCCTGTTACACAGGAACAGGAGGCCATTCAGCTCCTCGAGCCTGTTACACAGGAACAGGAAGCCCATTCAGCCCCTCGAGCCTGATACAAATGAACAGGAGGACATTCAACCGCTCGAGCCCATTACATAGGAAAAGGATGCTATTCAGCCACTCGAGCCCGTTACATGGCAACAGGAGGCCCATTCAGCCCCTCGAGCCCCTTACACAGGAACAGACGGCCTTCAGCCCCACGAGCCCTTTCCACAGGAACAGGAGGCCATTCAGCCCCTCGAGCCCATTAAACATGAGCAGGCCAGCCAGACCTTCGAGCCTGTTACACAGGAACAGGAGGCCCATTCAGCCCCTCGAGCCCGTTACAAAGGAACAGGAGGCTATTCAGCCTCTCGAGCCCATTACACAGGATGTGGAGGCCATTAAGCCCCTCGAGCCCATGACACAGGAACAGGAGGCCATTCAGCCCCTCGAGCCCATTAAACATGAACAGGGGGCCATTCAGCCCTTCGAGCCTGTTACACAGGAACAGGAGGCCCATTCAGCTCCTCGAGCCCGTTATACAGGAACAGGAGAAGGCCCATTCAGTGCCTCGAGCCTGTTACACAGCAACAGGATGAGGTCCAATCAGCCTTTCGAGGCCTACACAGGAACAGGAGGCCATTCAGCCCCTCGAGCCCGTTACACAGGAACAGGAGGCCATTCAGCCCCTCGAGCCCGTTACTCAGGACCAGGAGGCCCATTCATCCCCTAAAACTCATTACACAGGAACAGGAGGCCCTTTCATCCCCTTGAGCCTGTTACACAGGAACAGGTGGAGGCCCATTCAGCCCCTCTAGCTCTTTGCACAGGAACAGGAGGAGGCCCATTCAGCCCCTGGAGCCTGTTACAGAGGAACAGGAGGAGGCCCATTCAGCCCCTCGAGCCCGTTGCACAGGAACAGGTGGCCCATTCAGCCGCTGGAGCCTGTTACACAGGAACAGGAGGCCCATTCATCCCCTCGAGCCTGTTACACAGGAACAGGAGGAGGCCCATTCAGCCCCTCGAGCCCATTACACGGAAACAGGAGGCCTATTCATCCCCTCGAGCCTATTACACAGGAACAGGAGGCCCATTCAGCCCTTCGAGCCCCTTACACAGGAACAGGAGGCCATTCAGCCCATCGAGCCAGTTACAAAGGAACAAGAGGCCTTTCACCCTCTAGCCCGTTACACAGGAACAAGAGGCCATTCAGCCCCTCGAGCCCGTCATTCAGGAACAGGAGGCCATTCAGCACCTCAAGCCCGTTATTCAGGAACAGGAGGCCCATTCAGCCCCTCGAGCCCATTATTCAGGATCAGGAGGCCATTCAGCACCTCGAGCCCGTTATTCAGGAACAGGAGGCCCATACAGCCCCTTGAGCCGGTTACACAGGAACAGGAGGAGGCCATTCAGCCCCTCGAGCCCATTACACAGGAACAGGAGGAGTCCCATTCAGCCACTCGAGCCCATTACACAGGAACAGGAGGAGACCATTCAGCCCCTCCAGCCCTTTACACAGGAACAGGAGGCCATTCAGACACTCGAGCCTGTTACACAGAAACAGGAGGAGTCCCATTCAGCCCCTCGAGCCCGTTACACAGGAACAGGAGGAGGCCCATTCAGCCCCTCGAGTCTGTTACAGAGGAACAGGAGGAGGCCCATTCAGCCCCTCGAGCCGGTTGCTCATGAATAGGAGGCCCATTCAGCCCCTCGAATCTGTTACACAGGAACAGGAGGCCTATTCATCCTCTCGAGCCTGTTACACCAGAACAGGAGGCAATTCATCCCTTCAAGCCTATTACACAGGAACAAGAGGAGGCCCATTCATCCCCCGAGCCTGTTACACAGGAACAGGAGGCCTGTTCCGCCCCTGGAGCCCATTGCACAGGAACAGGTGGCCCATTCATCCGCTTGAGCCCATTACACAGGAATAGGAGGCCCATTCAGCCCCTCGAACCTGTTACACAGGAACAGGAGGAGTCCCATTCAGCCGCTCAAGCCTGTTACACAGGAACAGGAGCAGGCCATTCAGCCACTCGAGTCCGTTGCATAGGAACAGGAGGAGGCCCATTCATCCCCCGAACCTGTTACACAGGAACAGGAGACTCATTTAACCACTCGAGCCCGGTACACGGGAACGGGACCCATTCAGCTCCTCGAGCCCATTACACAAGAACAGGAGGCCATTCAGCCCCTCGAGCCCCTTACACAGGAACAGGAGGCCATTCAGCCCCTCGAGCCCATTAAACATGAGCAGGACATTCAGCCCTTCGAGCCTGTTACACAGGAACAGGAGGCCCATTAAGCCCCTCGAGCCTGTTACAAAGGAACAGACGGCCTTTCAACCACTCGAGCCTGTTACACAGGAACAAGAGGCTATTCAACCCCTCGAGCCCATTAAAAATGAGCAGGGGGCCATTCAGCCCCTCGAGCTTGTTACAAAGGAACAGGAGGCCTTTCAACCCCTCGAGCCCATTACACAGGAACAGGAGGCCCATTCAGCACCTCGAGCTCTTTACACAGGAAAAGGAGGAGGCCCATTCAGCCCCTCGAGCCTGTTACACAGGAACAGTAAGCCTATTCATCCACTCGAGCCCGTTACACAGGAACAGGATGCCCATTCAACCCTGCGAACACGTTACACAGGAACAGGAGGACCATTCAGCCCTCGAGCCTGTTACACAGGAACAGGAAGCCATTCAACCGCTCGAGCCCGTTACACAGGAACAGGAGGCCATTCAGCCCCTCTAGCCCGTTACACAGGAACAGGAGGCCATTCAGTCCCATGAGCCCTTTTCACAGGAACAGGAGGCCCATTCATCCCCGTAAACACATTACACTGGAACAGGGGGCCCATTCAGCCCCTCGAGCCTGTTACAAAGGAACAGAAGGAGGCCCATTCAGCCAATCGAGCCCGTTACACAGCAACAGGTGGAGGCCATTCAGCCCCTCCAGCCCATTATACAGGAACAGGAGGTCATTCAGCCCCTCGAGCCTGTTACAGAGGAACAGGAGGAGGCCCATTCAGCCCCTCGAGCCTGTTACATAGGAGGCCCATTCAGCCACTCGAACCCGTTGCACAGGAACAGGAGGCCCATTCAACCCCTCGAGCCTGTTACACAGGAACAGGGGGCCTATTCATCCGCTCGAGCCTGTTGCACAGGAACAGGAGGAGGCCCATTCATCCCCCGAGCCTGTTACACAGGAATAGAGGGCCCATTTATCCCCTGGAGCCTGTTACACAGGAACAGGAGGCCCATTCAGCCCCTCGATCCAATTACACAGGAACAGGAGGCTATTCAGCCCCTCGAGCTCCTTACACAGGAACAGGAGGCCCATTCATCCCCTCGAGCCCGTTACACAGGAACAGGAGGAGCCCCATTCATCCCCTCGAGCCCGTTACACAGAAACAGGAGGAGTCCCATTCAGCCACTCGAGCCCGTTACACAGGAACAGGAGGAGGCCATTCAGCCCCTCCAGCCCATTACACAGGAACAGGAGGCCATTCAGACACTTGAGCCTCTTACATAGGAACAGCAGGAGGCCCATTCAGCCCCTCGACTCCGTTACACAGGAACAGGAGGAGCCCGTTCAGCTCCTCGAGCCCATTACACAGGAACAGGATGAGGCCCATTCAGCCTCTCGAGGCTGTTACACAGGATCAGGAGGCCATTCAGCCCCTCGAGCCTGTAACAAAAGAACAGGAGGCCATTTAGCCCCTCGAGTCTGTTAAAAATTAGTAGGTCTTTCAGCTCTTTGAGCCTTTTATACAGGAACAGGAGGCAATTCATCTCCTCGAGTCTGTTACTCAGGAACAGGAGGCCATTCAGCCCCTCGAGCCTGTTACACAGGAACAGGTGGAGGCCCATTCCGCCCCTCGAGCTCTTTACACAGGAACAGGAGGAGGCCCATTCAGCCCCTGGAGCCTGTTACAGAGGAACAGGAGGATGCCCATTCAGCCCCTCGAGTCCGTTACAAAGGAACAGGAGGAGGCCCATTCAGCACCTCGAGCTGTTACACTGGAACAGGAGGAGGCCCATTCAGCCCCTCGAGCCTGGTACAAAGGAACTGGAGGCCATTCAACCCCCCGAGCCTGTTACACAGGAACAGGAGGCTATTCAGCACCTCGAACCCGTTACACAGGAACAGGAGACCATTCAGCCGCTCGAGCCCGTTATTCAGGAACAGGAGGCCATTCAGCACCTCAAGCCCGTTATTCAGGAACAGGAGGCGCATTCAGCCCCTCGAGCCCATTATTCAGGATCAGGAGGCCATTCAGCACCTCGAGCCTGTTATTCAGGAACAGGAGGCCCATTCAGCCCCTCGAGCCCGTTACATGGTAACAGGAGGCCATTCAGCCCTTCGAGCCCGTTACACAGGAACAGGAGGTTTATCATCCCCTCAAGCCCGTTACACAGGAACAGGATGCCCATTCAAACCTGCGAACACGTTGCACAGGAACAGGAGGACCATTCAGCCCTTGACCCTGTTACACAGGAGCAGGAGGCCATTCAACCTCTCGAGCCCGTTAGACAGGAACAGGTGTCCCATTCAGCCCCTCGAACCCATTGTACAGGAACAGGAGGCCATTCAGTCCCATGAGCCCTTTACACAGGAACAGGAGGCCCATTCATCCCCGTGAACACATTACACAGGAACAGGGGGCCCATTCAGCCCCTCGAGCCTGTTACAAAGGAACAGAAGGAGGCCCATTCAGCCACTCGAGCCCGTTACACAGGAACAGGTGGAGGCCATTCAGCCCCTCCAGCCCATTATACAGGAACAGGAGGCCATTCAGCCCCTCGAGCCTGTTACACAGAAATAGGAAGAGGCAAATTCAGCCCCTCGAGCCTGTTACAGAGGAACAGGAGGAGGCCCATTCAGCCCCTCGAGCCTGTTACATAGGAGGCCCATTCAGCCACTCGAGCCTGTTGCACAGGAACAGGAGGCCCATTCAGCCCCTCAAGCCTGTTACACAGCAACAGGAGACCTATTCATCCGCTCGAGCCTGTTACACAGGAACAGGAGGAGGCCATTCATCCCCTCGAGCCTGTTGCACAGGAACAGGAGGAGGCCCATTCATCCCCCGAGCCTGTTACACAGGAACAGAGGGCCCATTCATCCCCTGGAGCTTGTTACACAGGAACAGGAGGCCCATTCAGCCCCTCGATCCAATTACACAGAAACAGGAGGCTATTCAGCCCCTCGAGCTCATTACACAGGAACAGGAGGCCCATTCATCCCCTCGAGCCCGTTACACGGGAACAGGAGGAGCCCCATTCAGCCACTCGAGCTCGTTACACAGGAACAGGAGGAGCCCCATTCATCCCCTCGAGCCCATTACACAGGAACAGGAGGAGTCCCATTAGCCCCTCGACTCCGTTACACAAGAACAGGATGAGGCCCATTCAGCCTCTCGAGACTGTTACACAGGATCAGGAGGCCATTCAGCACCTCAAGCCTGTTACAAAAGAACAGGAGGCCATTTAGCCCCTCGAGTCTGTTAAAAATGAGTAGGTCTTTCAGCTCTTTGAGCCTTTTATACAGGAACAGGAGGCAATTCATCCCCTCGAGCCCATTACACCGGAACAGGAGGCCATTCAGCTCCTCGAGCCTGTTACACAGGAACAGGAAGCCCATTCAGCCCCTCGAGCCTGATACAAATGAACAGGAGGACATTCAACCGCTCGAGCCCATGACACAGGAACAGGAGGCTATTCAGCCACTCGAGCCCGTTACATGGCAACAGGAAGCCCATTCAGCCCCTCGAGCCCCTTACACAGGAACAGACGGCCTTCAGCCCCACGAGCCCTTTCCACAGGAACAGGAGGCCATTCAGCCCCTCGAGCCCGTTAAACATGAGCAGGCCAGCCAGACCTTCGAGCCTGTTACACAGGAACAGGAGGCCCATTCAACCCCTCGAGCCCGTTACAAAGGAACAGGAGGCTATTCAGCCTCTCGAGCCCATTACACAGGAAGAGGAGGCCATTAAGCCCCTCGAGCCCATGACACAGGAACAGGAGGCCCATTCAGCCCCTCGAGCCCGTTACTCAGGACCAGGAGGCTCATTCATCCCCTAAAACCCATTACACAGGAACAGGAGGCCCTTTCATCCCCTTGAGCCTGTTACACAGGAACAGGTGGAGGCCCATTTAGCCCCTCTAGCTCTTTGCACAGGAACAGGAGGGGTCCCATTCAGCCCCTGGAGGCTGTAACAGAGGAACAGGAGGAGGCCCATTCAGCCCCTCGAACCAGTTGCACAGGAACAGGTGGCCCATTCAGCCGCTGGAGCCTGTTACACAGGAACAGGAGGCCCATTCATCCCCTCGATCCTGTTACACAGGAACAGGAGGAGGCCCATTCAGCCCCTCGAGCCCATTACACAGAAACAGGAGGCCTATTCATCCCCTCGAGCCTATTACACAGGAACAGGAGGCCCATTCAGCCCTTCGAGACCCTTACACAGGAACTGGATGCCCATTCAGCCCCTCGATCCTGTTACACAGAAACATGAGGCTATTCAGCCCCTCGAGCTCATTACACAGGAACAAGAGGCCATTCAGCCTGTCGAGCCAGTTACAAAGGAACAAGTGGCCTTTCAACCTCGAGCCCATTACACAGGAACAGGAGGCAATTCATCCCTTCAAGCCTGTTACACAGGAACAAGAGGAGGCCCATTCATCCCCCGAGCCTGTTACACAGGAACAGGAGGCCTGTTCAGCCCCTCGAGCCCATTGCACAGGAACAGGCGGCACATTCATCCACTCGAGCCCGTTACACAGGAACAGGAGGAGCCCGTTCAGCTCCTCGAGCCCTTTGCACATGAACAGGATGAGGCCCATTCAGCTCCTCGAGCCTGTTACACAGGATCAGGAGGCCCATTCAGCCCCTCGAGCCTGATACAAATGAACAGGAGGACATTCAACCGCTCGAGCCCATTACACAGGAACAGGAGGCTATTCAGCCACTCGAGCCCGTTACATGGCAACAGGAAGCCCATTCAGCCCCTCGAGCCCCTTACACAGGAACAGACGGCCTTCAGCCCCACGAGCCCTTTCCACAGGAACAGGAGGCCATTCAGCCCCTCGAGCCCGTTAAACATGAGCAGGCCAGCCAGACCTTCGAGCCTGTTACACAGGAACAGGAGGCCCATTCAACCCCTCGAGCCCGTTACAAAGGAACAGGAGGCTATTCAGCCTCTCGAGCCCATTACACAGGAAGAGGAGGCCATTAAGCCCCTCGAGCCCATGACACAGGAACAGGAGGCCCATTCAGCCCCTCGAGCCCGTTACTCAGGACCAGGAGGCTCATTCATCCCCTAAAACCCATTACACAGGAACAGGAGGCCCTTTCATCCCCTTGAGCCCGTTACACAGGAACAGACGGCCTTCAGCCCCACGAGCCCTTTCCACAGGAACAGGAGGCCATTCAGCCCCTCGAGCCCATTAAACATGAGCAGGCCAGCCAGACCTTCGAGCCTGTTACACAGGAACAGGAGGCCCATTCAGCCCCTCGAGCCCGTTACAAAAGAACAGGAGGCTATTCAGCCTCTCGAGCCCATTAAACATGAACAGGGGGCCATTAAGCCCTTCGAGCCTGTTACACAGGAACAGGAGGCCATTCAGCCCCTCGAGCCCGTTAAACAGGAACAGGAGGCCATTCAGCCCCTCGAGCCCGTTACTCAGGACCAGGAGGCCCATTCATCCCCTAAAACCCAT
The DNA here is from genome assembly GCF_044704955.1 of Pristiophorus japonicus. Classification (NCBI taxonomy): domain Eukaryota; kingdom Metazoa; phylum Chordata; class Chondrichthyes; family Pristiophoridae; genus Pristiophorus; species Pristiophorus japonicus. The sequence goes on along the minus strand of NC_091987.1, from coordinate 26,732,235 downwards.
TACACGGGAACAGGAGGCCCTTTCATCCCCTTGAGCCTGTTACACAGGAACAGGTGGAGGCCCATTCAGCCCCTCTAGCTCTTTGCACAGGAACAGGAGGAGGCCCATTCAGCCGCTGGAGCCTGTTACACAGGAACAGGAGGTCCATTCATCCCCTCGAGCCTGTTACACAGGAACAGGAGGAGGCCCATTCAGCCCCTCGAGCCCATTACACAGAAACAGGAGGCCTATTCATCCCCTCGATCCTGTTACACAGAAACAGGAGGCTATTTAGCCCCTCGAGCTCATTACACAGGAACAAGGGGCCATTCAGCCTGTCGAGCCAGTTACAAAGGAACAAGAGGCCTTTCAACCTCTAGCCCATTACACAGGAACAGGAGGCCATTCAGCCCCTCAAGCACATTACTCAGGACCAGGAGGCCCATTCATCCCCTAAAACCCATTACACAGGAACAGGAGGCCCTTTCATCTCCTTGCGCCTGTTACACAGGAACAGATGGAGGCCCATTCCGCCCCTCGACCTCTTTACACAGGAACAGGAGGAGGCCCATTCAGCCCCTGGAGCCTGTTACAGAGGAACAGGAGGATGCCCATTCAGCCCCTCGAGTCCGTTACAAAGGAACAGGAGGAGGCCCATTCAGCACCTCGAGCCTGTTACACTGGAACAGGAGGAGGCCCATTCAGGCCCTCGAGCCTGGTACAAAGGAACTGGAGGCCATTCAACCCCTCGAGCCCATTACACAGGAACAGGAGGCTATTCAGCACCTCGAACCGGTTACACAGGAACAGGAGACCATTCAGCCCCTCGAGCCCGTTATTCAGGAACAGGAGGCCATTCAGCACCTCAAGCCCGTTATTCAGGAACAGGAGGCCCATTCAGCCCCTCGAGCACATTATTCAGGATCAGGAGGCCATTCAGCACCTCGAGCCCGTTATTCAGGAACAGGAGGCCCATTCAGCCCCCCGAGCCGGTTACACAGGAACAGGAAGAGGCCATTCAGCCCCTCGAGCCCGTTACACAGGAACAGGAGGAGTCCCATTCAGCCACCCGAGCCCATTACACAGGAACAGGAGGAGGCCAGTCAGCCCCTCCAGCCCATCACACAGGAACAGGAGGCCATTCAGACACGCGAGCCTGTTACACAGAAACAGGAGGAGTCCCATTCAGCCCCTCAAGCCCGTTACACAGGAACAGGTGGAGGCCCATTCAGCCCCTCGAGCCTGTTACACAGGAACAGGAGGCCTATTCATCCTCTCGAGCCTGTTACACCAGAACAGGAGGCAATTCATCCATTCAAGCCTGTTACACAGGAACAAGAGGAGGCCCATTCATCCCCCGAGCCTGTTACACAGGAACAGGAGGTCTGTTCAGCCCCTCGAGCCCATTGCATAGGAACAGGCGGCACATTCATCCACTCGAGCCCGTTACACAGGAACAGGAGGAGCCCGTTCAGCTCCTCGAGCCCGTTGCACAGGAACAGGATGAGGCCCATTCAGCCTCTCGAGGCTGTTACACAGGATTAGGAGGCCATTCAGCCCCTCAAGCCTGTTACAAAAGAACAGGAGGCCATTTAGCCCCTCGAGTCTGTTAAAAATGAGTAGGTCTTTCAGCTCTTTGAGCCTTTTATACAGGAACAGGAGGCAATTCATTCCCTCGAGCCCATTACACAGGAACAGGAGGCCATTCAGCTCCTCGAGCCTGTTACACAGGAACAGGAAGCTCATTCAGCCCCTCGAGCCTGATACAAATGAACAGGAGGACATTCAACCGCTCGAGCCCATTACACAGGAACAGGAGGCTATTCAGCCACTCGAGCCCGTTACATGGCAACAGGAGGCCCATTCAGCCCCTCGAGCCCATTAAACATGAACAGGGGGCCATTCAGCCCTTCGAGCCTGTTACACAGGAACAGGAGGCCCATTCAGCTCCTCGAGCCCGTTATACAGGAACAGGAGAAGGCCCATTCAGTGCCTCGAGCCTGTTACACAGCAACAGGATGAGGTCCAATCAGCCTTTCGAGGCCTACACAGGAACAGGAGGCCATTCAGCACCTCAAGCCCGTTACACAGGAACAGGAGGCCATTCAGCCCCTCGAGCCCGTTACTCAGGACCAGGAGGCCCATTCATCCCCTAAAACTCATTACACAGGAACAGGAGGCCCATTCATCCCCTCTAGCTCTTTGCACAGGAACAAGAGGAGGCCCATTCAGCCCCTGGAGCCTGTTACAGAGGAACAGGAGGAGGCCCATTCAGCCCCTCGAGCCCGTTGCACAGGAACAGGTGGCCCATTCAGCCGCTGGAGCCTGTTACACAGGAACAGGAGGCCCATTCATCCCCTCGAGCCTGTTACACAGGAACAGGAGGAGGCCCATTCAGCCCCTCGAGCCCATTACACAGAAACAGGAGGCCTATTCATCCCCTCGAGCCTATCACACAGGAACAGGAGGCCCATTCAGCCCTTCGAGCCCCTTACACAGGAACAGGAGGCCATTCAGCCCATCGAGCCAGTTACAAACGAACAAGAGGCCTTTCACCCTCTAGCCCGTTACACAGGAACAAGAGGCCATTCAGCCCCTCGAGCCCGTCATTCAGGAACAGGAGGCCATTCAGCACCTCAAGCCCGTTATTCAGGAACAGGAGGCCCATTCAGCCCCTCAAGCCCATTATTCAGGATCAGGAGGCCATTCAGCACCTCGAGCCCTTTATTCAGGAACAGGAGGCCCATACAGCCCCTCGAGCCGGTTACACAGGAACAGGAGGAGGCCATTCAGCCCCTCGAGCCCGTTACACAGGAACAGGAGGAGTCCCATTCAGCCACTCGAGCCCATTACACAGGAACAGGAGGAGACCATTCAGCCACTCCAGCCCTTTACACAGGAACAGGAGGCCATTCAGACACTCGAGCCTGTTACACAGAAACAGGAGGAGGCCCATTCAGCCCCTCGAGCCCGGTACACAGGAACAGGAGAAGGCCCATTCAGCCCCTCGAGCCCATTACACAGGAACAGGAGGAGGCCCATTCAGCCGCTCAAGCCCATTACACAGGAACAGGAGGAGGCCCATTCAACCCCTCGAGGCTGTTACACAGGAACAGGAGACCCATTAATCTGCTAGAGCCTGTCGCACAGGAACAGGAGAAGGCCCATTCAGCCCCTCGAGCCTATTACACAGGAACAGGAAGAGGCCCATTCATTCCCTCGAGCCCGTTACACAGGAACAGGAGGCCCATTCATACCCCGAACCTATTACACAGGAACAGGAGGCCATTCATCCCCTCGAGCCCGTTACATGGGAACAGGAGGCCCATTCATACCCCGAGCCTATTACCCAGGAACAGGAGGACCATTAAGCCCCTTGAACCCATTACACAGGAACAGAAGGCCCATTCAGCTGCTCGAGCCTGTTATACAGGAACAGGACGCCCATTCTTACACCGAGCCTATTACACAGGAACAGAATGCCCATTAAGCCCCTCGAGCCCGTTACACAGGAACAGGAGGAGGTCCATTCAGCCCTCAAGCCCGTTTCACAGGAACAGTAGGAAGCCCATTCAGCCCCTCCAGCCCATTACACTGGAACAGGAGCCCTATTCATCCCTTCGTGCCTATTACACAGGAACAGGAGAAGGCCCATTCAGCCCATCGAGCCCGTTACACAGGAACAGGAGGCCCATTCAGCCCCTTGAGCACATTACACAGGAACAGGGGGCCCATTCAGCCCCTCGATTCCATGACAGAGGAACATTAGAAGGCCCATTCAGCCCCTCGAGCACATTACACAGGAACAGGGGCCCATTCAGCCCCTCGAGCTCATTACACAGGAACAGGAGGCCCATTCATCCCCTCGAGCATGTTACACAGGAAGAGGAGGAAGCCCATTCTGCCCCTCGAGCCTTTTACACAGGAACAGGAGGAGCCCATTCAGCCTCTCAAGCCTGTTACACAAGCACAGGAGGCCCATTCATCCCCTCGAGTCATATACACAGGAACAGGAGGAGGCCCATTCAGCCCTTCGAGCCCATTGCACAGGAACAGGAGAAGGCCCATTCAGCCCCTCGAGCCCGTTATACAGGAACAGGAGGAGGCCCATTCAACCTCTCGAGCCCATTGCACAGGAACAGGAGGAGGCCCATTCAGCCCCTCGAGCCTGTTACACAGGAGCAGGAGGAGGCCCATTCAGACCCACGAGCCCATTACACAGGAATAAGAGGCCCGTTTGGCTCCTCAAGCCCATTACACAAGAACAGGAGGAGGTCCATTCAACCCCTCAAGCCTGCGACACAGAAACAGGAGGCCATTCATCCTCTCGAGCCCTGTACACAGGAACTGGAGACCCATTCATCCCCTCAAGTCTATTACTCAGGAACAGGAGGATGCCCATTCAGCCCCTCGAGCCCGTTACACAGGAACAAGGGGCCATTCAGCCCCTCAAGCCAGTTACACAGGAACAGGAGGAGACCATTCAGCCCCTCAAGCCCGTTACCCAGGAACAGGAGGCCATTCAGCCGCTCAAGCCCGTTATCCAGGAACAGGAGGCCATTCAGCCCCTCGAGCCCATTACACAGGAACAGGAGGAGGCCCATTCAGCCCCTCGAGCCCATTGCACAGGAACAGGAGGAGGCCCATTCAGCCCCTCGAGCCCGTTATACAGGAACAGGAGGAGGCCCATTCAGCCTCTCGAGCCCATTGCACAGGAACAGGAGGAGGCCCATTCAGCCCCTCGAGCCTGTTACACAGGAGCAGGAGGAGGCCCATTCAGACCCACGAGCCCATTACACAGGAATATGAGGCCCGTTTGGCTCCTCAAGCCCATTACACAAGAACAGGAGGAGGTCCATTCAACCCCTCAAGCCTGCGACACAGAAACAGGAGGCCATTCATCCTCTCGAGCCCTGTACACAGGAACTGGAGACCCATTCATCCCCTCAAGCCTATTACTCAGGAACAGGAGGATGCCCATTCAGCCCCTCGAGCCCGTTACACAGGAACAAGGGGCCATTCAGCCCCTCAAGTCAGTTACACAGGAACAGGAGGAGACCATTCAGCCCCTCAAGCCCGTTACCCAGGAACAGGAGGCCATTCAGCCGCTCAAGCCCGTTATCCAGGAACAGGAGGCCATTCAGCCCCTCGAGCCCGTTACACAGGAACAGGAGGAGGCCCATTCAGCCCCTCGAGCCAGTTGCACAGGAAGAGGAGGAGGCTCATTCAGCCCCTCGAGTCCGGTACACAGGAACAGGAGAAGGCCCATTCAGCCCCTCGAGCCCATTACACAGGAACAGGAGGAGGCCCATTCAGCCGCTCAAGCCCATTACACAGGAACAGGAGGAGGCCCATTCAACCCCTCGAGGCTGTTACACAGGAACAGGAGACCCATTAATCTGCTAGAGCCTGTTGCACAGGAACAGGAGAAGGCCCATTCAGCCCCTCGAGCCTATTACACAGGAACAGGAAGAGGCCCATTCATTCCCTCAAGCCCGTTACACAGGAACAGGAGGCCCATTCATACCCCGAACCTATTACACAGGAACAGGAGGCCATTCATCCCCTCGAGCCCGTTACATGGGAACAGGAGGCCCATTCATACCCCGAGCCTATTACCCAGGAACAGGAGGACCATTAAGCCCCTTGAACCCATTACACAGGAACAGAAGGCCCATTCAGCTGCTCGAGCCTGTTACACAGGAACAGGACGCCCATTCTTACACCGAGCCTATTACACAGGAACAGAATGCCCATTAAGCTCCTCGAGCCCATTACACAGGAACAGTAGGAAGCCCATTCAGCCCCTCCAGCCCATTACACTGGAACAGGAGCCCTATTCATCCCTTCGTGCCTATTACACAGGAACAGGAGAAGGCCCATTCAGCCCATTGAGCCCGTTACACAGGAACAGGAGGCCCATTCATACCCCGAACCTATTACACAGGAACAGGAGGCCATTCATCCCCTCGAGCCCGTTACACGGGAACAGGAGTCCCATTCATACCCCGAGCCTATTACCCAGGAACAGGAGGCCCATTAAGCCCCTCGAACCCATTACGCAGGAACTGGAGGCCCATTCAGCCGCTCGAGCCCGTTACACAGGAACAGAACGCCCATTCTTACACCGAGCCTATTACACAGGAACAGGACGCCCATTAAGCCCCTCGAACCCGTTACACAGGAACAGGAGGAGGCCCATTCAGCCAATCGAGCCTGTTACACAGGAACAGGAGGAGGCCCATTCAGCCCCTCAAGCCCGTTTCACAGGAACAGGAGGAGGCCCATTCAGCCAATCGAGCCTGTTACATAGGAGCAGAAGGTCCATTCAGCCCTCGAACCCGTTACACAGGAACAGGCGGCCCATTCATCCTCTCGAGCTTGTTACACAGGAACAGGAGGCCATTCAGCTCCTCGAGCCCGTTCCACAAGAACAGGAGGCCAATTCAGCTCGTTGAGCCCATTACACAGGAATAGAAGGCCTTCAGCCCTTCGAGCCAATTCCACAGGAACAGGAGGAGACCAATTCAGCCCCTCAAGCCCGTTACACAGGAACAGGAGGAGGCCCATTCAGCACCTCGAGCCCTTTCCACAGGAACAGGAGGAGGCCCATTGAGCCTCTCAAGGCCATTACACAGGAACAGGAGGAGGCCCATTCAGCCCCTCGAGCCAGTTGCACAGGAACAGGAAGAAGCCCATTCAGCCCCTCAAGTCCGTTTCACAGGATCAGGAGGAGGCCCATTCAGCCGCTCGAGCCCATTACACAAGAAGAGGAGGAAGCCCATTCAGCCCCTCGAGCCTGTTACACAGGAACAGGAGGAGCCAATTCAGCCTCTCGAGGACATTTGTTATGGTGCACATTGGTACAAACGATATTGGTTAAAAAAAAGGGATTAGGTCCTCCAAGACGAATTTAAGGAGCTAGGAGCTAAATTAAAACATAGGACCTCAAATGTAGTAATCTCGGGATTGCTACCAGTGCCACGTGCTAGTCAGTGTAGGAATCGCAGGATAGCGCAGATGAATACGTGGCTTGAGCAGTGGTGCAGCAGGGAGGGATTCAAATTCCTGGGGCTTGGAACCGGTTCTGGGGGAGGTGGGACCAGTACAAACCGGACAGTCTGCACCTGGGCGGGACCGGAACCAATGTCCTAGGGGGATTGTTTGCTAGTGCTGTTGGGGAGGAGTTAAACTAATATGGCAGGGGGATGGGAACCAATGCAGGGAGACAGAGGGGAACAAAATGGAGACAGAAGCAAAAGACAGAAAGGAGATGAGTAAAAGTGGAGGGCAGAGAAACCCAAGGCAAAATCAAAAAGGGCCACTGTACAGCAAAATTCTAAAGGATCAAAGTGTAATAAAAAGGCAAGCATTAAAGCTTGGTGCCTCAAAGCGAGGAGTATTCGGAACCCAGGAGAGGGCTCTGAGCTAGTTAGAGTGGGTGAGAGCTCAGATTAACAGGACCCCAAGAAAGAAGGCAAAAGGCAGGAGGCAACAGAGCAGAGTAGCACTGGGGTAAGTGTAAACCACAAGGTGATAGGAAGAGACAATATGTATGAATATAAAGGGGCTGCAGGAGGGATCAAAACTAAAAATCATGGTTTAAAAACTAGTATTAAAACACTCTACCTAAACGCACGCAGCATTTGAAATAAAGTAAATGAGTTGACAGCACAAATCATTACAAATGGGTATGATTTGGTGGCCATTACAGAAACATGGTTGCAAGGTGGCCAAGACTGGGAATTAAACATACATGGGTATCTGACAATTCGGAAGGATAAACAAGAAGGGAAAGGAGGTGGGGTAGCTCTGTTAATAAAGGATGATATCAGGACAGTTGTGAGAGACGATATTGGCTCAAATGAACAAAATGTTGAATCATTGTGGGTGGAGATAAGAGATAGTAAGGGGAAAAAGTCACTGGTGGGCGTAGTTTATAGGCCCCAAATAATAACTTCATGGTGGGGCGGACAATAATCAAGGGAATAATGGAGGCATGTGAAAAAGGAACGGCAGCAATCATGGGGGATTTTAACCTACATATTGATTGGTCAAATCAAATCGCACGGAGGAGCCTTGAGGAGGAATTCATAGAATGCATACGGGATTGTTTCTTACAGGATTGTATGTTACAGAAACTACAAGGGAGCAAGCTATCTTAGATCTGGTCCTGTGTAATGAGACAGGAATAATAAACGATCTCCGAGTAAAAGATCCTCTCGGAATGAGTGATCACAGTATGGTTGAATTTGTAATACAGATTGAGGGTGAGGAAGTAGTGTCTCAAACGAGTGTACTATGCTTAAACAAAGGGATGAGGGCAGAGTTAGTTAAAGTAGACTGGAAACACAGACTAAACGGTAGCACAATTGAGGAACAGCGGAGGACTTTTAAGGAGCTCTTTCATACTGCTCAACAAAAATATATTCCAGTGAAAAAGAAGGGCGGTAAGAGAAGGGATAACCAGCCGTGGATAACCAAGGAAATAAAGGAGAGTATCAAATTAAAAACCAATGCGTATAAGGTAGCCAAGGTTAGTGAGAAACTAGAAGATTGTGAAAATTTTAAACGACAACAAAGAATGACTAAGAAAGCAATAAAGAAAAGAAAGATAGGTTATGAAAGTAAACTTGCGAAAACATAAAAACAGATAGTAACAGCTTTTACCGATATATAAAATGGAAAAGAGTGACTAAAGTAAATGTTGGTCCCTTAGAAGATGGGAAGGGGGATTTAATAATCGGAAATGTGGAAATGGCTGAGACCTTAAACAATTATTTTGCTTCGGTCTTCACAGTGGAAGACACAAAAACCATGCCATAAATTGCTGGTCACGGGATTGTGGGAAGAGAGGACCTTGAGATAATCACTATCACTAGGGGGGTAGTGCTGGACAGGCTAATGGGACTCAAGGTAGACAAGTCCCCTGGTCCTGATGAAATGCATCCCAGGGTATTAAAAGAGATGGTGGAAGTTATAGCAGATGCATTCGTTATAATCTACCAAAATTCTCTGGACTCTGGGGAGGTACCAGCGGATTGGAAAGCAGCTAATGCAACGCCTCTGTTTAAAAAAGGGGGCAGACAAAAGGCAGGTAACTATAGGCCAGTTAGTTTAACATCTGTAGTGGGGAAAATACTTGAAGCTATCATTAAGGAATAAATAGCGGGACATCTAGATAGGAATAGTGCAATCAAGCAGACGCAACATGGATTCATGAAGGGGAAATCATGTTTAACTAATTTACTGGAATTCTTTGAGGATATAATGAGCATGGTGGATAGAAGTGTACCGATGGATGTGGTGTATTTAGATTTCCAAAAGGCATTCGATAAGGTGCCACACAAAAGGTTACTGCAGAAGATAAAGGTACGCGGAGTCAGAGGAAATGAATTAGCATGGATAGAGAATTGGCTGGCTAACAGAAAGCAGAGAGGCGGGATAAATTGGTCCTTTTCGGGTTGGAAATCGGTGGTTAGTGGTGTGCCACAGGGATCGGTGCTGGGACCACAACTGTTTACAATATACATAGATGACCTGGAAGAGGGGACAGAGTGTAGTGTAACAAAATTTGCAGATGGCACAAAGATTAGTGGGAAAGCGGGTTGTGTAGAGGACTCAGAGAGGCTGCAAAGAGATTTAGATAGGTTAAGCGAATGGGCTAAGGTTTGGCAGATGGAATACAATGTCAGAAAATGTGAGGTCACCCACCTTGGAAAAAAAACAGTAAAAGGGAATATTATTTGAATGGGGAGAAATTACAACATGCTGCAGTGCAGAGGGACCTGGGGTTCCTTGTGCATGAATCCCAAAAAGTTAGTTTGCAGGTGCAGCAGGTAATCAGGAAGGCAAATAGAATGTTGACCTTCATTGCGAGAGGGATGGAGTATAAAAGCAGGGAGGTCCTGCTGCAACTGTATAGGGTATTAGTGAGGCCGCACCTGGAGTACTGCGTGCAGTTTTGGTCACCTTACTTAAGGAAGGATATACTAGCCTTGGAGGGGGTACAGAGACGATTCACTAGGCTGATTCCGGAGATGAGGGGGTTACCTTGAGTAGACTGGGTCTTTACTCGTTGGAGTTCAGAAGGATGAGGGGTGATCTTATAGAAACATTTAAAATAATGAAAGGGATAGACAAGATAGAGACAGAGAGTTGTTTCTACTGGTCGGGGAGACTAGAACTAGGGGGCACAGCCTCAAAATATGGGGGAGCCAATTTAAAACCGAGTTGAGAAGGAATTTCTTCTCCCAGAGGGTTGTGAATCTGTGGAATTCTCTGCCCAAGGAAGCAGTTGAGGCGAGCTCATTGAATGTATTCAAATCACAGATCGATAGATTTTTAACCAATAAGGGAATTAAGGGTTATGGGGAGCGGGCGGGTGAGTGGAGCTGAGTCCACGGCCAGATCAGCCATGATCTTGTTGAATGGCTGAGCAGGCTCGAGGGGCTAGATGGCCTACTCCTGTTCCTAATTCTTATGTTCTTATGTTCTTATTGCACAGGAACAGGAGGAAGCCCATTCATCTCCTCGAGCCCGTTACACAGGAACAGGTGGCCCATTCAGCCCCTCGAGCCTGTTATACAGGAACAGGAGGAGGCCCATTAAGCCCCTCGAGGCTGTTACACAGGAACAGGAGGAGGCCATTCAGCCCCTCGAGCCCATTACACAGGAACAGGAGGAGGCCGATTCAGCCCCTCGAGCCCTTTCCATAGGAACAGGAGGAGGCCCATTCAGCCCCTCAAGCCCTTTCCACAGGAACAAGGGGGAGGCCTATTCAGCCCCTCGAGTCTGTTGCACTGGAACAGGAGGAGGCCCATTCAGCCCCTCGAGCCTGTTACACAGGAACAGGAGGCCCATTCAACCCCTTGAGCCTGTTCCGCCTTTCAATGAGATCACGGCTGATCTGTGACCTAACTCCACTTACCTCCCTTTGGTCCATATCCCTTAACAAAAAGCTACCAATGTCAGATTAAAATGAACCATTGATCTCGCATCCAATTGCCGTTGACGGAAGGGAGTCCCAAACCTCTCCCACCATGTGTGTGTAGGAGTGTTTCCTAATTTCACTTCTGGAAGGTTTGGCCCTAATGTTTAGACCGTGCTCCCTGGTCCAAGACTCCCCAACCAGCAGATCCAGTGTCCCTCCAGCGACCCTATCTGTTCCCCTAAATATCCTGAAAACTTCGATCAGATCGCCCCTTAACTTTCTAAATCCCAGGGAATACAGCGCTAGTGTGTGTAATCTCTCCTCGTGACTTAATCCTTGGAGACCGGGTATCATTCTGGTAAACCCAAGCTGTATTCCCTCCCAGGCCAATATATCCTCCCTAAGGTGTGGGGCCCAGAACTGCTCACAGTGCTCCAGGTGTTGGGCCCAGAACTGCTCACAGTGCTCCAGGTGTGGGGCCCAGAACTGCTCACAGTGCTCCAGGTGTGGGGCCCAGAACTGCTCACAGTGCTCCAGGTGTGGGGCCCAGAACTGCTCACAGTGCTCCAGGTGTGGGGCCCAGAACTGCTCACAGTGCTCCAGGTGTGGGGTCCAGAACTGCTCACAGTACTCCAGGTGTGGGGCCCAGAACTGCTCACAGTGCTCCAGGTGTGGGGCCCAGAACTGCTCACAGTGCTCCAGGTGTGGGGCCCAGAACTGCTCACAGTGCTCCAGGTGTGGGGCCCAGAACTGCTCACAGTACTCCAGGTGTGGGGCCCAGAACTGCTCACAGTGCTCCAGGTGTGGGGTCCAGAACTGCTCACAGTGCTCCAGGGTCTAACCGGGGCATTGTCTCGCAATTGTGGAGAAGGAAGGAGGATATTGAGGAATGGAAGCCAGACGTACAAAGGCTGAATCCCGTTTCAATGATACCCCTGGATGTGCTGCTGGGGGCTGTGCGGAGCTGGAGGGAGATACTTTTCCCGAGTAATGAGAGGACGAAATCAGTGGCACAAACCAAGACGGTGTGGTTGGAGGTTGCCGAGGAGATCAGCAGTAGGAGCGTAGTGCCACGCTACTGGATGCAGTGCAGGAAGCGCTTTAATGACCTAACCAGGTTATAAAAGGTGGGTACAGAGGCACATTACCCTGCATCCTGTTGTGCACGTCAGCCCAGCCACTGACTCTGCCTTCTCAAGCCTACTCCAGCACCTCACTCCTCATACCCACTCAGCTCACACACGCACCTATCCCTCTCTGCCCATGCACCTCCTCACATCCCCATCTCTCCATTCACCACTAACACACACCCTCATCCTTATGCATTTTCTTGCCTCCCCCACCAAATCCTCTCTATCCATTGGATGAACACATATCAGACAGTGTAGTTAAAGAGGAGGGTGATAAATTAGATGAGATAAACATAGTAAAGCAGGGCATTTGAGCTCTGTTATAATTAAAGGGTTAAAATTGGGTCTCGGAACTAAAAAGGGCTTTTGTTGTGGTCAATATCACATGCTGTGTTACCGGAGGACAATCACAGGAGGACAAGCTGTTGAACTACAAGAGGCCCAGAGGGGCAGCTAAACTGGGGAAGGGGTCAACAGTAACACGTTGGAAAAACTCCATTTGGTGTGAGACTTAGGCCAATGATTGTGTGATGTGAAAGGAAAATCATCAAGCAGCAATTGTGCTCGCGGGGTTTGGGCCAATTAAACAGCGTGGGGGGCCATGCACAAGGCTGACATGCATCATTAAGTGTATGAAAGATTGGTTGGAACTTTGTATTATCGGAGAGGCCTGGCTACAGACAACCAGCAGGCGAGCTCCCATCGGTGCAAAATAAAGACTACTGGAATCTTCGAACCCAGACCTGGTGGTGAGTGTTTAATTTAAATACCCCACTACACATAGTGAGAGAGGAAGGATTCAGGGGTAAAAGTAGATAAATGGTCAGACCCAGATGAACTGTATCCCAGGCTGTTATGAGAAGCAAGGGAAGAAATAGCAAGCAGGAAGAAGTAACCAGGAAGGTCAATGAGGGCAGTGTGTATGATGTAGTGCCTATGGATTTTAGCAAGGTCCCACATAGCAGACTGGTCACGAAAGTAAAAGCCCTTGGGATCTAGGGCAAAGTGACAAGTTGGATCCAAAATTGGTTCAGAGGCAGTCTCTCCACATAACTGAAGTCTGTCATGTCTGGAACCGTTCTGGTAAATCTCTCCTGCACCCTCTCCAAGGCCTCGCCTTCTGTAAGATTATAGCTAATTTCCTTTTTAATTAACTAGTTGATTTGCTTATTGATACTTATTTTATATAGGACAGCCGGTGGCCGACACATCTTACAACCCAATCAGTGAAGCCCAATAGCGCCACCATCAGTGCCATTTCACCACCACATGTGCCTTCAAACAAGCCAGCAGCGTGCTGAAGATGTGTTTCAGGTGCCTGGACAGATCCGGAGGCACCCTGCAGTACGCACCGGCCAGGGGCTCCACAATGGTCGTGGTGTGCTGCGCCCCGCACACAATGCACAGCAGCGAGGTTTGGACCTGCAGGAGGACCAAGGCTCAGAGCAAAGATGCTCCTTCGGAGGATTGTGAGGAGGAGAAGGAGGAAGATGAGGAGCAGGAAGGTGGTGAGGGTAGTGCACCAACTGTTGCACACAGTGCTGCCCAGGACTTTAAAACATTTGTTCCTGGGATGTGGGCGTCGCTGGCAAGGCTGGCATTTATTGCCCATCCCTAACTGCCCCTTGGGAAGGCAGTAATGAGCCCCCTTCTTGAACTGCTGCAGTCCGTGTGGTGATACTTCTTTGTGGCAATTTGGTGCAACTCAGAGGCAGTTAATAGTCAACCACATTGCTGTGGGTCTGGAGTTACCTATCGGACAGACCGGGTAAGGGCGGCAGATTTCCTTCCCTAAAGGGCATTGGTGAACCAGGTGGGTGTTTACGGCATTCCGGTAGTTTCATGGTCACCATTACTGACGTTTGCTGTTCGTTATTCCAGATTGATGTAAATGCCAGGGATTCTCTGATTATTGCAAAGTTCACCGGTTCCACCAGTGAACCCATCTCACAGGCACATACAACGGCCACTTCCACCCCGTCCCCCCACACCCACTCTGCACGCGCCCCCCACCCCGCCCCCCCGCAATGCCACGAAGACAAAGCAGTCCTGCATACAACCAACCATCCTTTTCACAATCGCCCTCGTTGGATGCAATCAATTCATGTCTTTCCATTCATCATCAAACACTGGAAAGGTCGTGCTCAGACCCCTGCTCTGACTGTTGAGATGTTCTTGACCGATGTCCTCTGGGTGTTGGAGCCCGTGAGGGCCCTGCCAAAGACTGCTTCACCTGCACCTGTGCAAGGTTAGACTCAGCCGTCAGGCCCCGAGGCAGTATGTGGGGTGCTGACTCAGGGGGGTTAGGGGGGGGCGGAGGGGAAGCACATTGAGTGCAGTTCCCATTTCCATGTCTCATTTCACCACCATCCCTCTCCCGGCCCTTCACTGTGCTGCAGATCAGTGGGGCGGTGACAGGCCATGGCCAGGGTACCTGCAATCCTGGTTAAGGTGGCCTCCCGACTCGACAATGTTACACTCATAATAAACGGTGAGACTGAGTACTGTGTACAATGAGCAAGTGTGACCTTAGCTCCTTTATTAAGACTCCAGAGAGCAGGTACCTCGTGGGTGGTCTGCTTATATACAGTGTTCCCAAGGGATGCTGGGATCCCTTGGGATTCCAACAGATGGGCCCTCTGGTGGTCAGGTGTGATGTAGGTTACAAAGGGTTAAATACATAACATCACTCCCCCGTGAAGTCAACAGTACATTTATTTACAAGGTGAGACGATCTGGGGCTTTTCGCTCCCTTGTCGATCGTCTCGGTACAAATGCGGGTGTGGGTGAGTTGGTCAGTTCTTCACTGGGCTGTTCGGCAGCCGGCCTTGCCGGGCTGCTGGGGATGGTGAGTTCGGCTTCGTGGTCAACCATGATGTCAGTTGCCACTAGTGTGTGTTGGAGGGTCAAAGTTGGTGGTGTCTTCTTCCGGTTGTTCGTAGCTGTTGGTGAACCGCAATTTGATTTGGTCCAAATGTTTTCCGTGCGTTTGACCATTGGTAAATTTTACCTGAAACACCCTACTCCCCTCTTTGGCTGTGACCGGGCCAGCGAACCAGTTGGGACCATGTCAATAATTGAGCACAGACATAGGATCATTGATCTCAATATCGCGTGACAAATTTGCGCGGTCATGGTACACACTTTATTGATGCTGCTTGCCCTCCACGTGATCATGGAGATCAGGGTGGACAAGAGTGAGCCTTGTTTTGAGCGCCCATGACAGAGGAACATTAGAAGGCCCATTCAGCCCCTCGAGCACATTACACAGGAACAGGGGCCCATTCAGCCCCTCGAGCTCATTACACAGGAACAGGAGGCCCATTCATCCCCTCGAGCATGTTACACAGGAAGAGGAGGAAGCCCATTCTGCCCCTCGAGCCTTTTACACAGGAACAGGAGGAGCCCATTCAGCCTCTCAAGCCTGTTACACAAGCACAGGAGGCCCATTCATCCCCTCGAGCCTGTTACACAGGAACAGGAGGCCCATTCAGCCCCACAAGACTTTTCCACTACAGGAGGAGGCCCATTCAGCCCCTCGAGCCCATTACACAGGAACAGGAGGAGGCCCATTCAGCCCCTCGAGCCCATTGCGCAGGAACAGGAGCAGGCCCATTCAGCCCCTCGAGGCCGTTATACAGGAACAGGAGGAGGCCCATTCAGCCTCTCGAGCCCATTGCACAGGAACAGGAGGAGGCCCATTCAGCCCCTCGAGCCTGTTACACAGGAGCAGGAGGAGGCCCATTCAGACCCACGAGCCCATTACACAGGAATAAGAGGCCCGTTTGGCTCCTCAAGCCCATTACACAAGAACAGGAGGAGGTCCATTCAACCCCTCAAGTCTGCGACACAGAAACAGGAGGCCATTCATCCTCTCGAGCCCTGTACACAGGAACTGGAGACCCATTCATCCCCTCAAGCCTATTACTCAGGAACAGGAGGATGCCCATTCAGCCCCTCGAGCCCGTTACACAGGAACAAGGGGTCATTCAGCCCCTCAAGCCAGTTACACAGGAAGAGGAGGAGACCATTCAGCCCCTCAAGCCCGTTACCCAGGAACAGGAGGCCATTCAGCCGCTCAAGCCCGTTATCCAGGTACAGGAGGCCATTCAGCCCCTCGAGCCCGTTACACAGGAACAGGAGGAGGCCCATTCAGCCCCTCGAGCCAGTTGCACAGCAAGAGGAGGAGGCTCATTCAGCCCCTCGAGTCCGGTACACAGGAACAGGAGAAGGCCCATTCAGCCCCTCGAGCCCATTACACAGGTACAGGAGGAGGCCCATTCAGCCCCTCAAGCCCATTACACAGGAACAGGAGGAGGCCCATTCAACCCCTCGAGGCTGTTACACAGGAACAGGAGACCCATTAATCTGCTAGAGCCTGTTGCACAGGAACAGGAGAAGGCCCATTCAGCCCCTCGAGCCTATTACACAGGAACAGGAAGAGACCCATTCATTCCCTCGAGCCCGTTACACAGGAACAGGAGGCCCATTCATACCCCGAACCTATTACACAGGAACAGGAGGCCATTCATCCCCTCGAGCCCGTTACATGGGAACAGGAGGCCCATTCATACCCCGAGCCTATTACCCAGGAACAGGAGGACCATTAAGCCCCTTGAACCCATTACACAGGAACAGAAGGCCCATTCAGCTGCTCGAGCCTGTTGCACAGGAACAGGACGCCCATTCTTACACCGAGCCTATTACACAGGAACAGAATGCCCATTCAGCCCCTCGAGCACATTACACAGGAACAGGGGCCCATTCAGCCCCTCGAGCTCATTACACAGGAACAGGAGGCCCATTCATCCCCTCGAGCATGTTGCACAGGAAGAGGAGGAAGCCCATTCTGCCCCTCGAGCCTTTTACACAGGAACAGGAGGAGCCCATTCAGCCTCTCAAGCCTGTTACACAAGCACAGGAGGCCCATTCATCCCCTCGAGCCTGTTACACAGGAACAGGAGGCCCATTCAGCCCTACAAGACTGTTCCACTACAGGAGGAGGCCCATTCAGCCCCTCGAGCCCATTACACAGGAACAGGAGGAGGCCCATTCAGCCCCTCGAGCCCATTGCGCAGGAACAGGAGGAGGCCCATTCAGCCCCTCGAGCCCGTTATACAGGAACAGAAGGAGGCCCATTCAGCCTCTCGAGCCCATTGCACAGGAATAGGAGGAGGCCCATTCAGCCCCTCGAGCCTGTTACACAGGAGCAGGAGGAGGCCCATTCAGACCCACGAGCCCATTACACAGGAATAAGAGGCCCGTTTGGCTCCTCAAGCCCATTACACAAGAACAGGAGGAGGTCCATTCAACCCCTCAAGCCTGCGACACAGAAACAGGAGGCCATTCATCCTCTCGAGCCCTGTACACAGGAACTGGAGACCCATTCATCCCCTCAAGCCTATTACTCAGGAACAGGAGGATGCCCATT
This sequence comes from Pristiophorus japonicus, assembly GCF_044704955.1. Lineage (NCBI taxonomy): Eukaryota > Metazoa > Chordata > Chondrichthyes > Pristiophoridae > Pristiophorus > Pristiophorus japonicus. Next base: position 26,714,762 of record NC_091987.1, on the reverse strand, counting down.
CAGCCCCTCAAGCCCGTTACACAGGAACAAGGGGTCATTCAGCCACTCAAGCCAGTTACACAGGAACAGGAGGAGACCATTCAGCCCCTCAAGCCCGTTACCCAGGAACAGGAGGCCATTCAGCCGCTCAAGCCCGTTATCCAGGAACAGGAGGCCATTCAGCCCCTCGAGCCCGTTACACAGGAACAGGAGGAGGCCCATTCAGCCCCTCAAGCCAGTTGCACAGGAAGAGGAGGAGGCTCATTCAGCCCCTCGAGTCCGGTACACAGGAACAGGAGAAGGCCCATTCAGCCCCTCGAGCCCATTACACAGGAACAGGAGGAGGCCCATTCAGCCCCTCAAGCCCATTACACAGGAACAGGAGGAGGCCCATTCAACCCCTCGAGGCTGTTACACAGGAACAGGAGACCCATTAATCTGCTAGAGCCTGTTGCACAGGAACAGGAGAAGGCCCATTCAGCCCCTCGAGCCTATTACACAGGAACAGGAAGAGGCCCATTCATTCCCTCGAGCCCGTTACACAGGAACAGGAGGCCCATTCATACCCCGAACCTATTACACAGGAACAGGAGGCCATTCATCCCCTCGAGCCCGTTACATGGGAACAGGAGGCCCATTCATACCCCGAGCCTATTACCCAGGAACAGGAGGACCATTAAGCCCCTTGAACCCATTACACAGGAACAGAAGGCCCATTCAGCTGCTCGAGCCTGTTACACAGGAACAGGACGCCCATTCTTACACCGAGCCTATTACACAGGAACAGAATGCCCATTAAGCCCCTCGAGCCCGTTACACAGGAACAGTAGGAAGCCCATTCAGCCCCTCCAGCCCATTACACTGGAACAGGAGCCCTATTCATCCCTTCGTGCCTATTACACAGGAACAGGAGAAGGCCCATTCAGCCCATCGAGCCCGTTACACAGGAACAGGAGGCCCATTCATACCCCGAACCTATTACACAGGAACAGGAGGCCATTCATCCCCTCGAGCCCGTTACATGGGAACAGGAGTCCCATTCATACCCCGAGCCTATTACCCAGGAACAGGAGGCCCATTAAGCCCCTCGAACCCGTTACACAGGAACAGGATGCCCATTCTTACACCGAGCCTATTACACAGGAACAGGACGCCCATTAAGCCCCTCGAACCCGTTACACAGGAACAGGAGGAGGCCCATTCAGCCAATCGAGCCTGTTACACAGGAACAGGAGGAGGCCCATTCAGCCCCTCAAGCCTGTTTCACAGGAACAGGAGGAGGCCCATTCAGCCAATCGAGCCTGTTACATAGGAGCAGAAGGTCCATTCAGCCCTCGAACCCGTTACACAGGAACAGGCGGCCCATTCATCCTCTCGAGCTTGTTACACAGGAACAGGAGGCCATTCAGCTCCTCGAGCCCGTTCCACAAGAACAGGAGGCCAATTCAGCTCGTTGAGCCCATTACACAGGAACAGAAGGCCTTCAGCCCTTCGAGCCAATTCCACAGGAACAGGAGGAGACCAATTCAGCCCCTCGAGCCCGTTACACAGGAACAGGAGGAGGCCCATTCAGCACCTCGAGCCCGTTACACGGAAACAGGAGGCCCATTCATACCCGAGCCTATTACCCAGGAACAGAATGCCCATTAAGCCCCTCGAGCCCGTTACACAGGAACAGGAGGAGGTCCATTCAGCCCCTCAAGCCCGTTTCACAGGAACAGTAGGAAGCCCATTCAGCCCCTCCAGCCCATTACACTGGAACAGGAGCCCTATTCATCCCTTCGTGCCTATTACACAGGAACAGGAGAAGGCCCATTCAGCCCATCGAGCCCGTTACACAGGAACAGGAGGCCCATTCATACCCCGAACCTATTACACAGGAACAGGAGGCCATTCATCCCCTCGAGCCCGTTACACGGGAACAGGCGTCCCATTCATACCCCGAGCCTATTACCCAGGAACAGGAGGCCCATTAAGCCCCTCGAACCTGTTACGCAGGAACTGGAGGCCCATTCAGCCGCTCGAGCCCGTTACACAGGAACAGGACGCCCATTCTTACACCGAGCCTATTGCACAGGAACAGGACGCCCATTAAGCCCCTCGAACCCGTTACACAGGAACAGGAGGAGGCCCATTCAGCCCCTCGAGCCCATTACACAGGAACAGGAGGAGGCCCATTCAGCCCCTTGAGCCCATTACACAGGAACAGGTGGCTCCTTCAACCTCTCGAGCCTGTTACACAGCAATAGGAGGAGGCCCATTCATCCCCCGAGCCAGTTACACAGGAACAGTAAATGGCCATCCAGCTCCTCAAGCCCGTTACCCACGATCAGGAGGCCATTCAGCCCCTCGAGCCCGTTACACGGAAACAGGAGGCCCATTCATATCCCGAGCCTATTACCCAGGAACAGAAGGCCCATTATGCCCCTCGAACCCGTTACACAGGAACAGGAGGCCCATTGAGCTGCTCGAGCCCGTTACATAGGAACAGGACGCCCATTCTTACAGCAAGCCTATTACACAGGAACAGGACGCCCATTAAGCCCCTCGAGCCCGTTACACAGGAACAGCATGAGGCCCATTCAGCCCCTCAAGCACGTTTCACAGGAACAGGAGGAGGCCTATTCAGCCAATCGAGCCTGTTACATAGGAGCAGGTGGTCCATTCAGCCCTCGAACCCGTTCCACAACAACAGGAGGCCAATTCAGCCCATTGAGCCCATTACACAGGAACAGAAGGCCTTAAACCCTTCGAGCCTGTTACAGAGGAACAGGACGTCCATTCAGTCCCTTGAGCCCGTTCCACAAGAACAGGAGGAGGCCCATTCAGCCCATCGAGCCAGTTGCACAGGAACCGGAGGAAGCCCATTCAGCCCCTCAAGTCCATTTCACAGGAACAGGAGGAGGCCCATTCAGCCCCTCGAGCCCATTACAGAGGAACATTAGAAAGCCCATTCAGCCCCTCGAGCCGGTTACAAAGGAACAGGAGGAGACCATTCAGCCCCTCGAGCCCATTACACAGGAACAGGAGGAGGCAATTCGAGCATGTTACACAGGAAGAGGAGGAGCCCATTCAGCCTCTCGAGCCTGTTGCACGGGAACAGGAGGCCATTCAGCCCTTCATGCATGTTACACAGGAACAGGAGGCCATTCAGCCCTTCGAGCCTGTTACACAGGAACAGGAGGCCCATTCAGCCCCTCAAGCCTGTTACAGGAGGAGGCCCATTCAGCCCCTCGAGCCCATTACACAGGAACAGGAGGAGGCCCATTCAGCCCCGTGAGCCCATTACACAGGAACAGGGGGCTCCTGCAACCTCTCGAGCCTGTTACACAGGAATAGGAGGAGGCCCATTCATCCCCCAAGCCTGTTACACAGGAGCAGTAGGAGGCCCATTCAGACTCACGAGCCCGTTACACAGGAACAAGAGGCCCGTTTGCCTCCTCAAGCTCATTACACAAGAACAGGAGGAGGCCCATTCAAACCCTCAATCCTGTTACACAGGAACAGGAGGCCATTCATCCTCTCGAGCCCTTTACACAGGTACCGGAGACCCATTCATCCCCTCAAGCCCATTACCCAGGAACAGGAGGCCATTCAGCCCCTCGAGCCCGTTACACAGGAACAGGAGGAGGCCCATTCAGTCCCTTGAGCCCATTACACAGGAACAGGAGGCCCATTCAGCCCCTCGAGCACATTACACAGGAACAGGGGGCCCATTCAGCCCCTCGAGCCCATGACAGAGGAACATTAGAAGGCCCATTCAGCCCCTCGAGCACATTACACAGGAACAGGGGCCCATTCAGCCCCTCGAGCTCATTACACAGGAACAGGAGGCCCATTCATCCCCTCGAGCATGTTACACAGGAAGAGGAGGAAGCCCATTCTGCCCCTCGAGCCTTTTACACAGGAACAGGAGGAGCCCATTCAGCCTCTCAAGCCTGTTACACAAGCAGAGGAGGCCCATTCATCCCCTCGAGCCTGTTACACAGGAACAGGAGGCCCATTCAGCCCCACAAGACTTTTCCACTACAGGAGGAGGCCCATTCAGCCCCTCGAGCCCATTACACAGGAACAGGAGGAGGCCCATTCAGCCCCTCGAGCCCATTGCGCAGGAACAGGAGGAGGCCCATTCAGCCCCTCGAGCCCGTTATACAGGAACAGGAGGAGGCCCATTCAGCCTCTCGAGCCCATTGCACAGGAACAGGAGGAGGCCCATTCAGCCCCTCGAGCCTGTTACACAGGAGCAGGAGGAGGCCCATTCAGACCCACGAGCCCATTACACAGGAATAAGAGGCCCGTTTGGCTCCTCAAGCCCATTACACAAGAACAGGAGGAGGTCCATTCAACCCCTCAAGCCTGCGACACAGAAACAGGAGGCCATTCATCCTCTCGAGCCCTGTACACAGGAACTGGAGACCCATTCATCCCCTCAAGCCTATTACTCAGGAACAGGAGGATGCCCATTCAGCCCCTCGAGCCCGTTACACAGGAACAAGGGGCCATTCAGCCCCTCAAGCCAGTTACACAGGAACAGGAGGAGACCATTCAGCCCCTCAAGCCCGTTACCCAGGAACAGGAGGCCATTCAGCCGCTCAAGCCCGTTATCCAGGAACAGGAGGCCATTCAGCCCCTCGAGCCCGTTACACAGGAACAGGAGGAGGCCCATTCAGCCCCTCGAGCCAGTTGCACAGGAAGAGGAGGAGGCTCATTCAGCCCCTCGAGTCCGGTACACAGGAACAGGAGAAGGCCCATTCAGCCCCTCGAGCCCATTACACAGGAACAGGAGGAGGCCCATTCAGCCCCTCAAGCCCATTACACAGGAACAGGAGGAGGCCCATTCAACCCCTCGAGGCTGTTACACAGGAACAGGAGACCCATTAATCTGCTAGAGCCTGTTGCACAGGAACAGGAGAAGGCCCATTCAGCCCCTCGAGCCTATTACACAGGAACAGGAAGAGGCCCATTCATTCCCTTGAGCCCGTTACACAGGAACAGGAGGCCCATTCATACCCCGAACCTATTACACAGGAACAGGAGGCCATTCATCCCCTCGAGCCCGTTACATGGGAACAGGAGGCCCATTCATACCCCGAGCCTATTACCCAGGAACAGGAGGACCATTAAGCCCCTTGAACCCATTACACAGGAACAGAAGGCCCATTCAGCTGCTCGAGCCTGTTACACAGGAACAGGACGCCCATTCTTACACCGAGCCTATTACACAGGAACAGAATGCCCATTAAGCCCCTCGAGCCTGTTACACAGGAACAGGAGGAGGTCCATTCAGCCCCTCAAGCCCGTTTCACAGGAACAGTAGGAAGCCCATTCAGCCCCTCCAGCCCATTACACTGGAACAGGAGCCCTATTCATCCCTTCGTGCCTATTACACAGGAACAGGAGAAGGCCCATTCAGCCTATCGAGCCCGTTACACAGGAACAGGAGGCCCATTCATACCCCGAACCTATTACACAGGAACAGGAGGCCATTCATACCCTCGAGCCCGTTACACGGGAACAGGCGTCCCATTCATACCCCGAGCCTATTACCCAGGAACAGGAGGCCCATTAAGCCCCTCGAACCCGTTACGCAGGAACTGGAGGCCCATTCAGCCGCTCGAGCCCGTTACACAGGAATAGGACGCCCATTCTTACACCGAGCCTATTACACAGGAACAGGACGCCCATTAAGCCCCTCGAACCCGTTACACAGGAACAGGAGGAGGCCCATTCAGCCAATCGAGCCTGTTACACAGGAACAGGAGGAGGCCCATTCAGCCCCTCAAGCCCGTTTCACAGGAACAGGAGGAGGCCCATTCAGCCAATCGAGCCTGTTACATAGGAGCAGAAGGTCCATTCAGCCCTCGAACCCGTTACACAGGAACAGGCGGCCCATTCATCCTCTCGAGCTTGTTACACAGGAACAGAAGGCCATTCAGCTCCTCGAGCCCGTTCCACAAGAACAGGAGGCCAATTCAGCTCGTTGAGCCCATTACACAGGAACAGAAGGCCTTCAGCCCTTCGAGCCAATTCCACAGGAACAGGAGGAGACCAATTCAGCCCCTCGAGCCCTTTCCACAGGAACAGGAGGAGGCCCATTGAGCCTCTCAAGGCCATTACACAGGAACAGTAGGAGGCCCATTCAGCCCCTCGAGCCAGTTGCACAGGAACAGGAAGAAGCCCATTCAGCCCCTCAAGTCCGTTTCACAGGAACAGGAGGAGGCCCATTCAGCCGCTCGAGCCCATTACACAAGAAGAGGAGGAAGCCCATTCAGCCCCTCGAGCCTGTTACACAGGAACAGGAGGAGCCAATTCAGCCTCTCGAGGACATTTGTTATGGTGCACATTGGTACAAACGATATTGGTTAAAAAAAAGGGATTAGGTCCTCCAAGACGAATTTAAGGAGCTAGGAGCTAAATTAAAACATAGAACCTCAAATGTAGTAATCTCGGGATTGCTACCAGTGCCACGTGCTAGTCAGTGTAGGAATTGCAGGATAGCGCAGATGAATACGTGGCTTGAGCAGTGGTGCAGCAGGGAGGGATTCAAATTCCTGGGGCATTGGAACCGGTTCTGGGGGAGGTGGGACCAGTACAAACCGGACAGTCTGCACCTGGGCGGGACCGGAACCAATGTCCTAGGGGGATTGTTTGCTAGTGCTGTTGGGGAGGAGTTAAACTAATATGGCAGGGGGATGGGAACCAATGCAGGGAGACAGAGGGGAACAAAATGGAGACAGAAGCAAAAGACAGAAAGGAGATGAGTAAAAGTGGAGGGCAGAGAAACCCAAGGCAAAATCAAAAAGGGCCACTGTACAGCAAAATTCTAAAGGGTCAAAGTGTAATAAAAAGGCAAGCATTAAAGCTTGGTGCCTCAAAGCGAGGAGTATTCGGAACCCAGGAGAGGGCTCTGAGCTAGTTAGAGTGGGTGAGAGCTCAGATTAACAGGACCCCAAGAAAGAAGGCAAAAGGCAGGAGGCAACAGAGCAGAGTAGCACTGGGGTAAGTGTAAACCACAAGGTGATAGGAAGAGACAATATGTATGAATATAAAGGGGCTGCAGGAGGGATCAAAACTAAAAATCATGGTTTAAAAACTAGTATTAAAACACTCTACCCAAACGCACGCAGCATTTGAAATAAAGTAAATGAGTTGACGGCACAAATCATTACAAATGGGTATGATTTGGTGGCCATTACAGAAACATGGTTGCAAGGTGGCCAAGACTAGGAATTAAACATACATGAGTATCTGACAATTCGGAAAGATAGACAAGAAGGGAAAGGAGGTGGGGTAGCTCTGTTAATAAAGGATGATATCAGGACAGTTGTGAGAGACGATATTGGCTCAAATGAACAAAATGTTGAATCATTGTGGGTGGAGATAAGAGATAGTAAGGGGAAAAAGTCACTGGTGGGCGTAGTTTATAGGCCCCAAATAATAACTTCATGGTGGGGCGGACAATAATCAAGGGAATAATGGAGGCATGTGAAAAAGAAACGGCAGTAATCATGGGGGATTTTAACCTACATATTGATTGGTCAAATCAAATCGCACGGAGGAGCCTTGAGGAGGAATTCATAGAATGCATACGGGATTGTTTCTTACAGGATTGTATGTTACAGAAACTACAAGGGAACAAGCTATCTTAGATCTGGTCCTGTGTAATGAGACAGGAATAATAAACGATCTCCTAGTAAAAGATCCTCTCGGAATGGTGATCACAGTATGGTTGAATTTGTAATACAGATTGAGGGTGAGGAAGTAGTGTCTCAAACGAGTGTACTATGCTTAAACAAAGGGATGAGGGCAGAGTTAGTTAAAGTAGACTGGAAACACAGACTAAACGGTAGCACAATTGAGGAACAGCGGAGGACTTTTAAGGAGCTCTTTCATACTGCTCAACAAAAATATATTCCAGTGAAAAAGAAGGGCGGTAAGAGAAGGGATAACCAGCCGTGGATAACCAAGGAAATAAAGGAGAGTATCAAATTAAAAACCAATGCGTATAAGGTAGCCAAGGTTAGTGAGAAACTAGAAGATTGTGAAAATTTTAAACGACAACAAAGAATGACTAAGAAAGCAATAAAGAAAAGAAAGATAGGTTACGAAAGTAAACTTGCGAAAACATAAAAACAGATAGTAACAGCTTTTACCGATATATAAAATGGAAAAGAGTGACTAAAGTAAATGTTGGTCCCTTAGAAGATGGGAAGGGGGATTTAATAATCGGAAATGTGGAAATGGCTGAGACCTTAAACAATTATTTTGCTTCGGTCTTCACAGTGGAAGACACAAAAACCATGCCATAAATTGCTGGTCACGGGATTGTGGGAAGAGAGGACCTTGAGATAATCACTATCACGAGGGGGGTAGTGCTGGACAGGCTAATGGGACTCAAGGTAGACAAGTCCCCTGGTCCTGATGAAATGCATCCCAGGGTATTAAAAGAGATGGTGGAAGTTATAGCAGATGCATTCGTTATAATCTACCAAAATTCTCTGGACTCTGGGGAGGTACCAGCGGATTGGAAAGCAGCTAATGCAACGCCTCTGTTTAAAAAAGGGGGCAGACAAAAGGCAGGTAACTATAGGCCAGTTAGTTTAACATCTGTAGTGGGGAAAATACTTGAAGCTATCATTAAGGAATAAATAGCGGGACATCTAGATAGGAATAGTGCAATCAAGCAGACGCAACATGGATTCATGAAGGGGAAATCATGTTTAACTAATTTACTGGAATTCTTTGAGGATATAATGAGCATGGTGGATAGAAGTGTACCGATGGATGTGGTGTATTTAGATTTCCAAAAGGCATTCGATAAGGTGCCACACAAAAGGTTACTGCAGAAGATAAAGGTACGCGGAGTCAGAGGAAATGAATTAGCATGGATAGAGAATTGGCTGGCTAACAGAAAGCAGAGAGGCGGGATAAATTGGTCCTTTTCGGGTTGGAAATCGGTGGTTAGTGGTGTGCCACAGGGATCGGTGCTGGGACCACAACTGTTTACAATATACATAGATGACCTGGAAGAGGGGACAGAGTGTAGTGTAACAAAATTTGCAGATGGCACAAAGATTAGTGGGAAAGCGGGTTGTGTAGAGGACTCAGAGAGGCTGCAAAGAGATTTAGATAGGTTAAGCGAATGGGCTAAGGTTTGGCAGATGGAATACAATGTCAGAAAATGTGAGGTCACCCACCTTGGAAAAAAAACAGTAAAAGGGAATATTATTTGAATGGGGAGAAATTACAACATGCTGCAGTGCAGAGAGACCTGGGGTTCCTTGTGCATGAATCCCAAAAAGTTAGTTTGCAGGTGCAGCAGGTAATCAGGAAGGCAAATAGAATGTTGACCTTCATTGCGAGAGGGATGGAGTATAAAAGCAGGGAGGTCCTGCTGCAACTGTATAGGGTATTAGTGAGGCCGCACCTGGAGTACTGCGTGCAGTTTTGGTCACCTTACTTAAGGAAGGATATACTAGCCTTGGAGGGGGTACAGAGACGATTCACTAGGCTGATTCCGGAGATGAGGGGGTTACCTTGAGTAGACTGGGTCTTTACTCGTTGGAGTTCAGAAGGATGAGGGGTGATCTTATAGAAACATTTAAAATAATGAAAGGGATAGACAAGATAGAGACAGAGAGTTGTTTCTACTGGTCGGGGAGACTAGAACTAGGGGGCACAGCCTCAAAATATGGGGGAGCCAATTTAAAACCGAGTTAAAAAAGGAGGGAGAGAGAAAACAGGGAATTATAGACCGGTCAGCCTGACATCGGTAGTGGTAAAATGATGGAATCAATTATTAAGGATGTCATAGCAGTGCATTTGGAAAGAGGTGACATGATAGGTCCAAGTCAGCATGGATTTGTGAAAGGGAAATCATGCTTGACAAATCTTCTGGAATTTTTTGAGGATGTTTCCAGTAGAGTGGATAAGGGAGAACCAGTTGATGTGGTATATTTGGACTTTCAGAAGGCGTTCGACAAGGTCCCACACAAGAGATTGATGTGCAAAGTTAGAGCACATGGGATTGGGGGTAGTGTACTGACATGGATTGAGAACTGGTTGTCAGACAGGAAGCAAAGAGTAGGAGTAAATGGGTACTTTTCAGAATGGCAGGCAGTGACTAGTGGGGTGCCGCAAGGTTCTGTGCTGGGGCCCCAGCTGTTTACACTGTACATTAATGATTTAGATGAGGGGATTAAATGTAGTATCTCCAAATTTGCGGATGACACTAAGTTGGGTGGCAGTGTGAGCTGCGAGGAGGATGCTGTGAGGCTGCAGAGCGACTTGGATAGGTTAGGTGAGTGGGCAAATGCATGGCAGATGAAGTATAATGTGGATAAATGTGAGGTTATCCACTTTGGTGGTAAAAACAGAGAGACAGACTATTATCTGAATGGTGACAGATTAGGAAAAGGGGAGGTGCAAAGAGACCTGGGTGTCATGGTACATCAGTCATTGAAGGTTGGCATGCAGGTGCAGCAGGCGGTTAAGAAAGCAAATGGCATGTTGGCCTTCATAGCAAGGGGATTTGAGTACAGGGGCAGGGAGGTGTTGCTACAGTTGTACAGGGCATTGGTGAGGCCACACCTGGAGTATTGTGTACAGTTTTGGTCTCCTAACCTGAGGAAGGACATTCTTGCTATTGAGGGAGTGCAGCGAAGGTTCACCAGACTGATTCCCGGGATGGCGGGACTGACCTATCAAGAAAGACTGGATCAACTGGGCTTGTATTCACTGGAGTTCAGAAGAATGAGAGGGGACCTCATAGAAACATATAAAATTCTGACGGGGTTAGACAGGTTAGATGCAGGAAGAATGTTCCCAATGTTGGGGAAGTCCAGAACCAGGGGTCACAGTCTAAGGATAAGGGGTAAGCCATTTAGGACCGAGATGCGGAGGAACTTCTTCACCCAGAGAGTGGTGAACCTGTGGAATTCTCTACCACAGAAAGTTGTTGAGGCCAATTCACTAAATATATTCAAAAAGGAGTTAGATGAGGTCCTTACTGCTAGGGGGATCAAGGGGTATGGCGAGAAAGCAGGAATGGGGTACTGAAGTTGAATGTTCAGCCATGAACTCATTGAATGGCGGTGCAGGCTAGAAGGGCCGAATGGCCTACTCCTGCACCTATTTTCTATGTTTCTATGTTTCTATGAGAAGGAATTTCTTCTCCCAGAGGGTTGTGAATCTGTGGAATTCTCTGCCCAAGGAAGCAGTTGAGGCGAGCTCATTGAATGTATTCAAATCACAGATCGATAGATTTTTAACCAATAAGGGAATTAAGGGTTATGGGGAGCGGGCGGGTGAGTGGAGCTGAGTCCACGGCCAGATCAGCCATGATCTTGTTGAATGGCTGAGCAGGCTCGAGGGGCTAGATGGCCTACTCCTGTTCCTAATTCTTATGTTCTTATGTTCTTATTGCACAGGAACAGGAGGAAGCCCATTCATCTCCTCGAGCCCGTTACACAGGAACAGGTGGCCCATTCAGCCCCTCGAGCCTGTTATACAGGAACAGGAGGAGGCCCATTAAGCCCCTCGAGGCTGTTACACAGGAACAGGAGGAGGCCATTCAGCCCCTCGAGCCCATTACACAGGAACAGGAGGAGGCCGATTCAGCCCCTCGAGCCCTTTCCATAGGAACAGGAGGAGGCCCATTCAGCCCCTCAAGCCCTTTCCACAGGAACAAGGGGGAGGCCTATTCAGCCCCTCGAGTCTGTTGCACTGGAACAGGAGGAGGCCCATTCAGCCCCTCGAGCCTGTTACACAGGAACAGGAGGCACATTCAACCCCTCGAGCCTGTTCCGCCTTTCAATGAGATAACGGCTGATCTGTGACCTAACTCCACTTACCTCCCTTTGGTCCATATCCCTTAACAAAAAGCTACCAATCTCAGATTAAAATGAACCATTGATCTCGCATCCAATTGCCGTTGACGGAAGGGAGTCCCAAACCTCTCCCACCCTGTGTGTGTAGGAGTGTTTCCTAATTTCACTTCTGGAAGGTTTGGCCCTAATGTTTAGACCGTGCTCCCTGGTCCAAGACTCCCCAACCAGCAGATCCAGTGTCCCTCCAGCGACCCTATCTGTTCCCCTAAATATCCTGAAAACTTCGATCAGATCGCCCCTTAACTTTCTAAATCCCAGGGAATACAGCGCTAGTGTGTGTAATCTCTCCTCGTGACTTAATCCTTGGAGACCGGGTATCATTCTGGTAAACCCAAGCTGTACTCCCTCCCAGGCCAATATATCCTCCCTAAGGTGTGGGGCCCAGAACTGCTCACAGTGCTCCAGGTGTTGGGCCCAGAACTGCTCACAGTGCTCCAGGTGTGGGGCCCAGAACTGCTCACAGTGCTCCAGGTGTGGGGCCCAGAACTGCTCACAGTGCTCCAGGTGTGGGGCCCAGAACTGCTCACAGTGCTCCAGGTGTGGGGCCCAGAACTGCTCACAGTACTCCAGGTGTTTGGCCCAGAACTGTTCACAGTGTTCCAGGTGTGGGGCCCAGAACTGCTCACAGTGCTCCAGGTGTGGACCCAGAACCGCTCACAGTGCTCCAGGTGTGGGGCCCAGAACTGCTCAAGTGCACCAGATGTGGAGCCCAGAACTGCTCACAGTGCTCCAGGTGTGGGGCCCAGAACTGCTCACAGTGCTCCAGGTGTTGGGCCCAGAACTGCTCACAGTGCTACAGGTGTGGGGCCCAGAACTGCTCACAGTGCTCCAGGTGTGGGGCCCAGAACTGCTCACAGTACTCCAGGTGTGGGGCCCAGAACTGCTCACAGTGCTCCAGGTGTGGGGCCCAGAACTGCTCACAGTGCTCCAGGTGTGGGGCCCAGAACTGCTCACAGTGCTCCAGGTGTGGGGCCCAGTACTGCTCACAGTGCTCCAGGGTCTAACCGGGGCATTGTCTCGCTATTCTGTAGAAGGAAGGAGGATATTGAGGAATGGAAGCCAGACGTACAAAGGCTGAATCCCGTTTCAATGATACCCCTGGATGTGCTGCTGGGGGCTGTGCGGAGCTGGAGGGAGATACTTTTCCCGAGCAATGAGAGGACGAAATCAGTGGCACAAACCAAGACGGTGTGGTTGGAGGTTGCCGAGGAGATCAGCAGTAGGAGCGTAGTGCCACGCTACTGGATGCAGTGCAGGAAGCGCTTTAATGACCTAACCAGGTTATAAAAGGTGGGTACAGAGGCACATTACCCTGCATCCTGCTGTGCACATCAGCCCAGCCACTGACTCTGCCTTCTCAAGCCTACTTCAGCACCTCACTCCTCATACCCACTCAGCTTACACACGCACCTATCCCTCTCTGCCCATGCACCTCCTCACATCCCCATCTCTCCATTCACCACTAACACACACCCTCATCCTTATGCATTTTCTTGCCTCCCCCACCAAATCCTCTCTATCCATTGGATGAACACATATCAGACAGTGTAGTTAAAGAGGAGGGTGATAAATTAGATGAGATAAACATAGTAAAGCAGGGCATTTGAGCTCTGTTATAATTAAAGGGTTAAAATTGGGTCTCGGAACTAAAAAGGGCTTTTGTTGTGGTCAATATCACATGCTGTGTTACCGGAGGACAATCACAGGAGGACAAGCTGTTGAACCACAAGACGCCCAGAGGGGCAGCTAAACTGGGGAAGGGGTCAACAGTAACACGTTGGAAAAACTCCATTTGGTGTGAGACTTAGGCCAATGATTGTGTGATGTGAAAGGGAAATCATCAAGCAGCAATTGTGCTCGCGGGGTTTGGGCCAATTAAACAGCGTGGGGGGCCATGCACAAGGCTGACATGCATCATTAAGTGTATGAAAGATTGGTTGGAACTTTGTATTATCGGAGAGGCCTGGCTACAGACAACCAGCAGGCGAGCTCCCATCGGTGCAAAATAAAGACTACTGGAATCTTCGAACCCAGACCTGGTGGTGAGTGTTTATTTTAAATACCCCACTACACATAGTGAGAGAGGAAGGATTCAGGGGTAAAAGTAGATAAATGGTCAGACCCAGATGAACTGTATCCCAGGCTGTTATGAGAAGCAAGGGAAGAAATAGCAAGCTGGAAGAAGTAACCAGGAAGGTCAATGAGGGCAGTGTGTATGATGTAGTGCCTATGGATTTTAGCAAGGTCCCACATAGCAGACTGGTCACGAAAGTAAAAGCCCTTGGGATCTAGGGCAAAGTGACAAGTTGGATCCAAAATTGGTTCAGAGGCAGTCTCTCCACATAACTGAAGTCTGTCATGTCTGGAACCGTTCTGGTAAATCTCTCCTGCACCCTCTCCAAGGCCTCGCCTTCTGTAAGATTATAGCTAATTTCCTTTTTAATTAACTAGTTGATTTGCTTATTGATACTTATTTTATATAGGACAGCCGGTGGCCGACACATCTTACAACCCAATCAGTGAAGCCCAATAACGCCACCATCAGTGCCATTTCACCACCACATGTGCCTTCAAACAAGCCAGCAGCGTGCTGAAGATGTGTTTCAGGTGCCTGGACAGATCCGGAGGCACCCTGCAGTACGCACCGGCCAGGGGCTCCACAATGGTCGTGGTGTGCTGCGCCCCGCACACAATGCACAGCAGCGAGGTTTGGACCTGCAGGAGGACCAAGGCTCAGAGCAAAGATGCTCCTTCGGAGGATTGTGAGGAGGAGAAGGAGGAAGATGAGGAGCAGGAAGGTGGTGAGGGCAGTGCACCAACTGTTGCACACAGTGCTGCCCAGGACTTTAAAACATTTGTTCCTGGGATGTGGGCATCGCTGGCAAGGCTGGCATTTATTGCCCATCCCTAACTGCCCCTTGGGAAGGCAGTAATGAGCCCCCTTCTTGAACTGCTGCAGTCCGTGTGGTGATACTTCTTTGTGGCAATTTGGTGCAACTCAGAGGCAGTTAATAGTCAACCACATTGCTGTGGGTCTGGAGTTACCTATCGGACAGACCGGGTAAGGGCGGCAGATTTCCTTCCCTAAAGGGCATTGGTGAACCAGGTGGGTGTTTACGGCATTCCGGTAGTTTCATGGTCACCATTACTGACGTTTGCTGTTCGTTATTCCAGATTGATGTAAATGCCAGGGATTCTCTGATTATTGCAAAGTTCACCGGTTCCACCAGTGAACCCATCTCACAGGCACATACAACGGCCACTTCCACCCCGTCCCCCCACACCCACTCTGCACGCGCCCCCCACCCCGCCCCCCCGCAATGCCACGAAGACAAAGCAGTCCTGCATACAACCAACCATCCTTTTCACAATCGCCCTCGTTGGATGCAATCAATTCATGTCTTTCCATTCATCATCAAACACTGGAAAGGTCGTGCTCAGACCCCTGCTCTGACTGTTGAGATGTTCTTGACCGATGTCCTCTGGGTGTTGGAGCCCGTGAGGGCCCTGCCAAAGACTGCTTCACCTGCACCTGTGCAAGGTTAGACTCAGCCGTCAGGCCCCGAGGCAGTATGTGGGGTGCTGACTCAGGGGGGTTGGGGGGGGGCGGAGGGGAAGCACATTGAGTGCAGTTCCCATTTCCATGTCTCATTTCACCACCATCCCTCTCCCGGCCCTTCACTGTGCTGCAGATCAGTGGGGCGGTGACAGGCCATGGCCAGGGTACCTGCAATCCTGGTTAAGGTGGCCTCCCGACTCGACAATGTTACACTCATAATAAACGGTGAGACTGAGTACTGTGTACAATGAGCAAGTGTGACCTTAGCTCCTTTATTAAGACTCCAGAGAGCAGGTACCTCGTGGGTGGTCTGCTTATATACAGTGTTCCCAAGGGATGCTGGGATCCCTTGGGATTCCAACAGATGGGCCCTCTGGTGGTCAGGTGTGATGTAGGTTACAAAGGGTTAAATACATAACATCACTCCCCCGTGAAGTCAACAGTACATTTATTTACAAGGTGAGACGATCTGGGGCTTTTCGCTCCCTTGTCGATCGTCTCGGTACAAATGCGGGTGTGGGTGAGTTGGTCAGTTCTTCACTGGGCTGTTCGGCAGCCGGCCTTGCCGGGCTGCTGGGGATGGTGAGTTCGGCTTCGTGGTCAACCATGATGTCAGTTGCCACTAGTGTGTGTTGGAGGGTCAAAGTTGGTGGTGTCTTCTTCCGGTTGTTCGTAGCTGTTGGTGAACCGCAATTTGATTTGGTCCAAATGCTTTCCGTGCGTTTGACCATTGGTAAATTTTACCTGAAACACCCTACTCCCCTCTTTGGCTGTGACCGGGCCAGCGAACCAGTTGGGACCATGTCAATAATTGAGCACAGACATAGGATCATTGATCTCAATATCGCGTGACAAATTTGCGCGGTCATGGTACACACTTTATTGATGCTGCTTGCCCTCCACGTGATCATGGAGATCAGGGTGGACAAGAGTGAGCCTTGTTTTGAGCGCCCTTTTCATGAGCAGCTTGGCTGGGGGAATCCCGGTGAGTGAGTGGGGTCTGGTGTAGTAGCTGAGCAGCACTCGGGACAGCCGGGTCTGCAGGGAACCTTCCGACACACATTTCAAGCTTTGCTTAATGGTCTGAACTGCCCGTTCTGCCTGGCCGTTGGATGCGGGCTTGAACGGGGCAGATGTGATGTACTTGATTCCGTTGCGGGTCATGAATTCCTTGAATTCAGCACTGGTGAAACATGGCCCATTGTCGCTGATTAGGACATCAGGCAAGCTGTGCGTGGCAAACATGGCTCGTAGGCATTCAATAGTGGCCGTGGACGTGCTTACAGACATTATTACACACTCAATCCATTTTGAGTAAGCGTCCACGATAATCAAAAACATTTTCCCCAGGAATGTGCCCGCATAGTCTACATGGATCCTCGACCACAGTTTGGATGGCCATGACCACAAACTTAGCGGTGCCTCTCTGGGTGCATAGTTCAACTGAGAGCAAGTGTTGCACTGGCGCACACACTACTCTAAATCTGAGTCGATGCCAGGCCACCACACATGGGATCTGGCTATGGCTTTCATCATTACAATGCCTGGGTGCGTGCTGTGTAGGTCACAAATGAATATTTCACTGTCTTTCTTGGGCAAGACCATGCGATTTCCTCACAAAAGACAGTCCGCCTTCAGGGACAACTTGACTTTGTGCTGTGGAACGGCTTAATCGCTTCCTGCATCTCCACTGGGACACTGGACCAGCTCGCATGGAGGACACAGTTTTTTACCAGGGACAGTAAAGGAACCTGGCTGGTCCAGGTCCTGATCTGGAGGGGCGTAACGCGGGACTTCTCGTTCTCAAATGCCTCCATGACCATGAGCAAGTCCGCAGACTGTGCCATTTCCACCCTGGTGGTGGGCACTGATAGCCAACTGAGAGCATCTGCGCAGTTCTCTGTGCCCGGTCTGTGGCGGATTACATAGTTGTATATCAACAGCGTGAGCGCCCATCTTTGGGTGCGGCAGAGGCATTGGTATTAATCCCTTTGCTCTCCGAGAATAGCGATATGAGCGGCTTGTGGTCAGTTTCAAGCTCAAACTTGAGGCCAAATAAGTACTGGTGTATTTTTTTTAACCCGTAAACGCACGTCAGAGCCTCTTTTTCAATCATGCTATAGGCCCTTTCGGCCTTGGACAAACTCCTGGATGCATACGCAACCGGTTGCAAAATCCCTGATTCATTAGCCTGTTGTAACACACACCCGACCCCGTATGAGGACGCATGGCAAGCCAGCACTAATCATTTACATGGGTTATACAGGACAAGTTTGTTCGAACACAATAAATTTCTGGCTTTCTTAAAAGCAGCCTCTTGTGAATTCCCCCATACCCAGTCATCTCCCTTGCGCAGTAGCGCATGCAGGGGTTCTAGCAGGGTGCTTAACCCAGGTAGGAAATGACCAAAATAGTTAAGGAGGCCCTGGAACGACCACAGCTCCGTCACGTTCTGTGGTCGCGGCACGTTCTTGATGGTCTCCATCTTGGCGTCGATGGGTCTGATGCCGTCTGCTGTAATTCTTCTTCCTAAGAATTCGACGTCCTGTGCCAGGAAAACACACTTCGAGCGTTTCAACCTGAGCCCCACGCGATCCAACCGACTGAGAACCTCTGCCAGATTCTTCATTGTGTCCCAACCTGTAACCAATATGTCGTCCTGGAAAACCACGGTGCGAGGAACTGACTTTAGCAGGCTCTCCATGTTCCGCTGGAAGATCGCTGCGACCGACCGAATTCCAAACGGGCACCGGTTGTGAATGAACAGCCCTTTATGCGTGTTGATGCAAGTGAGGCCTTTCGAAGACTCCTCCAGCTCTTGCATCATGTAGGCTGAGGTCAGGTCTAGCTTGGTGAATGTCTTCCCTCCAGCCAGGGTCGCAAATAGGTCATCTGCCTTGGGTAGCGGGTACTGGTCCTGCAGCGAAAAACGGTTAATCGTTATATTATAGTCCCCGCAAATTCTAACTGTACCGTCCTCATTGAGTACCGGAACAGTCGGACTGGCCCACTCGTTGAATTCCACCGGCGCGATGATGCTTTCACGTTGCAGCCTTTCCAGCTCGATTTCCACTTTTTCACGCATCATGTATGGTACCGCCCGAGCCTTGTGGTGGATGGGTCGGGTACCGGGAACCAAATGGATCTGCACTTTCGCCCCCGAGAAGCTTCCAATGCCTGGCTCGAATAACAATGGTAACTTGCTTAGAACCTGGGTACATACGGTGTCGTCGACGGACGAAAGTGCTCGGATGTCGTCCCAGTTCCAGTGGATTTTTCCCAGCCAGCTTCTGCCAAACAACAGCGGGAGTTCGTGTACTGCTCCATCATGGGAGACTTTGACTTCTGCACTGCCAATTACAGGGATTAGTTCCTTGGTGTAAGTCGTTAGTTTGGTGTGAATGGGGCTGAGCTTGGGCCTGTGTGTCTTCTTTCCCCACAGCCTGTCAAAGGCCTTTTTACTCATTATGGACTGACTTGCCCCTGTATCCAGCTCCATAGACCCTGGAATGCCGTTCAGTTCAACTTTCAACATTATTGGTGGGCATTTCGTCATGAATGAGTGTACCCCGTACACCTCTGCCTCCTCCGTACAAGTTTCCAATTCAGTCTGATCCACTGTGGATCGATCTTCCTCTGCAACATGGTGGTTTGCAGGGTTTGCAGCTCGCCTGCACATTCGTTGGAGGTGTCCCATTGTTCTGAAAACATTGCATGCATAGTGCTTACAGCGGCACTGATGGGGCCGATGATCACCCCCGCAGTGCCAACAGGGTGTTAGCTGCCTCACATTAACAGATGATGGCGGTCTCTGGGTCAATTGAGGTTGGGTCACAGCAGCTGGCGTGAACGTTCTGCCCTGTACATTTCTGCTCAAAACCGATGTTACTTTATGCACAGCACTGGCCGAAACATCTTTGTTCTGCGGAATCTGCTTGGTGCTGTCGCTGGTGGACATAAATGCCTGGGCTATCGTTATGGCTTTACTCTGATTCGGAGTTTCTACAGTCAACAGTTTGCGAAGGATTGTCTCATGTCCGATGTCCAGTACAAAAAAGTCTTTGAGCATTTGTTCCAGGAATCCCTCAAACTCACAATATCCTGTGAGGCGCCTTAGTTCGTTGATACGTGTAGAACCGATATCTCGCCATTAAAACACTTCCTTTAGGATTTAGGTGCTCCCGGACCAGCATACACAATTATTCGTAGGATTCCTCTGTTGGTTTTACCGGGGCCAGGAGATTCTTCATGAGGACACAGGTTGTTTCCCCACAGACAGTTAGGAGGATCGGCCTTCGTTTGGTAGCGATCTCCTCCCCTTCCAGCTCATTGGCCATGAAGTATTGGTTGAGTCTCTCCACGAAGGCCTCCCAATCGCCCCCTTCTGAGTCTCCAGGATGCAGACTGTTCTTTGCATTTTCGTGCAGTTGTTCGTTACCTCGTCGCCCATTATTACACTCATAATAAATGATCAGACTGAGTACTGTGTATAACGAGCAAATGTGACCTTAGCTCCTTTATTAAGATTCCAGAGTGCATGTACCTCGTGGGTGGCCTGCTTATATACCGTGCTCCCAAGGGATGCTGGGAACACTTAGGACTCCAACAGGCAGGCCCTCTAGTGGTCAGGTGTAATGCAGGTTACAAAGAGTTAAATACATAATGGACAAGGCCTTGCTCATAGAAACATAGAAACATAGAAAATAGGTGCAGGAGCAGGCCATTCAGCCCTTCTAGCCTGCACCGCCATTCAATGAGTTCATGGCTGAACATGAAACTTCAGTACCCCCTTCCTGCTTTCTCGCCATAACCCTTGATCCCCCGAGTAGTAAGGACTTCATCTAACTCCCTTTTGAATATATTTAGTGAATTGGCCTCAACTACTTTCTGTGGTAGAGCATTCCACAGGTTCACCACTCTCTGGGTGAAGAAGTTTCTCCTCATCTCGGTCCTAAATGGCTTACCCCTTATCCTCAGACTGTGACCCCTGGACTTCCCCAACATTGGGAACATTCTTCCTGCATCTAACCTGTCTAAACCCGTCAGAATTTTAAACGTTTCCACGAGGTCCCCTCTCATTCTTCTGAACTCCAGTGAATACAAGCCCAGTTGATCCAGTCTTTCTTGATAGGTCAGTCCCACCATCCCGGGAATCAGTCTGGTGAATCTTCGCTGCACTCCCTCAATAGCAAGAATGTCCTTCCTCAAGTTAGGAGACCAAAACTGTACACAATACTCCAGGTGTGGCCTCACCAAGGCCCTGTACAACTGTAGCAACACCTCCCTGCCCCTGTACTCAAATCCCCTCGCTATGAAGGCCAACATGCCATTTGCTTTCTTAACCGCCTGCTGTACCTGCATGCCAACCTTCAATGACTGATGTACCATGACACCCAGGTCTCGTTGCACCTTCCCTTTTCCTAATCTGTCACCATTCAGATAATAGTCTGTCTCTCTGTTTTTACCACCAAAGTGGATAACCTCACATTTATCCACATTATACTTCATCTGCCATGCATTTGCCCACTCACCTAACCTATCCAAGTCACTCTGCAGCCTAATAGCATCCTCCTCGCAGCTCACACTGCCACCCAACTTAGTGTCATCCGCAAATTTGTAGATACTGCATTTAATCCCCTCGTCTAAATCATTAATGTACAATGTAAACAGCTGGGGCCCCAGCACAGAACCTTGCGGTACCCCACTAGTCACTGCCTGCCATTCTGAAAAGTACCCATTTACTCCTACTCTTTGCTTCCTGTCTGACAACCAGTTCTCAATCCATGTCAGCACACTACCCCCAATCCCATGTGCTTTAACTTTGCACATTAATCTCTTGTGTGGGACCTTGTCGAAAGCCTTCTGAAAGTCCAAATATACCACATCAACTGGTTCTCCTTTGTCCACTTTACTGGAAACATCCTCAAAAAATTCCAGAAGATTTGTCAAGCATGATTTCCCTTTCACAAATCCATGCTGACTTGGACCTATCATGTCACCATTTTCCAAATGCGCTGCAATGACATCCTTAATAATTGATTCCATCATTTTACCCACTACTGAGGTCAGGCTGACCGGTCTATAATTCCCTATTTTCTCTCTCCCTCCTTTTTTAAAAAATGGCGTTACATTGGCTACCCTCCACTCGATAGGAACTGATCCAGAGTCAATGGAATGTTGGAAAATGACTGTCAATGCATCTGCTATTTCCAAGGCCACCTCCTTAAGTACTCTGGGATGCAGTCCATCAGGCCCTGGGGATTTATCGGCCTTCAATCCCATCAATTTCCCCAACACAATTTCCCGACTAATAAAGATTTCCCTCAGTTCCTCCTCCTTACTAGACCCTCTGACCCCTTTTATATCCGGAAGGTTGTTTGTGTCCTCCTTAGTGAATACCGAACCAAAGTACTTGTTCAATTGGTCTGCCATTTCTTTGTTCCCCGTTATGACTTCCCCTGATTCTGACTGCAGGGGACCTACGTTTGTCTTTACTAACCTTTTTCTCTTTACATACCTATAGAAACTTTTGCAATCCGCCTTAATGTTCCCTGCAAGCTTCTTCTCGTACTCCATTTTCCCTGCCCTAATCAAACCCTTTGTCCTCCTCTGCTGAGTTCTAAATTTCTCCCAGTCCCCGGGTTCGCTGCTATTTCTGGCCAATTTGTATGCCACTTCCTTGGCTTTAATACTATCCCTGATTTCCCTATATAGTCACGGTTGAGCCACCTTCCCTTTTTTATTTTTACGCCAGACAGGAATGTACAATTGTTGTAATTCATCCTTGCGGTCTCTAAATGTCTGCCATTGCCCATCCACAGTCAACCCCCTAAGTATCATTCGCCAATCTATCCTAGCCAATTCACGCCTCATACCTTCAAAGTTACCCTTCTTTAAGTTCTGGACCATGGTCTCTGAATTAACTATTTCATTCTCCATCCTAATGCAGAATTCCACCATATTATGGTCACTCTTCCCCAACGGGCCTCGCACAATGAGATTGCTAATTAATCCTCTCTCATTACACAACACCCAGTCTAAGATGGCCTCCCCCCAAGTTGGTTCCTCGACATATTGGTCTAGAAAACCATCCCTTATGCACTCCAGGAAATCCTCCTCCACCGTATTGCTTCCAGTTTGGCTAGCCCAATCTATGTGCATATTAAAGTCACCCATTATAACTGCTACACCTTTATTGCATGCACCCCTAATTTCCTGTTTGATGCCCTCCCCAACATCACTACTACTGTTTGGAGGTCTGTACACAACTCCTACTAACGTTTTTTGCCCTTTGGTGTTCTGCAGCTCTACCCATATAGATTCCACATCATCCAAGCTAATGTCTTTCCTAACTATTGCATTAATCTCCTCTTTAACCAGCAATGCTACCCCACCTCCTTTTCCTTTTATTCTATCCTTCCTGAATGTTGAATACCCCTGGATGTTGAGTTCCTAGCCCTGATCATCCTGGAGCCACGTCTCCGTAATCCCAATCACATCATATTTGTTAACATCTATTTGCACAGTTAATTCATCCACCTTATTGCGGATACTCCTTGCATTAAGACACAAAGCCTTCAGGTTTGTTTTTTTAACACCCTTTGTCCTTTTAGAATTTTGCTGTACAGTGGCCCTTTTTGTTCTTTGCCTTTGGTTTCTCTGCCCTCCACTTTTCCTCATCTCCTTTCTGTCTTTTGCTTTTGCCTCCTTTTTTCTTCCTCTGTCTCCTTGCATTGGTTCCCATCCCCCTGCCATATTCGTTTAAATCCTCCCCAACAGCACTAGCAAACACTCCCCCTAGGACATTGGTTCCGGTCCTGCCCAGGTGCAGACCGTCCAGTTTGTACTGGTCCCACCTCCCCCAGAACCGGTCCCAATGCCCCAGGAACTTGAATCCCTCCCTGCTGCACCACTGCTCAAGCCACGTATTCATCTGCGCTATCCTGCGATTCCTACTCTGACTAGCACGTGGCACTGGTAGCAATCCCGAGATTACTACTTTTGAGGTCCTACTTTTTAATTTAGCTCCTAGCTCCTTAAATTCGTTTCGTAGGACCTCATCCCTTTTTTTACCTATGTCGTTGGTACCAATGTGCACCACGACAACTGGCTGTTCTCCCTCCCATTTCAGAATGTCCTGCACCCGCTCCGAAACATCCTTGACCCTTGCACCAGGGAGGCAACATACCATCCTGGAGTCTCGGTCGCGGCCGCAGAAACGCCTATCTATTCCCTTCACCATTGAATCCCCTATCACTATCACGCTCCCACTCTTTTTCTTGCCCTACTGTGCAGCAGAGCCAGCCACGGTGCCATGAACTTGGCTGCTGCTGCCCTCCCCTGATGAGTCATCCCCCCCAACAGTACTCAAAGCGGTGTATCTGTTTTGCAGGGGGATGACCACAGGGTACCCCTGCACTACCTTCCTTGTACTACTCTTCCTGCTGGTCTTCCATTCCCTATCTGGCTGTGGACCCTTCTCCTGCGGTAAGACCAACTCACTACACGTGATACTCACATCATTCTCAGCATCGTGGATGCTCCAGAGTGAATCCACCCTCAGCTCCAATTCCGCAACGCGGACCGTCAGGAGCTCAAGGCGGATACACTTCCCGCACATGTAGTCGCAGGGACACCGGAAGTGTCCCTGAGTTCCCACATGGTACAGGAGGAGCATAACACCCGACCGAGCTCTCCTGCCATGACTTAACCCTTAGATACACTTAAATTGGCAACAACAATGTTAAAAGTTACTGACTAATGTAAAAAGAAAAAGAAAAACTACTCACCAATCACCAGCCAATCACTTACCCCCTAGGCTGTGACGTCACCTTTCTGTTTCTTTCTACTTTTTTTTTTGCCTTCTCCCTGTAGCTGCACAAGTACGCCTCTCGACTCCCGCTGGCCTTTATAGGCCTCTCGCCAACCCCGGACTCGCGCTGCTCCGAGCTCCCGCCTCCTCGACTGACTGCTTGAACTGCTCGACACCCACTGGCCTTTATAGGCCTCTCGCCGACCGGGGACTCGCGCTGCTCCGAGCTCCCGCCTCCTCGACTGACTGCTCGAACTGCTCGACTCCCGCTGGCCTTTATAGGCCTCTCGCCGACCCCGGACTCGCGCTGCTCCGAGCTCCCGCCTCCTCAACTGACCGGCATGGCCGGCATGGACTCATGTGGCTGCTACGTTTGATGTTCCACGCAGTCGGCTGGTCACTTTGAGCAAGAAGCCATCATGGCAGTGCCATTCGACACCAACACACTCACGCTGGAGGCGGGCTCCTCCAATCTCTCTGCAATGGTGGACAGTGTGCTCGGAAAGGCCGTCAGCCCATCGCACATTCTCTGCTGCTGCAGAATAATTATACCCTTCATCAATGGCCCCCGGGATACAGCACCTGGCCGTCAGATAGTGGTGGCCGCCCATCCACCTGGTGAAAGAATTAACTATCAGACACACACATGGCCTACAATGTGAGGGAACTATGGTCAACTTCAGAATGGTCAGTGCCAACATTCTTACCTTGCCAGTCCCCATTCATATTTTTTATCTCCCACCGGGCCTTCACATGTGCAGCATGAGTTGATGGAGGTCATGCACGATGATTCCTCCGAGGAACTCAATCACTCTGAGGGTGATCCATCACACGACTCATGCAGATCCTGTGCCAGCTCAGATACCAGCACTTCAGGGCGACCATCCTCCTCCTCATCTTCATCCTGCTAACCACAATCCTGGGGCCCCTGGAGGTTCTGGGGGTCCTGGGGGTCCTGTGGGTCCTGGTGGTCCTGGGGGTCCTGGTGGTCCTAGGGGTCCTGGGGGTTCCTGGTGGTCCTGGGGGTTCCTGGGAATTCCTGGTGGTCCTGGGGGTTCCTGGTGGTGCTGGGGGTCCTGGGGGTTCCTGGTGGTCCTGGTGGTCCTGGTGGTCCTGGGGTTCCTGTGGGTTCTGGGGGTCCTGGTGGTCCTGGTGGTCCTGGGGGTCCTGGGGGTCCTGGGGGTTTGGGGGTCCTGGTGGCCCTGTGGGTCCTGGTGGTCCTGGGGTTCCTGGTGGTCCTGGGGGTCCTGGTGGTCCTGGGGGTTTGGGGGTCCTGGTGGTCCTGGGGGTCCTGGTGGTCCTGGGGGTCCTGGGGTTCCTGGTGGTCCTGGGGGTCCTGGTAGTTTGGGGGTCCTGGTGGTCCTGGGGGTCCTGGGGGTCCTGGTGGTCCTGGGGGTCCTGGGGGTTTGGGGGTCCTGGTGGTCCTGGGGGTCCTGGTGGTCCTGGGGTTTGGGGGTCCTGGTGGTCCTGGGGTTCCTGGGGGCCCTGGTGCATGAAACACAAAAGGTTAGTATGCATAGAAACATAGAAACATGGAAAATAGGTGCAGGAGTAGGCCATTCTGCCCTTCGAGCCTGCACCACCATTCAATAAGATCATGGCTGATCATTCACCTCAGTACCCCTTTCCTGCTTTCTCTCCATACCCCTTGATCCCTTTAGCCATCGGGGCCATATCTAACTCCCCCTTGAATAGATCTAATGAACTGACATCAACAACTCTCTGCAGTAGAGAATTCCACAGGTTAACAACTCTCTGAGTGAAGAAGTATCTCCTCATATCAGTCTTAAATGGCTTACCCCTTATCCTTAGACTGTGACCCCTGGTTCTGGACTTCCCCAACATCGGGAACATTCTTCCTGCATCTAACCTGTCCAGTCCTGTCAGAATTTTATTTGTTTCTATGAGATACCCTCTCATTCTTCTAAACTCCAGTGAATACAGGCCCAGTACATCCAGTCTCTCCTCATATGTCAGTCGTCCTATCCTGGGAATCAGCCTGGTGAACCTTTGCTGCAATCCGTCAACAGCAAGAGCGTCCTTCCTTGGTTAAGGAGACCAAAACTGAACACAATATTCAGGTGAGGCCTCACCAAGGCCCTGTGCAACTGCTTTAAGACCTCCCTGCTCCTATACTCAAATCCCCTAGCTATGAAGGACAATATACCATTTGCCTTCTTCACCGCCTGCTGTATCTGCATTCCAACTTTCAATGACTGATGTACCATGATACCCAGGTCTCATTGCACCTCCCCTTTTCCTAATCTGCCGCCATTCAGATAATAGTCTGCCTTCATCTTTTTGCCACCAAAGTGGATAACCTCAAATTTATCCACATTATACTGCATCTGCCATGCATTCGTGTACTCACCTAACCTGTCCAAGTCACCCTGCAGCCTCTTAGCATCCTCCTCACAGCTCACACCGCCACCTAGCTTAGTGTCATCTGCAAACTTGGAGATATTACACTCAATTCCTTCATCGAAGTCATTGATGTATATTGTAAATAGCTGGGGTCCCAGCACTGAACCCTGCGGCACCTCATTCTGTGAAGGACCCGTTTATCCCGACTCTCTGCTTCCTGTCTGCCAACCAGTTCTCTATCCACGTCAATACATTACCCCCAAACCATGTGCTTTAATTTTGCACACTAATCTCTTGTGTGGGACCTTGTCAAAAGCCTTTTGAAAGTCCAAATACACCACATCCACTGGTTCTCTCTTGTCCACTCTAATAGTACATCCTCAAAAAATTCTAGAAGATTTGTCAAGCAAGATTTCCCTTTCATAAATCCATGACCGATCCTATCACTGCTTTCCAAATGCACTGCTATTTCATCTTTAATAATTGATTCCAACATTTTCCCCACTACTGATGTCAGGCTAACCGGTCTATAATTACCCGCTTTCTCTCTCCCTCCCTTTTTAAAAAGTGGTGTTACATTACCTACCCTCCAGTCCATAGGAACTGATCCAGAGTCAATAGACTGTTGGAAAATGATCACCAATGCATCCACTATTTCTAGGGCCACTTCCTTAAATACTCTGGGATGCAGACTATCAGGCCCTGAGGATTTATCGGCCTTCAATCACATCAATTTCCCTAACACAATTTCCCCCCTAATAAGGATGTCCTTCAGTTCCTCCTTCTCGCTAGACCCTCGGTCCCCTAATATTTCCAGAAGGTTATTTGTGTCTTCCTTCGTGAAGACAGAATCAAAGTATTTGTTCAATTGTTCTGCCATTTCTTTATTCCCCATTATAAATTCACCTGAATCTGACTGCAAGGGACCTACGTTTGTCTTTAATAATCTTTTTCTCTTCACATGGAAGCTTTCGCAGTCAGTTTTAATGTTGCCAGCAAGCATCCTCTCATACTCCATTTTCTCCTAATTAATTCCCTTCTAATTAAACCCTTTGTCCTCCTCTGCTGAATTGTAAATTTCTCCCATTCCTCAGATTTGCTGCTTTTTCTGGCCAATTTATATGCCTCTTCCTTGGATTTAACACTATCCCTAATTTCCCTTGTTAGCCACGGTTTAGCCACCTTCCCCGTTTTATATTTACTCCAGACAGGGATGTACAATTGCAGGTACAGCAAGTGATCAGGAAGGCCAATGGAATCTTGGCCTTTATTGCAAAGGGGATGGAGTATAAAAGCAGGGAAGTCTTGCTACAGTTATACAGGGTATTGTTGAGACCATACCTGGAGTACTGCATGCAGTTTTGGTTTCCATATTTAAGAAAGGATATACTTGCTTTGGAGACAGTTCAGATAAGGTTCACTGGGTTGATTCCGGAGATGAGGGGGTTAACTTATGAGGAAAGGTTGAGTAGTTTGAGCCAGTGGGAGCAGGAGGATCGAGGTCTATAAAAGGGCAGTGGCAGTCAGTGGTGTGGTGTATGTAGGCACCTTTGGTAATGACTCCACGAGGCAGGGTATGATACTTGCAGTGTGCAGGTAACCCTTAAGTCTCCAGCAGCAGCATCCTCTGGTGTACAGGTAAGGTGTGTACAGTGTAAGGGTATATATAGTGTTACAGACATCATACAACAATACAAGCATGCATATAAACAACACTCCCCCCTGAGCATTTTTAATATCCTTATTGTCATGATCTGGGGAGGTGATCGGTGGTGGGCTGTGGGAAGTTGTGGTGAGGGTTGTGTGGGCGCCAGGTGTGATCCCTGTACTTGAGGCTGGCCTCATACATTTCCCCCCCTTCACACATAGACCATGTGGGTGCCACTGTTGTGGGATCCCTCAGGGGGATAGCCATAGCAGCAGTGGGTAGGGTGCATACTCTGTGATGTGGGTAATTGTGTGGTGGTGGGCAGGGCCACAGGACTGTGTGGGCTCCTTGTCCTCCGATTGGGATGAGAGTCTGATCTCAGAGAAGCTGGAGGGTATTGGCCTCTCGCTTCTGGTGTTGGCCCTGGTAGCCAGAAGGTGTAGGGCTGGTCTGGGGCAGGTTGTCAGTGGTAGTGGTTGTGCTGCCCAGTGACCACTGTCCCTGTACTGGGTCTGCTCCCACTGGGTGTGTGTGGCCCTTCCTGGGACATCACATTTGTCCCAAAGGTCCAGGCTACATGGTCAGGTAGCCCGCTGGACCTGGGAGTCTCCCACAAGGGGATTCCTCTAGCATCAACATGGTCCCTGTAGGACCCAATGTCCTTTAGCAGTGTCCTACCATAATACATGACACCATGCTCTGATCACACATAGTCGAGCCTACATTACTGAGTGCCTTTGCAGTATAAATTACAGCATTTGCATCACTTTTTGGTGTCATGGTCTCACCAGACATTGGATATATTAGGCATTTCAAACTCTCTGTCATAATCATCAAACCTACCAAGTTTGTTCTTAACCTTACTTACACAAGCATTCATCTCATTTGTCACATTAGTTACACCAGCATCACAATTCATGGTTACATTATCATACTTGCACCCTTTTACTGCAACTTTAGCTTTAAAGTCCTTGTCATCATTGAGTTGAAACTGTCCCTTTAAATTTTTTTGGTTACCGATCTCCTTTCTGGGAGCCGTCCAATCCGATTGGCCGCTCAGTGCCACGTGTTGCCCCTCCAACGCTGCCCCTCCTGGTCTGGCCATGGTCATTTTCTTCGCAGGTTCTTCTCCTCGTGGTCCAGCTGCCATCTCCTCCAGGTAGGCAGTGGTGGTCTTTTCTTCCTCAGGTTCGGCCATGGACGTCGGGAATCCGCTTCTTTCGATGATGTTCGCCTCTTGGAGTCCTGCCCCGGCCCGGAAGGTGGAGTTTGGGCTTTCGGTCCTGGAGATTTCGCTGCGATGTTGTGGAGTCATCGCCGCACAGTCGAGCTGGACGGTGGGATCTCTGGATGCAGCGATGGATCCATGTTCGATGTCGATTGCTGGAGCCCGGAGGCCGTTGCCACTTCGACCGACTTGGACCGAGTTCATCCAATTCCTTCCCAGCAGTGTGGGACCATCGGCGGCAACGATCCACAGGGGGAGTTTGTTCAACACACCGCCCTGGGAGACCTGGACGTCCACGCTGCCAACAACCGGATTTTACCTTTGGTGGAGGTGAGCAGCTTCGCTTGGACAGGATGCAGTTTTGGTCGATTGGCGGGATTTATCCGAATATTTTCAAAGGTCGTTTGGCTCATCAGAGACTGGCTCGCCCCTGTATCGATCTCCATAGAAACTGGAACCCCGTTGATGTCTACTTCCATCATCCACGGAGAACTTCCATACTCTTCTTCCAGGGGTTGAGCAGCTTCATCTTTAACTGTGTCGGAGCCCCGGTGATCAGCCAACTCTTCAGCGATGCGGTGAATAAAGCTTTTTCTGCACATTCTTTGAAGATGCCCTTTCTCTTTGCAGCCTTTGCAGGTATAGTCTTCGTAGCGGCACTGGTGGGCCCTGTGGTTTCCTCCACAGCACCAGCACGGGGCCATCCGGTTTGCCCCATGTGGCGGACTCAGGGTTGCGGGACTCGGGGCAGCATTTCTGCCTTTAGAAGTGTCCATGCGGTGCACTGCGCTCGCCGGTTTAGAGTCCTGAGTCAGTATTCGCCTGGAGTCGCCGGCCGAAACCATGTAGGCCTGGCTCACTTGAATTGCTTTCTGCAGGGTGACTGTGATGTCGGCAGAGAGCAATTTGTGGAGGAGGCCCTCGTGGCCGGTTCCGATGACAAATATGTTCCTCAGTGCTTCATTAAGGTGGTCTCCAGAATCACACGATACAGCTAATCTTCTTAAATGTGCAGTAGACTTAGTAATTTCTTGGCCCTCGGGACACCGGTAAGTGTAGAACCGGTGTCTGACTGTGAGAATGCTTTCTTTCAGTTTTAGTTGCTCCTGTATAAGTGTTTCAAGTTCCTCATAGCTCTTGGTGGTTGTCTTCTCAGGGGTTAGCAAGTCCCCGATGAGACAATGGATGGTGGGCCCACAACTGCTAAGCAGGATGGCCCTGCACTTTTTCGGGCGTGTAGCCGGTGTATCCCCATCCAGGTCGTTGGCGATGAAGAAATGTTCCAATCTTTCTACAAAAGTGTCCCAATCTTCCCCATTGATGAATTGCTGGAAGTTGCTGAGATTCAATATGCTGAGCGTGTGGTTCGTGACCTCGTATCCTCGTCGCCAGTTGTAGTGAATGTAGACACCTTTAGTAATGACTCCATGAGGCAGGGTATGGTACTTTAACTGTGTAGGCTGTAGTCCTTTATTAGCAGCTCCTCGAGTGAGGACACCAAGCTGTGAGCTCCCTTTTTATACTGGGTTACCCGCAGTGTGCAGGTAACCCTTAGGTCTCCAGCAGCAGCACCCTCTGGTGTACAGGTAAGGTGTTTACAGAGTGAGGGTACATTCAGTGTTATAGGCATCATACAACAAACCAAGCATGCATGTATAACAGGAGGAGCAGTAGTCGGGATCAGCTAGCAGGAGCGGGAGGCTCGAGGCCTATAAAAGGCCAGCGGCAGTCGGGAGAAGCAGTCGGGAGGAACAGCGACAGTCAGGGAGAACAGCAGCAGGGGGGAGCAGCAGCGGCAGTCGGGGGGAACAGCGGCAGTCGGGAGCAGCAGTCGGGAGGAACAGTCGGGGGGAACAGCGGCAGTCGGGAGCAGCAGTCGGGAGGAACAGTCGGGGGGAACAGTCGGGGGGAACAGCAGCAGTCGGGAGCAGCAGTCGGGAGGAACAGCGGCAGGGGGGAACAGCGGCAGTCGGGAGGAGCAGTCGGGGGGAACAGCGGCAGTCGGGAGGAGCAGTCGGGAGGAACAGCGGCAGTCGGGAGGAGCAGTCGGGAGGAACAGTCGGGGGGAACAGCAGCAGTCGGGAGGAACAGTCGGGGGGAACAGCGGCAGTCGGGAGGAGCAGTCGGGAGGAACAGTCGGGGGGAACAGCGGCAGTCGGGAGGAGCAGTCGGGGGGAACAGCGGCAGTCGGGAGGAGCAGTCGGGAGGAACAGTCGGGGGGAACAGCAGCAGTCGGGAGGAACAGTCGGGGGGAACAGCGGCAGTCGGGAGCAGCAGTCGGGGGGAACAGCGGCAGTCGGGAGGAGCAGTCGGGAGGAACAGCGGCAGTCGGGAGGAACAGTCGGGAGGAACAGTCGGGGGGAACAGCGGCAGTCGGGAGGAGCAGTCGGGAGGAACAGTCGGGGGGAACAGCGGCAGTCGGGAGCAGCAGTCGGGGGGAACAGTCGGGAGGAACAGTCGGGAGGAGCAGTCGGGAGGAACAGTCGGGAGGAACAGTCGGGGGGAACAGCGGCAGTCGGGAGCAGCAGTCGGGGGGAACAGTCGGGAGGAGCAGTCGGGAGGAGCAGTCGGGAGGAACAGTCGGGAGGAACAGTCGGGGGGAACAGCGGCAGTCGGGAGGAGCAGTCGGGAGGAGCAGTCGGGGGGAACAGCGGCAGTCGGGAGGAACAGCGGCAGTCGGGAGGAACAGTCGGGGGGAACAGTCGGGAGGAACAGTCGGGAGGAACAGTCGGGGGGAACAGCGGCAGTCGGGAGGAACAGCGGCAGTCGGGAGCAGCAGTCGGGAGGAACAGCGGCAGTCGGGAGCAGCAGTCGGGAGGAACAGCGGCAGTCGGGAGGAACAGTCGGGGGGAACAGCGGCAGTCGGGAGGAGCAGTCGGGAGGAACAGCGGCAGTCGGGAGGAACAGTCGGGGGGAACAGCAGCAGTCGGGAGGAACAGTCGGGGGGAACAGCGGCAGTCGGGAGCAGCAGTCGGGAGGAACAGCGGCAGTCGGGAGGAACAGTCGGGGGGAACAGCGGCAGTCGGGAGGAGCAGTCGGGAGGAACAGCGGCAGTCGGGAGGAACAGTCGGGGGGAACAGCGGCAGTCGGGAGGAACAGCGGCAGTCGGGAGGAACAGTCGGGGGGAACAGCGGCAGTCGGGAGGAACAGTCGGGGGGAACAGCGGCAGTCGGGAGGAACAGTCGGGGGGAACAGCGGCAGTCGGGAGGAACAGTCGGGGGGAACAGCGGCAGTCGGGAGGAGCAGTCGGGGGGAACAGCGGCAGTCGGGAGGAACAGTCGGGAGGAACAGTCGGGGGGAACAGCGGCAGTCGGGAGGAACAGTCGGGAGGAGCAGCGGCAGTCGGGAGGAACAGCGGCAGTCGGGAGGAACAGTCGGGGGGAACAGTCGGGAGGAACAGTCGGGGGGAACAGTTGGGGGGAACAGTCGGGAGGAACAGCGGCAGTCGGGAGGAACAGCGGCAGTCGGGAGGAACAGTCGGGAGGAACAGTGGCAGTCGGGAGGAACAGTCGGGAGGAACAGCGGCAGTCGGGAGGAGCAGTCGGGAGGAACAGCGGCAGTCGGGAGGAACAGTCGGGAGGAACAGTCGGGGGGAACAGCGGCAGTCGGGAGGAACAGTCGGGAGGAACAGTCGGGGGGAACAGCTGCAGTCGGGAGGAGCAGTCGGGGGGAACAGCGGCAGTCGGGAGCAGCAGTCGGGAGGAACAGCGGCAGTCGGGAGGAACAGTCGAGAGGAACAGCAGCAGTCGGGAGGAACAGCGGCAGTCGGGAGGAACAGTCGAGAGGAACAGCAGCAGTCGGGAGGAACAGCGGCAGTCGGGAGGAACAGTCGAGAGGAACAGCAGCAGTCGGGAGGAACAGCGGCAGTCGGGAGGAACAGTCGAGAGGAACAGCGGCAGTCGGGAGGAACAGTCGGGGGGAACAGTCGAGAGGAACAGCGGCAGTCGGGAGGAACAGCTGCAGTCGGGAGGAACAGTCGAGAGGAACAGCGGCAGTCGGGAGGAACAGTCGGGGGGAACAGTCGAGAGGAACAGCGGCAGTCGGGAGGAACAGCTGCAGTCGGGAGGAGCAGTCGGGGGGAACAGCAGCAGTCGGGAGGAACAGCGGCAGTCGGGAGGAACAGTCGGGAGGAACAGCGGCAGTCGGGAGGAACAGTCGAGAGGAACAGCGGCAGTCGGGAGGAACAGCGACAGTCGGGAGGAACAGCGGCAGTCGGGAGCAGCCAGCTGGTGCAGGGACAAAAGGGAAAATAGAAGCAAAAAGAAACAAAGGGTGTAAGTGATTGGCTGCTTAATTGGTGAGTATTTTTTCCTTTTCTTTTCTTATCAGTAGGAAACCTTTGACATTGTTGCCAAATTAAGTTAGTCTAAGGGTTAAGTCATGGCAGGAGAGTCCAAAGCCGTGTCATGCTCCTTCTGTGCTATGTGGGAAATCAAGGAAACTCCCAGTGTCCCTGACTACTATGTGTGCGGGAAGTGTATCCAGCTGAAGCTCTTGTCAGACCACATTGTGGGACCGGAGCTGTGCATTGACTCACTCTGGAGCATCCGCGATGCTGAGGATGTCGTGAATAACACGTTTAGTGAGTTGGTCACACCGCAGGTAAAGGTTACACAGGCAGATAGGGAATGGGTGTTCAGCAGGAAGAGCAGTGGAAGGAAGGTAGTGCAGAGGTCCCCTGCGGTCACCTCCCTGCAAAACAGATACACCGCTTTGGGTACTGTTGGGGGAGATCACTCATCAGGGGAGGGCAGCAGCAGCCAAGTCCATGGCTCTGTTGTACAGGAGGGCAGAAACAAGAGTGGGAGAGCAATAGTGATAGAGGATTCTATTGTAAGGGGAATAGATCAGCTGCAACCGAGACTCCAGGATGGTATGTTGCCTCCCTGGTGCAAAGGCCAAGGATGTCTCGGAGCATCTGCAGGGCATTCTGAAGGGAAAGGGTGAACAGCCAGCGGTCGTGGTGCATATAGGTACCAACGATATAGGTAAAAAACGGGATGAGGTCCGACAAGACGAATTTAGGGAGCTAGGAGTTAAATTAAAAAGTAGGACCTCGAAAGTAGTAATCTCAGGATTGCTACCAGTGCCACGTGCTAGTTAAAGTAGGAATCGCAGAATAGCTCAGATGAATACGTGGCTTGAGGAGTGGTGCAGAAGGGAGGGATTCAAATTCCTGGGACATTGGAATCGGTTCTGGCGGAGGTGGGACCAGCACAAACCGGATGGTCTGCTCCTGGGCAGGACTGAAACCAGTGTCCTAGGGGGAGTGTTTGCTAAGAGAGAAACCCAAGGCAAAAAACAAAAAGGGCCACATTACAGCAAAATTCTAAAGTGGCAAAGTGTGTTAAAAAGACAAGCCTGAAGGCTCTGTGCCTCAATGCGAGGAGTATTCGGAATAAGGTGGACGAATTAACTGCGCAGACAGCAGTTAACGGATATGATGTAATTAGCATCATGGAGACATAGCTCCAGGGTGACCAAGGCTGGGAACTCAACATCCAGGGGTATTCAACATTTAGGAAGGAGAGGCAGAGAGGAAAAGGAGGTGGGGTGGCGTTGCTGGTTAAAGAGGAAATTAATGCAATAGTAAGGAGGACATTAGCCTGGATGATGTGGAATCGGTATGGTTGGAGCTGCAGAATACCAAAGGGCAGAAAACGCTAGTGGGAGTTGTGTACAGACCACCAAACAGTAGTAGTGAGGTTGGGGACAGCGTCAAACAAGAAATAAGGGATGTGTGCAATAAAGGTACAGCAGTTATCATGGGCGACTTTAATCTACATATTGATTGGGCTAACCAAACTGGTAGCAATGCGGTGGAAGAGGTTTCTTGAACAATATGTCGAGGAACCAACTGGAGAGCTGGCCATCCTCGACTGGGGAATGTGTAATAAGAAGGGACTAATTAGCAATTTTGTTGTGCGAGGCCCCTTGGGGAAGAGTGACCATAATATGGTAGAATTCTTTATTAAGATGGAGAGTGACATAGTTAATTCGGAAACTAGGGTCCTGAACTTAAGGAAAGGTAACTTCGACGGTATGAGGCATGAATTGGCTAGAATAGACTGGCAAAGGATACTTAAAGGGTTGACGGTGGATTAGCAATGGCAAACATTTAAAGAACACATGGATGAACTTCAGCAATTGTACGTCCCTGTCTGGAGTAAAAATAAAACAGGGAAGGTGGCTCAACAGTGGCTAACAAGAGAAATTAAGGATAGTGTTAAAACCAAGGAAGAGGCATATAAATTGGCCAGAAAAAGCAACAAACCTAGGACTGGGAGAAATTTTGAATTCAACATAGGAGGACTAAGGGTTTAATTAAGAGGGGGAAAAAAGAGGACAAGAGGAAGCTTGCCGGGAACATAAAGACTGACTGCAAAAGCTTCTATAAATATGTGAAGAGAAAAAGATTAGTGAGGATAAACATAGGTCCCTTGCAGTCGGATTCAGGTGAATTTATAATGGGGAACAAAGAACTGGCAGACCAATTGAACAAATACTTCTGTTCTGTCTTCCCGAGGGATGACACAAATAACCTTCCGAATGTACTAGGGGACAGTGGGTCTAGTGACAAGGAGGAACTGAAGGATATCCTTATTAGGCGGGAAATTGTGTTAGGGAAATTGATGGGATTGAAGGCCAATAAATCCTCAGGGCCTGATAGTCTGCATCCCAGAGTACTTAAGGAAGTGGCCCTAGAAATAGTGGATGCATTGGTGGTCATTTTCCAACAGTCGATTGACTCTGGATTAGTTCCTAATGGACTGGAAGGTAGGTAATGTAACACCACTTTTTAAAAAGGTGGGAGAGAGAAAACGGGTAATTATAGACCGGTTAGCCTGACATCAGTAGTGGGAAAAATGTTGGAATCAATCATTAAGAATGAAATAGCTGCGCATTTGGACAGTAGTGACAGGATCTGTCCAAGTCAGCATTGATTTATGAAAGGGAAATCATGCCTGACGAATCTTCTGAAATTTTTTGAGGATGTAACTAGCAGAGTGGCCAAGGGAGAACCAGTGGATGTGGTGTATTTGGACTTTCAAAAGGCTTTTGCAAGGTCCCGCACAAGAGATTGTGTGCAAAATCAAAGCGCATGGTGTTGGGGGTAATGTACTGACATGGATAGAGAACTGGTTGGCAGTGAGGAAGCAGAGAGTCGGGATGGCAGGCAGTGACTAGTGGAGTGCCGCACGGTTCAGTGCTGGGACCCATATACATCAATGATTTGGATGAAGGAATTGAGTATAATATCTCCAAGTTTGCAGATGACACTAAACTTGGTGGCGGTGTGAGCTGTGAGGAAGACGCTAAGAGGCTGCAGGGTGACTTGGACAGGTTAGGTGAGTGGGCAAATGCATGGCAGATGCAGTATAATGTGAATAAATGTGAGGTTATCCATTTTGGGGGCAAAAACACGAAGCAGAATATTATCTGAATGGCAGCTGATTAGGAAAAGGGGAGGTGCAACGAGACCTGGGGGTCATGGTTCATCAGTATTTGAAAGTTGGCATGCAGGTACAGCAGGCGGTGAAGAAGGCAAATTGTATGTTGGCCTTCATAGCTAGGGGATTTGAGTATAGGAGCAGGGAGGTCTTGCTGCAGTTGTACAGGGCCATGGTGAGGCCTCACTTGGAATATTGTGTTCAGTTTTGGTCTCCTAATCTGAGGAAGGACGTTCTTGCTATTGAGGGAGTGCAGCGAAGTTTCGCCAGACTGATTCCCGGGATGGCTGGACTGTCATATGAGGAGAGACTGGATTAACTGGGCCTTTATTGATTGGAGTTGAGAAGGATGAGAGGGGATCTCATAGAAACGCATAAGATTCTGACAGGACTGGACAGGTTAGATGCGGGAAGAATGTTCCCGATGTTGGGGAGGTCCAGAACTAGGGGACATAGTCTTAGGATAAGGTGTAGGCCATTTAGGACTGAGATGAGGAGAAACTTCTTCACTCAGAGTGTTGTTAACCTGTGGAATTCCCTGCCGCAGAGAGTTGTTGATGCCAGTTCATTGGATATATTCAAGAGGGAGTTCGGTATGATCTTTACGGCTAAGGGGATCACGGGGTATGGAGAGAAAGCAGGAAAGGGGTACTGAGGGAATGATTAGCCATGATCTTTTTGAATGTCGGTGCAGGCTCGAAGGGCCGAATGGCCTACTGTTGCACCTATTTTCTATGTTTCTCTGTAGCGTTACTGGTTAAAAATGAGATTAAGGCGATAGTAAGGAAGGACATTAGCTTGGATGATGTGGAATCTATATGGTTAGTGCTACAAAACACCAAAGGGCAGAAAGCGTTAGTGGGAATTGTGTACAGATCACCAAACAGTAGTAGTGAGGTTGGGGATGGCATCAAATAGGAAATTAGAGCAATAAAGGTTCAGCAGTTATCATGGGTGACTTTAATCTCATATAAATTGGGCTAACCAAACTGGTAGCAATATTGTGGAGGGAGATTTTCTGTAGTGTATTAGGGATGGTTTTCGAGACAAATATGTCGAGGAACCAACTAGAGAGCAGGCGATCCTGGACTGGGTCTTGTGTAACGAGAGAGGATTAATTAATAATCCTGTCGTGCGAGACCCCTTGGGGAAGAGTGACCATAATACGGTAGAATTCTTCATTAAGATGGAGAGTGACACAGTTAATTCAGAGACTCTGGTCTTGAACTTATAGAAAGGTAACTTCGATGGTATAAGACGTGAATTGACTAGAATAGACTGGCAAATGATACTTAAAGGGTTGACGGTGGATCGGCAATGGCAAACATTTAAAGATCACATGGATGAACTTCAACAATTATACATCCCTGTCTGGAGTAAAAACAAAATGGGGAAGGTGGCTCAACCGTGGCTAACAAAGGAAATTAGGGATATTGTAAAATCCAAAGAAGAGGCATATAAATTGGCCAGAAAAAGCAGCAAACCTGAGGACTGGGAGAAATTTAGAATTCAGCAGAGGAGGACTAAGGGTTTAAATTGGAAGGGGAAAATAGAGTACGAGAGTAAGCTTGCTGCGAACATAAAAACTGACTGCAAAAGCTTCTATCGATATGTGAAGAGAAAAAGATTAGTGAAGACTAATGTAGGTCCTTTGCAGACAGAATCAGATGAATTCATAATGGGCAATAATGAAATGGCAGACCAATTGAACAAATACTTTGGTTCTGTCTTCACTAAGCGAGACACGAATAACCTCACGAAAATACGAGTGGGCCGAGGGTCTAGTGAGAAGGAGGAACTGAAGGAAATCCTTATTCGTCAGGAAATGGTGTTAGGGAAATTGATGGGATTGAAGGCCGATAAATCCTCAGGGCCTGAGAGGCTGCATCCCAGAGTACTTAAGGAAGTGGCCCTAAAAATAGTAGATGCATTGGTGGTCATTTCCCAACATTCTATTGACTCTGGATCAGTTCCTATGAATTGCAGGGTAGCTCATGCAACACCACTTTTTAAAAAAGGAGGGAGAGAGAAAACAGAGAATTATTGACCGGTTAGCCTGACATCGGTAGTGGGGAAAATGCTGGAATCAATTATTAAAGATGAAATAGCAGCGCATTTGGAAAGCAATGACATGATTGGTCCAATCAGTACGGATTTATGAAAGGGAAATCATGCTTTACAAATCTTCTAGAATTTTTTGAAGATGTAACTAGTGGAGTGGATAAGGGAAAATCAGTCGATGTGGTGTGTTTTAACTTTCAAAAGACTTTTGACAAGGTCCCACACAAGAGATTGGTGTACAAAATTAAAGCGCATGGGATTGGGGGTAATGTATTGACGTGGATAGAGAACTGGTTTGGCAGACAGGAAGCAAAGAGTGGGAATAAAGGGCTTCTTTTCAGAATGGCAGGCAGTGACTAGTGGGGTACCATAAGGTTCAGTGCTGGGACCCCAGCTATTTACAATATACATCAATGACTTAGATGAAGGAATTGAATGTAATATCTGCAAATTTGCAGATGACACTAAGCTGGTTGGCAGTGTGAGCTGTGAGAAGGATGCTAAGAGGCTGCAGGGTGACTTGGACAGGTTAGGTGAGTGGGCAAATGCATGGTAGATGCAGTATAATGTGGATAAGTGTGAGGTTATCCACTTTGGTGACAAAAACAGGAAGGCAGATTATTATCTGAATATTTACAGATTAGTAAAAGGGGAGGTGCAACGAGACCTGGGTGCCATGGTACATCAGTCACTGAAAGTAGGCATGCAAGTACAGCAGGCAGTAAAGAAAGCAAATGGTATGTTGGCCTTCATAGCGAGAGGATTTGAGTATAGGAGCAGGGAGGTCATGCTGCAGTTGTACAGGGCCTTGATGAGACCACACCTTGAGTATTGTGTGCAGTTTTGGTCTCCTAATCTGAGGAAGGACATTCTTGCTATTGAGGGTGTACAGCGAAGGTTCACCAGACTGATTCCCAGGATGGTAGGACTGACACATGAAGATAGATTGGATCGACTAGGCTTATATTCAGTGGAATTTAGAAGGATGAGAGGGTATCTAATAGAAACATATAAAATTCTGATGGGATTGGATAGGTGAGATGCAGGAGGATGTTTCCGATTTTTAGGAAGTCCAGAACCAGGGGTCACAGTCTAAGGATAAGGGGTAAGTCATCTAGGACTGAGATGAGGAGAAACTTTTTGTTATATATGCAACACTATGTAACCAGCGTATCTGTTGGAGTCCCAAAGGATCCCAGCATCCCTTGGGAGCACTGTATATAAGCACGGCGCTCTGCTGTATGAGCACTTTGGACTCAGAATAAAGAGACTAAGGTCACCCTTACTCAGTTCCATTGCTTTACTTGAGACATAACAACTGGCGACAAGATAACGAACCATCATGCAAAAATGCAGTGAACTGTTGGCATCCTGGAGAAATTCTCAGAAGGGGACGATTGGGAGGCCTTTGTGGAGTGACTCGGCAAATACTTTGTGGCCAAGGAGCTGTAAGTGAGTGTGAACGCTGCCAAACGAAGGGCGATCCTCCTCACTGTCTGTGGGGCAACAACTTATGGCCTCATGAGGAATCTTCTTGCTCCGGTGAAACCAACAACCAAATTGTATGAAGAACTGTGTACGCTGGTCCGGGAGCACCTAAATCCGAAGGAGAGCATTCTGATGGCAAGGTATTGATTTTATACATGTCAACGGTCTGAAGGCCAAGAAGTGGCGAGCTACGTCGCCGAACTAAGGCGCCTTGCAGGATATTGCGAATTCGATGGATTCCTGGAACAAATACTAAGAGACTTTTTTGTACTTGGCATTGGCCACGAGGTTATCCTTTACAACCTATTGACTGTTGAAAACACTGAACCTGAGCAAAGCCATAACGATAGCCCAGGCATTTATGTCCACCAGTAAAACAAATTTCACAGCATAAAGATGTTTTGGCAAGTACTGTACACAAAGTAACATCGTTTTCAGGCAGGAATGCATATGGCAGAACGTACATGCCTGCAGTTGCACGACCTCAGATGACCCAGAGTCCACCATCAAGCATTAATGCGAGACAATTGACACCTTGTTGGTGCTGTGGTGGTGATCACCGAGCCCATCAATACCGCTTCAAACACTATGCGTGTAAAGGCTGTGGAACAATGGGACACCTCCAGCGAATGTGCAGATGAGCTGTAAACCCTGCAAACCACCACGTTGCAGAGGAAGGCCGATCCATGGCGGGTCAAACTGAACTAGAGACTCAAACCGAGGAGGCAGAAGTGTACGGTGTACACACCTTCACCACGAAATGTCCATCGATCATGTTAAAAGTTGAAGTGAATGGAATTCCAGTATCCATGGAATTGGACACGGGTTCGAGTCAGTCCATCATGAGCGAAAAGGCCTTCGAGAGGCTGTGGTGCAACAAGGCACACAGGCCCAAGCTGAGCCCTATTCATACCAAGCTGAGAACTTACACTAAAGAGCTGATCCCTGTAATTGGCAGCACAGCAGTAAAAGTCTCCAATGATGGAGCAGTGCATGAACTACCACTATGGATTGTACCAGGGGATGGCCCCACACTGTTCGGCAGAAGTGGTCTGGGAAAAATCCACTGGAACTGGGACGACATCCGAGCACTTTCGTCCGTCGACGACACCTCATGTGCCCAGGTTCTGAGCAGAATCCTGTCGTTGTTTGAGCCAGGCATCGGAAATTTCTCGGGGGCGAAGGTGCAGATCCACTCGGTTTCCGGTACACGACCCATCCACCACAAGGCATGGCCAGTGCCATATATGATGCGAGAGAAACTGGAGATCGAGCTAGACAGGCTGCAACGAGAGGGCATCATCATGACGGTAGAGTTCAATGAGTGCGCCAGTCCGATTGTTCTGGTTCTCAAGGGCGATGGCACAGTCAGAATTTGTGGGGACTATAAAGGAACGATTAACCATTTTTCGCTGCAGGACCAGTACCCGCTACCCAAGGCAGATGACCTATTTGCGATGTTGGCAGGAGGGAAGACGTTCACTAAGTTGGACCTGACCTCGGCCTGCATGACGCAGGAGTTGGCGGAATCTTCGAAAGGCCTCACCTGCATCAACACGCACAAAGGTCTGATCATCTATAATCGATGCCCGTTTGGGATTCGATCGGCCGTGGCAATTTTTCAAGGGAACATGGAGAGTCTGCTAAAGTCGATTCCGCGCACCGTGGCTTTCCAGGACGACATATTGATCACAGGTCAGGACACCATCGAACACTTGAAGAAGCTGGAAGAGGTTCGAAGTTGGCTAGATCGTGTGGGACTCAGGTTGAAACGCTCGAAGTGTGTTTTCCTGGCGCCAGAGGTCAAGTTCTCAGGGAGAAGAATCACGGCAGATGGCATCTGACCCACCGATGCCAAGACTGCTTGTCTTGTATGATCCATGTAAACCTTTAGTACTAGCTTGCGATGCGTCTTCGTACGAGGTCGGGTGTGTGTTACAACAAGCCATCAAATCGGGACCATTGCAACCGGTCGCTTACACGTCCAGGAGTTTGTCCAAGGCCGAAAGGGCCTACAGCATGATTGAGAAAGAAGCTCTGGCATGTGTATACGGAGTTAAAAAAATGCATCAGTATCTGTTTGGGCTTAAGTTAAAGTTAGAAACTGACCATAAGCCGCTCATATCGCTATTCTCAGAGAGCAAAGGTATCAATACCAATGCCTCTGTTCGCATCCAAAGATAGGCGCTCAAGCTGTCTGCATATAACTATGTAATCCGCCACAGACTAGACACAGAGAATGTGCTTTTGCTCTCAGTCAACTACCATTGCCCACCACCAGCCTGCAGATTTGCTCTTGGTGATGGATGCATTTGAAAATGAAAAGTCATCCATTACGGCCCACCAGATCAGAACCTGGACCAGCCAGGATCCCTTACTGACCCTTGTAAAAAAAACTGTGTCCTCCATGGGAGCTGGTCCAGCGTCCCAGCGGAGATGCAGGACGAGACCAAGCTGTTCCAGCGGTGCAAAGGCGAAATGTACATATAGGTGGACTGTCTTTTGTGGGATAATCGCGTGGTTTTGCCCAAAAAAGGTAGGGAAATGTTCATACGCGACCGACACAGTACCCACTCAGGCAGAGTAATGATGAAAGTTATAGCCAGATCCCATGTGTGGTGGCCTGGCATCGACTCAGATTTGGAGCCTTGCGTGTGCCAATGCAACACTTGCTCTCAACTGAGCAATGCACCCAGGGAGGCACCGCTAAATTTGTGGTCATGGCCCTCCAAACCGTGGTCTAGGATCCACATTGACTTTGCTGGCCCGTTTCTAGGCAAAATGTTCTTGGTTGTTGTGGATGTTTATTCAAAATGGATTGAGTGTGTAATAATGTCTGTAAGCATGTCCACTGCCACCATCGAAAACCTACGAGCCATGTTTGCCACGCATGGCCTGCCTGATGTCCTTGTCAGCAACAATGGGCCATGCTTCACCAGCGCTGAATTCATGACCCACAACAGGATCAAGCACATCACATCTGCCCAGTTCAAGCACGCATCTAATGGCCAGGCAGAACGGGCAGTCCAAGCCATCAAGCAAAGCTTGAAACGCGTGTCGGAAGGTTCCCTGCAGACCCGGCTGTCCCGAATGCTGCTCAGCTACCGCACCAGACCCCACTCGCTCACCCGGGTTCCCCCAGCCAAGCTGCTCATGAAAAGGGCACTTAAAACAAGGCTCTCTCTTGTCCACCCTGATCTCCATGATCACATCGAGGGCAGGTGGCATCAACAAAGCATGTAGCATGATCGCGCAAATTTGTCACGCGATATTGAAGTCAATGACCCTGTATTTGTAAACTATGGACATGGCCCCAAATGGCTCGCTGGCACTGTCATAGCCAAAGAAGGGAGTAGAGTTTCAGGTCAAACTTGCAAATGGACTAACTTGCAGAAAGCATTTGGACCAAACCAAACTGCAATTCACAGACAGCCACGAGCAACCTGAAGAGAACACCACCAACTTCGACCCTCCGACACACACACAAGTGGCAACCGACATCACGGTTGACCACGAAGCTGAATTCACCATCCCCAGCAGCCCAGCAAGGCCAGCTGTGCAGCAGCTCAGCGAAGGCCCAACCAACTCACCTGCACCTGCATTTGTACCGAGACGATCGACTAGGGAACGGAAAGCCTCAGATCGTCTCACCCTGTAAATAAGTGCACTGTTGACTTTGGGTTCGAAGGGCCGAATGGCCTACTCCTGCACCTATTTTCTATGTTTCTATGTTTCTATGTTACTCATTGGAATTCAGAAGATTGATGTTATGTATGCAACACTATGTAACCAGCATTCCACCACCACCAGAGGGCGCATCTGTTGGAGTCCCAGTATCTCTTGGGAGCACTGTATATAAGCAGGTCTCCCAT
Organism: Pristiophorus japonicus; assembly: GCF_044704955.1. Taxonomy (NCBI): domain Eukaryota; kingdom Metazoa; phylum Chordata; class Chondrichthyes; family Pristiophoridae; genus Pristiophorus; species Pristiophorus japonicus. The sequence continues at coordinate 26,670,412 of NC_091987.1, read as the reverse complement.
GCTCTGCCAGCACTCTGGATTCTGAATAAAGAGACTAAGGTCACACTAACTCACATCTACAGTACTCAGTCACATTGCTTTACTTGAGACATAACACTTTTTCACCCAGATAATTATGAATCTATGGAATTCTTTACCACAGAAAGTTATTGAATCCAGTTCATTCGATATATTCAAAAGGGAGTTAGATATGGCCCTTACAGCTAAAGGGATCAAGGGGTATGGAGAGAAGGCAGAAATGGGGTACTGAGGTGAATGATCTTATTGAATGTTGGTGCAGGCTCAAAGGGCCGAATGGCCTGCTCCTGCACCTATTTTCTATGTTTCTATGTTACTCATTGGAATTCAGAAGATTGAGAGGCGATCTTATCGAAATGAATAAGATTATGAGGGGGCTTGACAAGGTGGATGCAGAGAGGATGTTTCCACTGATAGGGGAGACTAGAACTAGGGGGTATAATCTTAGAATAAGGGGCCACCCATTTAAAACTGAGATGAGGAGGAATTTCTTCTCTGAGAGGGTTGTAAATCTATGGAATTCGCTGCCTCAGAGAGCTGTGGAAGCTGGGACATTGAATAAATTTAAGACAGAAACAGACAGTTTCTTAACCGATAAGGGAATAAGGGGTTATGAGGAGCGGGCAGGGAAGTGGAGCTGAGCCCATGATCGGATCAGCCATAATCGTATTAAATGGCGGAGCAGGCACGAGGGGCCGTATGGCCTACTCCTGCTCCTATTTCTTCTGTTGTTATTCTGTGCACCCTGGCCGGTGCATACTCAAGGTACTCCAGCTCTGCCTGAAGTGGCACCTGAAGCTGAGCAGAGCTTGGAGAGGCCTGCACCCTCCAGAGCAGACTCTCTGCTGGTGTCCCTGCCACTAACAGCTGCTCTCGCTCACCTGTGAAGTTTGTGCCACCGGGTGAATCATCAACTATCTGTGGAACTGAACCCAGCGAAGTGCAAGTACCCGAGCTGGTGCCTGATGTGCATCAGCCCTGTGGTGTGGTGTGCCCTCAGAATGATTGAGTCTGTAGCTGTCTTCCTCATTATCTGCACATTGTTGTATCATTTGCAAAATTCTTAATCATAACCCCTACATTCAAATCTAAATTATTGACATAGAATACGAAAAGCAAGGGACCCAGCACTGAGCCCTACGAACCCCACTGGAAACAGCCTTCCAGTCACAAAAACACCCATCACCCATTACCCTTTGCTTCCTGCCTCTGAGCCAATTTTGGATGCAACTTGTCACTTTGCCCTGGATCCCATGGGCTTTTATTTTCATGACCAGTCTGCCATGTGGGACCTTATCAAAAACTTTGCGGAAATCCATATACACTACATCATACACACTGCCCTCATTGACCCTCCTGGTTACCTCCTCAAAAAATTCAATCAAGATGGTCAGATCCATGCTGACTGTCCGTGTCTTTCTAAATGAAGATTTATCCTGTCCCCCAGAATGTTTTCCAATAATTTTCCCATCACCGAGGTTGGGCTGACTGGCCTGTAATCCTCGATTTATCCCTTTCTCCCTTTTTAAACAACAGTACAACATTAGCATTCCTCCAGTCCTCCGCATCCCACTGCCGCTAAATAGGATTGGAAAGTGATGGTCAGAATCTTTGCTATTCCCTCCCTTGCTTCTCATAACAGCCTGGGATACATTTCATCTGGGCCTGACCATTTATCTACTTTTACCCCTAAATCCTTCCTCTCTCACTATGTGTAGTGGGGTATTTAAAATAAACACTCAACACCAGGTCTGTGTTCGAAGATTCTAGTAGTCTTTATTTTGCACCGGTGAGAGCTCGCCTGCTGGTTGTTTGTAGCCAGGCCTCTCCGATGATACAAAGTTCCAAACAATCTTTTATACACTTAATGATGCATGTCAGCCTTGTGCATGGCCCCCCATGTCGTTTAATTGGCCCAAACCCCACGAGCACAATTGCTGCTTGATGATTTCCCTTTTATGTCACACAATCATTGGCCTAAGTCTCACACCAAATGGAGTTTTTCCAAAGTGTAACTTTTGACCCCTTGCCCGGTTTAGCTGCCCCTCTGGGCCTCCTGTGGTTAAACAACTTGTCCTCCTGTGATTGTCCTCCGGTAACACAGCATGTGATATTGACCACTACAAAAGCCCTTTTTAGTTCCGAGACCCATTTTTAACTAATTATAACAGAGCTCAAATGCCCCGCTTCACTATGTTTATCTCATCTAATTTGTCACCCCCCTCTTTAACTGCAATGTCTGATATGTGTTCATCCAATGGATAGAGAGGATTTGGTGGGGGAGGCAAGAAAATACAGAAGGATGAGGGTGTGTGTCAGTGGTGAATGGAGAGATGGGGATGTGAGGAGGTGCATGGGCAGAGAGGGATAGGTGCGTGTGTAAGCTGAGTGGGTATGAGGAGTGAGGTGCTGAAGTAGGCTTGAGAAGGCAGAGTCAGTGGCTGGGCTGATGTGCACAGCAGGATGCAGGGTAATGTGCCTCTGTACCCACCTTTTATCACCTGGTTAGGTCATTAAAGCGCTTCCTGCACTGCATCCAGTAGCGTGGCACTACGCTCCTACTGCTGATCTCCTCGGCAACCTCCAACCACACCGTCTTGGTTTGTGCCACTGATTTCTTACTCATTGCTCGGGAAAAGTATCTCCCTCCAGCTCCCCACAGCCCCCAGCAGCACATCCAGGGGTATCATTGAAACGGGGTGCAGCCTTTGTACGTCTGGCTTCCATTCCTCAACATCCTCCTTCCTTCTCCAGAATAGCGAGACAATGCCCCGGTTAGACCCTGGAGCACTGTGAGCAGTTCTGGGCCCAACACCTGGAGCACTGTGAGCAGTTCTGGGCCCAACACCTGGAGCACTGTGAGCAATTCTGGCCCCACACCTGGAGCACTGTGAGCAGTTCTGGCCCCACACCTGGAGCACTGTGAGCAGTTCTGGGCTCCACACCTGGAGCACTGTGAGCAGTTCTGGGCCCACACCTGGAGCACTGTGAGCAGTTCTGGGCTCCACACCTGGAGTACTGTGAGCAGTTCTGGGCCCACAGCTGGAGCACTGTGAGCAGTTCAGGGCCCACACCTCAGGGAGGATATATTGGCCATGGAGGGAGTACAGCGTGGGTTTACCAGTATGATACCCGGTCTCCAAGGGTTAAGTCATGAGGAGAGATGATATACACTAGGGATGTATTCCCTGGGATTTAGAAGGTTAAGGGATGATCTGACCGAAGTTTTCAGGATATTTAGGGGAACACTGGATCTGCTGGTTGGGGGGTCTCGAACCAGGGGGCACGGTCTAAACATTCGGAGTGAAATTAGGAAACAGTCCTACACACACAGGGTTGGAGAGGTTTGGGACTCCCTTCTGCAAACAGCAATTGATGCGAGATCCATTGTTCATTTTAAATCTGAGATTAGTAGTTTTCTGTAATCCAAAGGTATTAAGGGATATGGACCAAAGGGAGGAAAGTGGAGTTAGGTCGCAGATCAGACACGATCACATTGAATGGCGGAACAGGCTCAGGGGCTGAATGGGCCTCCTCCTGTTCCTGTGTAACAGGCTCGAGGGGCTGAATGGGCCTTCTGTTCCTGTGTAACAAGCTTGAGGGGACAATCACTATCACTAGGGGGGTAGTGCTGGACAGGCTAATGGTACTCAAGGTAGACAAGTCCCCTGGTCCTGATGAAATGCATCCCAGGGTATTAAAAGAGATGGTGGAAGTTATAGCAGATGCATTAGTTATAATCTACCAAAATTCTCTGGACTCTGGGGAGGTACCAGCGGATTGGAAAGCAACTAATGTAACTCCTCTGTTCAAAAAAGGGGGCAGACAAAAGGCAGGTAACTATAGGCCAGTTAGTTTAACATCTGTAGTGGGGAAAATGCTTGAAGCTTTCATTAAGGAAGAAATAGCGGGACATCTAGATAGGAATAGTGCAATCAAGCAGACGCAACATGGATTCATGAAGGGGAAATCATGTTTAACTAATTTACTGGAATTCTTTGAGGATATAACGCGCATGGTGGATAGAAGTGTACCGATGGATGTGGTGTATTTAGATTTCCAAAAGACATTCGATAAGGTGCCACACAAAAGGTTACTGCAGAAGATAAAGGTTCGTGGAGTCAGAGGAAATGTATTAGCATGGATAGAGAATTGGCTGGCTAACAGAAAGCAGAGAGTCGGGATAAATGGATCCTTTTCGGGTTGGAAATTGGTGGTTAGTGGTGTGCCACAGAGATCGGTGCTGGGACCACAACTGTTTACAATATACATAGATGACCTGGAAAAGGGAAAAGAGTGTAGTGTAACAAAATTTGCAGATGACACAAAGATTAGTGGGAAAGCGGGTTGTGTAGAGGACACAGAGAGGCTGCAAAGAGATTTAGATAGGTTAAGCGAATGGGCTAAGGTTTGGCAGATGGAATACAATGTCGGAAAATGTGAGGTCATCCACCTTGGGAAAAAAACAGTAAAAGGGAATATTATTTGAATGGGGAGAAATTACAACATGCTGCGGTGCAAAGGGTCCTGGGGGTCCTTGTGCATGAAACTCTTTTGAGTTTTTTTTTTTGAAATTCGTAGCCAATCGTTCCAATTCTTTGTCAAATCACAAACGCCAGAGGTCACCTTGGGCCCATTCAAGGATCACTCTGCGCCAATGCTCTTAGCCAAAAGGCCTAGAGCCACTGCACCGTTCCTGGAAGTACTGCAATACCAGGTTCGTGCCATGGAGGTGGATGGGTCAAGCCACCCACGTGCATGAATCCCAAAAAGTTAGTTTGCAGGTGCAGCAGGTAATCAGGAAGGCGAATGGAATGTTGGCCTTCGTTGCGAGAGGGATGGAGTACAAAAGCAGGGAGGTCCTGCTGCAACTGTATAGGGTATTGGTGAGGCTGCACCTGGAGTACTGCGTGCAGTTTTGGTCACCTTACTTAAGGAAGGATATACTAGCTTTGGAGGGGGTACAGAGACGATTCACTAGGCTGATTCTGGAGATGAGGGGGTTACCTTATGATGATAAATTGAATAGACTGGGTCTGTACTCGTTGGAGTTCAGAAGGATGAAGGGTGATCTTATAGAAACATTTAAAATAATGAAAGGGATAGACAAGATAGTGGCAGAGAGGTTGTTTCCACTGGTCGGGGAGACTAGAACTAGGGGGCACAGCCTCAAAATACGGGGGAGCCAATTTAAAACCGAGTTGAGAAGGAATTTATTCTCCCAGAGGGTTGTGAATCTGTGGAATTCTCTGCCCAAGGAAGCAGTTGAGGCTAGCTCATTGAATGTATTCAAGTCACAGATAGATAGATTTTTAACCAATAAGGGAATTAAGGGTTACGGGGAGCGGGCGGGTAAGTGGAGCTGAGTCCACGGCAGATCAGCCATGATCTTGTTAAATGGCTGAGCAGACTCAAGGGGCTAGATGGCCTACTCCTGTTCCTAATTCTTACGTTCTTATGTTCTTATGAATGGCCTCCTGTTCCTGTGTAATGGGCTCGAGGGGCTGAATGGTCTCCAGTTTCTGTGTAACGGGCTTGAGGGGATGAATGGCCTCCTGGGATGTGGGCTTCGCTGGCAAGGCCGGCAGTTATTGCCCATCCCTAATTGCCCCTTGGGAAGGTGGTGGTGAGCCGCCTTCTTGAACCGCTGCAGTCCGTGTGGTGAAGGTGCTCCCACAGTGCTGTTAGGGAGGGTGTTCCAGGATTGTGACCCAGCGACGATGAAGGAACAGCGATATATTTCCAAATCAGGATGGTGTGTGACCATGCACCTGCTGCCCTTGTCCTTCTCGTGGTAGAGGTCGCGGGTTTGGGAGGTGCTGCCGAAGAAGCCTTGGCGAGTTGCTGCAGTGCATCCTGTAGATGGTACACACTGCAGCCACGGTGCGCCGGTGGTGGAGGGAGTGAATGTTGAAGGTGGTGGATGGGGTGTCAATCAAGCGGCTGCTTTGTCCTGGATGGTGTCGAGCTTCTTGAGTGTTGTTGGAGCTGCATCCATACAGACAAGTGGAGAGTGTTCCATCACACTCCTGACTTGTGCCTTGTGCAGTGATGTCCTGGAGCTGAGACAATTGGCCTCCAACAACATAAGAACATAAGAAATATATGCAGGAATCAGCCATTCAGCCCCTCGAGCCTGCTCCACCATTCAGTAAGATCATGGCCGATCTGATCACAACCTTCATACACGACCTACACAGTGCCCACCCAGGCATAGTCATGATGAAGGCTATCGCCAGGTCCCACATCTGGTGGCCTGGCATTGACTCGGACTTGGAGTTGTGCGTGCGCCAGTGTAACACTTGCTCACAATTGAGTAATGCTCCCGGGAGGCTCCACTTAGTCTGTGGTCCTGGCCCTAAAAACTTGGTCCAGGATCCACGTAGATTATGCGGGCCCCTTTCTAGGAAAAATGATTTTAGTTGTAGTGGACGCCTACTCTAATAAGTGGATTGAATGTGTAATAATGGCATCCAGCACGTCCACCGCCACCATTGAAAGCCTCAGGGCCATGTTCACCACCCATGGCTTGCCCGACATTCTGGTCAGTGACAATGGTCCATGTTTCACCAGCTCGGAATTCAAGAATTTGTGTCTGGCAATGGCATCAAGCATGTCAGGTCTGCTCCATTCAAGCCTGTATCCAACGGCCAAGCGGAGCAGCCAGTCCAAACCATAAAGCAGAGCTTGAAACGCGTCACGGGAGGCTCCTTATAAAACCCGCCTATCCCGGGTGCTGATCAATTACAGGACACGACCCCACTCGCTTACCGGGGTCCCCCCTCAACGATCAAGTGGAAACCAGGCATTATCAGCAAAACATGTACCATGTTCGTGCGGCTGTATCACATGACATCAATGTAAACGACCCTGTATTTGTGCTGAATCACGGTCATGGTCCCAAATGGTTCGCTGGCACTGTTTTAGCCAAGGAGGGGAATCGAGTTTGTTTTTTGTCAACCTGCTTAACGGACAAACGTGCAGAAAGCATTCGGACCAGACCATATTGCGATTTACAGGTAACCAGGAACTACCAGGAGAGGACCTTACCTTCAGCGATCCACCTACACACACCCAATCAGCAACAGACCTAGCTGCCAACCACGAGGATGATCTCACCATCTCCAACAGTCCAGTCAGACCAACAGCGCTGCAAGACAGCAGTGGCCCAACCAACTCACCCATACCACAAGTGACACTCGGACAATCAACCAGAGAGCGCAGAGTTCTGGATCGCCTCAACCTGTAACTAACTCACATCAAAGACTTTGGGGGGTTATGTTGTCATGTATGTATACTCTGTGTATATACTGTGCTGGTACCACTAGAAGGTACAACTGTGGGAGGCCCAGGCAGGAGCTGTATAAAAGGCTGGGCACCACACGGTGAAGGCACTCTGCAGTTACACTAAAGAGACTAAGGTCACAGCAGTTCAAGCACAGCACTAGGCCTCGTGGAGTTATTCTATAGATAAATAGAGACATATTAGATATGAGCAACAGAGGTCGCGTAAAGGTGCCACCCAAAGAAATGAATAAACGCTGGAACAAAGTTGCAGAAGATTACTGCGCAGTGGTGAATAACACGAGAAATGGCAGGCAGCGTAAAAAGAAATGGCAGGGCCTTGGTCAAGCAGTTAGTGTAAGTAATATTTTCATTTGTCAATGGAATTGCATCTGTAAATTTGACTATCTGCATATTTCCCACCCAGCAGAAAGACACCCTCTCTAACAAATTATGTTTTCATCTTTGCAGAAGAAATTGGCCCACAACAAAAGGGAAAGAACTCGAACAGGAGGAGGCCCGGCAAGTCTACAGCCACTGACACCCTTGGAACAGAGGGTTGCTGCTTTGATGGGTCTTGCCTGGAGAAAAGCAACCAGCACTGCACAACCTGGGCCCACACGCGAGGGAGAGCAGAAGTACTGAAAATGACACGTGGCCCTTCAAATCAACCTGCTGCCTGGCCTGCTACGTGTGAGCCTACTCATGCCACCCTTCCTGCCCCCTCCTCTGCTGCTAACCATTTGTCTGTTCTGTTATAGTTTGCAGAACCTGATGCCGATCCTGGAGATACAGAAGAAGACTCAGATACGGGTGAGCCAGACCAACTTTGTAGGGGGAAGGGGGTGGCCATGGAGTGTTATGAATCTTGAACTTGCGTTACCAAGCACTTCCATGATTTCTGATTCGTCATTCCGTGGTTTCAGCTCATCCCAATCCCTGCATAGTGCTTTAGGGTCTGGTTCGACATTCCATGGTTTGAGTGTGGCCCAGTCCCTGCATAGTGATTTAAGGTTTGGTCCGGCATTGGATGCTTTTGAAAGTCCAGAGGTTGCGGGTTCCAGTGCTGCTGGAATGCAGTATGGAACACCCGGGGCCCCACTGTCGCAGCCTGCGACCCCCAGTGCTGCTGGAATGCAGTATGGAACACCTGGGGCCCCACTGTCCCAGCCTGCGCCTCACACTGGAGGGGTTCCGCTAGATAGACCCAGGGCGAGGCCAAGGAGAAATGTACCATGCTGTCCTGAGATGGAGGGTGCAACAGATGTGGCTCAGGTGATAGCATTGGGTGTGAGACCAACGAGCTTACCCAATCACTCGTAAACACCGTCAGTGGGGTGGGTGATGAGGTAACGACACTGACAGTAGAAATAGCAATAATGTGATGGGACATGAGGGAGGACATTTCAGAGGCAGCGGGAACAACGGCACAGGACATCAGGGAGGTAGCTGCTGCAATAAGGGAACACAGCCAGGCCAATCCACTGCCACTCCCATGGCAATCCCCGCACTAGTCTCTGCAGAGACCCAAGCCGTAACCGAACCCCCCAACCACCACCCCCATGAAGCAGTGTACATTCACCGAGATGTGGATCGGAGATGGGTGCAGCCTTTCCTTGCTGCTGCTGCTGTTGTTCTTGCTGTTGTTGATTTTACTCCTGTAACTGTTTTCAAATGTAAATTATTTTGTAAGTGATGTAACTTTACAACTTATAAGTGATCTTAGGGTTTTTAAGTGATCTTGGAGTGTAAATGTTCTCACATATTGTAAGTTATTTAATTTCACACCTAAAAAGTGATCTTGAAGTTTAAGTGATTTTAGAGTGTGATTTTTCACGTTGAAATTGTTTTGTAACTTTTGTAACTTTCTAAGTTTATAAGTGATCTTAAAGTTTTTAAATGATCTTAAAGAGTCATATTAAAGTGCAGTTTGATAAACAAATTATTTTATTACACTAAAGTGAAGTACATCCTAAAATTTTCAATAAACTATTTTTTACATTGAAACTGAATCATGTTCCATTAACACAACACACAGCCCAACTCGTCTCACTCCCCAAACAGGGTAAGAAACCCAAAGGTCTTTTGTGCTCTCCCCCTCCCCCATCAGCCATGTAACTTCTCTCTCCCTCCTCGTCAGCACCTCCCCCACCCACAGCCTGCAGAGTTCTGCCTTCTCCCCCTCTCTCCCCCCTCTCCCCCCCCCCACCCACAGCCTGCAGAATTCTGCCTTCTCCCCCCTCTCTCGCCGCCCCCCCGCCCACAGCCTGCCACAGTTTTTCTCCGTTTCTCTCCCCCTGCCCCCCTAGCTTGCCGCGTTCTCCCGATTCTTGGCCTGGCCGAAGGGTTTGCCAGTGTGGCGCACCTTGCCCTGGCCGAACGAACTCCCGCACGGCCAGCCGCTGCATAGTTCAGTTTAAGGTAGGATTTGATGCAGTACTTTTATTTGTTACTTTAATTATTTACTTCACTTCTTTATTTTTTATTGAATGGTTATTACTGTTTGTGCTTTGTTTGGTGCTTGGTGGTGCTTGAAATGTAGTTACTTGAGCCGATTCTGATATGTCCTTACTATACAGTATAAATGCACACGAGGCCCAGATTTGAGAGAAGGTCACTCTGTGACCAGTTACCTTTATTACCAAGAACTCAAGATACAGACGGTGGGTGGAGCTTCCCCTTTTATACTGGAAAAGTCCAGGTTAGGAGTGTCGCCCACAAGTTCGCCCCCTGTGGTCAGTATTCTCAAGGTGTACAACTTAGGTCAGCTTATACATGGGTTACAATGACAGTGGAATACATGACATCACCTCCCCCTTACAGTCTTATTGGGATCACAGATTAAGTCTCTCTGGTAGTTTACGCTCCCTTGTAGAGCGTCTGAGTTGGGGCTCCGGTTGTTGGGCGCTGGCCTGAGTGTCTACTGTTTGCGGTGCCTCAGGCCTCTCCGGACTGCCCACAGTGGTTCCAGTGTTCGGTCACCTGTGGTGGAGTAAACTCTACGTCGTGTTCTTCCTCTGCTTCTTCTATGGGGTTGCTGAACCTCCTTTTAGTTTGATCCACGTGTTTGTGGCAGATTTGTCCATTGGTAAGTTTAGCTACCAAAGCCCTATTCCCCTCTTTGGCAATCACAGTGCCTGTGAGCCATTTGGGCCCTGCAGCGTAATTAAGGACAAAAACAGGGTCATTGACATCAATACATCGCGCCCTCGCATTCCTGTCATGGTAGTCACATTGTGACTGACGCCTTCTCTCAACAATTTCTTTTATAGTAGGGTGTACAAGGGATAACCTGGTTTTGAGCATCCTTTTCATTAGCAGCTCTGCGGGTGGAACCCCTGTGAGCAAGTGTGGTCGGGATCTATTAGCCAACAGAAGGCGTGATAAGCGGCTTTGTAGGGAACCCCCTTGGATTCTGAGCATCCCCTGTTTGATTATCTGCACTGCTCGTTCCGCCTGGCCGTTTGAGGCCGGCTTGAACGGTGCCGTTCTGACACGGTTAATTCCATTGCCTGCCATGAAGTCCTGGAATTCAGTACTTGTAAAGCACGGGCCATTGTCGCTGACCAAGACATCCGGTAGACCATGAGCGGTGAACATTGCCCGTAGATTTTCGACCGTGGCAGAAGATGTGCTTGAATTTAAAATGGCACACTCAATCCATTTGGAGTAGGCGTCTACTACAACCAAAAACATTTTTCCCATGAAAGGACCTGCGTAGTCCACATGGATGCGTGACCATGGCTTGGCGGGCCAGGACCAGGTGCTAAGGGGGGCTTCCCTGGGTGCGTTGCCCAGCTGAGCACACGTGTTGCACCTGCGAACTCAAAGTTTCAGGTCTGCATCTATCCCTGGCTAGCAAACGTGTGATCTGGCAATTGCCTTCATCATGACAATGCCCGGGTGCTCATTGTGAAGTTCTCTGATAAACACCTCTCTGTACTTCTGGGGCATGACTTCTCGGTTTCCCCACAGTAGGCAATCGGCCTGAATCGCGAGTTCATCCTTGCGCCTATGAAACGGATTAAACTCCTCAGGGCATGCCCCGTACGTGGCTGCCCAGTCCCCATTCAGGACACATTTCTTGACTAAAGACAGTAGCGGGTCTTTATTTGTCCAGACTTTAATCTGACGGGCTATCACAGGTGAGCCTTCGCTTTCGAAAGCTTCAACAGCCATGACCATCTCAGCATCATGCTCAGTTGTCCCCTCAGTGGTGGCTAGTGGTAGCATGCTGAGTGAATCGGCGCAGTTTTCAGTGCCCGGTTTGTGCCGAATTGTGTAGTCATAGGCGGTTAACGTAAGTGCCCACCTCTGTATGCGGGCCGATGCATTCGCATTTATGGCCTTGTTGTCGGTCCAAAGGGACGTAAGGGGTTTGTGATCTGTCTCCAGCTCAAATTTCCTGCCAAACAGGTACTGGTGCATTTTTTTAACTGCATATACACATGCTAGCGCTTCTTTTTCTACCATCCCGTAGCCCCTTTCTGTTTGGGACAGACTTCTGGAGGCATAAGCTATCGGCTGTAACTGACCATTGTCATTCACATGCTGCAACACACACCCGACCCCATAGGACGATACATCACACTTTAAAATAGTTTCTTATACGGGTCATATTACGTTAACAGTTTATTGGAGCATAAGAAATTGCGTGTTCTATCAAAAGCCCTTTCCTGGCTGTTCCCCCAGAAACAATCGAGACCTTTGCGTAGGAGCACATGTAGCGGCTCTAACAGCATGCTTAATTTTGGAGGAAAGTTGCCAAAATAGTTCAGGAGCCCCAGGAATGAACGCAGCTCCGTCGTGCTACAGGGTCAGGCTGTTCTCTGGATCACTTCCATTTTGGACACAGTAGGTCTGATCCCGTCTGCTGCTACCCTCCTCCCAGGAATTCTACCTCTGGAGCTAAGAAGACACACTTCGCCTTTTTCAGTCGCAGCCTTACCTGGTCCAGTCTGCGTAGCACCTCCTCCAGGTTGTGGAGGTGTTCTTCAGTATCGTGACCCGTGATGAGGATGTCATCTTGAAAAACCACCGTCCTTGGAATCGACTTGAGGAGGCTTTCCATATTTTGCTGAAAGATCACGGTGGCCAAACGAATCCTGAACGGACATCTGTTATACTCAAACAACCCCTTGTGTGTCATGATGGTGGTCAGCTTCTTCAACTCACTCACCAGCTCCTGGGTCATGTAAGCTGAGGTCAGGTCCAATTTTGAAAAATTTTTGCCATCGGATAGCGTCGCAAAGAACTCGGTAGCGGGCACTGGTCTTGGAGTGACACCTGATTGATGGTGGCCTTGTAATCACCACATATCCTGACCGACCCATCCGCCTTGAGCACCGGCACGATCGGGCTCGCCCAGTCACTGAATTCAACTGGCGAGATGATGCAGGCAGTCCAATTCGCATTCTATCTTTTCCTGCATCACGTACGGCACCGCTCTGGCCTTGTGGTGTACTGGCCTGGCGTCCGGGTTTATGTGAATCACTACCTTGGTCCCCATGAAAGTGCCAATGCCGGGTTGAAATAATGAGTCATATTTGTCCAGGACCTGTGAGCATGATACTCGCTCCACAGAAGAAATTGCATTGACATCGCCCCAGTTCCAGTTCATGACAGGAAGCCAACACCTCCCGAGTAGTACAGGACCATCCCCCGGGACAATCCAGAGTGACAACTTGTTCTCCGAATCTTTGTGGGTCACGACTACCGTGGCGCTGCCTAGCACCGAAATGATCTCCTTTCTATATGTCCGTAGCAGTGCGTCAATCGGCAGTAATTTTGGCCTCCTGGCCTTGGACACCCACAACCTTTCGAACTGTTTGATACTCATCAGCGACTGGCTGGCCCCCATGTCTAGCTCCATTAATACTGTGATGCCATTGAGAAGCACTTTCATCATTATCGGTAGCGTCCTGGTATATGAGCTGTATATGTGCTCCACATGAACTTGCTGAACTTCAGCTTCCAGCGATTTCCCCCAGTATTCATTTGGCTTCGTAGGGCTTACATCGGGCCCGTCCTCCTCTTACATCAACCTGGCTGCAGGCTTCCTGCACATACGCGCCAAGTGACCGCTGACGTTGCAGTTTCTGCAGGTATATTGCTGATACCTGCAAGCTCTGGCTGGGTGTTTGCCTCCACACCTCCAGCATGAGCTGAAGGCCCCATTGTTGGAAACAAAAGGTCCATTACCAGTCGATCGTCTCTGACTGTCTCTGTAACTCCTTAAGCGCACCATTAACAGGTGTTGATGGCCCCATTACTGGCCGCATTGTCCATTGCGAAGGCATGAATCGCCGTTCAGCTAGCCATTGTCTCTGTTGAATTCCCCCTTTGTGTTCGACTACATGCTGGGGCATGTCCGATTGCCCGTGTCTGCCTAGAGAACTATGTTCCATGTTAGATGTCATATATCTTACATTATTATATATAACTATATCCTAACATGCTATACATGACTGTAATAAGATATGACCTGTAACCACCAGCATACCTTACCACCAGGGGTGCACTTGCAAGAGACAGGTAAATAAGGACAGGTCTCAGGCAAGTGCAGCATTCCAGAGCTGTGAAATAAAGGTGCAGGTCCAGAGTGACTTTGACTTCACTACATGCCTCGTGTGAATCTGTACTGAGGGGACAGAACTTTACAGTGGCGACGGGTTACGGAATTACAGAATCCACAGAATGGCGAACAACGGATCAGATGAAAAGTACAATGTGGGAGACAATTGGGAGGACTTTATAGAAAGGCTCCAGCAAAGCTTTGTAACCAAAGACTGGTTAGGTGACGATAAGGCAGACAAGAGAAGAGCCCATCTCTTGACCAGCTGTGGCTCGAAAACATACGCTTTAATGAAGGATCTGTTGGCACCGGAGAAACCAGCAAGCAAGTCGTTTGAAGAATTGAGCACACTGGTAAGAGACCACCTGAAGCCAGCGAGCAGCCTACACATGGCCAGACACAGGGTCTACAACTACAGATGCTGTGTGGGCCAGAGCATACCCGACTTAGTGGCGGAACTTCGGAGGTTAGCTAGTTTATGTGAGTTCTCCGATGAACTGAGGAGAGAAATGCTAAGAGACTTTTTCATTGAAGGAATAGGCCACGCAGGCATATTCCGAAAGCTCATAGAGACCAAGAACCTGACCTTAGAGGCAGTAGCACTGGTAGCACAGACATTCTTGTTAGGGGAAGAAGAAACGAGGTTGATTTACAATGCAGGTATGACAACTAACAAAATAATGGAACAAGGAGTTCACAGCATTAGGCAAGCTGCTACCCCCACACACAGACAAAACCAGGAGAACAGGTTCTCGACAGCATGCAGAAGCCATCAAGGGCCACAGGAACGGCCGTTCACACCTCATCAACCCACAATGCAAGCAATCAACTACAAACTGAGAGAGATCAGCCAGACGCAGCTCATTCTTTGGGAACACTTTGAACAATGGAACAGGTCTGTGCTGGAGGTGTGGGTGTGGGCACTCGGCAAGGGGATGTCGATTTCAGCAGGCTGTTTGCAGAAATTGTGAATATACAGGGCATGTGCAAAAAAACGGCAGCTCGGCTGGTATACGAATCGGATGGGTCGGAAAGCGGACCAGAAGATGGTGGGGACAGTACCCGGGACACCGATGTACAGCGGTTCAACACGATCAATGGCCGCTGCTCCTACAACAGGACGGCTCCTATAATGATGAGGGTCCTACTCAGAGGGATATCTGTCAACATGGAGCTGGATACGGGAACGAGTCAATCTCTCATGGGCGCTCAACAATTTGAACTGTGGCCGCATAAAAGAGACAAACCAAAACTCACAAGGGTTGCTACAACACTAAGGACCGTTACCAAAGAAATCGTACCAGTCCTCGGCAGCGCCATGCTCTCTGTCACACACAAAGGGACAGTGAACCGACTTCCCCTGTGGATTGTCCCCGGAGACCCCCCAGCACTGCTGGGGAGAAGCTGGCTGGCAAAACTAAACTGGAAATGGGATGATGTCCATGCCATGTCATTAGAGGAACGCACCTCCTGCTCAACATTTATAAAGCGATTTGAACATCTCTTTCAGCTAGGTGTGCGCACTTTCAAAGAGGCCAAAGTCAAAATCTACATCACACAGGATGCTAGACTGGTCCATCACAAGGCCAGAGCTGTACCCTATGTGATGAGGGAAAAGATTGAACACGAACTAGACAGGCTTCTGCGGGAAGGCATTATATCACCTGTGGAATTTAGCGACTGGGCAAGTCCCATCGTCCCAGTCATGAAGCCTGATGGATCCGTACGAATCTGTGGGGACTACAAATCTACCATGAACAGAGTCTCCCTACAGGACCAGAACCCGCTGCCCAGAGCGGAGGACTTATTTGCCACATTGGCTGGAGGTAAACTTTTCTCAAAATTAGACCTCACATCTGCGTATATGAAGCAAGAATTGACCGAGGAATCCAAGCTACTCACCAGCATCAACACACATCGAGGCCTTTTCATGTACAATCGATGCCCATTCGGCATCAGGTCGGCAGCTGCCATATTCCAGCGCAACATGGAGAGTCTGCTCAAGTCCATCCCGGGGACGGTTGTATTTCAAGACGACATACTTATCACTGTAATTTGGAGGAAGTACTAAAGCGGTTGGATCGGGTAGTCCTACAAGTCAAGAAATCCAAGTGCCTGTTTCTCACACCCGAGGTTGAATTTTTGGGCAGAAGGATTGCTGCTGATGGAATCCGCCCAACAGAATCCAAAACAGAAGCAATTCGCCTGGCACCCAGGCCCTGGAATGTCTCAGAACTGCGCACCTTTCTCGGACTACTCAATTACTTTGGGAACTTTATGCAGAACTGAAGCACGCTGCTGGAGCCTCTCCACGTGCTACTCAGAAAGGGATGCGATTGGTTTTGGGGGGACGCCCAGGAACGCGCCTTCACTAAGGCACGCGACCTTCTGTGTTCCAACAGTGTTTTGACTTTCTTTGACCCAGGTAAAAAGCTAGTTCTCACATGCGACGCGTCAGCGTATGGGGTCGGGTGCGTTTTGCAACGTGTCAATAGTGCGGGCAAATTACAACCCATAGCTTATGCCTCCAGGTCACTTTCGAGGGCGGAGCGCGGGTACGGAATGGTAGAGAAGGAAGCGCTCGCGTGCGTGTACGGTGTCAAAAAGATGCACCAATATCTTTTCGGGGCCAAGTTCGCGTTAGAAACTGACCACAAGCCCCTCACGTCCCTCCTATCCGAGAGCAAGGCAATAAACGCCAACGCCTCAGTGCGAATTCAACGGTGGGCACTCATGCTGGCGTCCTACGACTACACAATAAGGCACAGACCAGGCACAGACAACAGTGCCGACGTGCTCAGCAGGCTACCCCTGGCGACCACGGAAGGGTCTGACTAACAGGACTGAGAGATAGTCATGGAAATCAATGCCTTTGAGTCCACAGGTTCGCCCATGACAGCTCGCCAAATCAGAGCCTGGACGGCCAGCGACCCCACGTTATCCTTAGTAAAAAGATGTGTCCTAACCAGTGACTGGGCAGAGGCTCGCGATGCCTGCCCCGAGGAATTAAAACCCTTTCACAGGCGCATGCATGAGCTATCACTACAAGCAGACTGCCTGATGTGGGGCAGCCGAGTAGTCATGCCTCTGCGAGGCAGAGAGGCATTTGTCCGGGAACTCCACCCCGAGCACCCAGGGATCGTTCTCATGAAGGCCATAGCCAGATCCCAAGTCTGGTGGCCTGGTATTGACGCAGACTTGGAGCTCTGCGTCTGAAAGTGCAACATTTGTGCCCAAATCAGCAATGCCCCCAGGGAGGCTCCACTGAGCCCCTGGCCCTGGCCTACCAAACTGTGGTCGCGGGTGCACGTAGACTACGTGGGCCCATTCATGGGCAAAATGTTCCTCGTAGTTGTAGATGCATTTTCAAAGTGGATCGAATGCACCATTTTAAACTCGAGCACAACCTCCACCACTGTGGAGAGCCTCGCAACCATGTTTGCAACGCACCAAATCCCTGACATATCGGTCAGTGACAATGGTCTGTGCTTCACCAGCGCAGAATTTCAAGACTTTATATTTGATCATGGCATAAATCACGTCAAGACGGCACCATTCAAGCCGGCCTCCAACGGCCAGGCGGAGAGAGCAGTGCAAATCATTAAACAAGGCATGCTTAAAATCCCACGCTGCAGGGTCGCCTGTCGCGACTGCTGCTGGCATACAGATCTTGTCCACACTCACTGACTGGAATCCCCCCGCGCAACTGTTGATGAAAAGGACTTTAAAAACAAGGCTCTCGTTAATCCTCCCAGACATGCACTAAATTGTTGAGGCAAAGCGCCATAAGCTGACTGAGTACCATGATAGAAATTCGAGGGGGAGATGGAATGAGATAGGGGACAAAGTGTTTGTACTAAACTATGGCAGGGGTCTTAAATGGCTTGCAGGGACAGTAACGGGCAAGGAAGGAAACAGGCTACTGGTAGTACAAATGGACAATGGCAAAACCTGCCGGAGGCATGTAGACCAAGTCAAAAGCAGATTTAGCAACAACACTGTGGAACCAGAGGCAGACTACAATGTGGAACTCGCACTACACCTGGTGGACAGACAGAGGGAACAACCTGAGGAAAGGGAAATCTCAACAGACAGCCCAGGCGAGTCAACAACAATCA
This sequence comes from Pristiophorus japonicus, assembly GCF_044704955.1. NCBI lineage: Eukaryota > Metazoa > Chordata > Chondrichthyes > Pristiophoridae > Pristiophorus > Pristiophorus japonicus. Next base: position 26,652,418 of record NC_091987.1, on the reverse strand, counting down.
CACCAATCGAAACAGACAGCCCAGGCGAGATACCAGCAACCACACCCAAAGAAAAACAGACACCAAGGCAAACAACTGAACCACAACTCAGATGCTCCATGCGAGAGCGTAGACCACCTGAGAGATTGAACCTATAAAGACAATAAGACCTTGGGGGAGGGTGATGTCATGTATCTTACATTATTATATATAACTGTATCCTAACATGCTATACATGACTGTAATAAGATATGACCTGTAACCACCAGCACATCTTACCACCAGGGGTGCACTTGCAAGAGACAGGTATATAAGGACAGGTCTCAGGCAAGTGCAGCATTCCAGAGCTGTGAAATAAAGGTGCAGGTCCAGAGTGACCTTGACTTCACTACATGCCTTGTGTGAATCTGTACTGAGGGGACAGGACTTTACATTAACAATGTTAACTCCCTGGTTGTTTGTCACATTTGAGCCAAGATTTTTGCCATAAATCATTCTGGTCTCTTCCTCCCCTGAGATAAATGTCTGGGCTATCAGAGCCGCCGCTTCCAAGGTCAAGTCTTTGGTCTCAATCAGTTTCCTGAAAACCCCAGCGTGCCCGATGCCCTCAATAAAAAAGTCTCGCAGCATCTCCGCTCTGCATGTATCTGGGAACTTACATAGGCTCGCCAGTCGCCGGAGGTCTGCCACGAAGTCTGGAACGCTTTGCCCTTTTCGCCGCCGGTGCGTGTAAAACCAGTGTCTCGCCATGTGCATGCTGCTCGCTGGTTTAAGGTGTGCCCCGATCAACTTACTGAGCTCTTCGAACGTCTTGTCTGCCGGCTTCTCTGGCGCTAGAAAGTCCTTCATCAGGGAGTACTTTCTGGATCCACAAACCGTCAGGAGATGAGCCCTGCGTTTGTCAGCCGAATCATGTCCCAACCATTCCTTAGTGACAAAACTTTGCTGTAGTCTCTCAATAAAGTCGTCCCAATCATCACCAACACAGTACCTCTCTTCTGTGCTGCTAGTGGCCATGCTCGCGTGGTTTAAATCCCAGTTTCTTGTCGCCAATGATATGTCCTTACTATACAGTATAAATGCACACGAGGCCCATACTTGAGAGAAAGTCACTCTGTGACCAGTTATCTTTATTACCAAGAGCTTCCCCTTTTATACCGGAAAAGTCCTGGTTAGGAGTGTCTCCCACAAGTTCGCCCCCTGTGGTCAGTGTTCTCAAGGTGTACAACTTAGGTCAGCTTATACATGGGTTACACTGACAGTTGAATACATGACAGATTCCTTAACTGTAAGTAAGGTAAGGTCTTTCTGTGCGGACAAAAGTGGACACATACGCTGCCCTAAGTTAGTTTAGTACAACTTTTTTCTGGCCAAATTGGCGTAAATGGTGTAAGTGGCTGGGAACGCCCCCTTTTGAAAAAAAAAACTGACCTAACAAAAAACCTAACTAACTTACTTACACTGGCGCAAATTAAATGGCCTTATTTGCAACTAAAAAGATACACCAGAAAAATCAAGTTTACACCAAAAAAAACGGTGCAACTGATGGGGAAATTTGGGCCCTAATTAAAGTGTATCTGATAGTTTGTATATTCACTGTAACACATACAGGATGCAAACCCCCCCTGGCCCGCAGCACACATTGTGAATTCTGGGGGACGCTCATCATTTCAGTGGTTGGCAGCTTGTGAGCAGCATATTCCTGAATGCGGGAGCGTGATTGTATTCAGCTAGCTCCAGCCTTCTGACCTCGCAACCAAACCACTGCGCTCTGTATCGCCCTGTGCTTCTTTGAAACGCATTGGAAACTGTGCACTCCCAGCACCTGGTTTTGGCCTGTGCACATTTATAGGGCTGGCATTGTACAATTTCCAGATATGTGTTCCTGATCTGTGCTGGAAATGCAGAATGATAAATCTTGTTCTATACTTAATTTCTTCATCACCTGTAATAGGCTTAAGCAGCTTCCATATTTTCCCCTTGATCTGGCTTTGAGCAAAATTGCACAGTTTATTTTCACCAATGTGTACCCCAAAGCTCCACAATTTGTTTCACCTAAAATGGATTTAAACCTTAATTGTTATTTCTTTACCATATAATTGAGAGAATTCTCGAATATAACAATAATTATTTAGCAATGTTCAAATAACAAATCGCACCTTTAACTTAATGTGGGGCAGGATGTGAACAAAAGCTTGCTAAAGAGGTAGGTTTTTAAGGAGTATCTTAATAGAGAATAGAGGCAAGAGTGTTGTAAAGGTTTGCAGAGATAATTCCAGAGTAAGGGCCCAGGTAGCCGAAGGCATGCCGGCCAATGGTGGAGCGATGGAAATCAGGAGTGTGCAAGATGACAAAAGATATTAGGGCTGGAGGATCTTTTAGATATCATCATCATCTTCATAGGCAGTCCCTCGGAATCGAGGAAGACTTGCTTCCACTCCTGAAGTGAGTCCTTAGGTGGCTGAACAGTCCGATACGAGAGCCAGACTCAGTCACAGGTGGAACAGACAGTCGTTGAGGGAAGGGGTAGGTGGGACAGGTTTTCTGCATGCTTCTTCCGCTGCCTGCGCTTGTTTTCTGCATGCTCTCAGCGATGAGACTCGAGGTGCTCAGCGCGCTCCCGGATACACTTCCTCCACTTAGGGCGGTCTATATCCAGGGACTCTCAGGTGTCAGTGGGGATGTCGCACTTTATCAGGGAGGCTTTGAGGGTGTCCCTGTAACATTCCCTCTGCCCACCTTTGGCTCGTTTGCCATGAAGGAGTTCCGAGTAGAGCGCTTGCTTTGGGAGTCTCGTGTCGGGCATGCGGACAATGTGGCCCTGCCCAGCGGAGCTGATCGAGTGTGGTCAGTGCTTTGATGCTGGGGATGTTGGCCTGGTCGAGGACGCTAACATTGGTGCATTTGTCCTCCCAGGGGATTTGCAGGATCTTGCGGCGACATCATTGGTGGTATTTCTCCAGCGACTTGAGGTGTCTTCTGTATATGGTCCATGTCTCTGAGCCATACAGGAGGGCAGGTATTACTTCAGCCCTGTAGACCATGCGCTTGGTGGTGGATTTGAGGGCCTGGTCTTCAAGCACTCTTTTCCTCAGGTAGCCGAAGGCTGCACTGGCGCACTGGAGACGATGTTAGATCTCGTTGTCAATGCCTGCTCTTGTTGATAGGAGGCTCCTGAGATAAGGGAAGTTGTCCACATTGTACAGGGCCGCACAGTGGATCTTGATGACTGTGGGGGGCATGCTGGGCAGCGGGGACAGGCTGGTGGAGTACCTTTGTCTTACGGTTTAGCGTAAGGCCCATGCTTTCGTGTGCCTCAGTAAATACGTCGACTATGTTAGATATACAACAAGGATAAAAACTTTAAATTTGAGTTGATCCTCGACCGGGAGCCAATGTAGGTTAGCGAGTACAGGGGTGATGGGTGAATGGGAATTGGTGCGTGTTAAGGTACGGACAACAGAGCTTTGGATCAGCTCAGGTTTATGGAGGGTGAATAATGGGAGGCCAGCCGGGACAACATTGGAATAGCCGAGCATGGATGAGGGTTTCAGGAGCAGATGAGCTGAGGCGGGACAGAGTCGGGCAGTGTAACGGAGGTGGAAGTATATGCACTTGGTGATGGTGAGGAACTAGGCTCGAAAGCTCAGCCTAAAGTTAAGGAGGATGTTAATGCTTGCGAACAGTCTGGTTCAGCATAAGACAGTGGCCACGGAAGAGGTAATTATTGGTACTTAGAAAAAACGAAATATGGGCTCTTTTCATGAGAAAAATTATGATGACATTTGAAAAACTAAATGGAGATAAACGATTTGTATTGGAGGCATGGATAGATGATTGGTTAATGGGCCAAAAACAGAGAGCAGGGATAAAAGGGTCATTTAACGGTTGGCAGGCTGTAACTAGTGGGGTGCCACAAGGATCAGTGCTGGGGCCCCAGCTATTTACAATCTATATTTGTGACCTAGATGAATGGACAGAAAGTAATGTATCTAAGTTTGCGGATGATACATAGCTGGTGGGACAGTAAGCTATGAGGAGAACACAAAGCCTTTGGAAAGGGCTATAGATAAGTTAAGTGAGTGGGCAGTGAGTTGGTAGATGAAGTATATTGTGGGGAAATGTGAGGATATTCACTTTGGTAGAAAGAATAAAAAAGAAACTTTTAAATGTTGGTGTTCAGAGAGATTTGGGTGTCCTTGTGAAAGCAACACGGAAAGCGAGCATGCAGGTACAGCAAGCAATAAGGAAGGCAAATGGCCTGTTGGCCTTTATTGCAAGGGGGTGAAGTACAAGAGTAAGCAAGTCTTGCTACAATTGTACAGGGCTTTAGTGAGACCACACCTGGAGTATTGTGCACAGTTTTGGCCTTCTTATCTAAGGAAGGATATACTTGCTTTGGAGGCGGTACAACGAAGGATCATTAGATTGATCCCTGGGATGAAAAGACTGTCACATGATGAGACATTGTGTAGAATAGGCCGGTACTCTCTGAAGAATGAGATGTTTTCTCATTGAAACATACAAGATTTTGAAGGGGATTGCCAGGAAAGATACTGAGAGGTTGTTTCCCCTGGTTGAGTCTCTCGAAATAGGGAGCAGAGTCTCAGTATAAAGGGAAGGCCATTTGAGAAAGAGATGAGGAGGAATTTCTTCACTCAGAGGGTGGTGAATCTTTGGAATTCTCTGCCCCGAGGGCTGTGGATGCTGAGTCTCTGAGTATATTGGAGGCTGAGATCTTTAGATTTTTAGACTCTAGTTGAGAAGGGGTGGAAAAGTGGAGTTGAGGTCGATGATCAACCGTGATCTTATTGAATGGCAGAGCAGGCTCCAGGCGCCATATGGCCTACTATTTCTTACGTTCTTATGTTATTATGTTATTATAAGTCTCAACAGTGTTACTCATAAAACAATAATATATTGATGAACGTGAATGTATCAGTGACATTTCAGTGCGATTCATTTTATAACTCCTTTATGATATATCACCCATGTGTGTTAAACTTTGCCGAGCCCGTGGGAGCGGGCCAATCCTTTAAAATATATATTTCATATGGTGTCAAATTTCATAGCAACGTTAAGGGAAGTAAAATAAACGATAATTAACCACAGACATAAAATACAAAAATGAAGAAAGACTTACATTTATATATCGCCTTTACAAACTTGGGTCGCCCCAAACACATTCCAGCCAATTATGTAGTTGTTGGAGTGCAGTCACTGTTGTAATGTAGGAAACGTGACAGCCAATGTATACACAGCAAGCTCCCACACACAGCAACATGATAATGGACACACCATCGATTTTATATGTTGGTTGAAGGATAACTATTGGCCAGCATATGTTAGAAACGGTATAATCGTCATTACAGAAATAGAGTAAGTCCTTCTTTGTAATTTTAGCTACTCGACTCTGCAACTGACCAACTTAGAGCAAAGGATTTTGTGCAACTGATTTGCCTCATCAGCGAATACCAGCCAGAAAACATTGGGGTGAGCTGGGAGAAGAACGGTAATGCCATACGGTCTGCAGTTATCACCTCATTCCCAGCTAAAAATTCCAATGGAATCTTTAGCTCCAGGAGCCTCCTCAATGTCCCAACGCAGGAATGGGCCAGCGGTTCTGTGTACAACTGCCAATATCCCCGTCCCCAACCAAAAGTAACCAGCGGAAAGAAATTCATCATCAGGTGAGCAAATGTAACCAATTCACACGCTGCACAGGTGAAACATTCCGTCTTTGTTTCTCACAACTGGGTCAGATGGGATGTTATTGTGATCATTTATCGATGAGGTTTAAACATCGCTGAACCGCTTCTGAGTAAACTCTGTGAAAATTTATCATACTGTATAAAACTACAGTAAAGGTAGTTTGGAATGATTTAGCAGCAATGGCCAAGGTAACTGAAGGTGCTCTTTCAATGAGCCAGCACAGGCACAATAGGCTGAATGGCCTCCTTCGCCGCTGCATCATTCAATCTTTCTATGTTGCAGCAGTAATGGTTGAGGTACCTGAAGGTGCTCACTGCGCGGCGGATAATACAAAGGGCAGTTTGAGAAGTCTTGACACATACATGAACATTGCACGATGTTCGATCATAAACTTTTATTACCAACAATTTATAACGTATTATCAACCATTCTATTTAATTTATTCACCAAATCAATCCAGGTGAAACCAGACCGAAACGCACAGCGTAGCATATTTTACCAAAGAGGATCCAACTGTAACAGTGCGTTTCTGTTGCTCGTTCAATTTGTGAGGATGTATACTACATGATACCGGGTATCGGTACAAACATGGAATGAACGAGAGAGGGACGGAGAAAGAAGGAACTGAAAGAGAGAGATATAGACAGTGAGAGAAAGCTGTCATTAGATTAAAACCGACAGCTCTAATCACAAAACAATTCAACAACGAGCTGTTCTTTTGTTTAAAAAAGGCCTGGCCAAGGGGCAGGAAAAGACGAGTTGAGAGTGCGTTGAGGGAGGCCACAGACATGGACCGAATGACCCTCTACTTTGTAGAATTCAATCAATCTCTCTTTCTCTCTCTCTGCCCATCCCCTCTCCCTCTCTCTCTCTTGCTCTCTATAGAGAGGAACCTGTTATATATATTCGGGACACCCAACAGGGCTTCATGAAAAAGAACTCATGTCTTACAAACCGAATTCTATTATTAGAAAAAATTACAAAGTTGGTGGATGAGGGAAGCTCAGTAGACTTTGTCTATTTGAATTTCCAAAAAGTTTTGATAAGCTACACCATAAGAGGCTTTTTTGTAAAATCGAGGCCTTTGCTGTTAGTGGAAATATATTGAGTTGGATTCATAACTGGCTGGCAGGATGCAGGGTAAAAGTAGTTACTGTTGGATTTGGATCTGTCTGGTGACCGGTCACCAGTGGTGTCCTGCAGGGATCAGTGCTGGGACTGATGCTGTTTACTGGTTTTTGATGATCTGGATTTTGGGGATGGGGCACAAATTCCAAATTTGCAGCTGATACAAAGATCTGTGCGAGCGTTAGAATTGTAGAAAATCATCGTCTGCTTCAGGCCGATCTTAATGTGTTGGGAGATTGCGTTCAAGAATGGAAAATTAAGTATCACTTAGATAATTGCAGTGTTATGCATGTGGGCAGGTCAAATGCTCAAAATTCATATATCCTCCAGAGAAAGGCATTAAAGATAGTGGGGATAGAATAAATTGTATATTGTAGAGACTACATCCTTAAAGTTACACGAGCAATGTCGTGCAGCATTAGCTAGAGCAAATAGGGTGCTGGGTGTACTTGTGCAAGACCTGAATCAGGCTGCCCTTGGAATATGTCCAGGCTTGGCCTCCTCACATAGTGGTGATTTTCAGACTCCTCTGGAAATGGTGCGGAACAGAGCCAAATATTAAAACATCTTAGTTATCAAGATAGGCTAAAATAGTTGGGTCTCAATACATTAGAGCAGTGTAGACTGAGGGGGAGAAATGATTGATGTTTATAAGATAATGATGGAAATAGATGGTGTTCAAGCTGACAGCTTATTTCAATTAAGTAGGTCAGGCAGTAACATGGGTCACAAATTTAATTTGTATACGACTAGATATAGGTTGGATATCAGGAGGAATTTTACCCCAGAGAATGGTAGACCTCTGGAACTATCTGCTATGTCATGTGTTGGATGCAGACTTGCTGAATTACTTCAGTGAAAAGCTGAATTTGTCTCTGGCGATGGCAGAGATCAGCACGTATAGAAGGAAGGGACTTTCAGGCCAGGGTGATCTCCTGGACTAGTTGCAATCGCCTAGATGGGTCAGAAAGGAATTTCCCTGACTTTTCCCCGCAAAATTTGTAATGTTTTTTTTATCTGGTATTTTGCCTCGCCTAGGAGATCACATGGTTTCGGGTGGGGTGGAGTGCATATGTTGTGAGATATATATGCCTGCTATTGTCTCTCTGTCGCTCATCACCACTCGATGTCTCTCTATCTCTGCCTCTATCTCTTCGTATCTGTCTCTCTCTCTCTCTCTCCCTCTCTCTCTCTCTCTCTCTCACTGTCTCTCTCTCTCTCTCTCTCCCTCTCTCCCTCTCTCCCTCTCTCTCTTTCTTTTCTCCCAATATCTGTGGTTGGGAAAATGTTGGAGTACATTTTTAAAGAAACAATAGCAGGACATTTGGAAAAGCAAAATTTGGTCAGGTAGAGTCAGCATGGATTTATGAAGGGGAAGACATGGTTGACAAATTTGCTGGAATTCTTTGAAAATGTAATGAACAGGGTGGATTAAGGGGAACCAGCGGATGTGATGTATTTGGACTTCCAGAAGACATTTGATAAGGTGCCACACAAAAGGTTACTGCACAAGATAAATGTTCACAGGGTTGGGGGTAATATATTACCATGGATAGAGGATAGAAACATAGAAACATAGAAAATAGGTGCAGGAGTAGGCCATTCGGCCCTTCTAGCCTGCACCGCCATTCAATGAGTTCATGGCTGAACATGCAACTTCAGTACCCCATTCCTGCTTTCTCACCATACCCCTTGATTCCCCTAGTAGTAAGGACTTCATCCAACTCCCTTTTGAATATATTTAGTGAATTGGCCTCAACAACTTTCTGTGGTAGAGAATTCCACAGGTTCACCACTCTCTGGGTGAAGAAATTCCTCCTCATCTCGGTCCTAAATGGCTTCCCCCTTATCCTTAGACTGTGTCTCCTGGTTCTGGACTTCCCCAACATTGGGAACATTCTTCCTGCATCTAACCTGTCTAACCCCGTCAGAATTTTAAACGTTTCTATAAGGTCCCCTCTCATTCTTCTGAACTCCAGTGAATACAAGCCCAATTGATCCAGTCTTTCTTGATAGGTCAGTCCTGCCATCCCGGGAATCAGTCTGGTGAACCTTCGCTGCACTCCCTCAATAGCAAGAATGTCCTTCCTCAGGTTAGCAGACCAAAACTGTACACAATACTCCAGGTGTGGCCTCACCAAGGCCCTGTACAATTGTAGCAACACCTCCCTGCCCCTGTACTCAAATCCCCTCGCTATGAAGGCCAACATGCCATTTGCTTTCTTAACCGCCTGCTGTACCTGCATGCCAACCTTCAATGACTGATGTACCATGACACCCAGGACTCTTTGCACCTCCCCTTTTCCTAATCTGTCACCATTCAGATAATAGTCTGTCTCTCTGTTTTTACTACCAAAGTGGATAACCTCACATGTATCCACATTATACTTCATCTGCCATGCATTTGGCCACTCACCTAACCTATCCAAGTCGCTCTGCAGCCTCATAGCATCCTCCTCGCAGCTCACACTGCCACCCAACTTAGTGTCATCCGCAAATTTGGAGATATTACATTTAATCCCCTCGTCTAAATCATTAATGTACAGTGTAAACAGCTGGGGCCCCAGCACAGAACCTTGCAGTACCCCACTAGTCACTGCCTGCCATTTTGAAAAGTACCCATTTACTCCTGCTCTTTGCTTCCTGTCTGCCAACCAGTTCTCAATCCATGTCAGCACACTACCCCCAATCCCATGTGCTTTAACTTTGCACATTAATCTCTTGTGTGGGACCTTGTCGAAAGCCTTCTGAAAGTCCAAATATACCACATCAACTGGTTCTCCCTTGTCCACTCTACTGGAAACATCCTCAAAAAATTCCACAAGATTTGTCAAGCATGATTTCCCTTTCACAAATCTATGCTGACTTGGACCTATCATATTACGTCTTTCCAAATGCACTGCTATGACATCCTTAATAATTGATTCCATCATTTTACCCACTACCGATGTCAGGCTGACCGGTCTATAATTCCCTGTTTTCTCTCTCCCTCCTTTTTTAAAAAGTGGGGTTACATTGGCTACCCTCCACTCCATAGGAACTGATCCAGAGTCAATGGAATGTTGGAAAATGACTGTCAATGCATCCACTATTTCCAAGGCCACCTCCTTAAGTACTCTGGGATGCAGTCCATCAGGCCCTGGGGATTTATCGGCCTTCAATCCCATCAACTTCCCCAACACAGTTTCCCGACTAATAAGGATTTCCCTCAGTTCCTCCTCCTTACTAGACCCTCCGACCCCTTTTATATCCGGAAGGTTGTTTGTGTCCTCCTCAGTGAATACCGAACCAAAGTACTTGTTCAATTGGTCCGCCATTTCTTTGTTCCCCGTTATGACTTCCCCTGATTCTGACTGCAGGGGACCTACGTTTGTCTTTACTAACCTTTTTCTCTTTACATATCAATAGAAACTTTTGCAATCCGTCTTAATGTTCCCTGCAAGTTTCTTCTCGTACTCCATTTTCCCTGCCCTAATCAAACCCTTTGTCCTCCTCTGCTGAGTTCTAAATTTCTCCCAGTCCCCGGGTTCGCTGCTATTTCTGGCCAATTTGTATGCCACTTCCTTGGCTTTAATGCTATCACTGATTTCCCTTGATAGCCACGGTTGAGCCACCTTCCCTTTTTTATTTTTACGCCAGACAGGAATGCACAATTGTTGTAGTTCATCCATGCGGTCTCTAAATGTCTGCCATTGCCCATCCACAGGATTGGCTAACTATCAGAGAACCGAGAGTCAGGATAAATGGTTCAATCTCTGGTTGGCAATCAGTAACTAGTGGGATACGCAGGGATCAATGCTGGGACTCCAACTATTTACAATCTATATTAACGACTTTGAAGAAGGGACCGAATGTAATGTAGCCAAGTTTACCAATGATACAAAGATGGGAGGAAAAGCAATGTGCGAGGTGGACACAAAATACATGCAAAAGGACATAGACAGGCTAAGTGAGTGGGCAAAAATTTGGCAGATGGAGTATAATATTGGAAAATGTGAGGATATGCACTTTGACAGAAAAAAATCAAAGAGCAAGTTATTATTTAAATGGAGAAAGATTGCAAAGTGACGCAGTACAGCGGGACCTGGGGTACTTGTGCATGAAACGCAAAAGGATAGTATGCAGGTACAGCAAGTGATCAGGAAGGCCAATGGAATCTTGGCCTTTATTGCAAAAGGGATGGAGTATAAAAGCAAGGAAGTCTTGCTGCAGTTGTACAGGGTATTGGTGAGGCCACACCTGGAATACTCCGTCCAGTTTTGGTTTCCATATTTATGAAAGGATATACTTGCTTTGGAGGCAGTTCAGAGAAGGTTCACTCGGTTGATTCCGGAGATGAGGGGGTTAACTTATGAGGAAAGGTTGAGTAGGTTGGGCCTCTACTCATTGGAATTCAGAAGAATGAGAGGTAATCTTATCGAAACGTATAAGATTATGAGGAGGCTTGACAAGGTGGATGCAGAGAGGATGTTTCCACTGATGGTGGAGACTAGAACTAGGGGGCATGATCTTAGAATAAGGGGCCGCCCATTTAAAACTGAGATGAGAAGGAATTTCTTCTCTCAGAGGGTTGTAAATCTGTGGAATTCTCTGCCCCAGAGAGAGAGCTGTGGAAGCTGGGTCATTGAATAAAATTAAGACAGAAATCGACAGTTTCTTAACCGATAAGCGGATAAGGGATTATGGGGAGCGGGCGGGGAAGTGGAGCTGAGTCCATGATCGGATCAGCCATGATCGTATTAAATGGCGGAGCAGGCTCGAGGGGCCATATGGCCGACTCCTGCTCCTATTTCTTATGTTCTTATCTCAGTCTCTCTATGTCTCTGTATCTCTCTCTCACTCTCTGCCTCCGTCTCTCAGTTTAGATCAGTTTTATAAAGTTATGATGCGACCAACATACATGGAAACACCAAAACAATGTTTTAAATTCAATAATAATCAGTGAGCAACATGATTACATCTTGCCATCCTATAGGTTATCACTGAAATTTAAATCCTTGTTGCACTTTCGGCATCGTCAATGCTCAAGCATTGCCCCAATTCTGAACTTGTGGTTCCTCACTGTCAGAGCTCGCAGTATTTCTGAGAGATACTTCCGTGGAAGAAATGTGTATCAACAAAAATGCCACCCTGTTGTGAGAAGTGGTCTCTATAGTTTCCACTGAGACTGTGATTGCTTGGATAGTGGGTGGGAAGAGAAGTACTGAAGGAGTTTTGAGCGAACCAGCTACAATGCATGGAGCCCTGTACCTGGCCATCGGGCATTTGACAAGCAGCGTGGGAGAGTGGGAGAGCGGGGGAGAATACTTGTGTTCAGCACAGGAGGGCCAATCATCGACTGTGGTATCCAAACACACAGCAAAGGCAAAAGGTGGCTAACAATATACAGCCTTGTTTCCCAATGGCAGTAGATGGGAGACTAACACTGGGTCAACTACAATATACAGCCTTGTTTCCCAATGGCAGTGGATGGGAGACTAACACTGGATTAACTACAATATACACCCTGTTTCCCAATGGCAGTGGATGGGACCTTAACACTGGGTCAACTACAATATACAGCCCTGTTTCCCAATGGCAGTGGACGGGAGACTAACACTGGGTCAACTACAATATACAGCCCTGTTTCCCAATGGCAGTGGACGGGAGACTAACACTGGGTCAACTACAATATACAGCCCTGTTTCCCAATGGCAGTGGACGGGAGACTAACACTGGGTCAACTACAATATACAGCCCTGTTTCCCAATGGCAGTGGACGGGAGACTAACACTGGGTCAACTACAATATACAGCCCTGTTTCCCAATGGCAGTGGATGGGAGACTAACACTGGGTCAACTACAATATACAGCCCTGTTTACCAATGGCAGTGGATGGGAGACTAACACTGGGTCAATTTGTGTTTCAGTGGAGCCCCTGGAAACAAAGCTCCGCCTCCTGCCTCCATTGCCAGAAAGGATTCACTGTCTGATCGCCGCCTCTCTCACAGGTTTGATCAGTGGATTCTACCCTGACAACATCACCGTGTCTGGGAGAAGGATGGAGCTGCTTTCCCCACTGCTCTTCAACAGGAGCTGACCTTCAGCACAAGGAGCTGCTTGTTTTACCATCAGCAGAATGTTAGACAGGATCAACATTCACTTGTACCACCTCACATCCACCTTCACAACCCTCTGTGAGGGGACCATCAGCAGCCCGAAAGGTAAGGACCGTTCCTCAAAGTACCATCACACAGTCAGCGCTGTGTACTTTAATGTAAAGCTAACACCCTAGTGAGCAGATCCCTCTAGGTTACAGGTAATGTATGAACATCAATTCATGTCACAAGCAGCAAGCAGATGATGCAATGATCTGCACGCAGTATGTGCACCAAAACAAGCGATGTGAGGACCAATAGTAAGTGATAGGATCAGGGTGTGTCTAACTTTACTGCACGGTGCCCTGGTGTTTGCGGGCTATCTTTAAACTACATTATGTGGCAGCTAAAGACACACAATGTTCCACATTATGTTGGGACAAGATATTTGCTTCACTCTGCACTTCCTGATTTAAGTCAAGCCCAACACTGAGTGTTTGCCAACAGTGCATTAAAGACAAGAGCAGAGAGTAATAATGGGGCACAACCAATCGATGTGTGTATCTTTGTATATTTCAATCTATTCAACTCTTCCCCGCTAGCGTTAGACGTCACAGGGGCAGATAAATACCATCTTCATGGACTGAACCCAATTATGGTACCGTCTGTTTTGATGATGGCAAAATCCACTTCTGTTTTCCTGCTTCATCTCAAATTTTCTTAATTCAAATCAAATTAAAATGTGTGCACAGTAATCGCCCCAGCAACTCCGTGCGAGGGACAGGGAAACATGTCTCCTAGCTTGAATCTCCGTTTTCTGCTGAGTCCATTCACCTGACCTGGTAGAGGCCGGGGATTTATATTGGGCCTGATTGTCCCTAAATTCCTGCAGTAGCAACAACTCATGTTCAGGTCCTGATCTATAGGAAGGGCGCATGTGGTCATTCTGGTAACAGCAATATTGGACTTGGCCACGACGCCCTCACGGTGCAACAGTCTGCTTATTCTTATTGTGTAGGCGGACACACAAAACATAACCATTGGCTGAGGTTATGCATAATTGCATAAGATGGAGACCTGTTACCTGATGTACTATCAATAAGGTTCACAATGTGTATATACTATGCTGGCACCACTAGAGGGTGCAACTGGTGGGGTTTCCTGCCCCTGTGGCAGAGGCTGTCCACCAGACAGCACTGCGGTGGGAGACCTGAGGGTCACCTGCATAGATGTGCAGGGCCCAGTATAAAAGGCTGCCCACCATGCGTGTGCCTCACTCTGGAGTTACAAATAAAGGACAAAGGTCACTACAGTTTGAGTACAACACATTGCCTCGTGGAGTCATTCATAAGTGCATTACAGACATAACAACTGGCGATGAGAATCCGGACTTTCATGTGTTCATAGCTACCTTTGGCACACTAAAAGACTTCACAGAGAGTGATGATTGGGATGCCTTCACAGAAAGGCTGGAGCTATATTTCGTGGCAAACAACCTGGCAGGGGAGACGGACACATTGGCGGATAAGCTCAAGGCAATACTGCTGACCAGTTGTGTGCCAGAGGTCTACCGCCTCGTCAGGGTCTTGCTGGCACCCATGAAGGCCAAGGATAAGACATATGATGAGCTGACTGAATTAATTCTACTAAAACCAAAACAGAAAATCTCACGGCCAGGCACAGATTCTTCACTCACTGCAGACCTGAGGGCCAGGAGATTGCAAAATATGCTGCCGACCTCAGGAGACTTGCGGCACCATTTGATTTCGGCATGCACCTCAACGAAGCATTGTGAGACATCTTCATTTTGGGAATCGGCCACGAGGGCCTCCTTCACAAGCTATTATCTGCCGACACCACAGTCAACCTGCAGAAGGCCATCAGCATCAGTCAGGTGTTCATGACCTTGACCTGCAGCACCAAGCAAATTATTCATCCTGTGGACTCAAACCCAGCAAGTACTGTACACAGAATGGTGCCTTTCACAGGCAAGACTGTAGAACGTGGCTCTGCCCAGGGCAGAGAGCACACACCTCAGGATTCCAGAACTCAGAGTCCGCCGAGGGGTTCTGATCGAGTAGCACCATGCTGACGTTGTGGAGGAAACCACAGGGCTCACCAGTGTCGGTTTGCTGAGTACGTATGCAAAGCCTGTAACACGAAGGGCCACCTCCAGCATATGTGTAAAAGAAATATGACTCACCGTCGAGCAGAGGAGTCGGTAGATGACTTTGAATCCAGCGGGGAGTATGATGATTTGTCCAGAGAGGCAGCTCAGCCCCAAGAAGAAGTGTATGGAGTATATACCTGCACCACCGATTATCCTCTAGTGAAGATGGAAGTCGAGATAAACAGCGTTCCAGTCTTCATGGAAGTGGACACGGGAGCGAGCCAGTCAGTGATGAGTCAGGATGCCTTTGAGAGGCTATAGAATGAAAAATGACCCTAGCTGGTTCCAGTACAGGAAAAGCTGCGCACCTACACCAAGGAGCTGATCCCAGTCCTTGGTAGTGCGATGTAATTGTAATCCATAATGGCGTGGTGCACAAGTTACCTCTGTGGATTGTTGCAGGTGATGGTCCAACGCTACTCGGAAGAAGGTGCTTGGGGAAGATCCAGTGGAAATGGGAAGACCTCTTCACTCCAGCAATCGATGTCCCCCGTGCTCAGAGGCAGAACAAAATCTCACCTTCGCTTGGGCCAGGCACCAGAGAACAGATCAGCGCAGCACCTGAGGTACAGACCATCCATCATGACTGCGTGGCAATGATCCGACCAGAATGCCCTAAAAGTACCTTCCCGGCTCCAGTGGCAGGACTCCTGGGGAGGAAGATCGAATTCACAGGCAGTCTTCCAGCTTTTGTGGCAGAATCGCGGGAGAGAAGGATCAAAGCAGTCGACCTCGAGGACAGAGGCAAGATGGCGTCCCTGCTGCAGCGAGGTGCAGCGTGGCTGAAAAAAAAGATGGCCGCGGCCATATCACGAGGTACAACACTGAGGGACCAACACGTGGTGTCTAACAAAGGATTTGATTGGGGTAAAGCCAGCAGGGTTCTCTTAAAGGAGACCTGCAACCAACTGAACTTAAAGAGATATTGTATGCATGGCAATCAAAGTAATGAACCGATTAAGATTGTGAACAAAATGTTGTTGCGAGATGTCGGGAATAGAGTGTCCCCAAAAGTAGCAAGTGAGAGTATTCGGGAGGGTAAAGGCGCTGATCCTGATGCCCTGCCCCAGGTGTCCCCACAAGTTATAGGCTAGCGACCTCAGGAGGGTGAAGACACTGATCCTGATACCCTGCCCCAGGTCTATCCCACGCTGCAGGCACCCGATGGCACTATTTGCCACAGACCTGGAAACAAAAACGGCGCCAATACGTGCAGTCAGTGCCGTTGCCCACCACTCGGGTGGAGATGGCGCAGCCCCCAGACCCAGTTGCTACCTCGGCCATGTCCAGGAGCGAAAGGTCAGAACCAACGAGTTCCCCAAACGGGACCTGGAACAGCCAGGTTCCCAACACCGTTAGAGAGCAGGCAGAAGATTCTGCAGCCCTCAAAGGAGGACAGGGAGGCCACACACATCTGTGGCTCTGCCCACCACTAAGCAATGGCAAAAGCCCTGAGTCCTGGTGAGGTGAGCGAACCAAGCCCACCCCGTTAGCAGGGGGCACAGCGCCGCTATCCGATGATTAAGACCCCATCCGGTTGCTCTGGAACTAGCGTTCTCGCATACCTGTACTGCGACCTCAGTACTGGCCATGACTGAACCATGAATGCAATTTACCCAATCCTGGCGCACGACCGCAAGACGTAACGAATGTAAGTCACTGAACCAAGGTGTCACGATAAAAACTGTAATTTCCTTTCTTTGTACTTGCACTGTGTCTGATCCTGTATGTTAATGTAACCAGTTGCATGATCTCATTGTTGAGGGAGGGAAATGGATGTATGCAGCCATGGACACACACATGGATCACACCCAGAACCCACTGGAACCTCCACTGCATCATCGAACCATCCAAATTAGTAACCACTACCCAACGTTGTGGCAAAAATACTTGGGGGTTAACAGGGAGAGAGCCAAACCAAAGCACAGCCAAGGTGCAAGGGCTATTGGCACTTAAGTCTAGGGAGAGCTAAGCCAGAGCACATATTGCAAAGGTAATTGGCACAAAGGACTTGGGGGAGAGTGATGT
Organism: Pristiophorus japonicus; assembly: GCF_044704955.1. Classification (NCBI taxonomy): domain Eukaryota; kingdom Metazoa; phylum Chordata; class Chondrichthyes; family Pristiophoridae; genus Pristiophorus; species Pristiophorus japonicus. The sequence continues at coordinate 26,635,324 of NC_091987.1, read as the reverse complement.
TATATATGGAGACTATAGATATACTCTCTGTGTAGTCACTGTACAGTTGCATAAGATGGAGACTTGTTTACATGATGTACTCTCAATAAGGTTTACATTGTGTATATACCATGCTGGCACCACTAGAGGGTGCAACTGGTGGAGACTGGAGTTTCCTACCCCTGTAACAGAGGCTGTCCACCAGAGGGCACTGCGGTGGGAGACCTCAGGGTCACCTGCATTGGTGTGCAGGGCCCAGTTTCAAAGGCTGCCCACCATGCTTGTGCCTCACTCTGGAGTTACAAATAAAGGACCAAGGTCACTACAGTTTGAGTACAACACAGTGCCTCGTGGAATCATTCATAAGTGCATTACAGACATAACACATATGGTACGGGACGTGGCTTGCAGTAAACTGGTCTCGCGTCCTTCTGTACTCTGATACTCACCTTGATTGTCTGATTCGCAGAACATCTTCAGATGCATCTTGATGACATCATCCTTCGATGCAAATCTCGTTTCAACACAAAAAATCTCATTCTAATCCACCTTCAGTGACCCCAACAAATTATGATCCTTCTCGACCTGTCTGCAGCCTTTGGCCACTCCATCCTCCTCCCACACCAAACCTCCATCGTCCAGCTGGGTGGGCCTGTACCACCTGGTTCCATTCTTATCTATACAGTTGGAAACTGCAATGGCTTCTCTTCCCGCTCCCGCATCGTTACCGCTGCACTCATCCCACGGAACTATCCTTTATCCCTTCCTCTTTCTCCTCTATATGTTGCCCTTCAGCGACATCATCAGAAAACATAATGTTAGTTCCACATGCAAGCTGGTGACGCCCAGCTCCAGCTCACCACCACCTCTCGCCACCCCTCCACTCTCTCTAATTTGGCAGATTCTTTGTCTGACATCCAATACTGAATGAACAGAATTTTCCTCCAATTAAATAACAGGCCTGAAATCCCAGCCTCCCTGCGTCGGTATGGAGTATGTACTGAGTGTGTACTGAATGTGTACGGGGTGTGTACGGGGTGTGTACGGAGAGTGTACTGGGTGTGTACTGAGCGTGTACTGAGTGTGTACTGAGCGTGTACTGAGCGTGTACTGAGTGTGTATGGACTGTGTACGGAGCATGTACGGGGTGTGTACTGAGTGTACGGGGTGTGTACTGAGTGTGTACGGAGTGTGTATGGAGTGTGTACGGGGTGCGTACGGGGTGCGTACGGGGTGCGTACAGGGTGCGTACAGTGTGTCCAGGGTGTGTACGGAGCGTATACGGGATGTGGATGGGGTGTGTACGAGGTGTATATGGGGTGTGTACTGAGTGTGTACGGGATGTGTATGGGGAGTGTACTGAGTGTGTACGGGGTGTGTATGGAGCATGTACGGGATGTGTACGGGGTGCATGCGGGATGTGTACGGAGCGTGTACGGGGCATGTACGGTGTGTGTACGGTGTGTGCACGGTGTGTGTATGGGGTGTGTACAGTGTGTGCACGGGGTGTGTACGGTGTGTGCACGGTGTGTGTACGGGATGTGTACGGGGTGTGTACGGTGTGTGTACGGGATGTGTACGGGCTGTGTATGGGATGTGTACGGTGTGTGAACAGTGTGTGTATGGGATGTGTACGGACCTGGGGAGGTAACGCAAAAGCCGGTTTTCAGTGCGCAGTACATATGCGCTGAACAGCGGCTTGTCCAATCTGTCAAGTTCTGGCCTGACAGATCCAACTCATCTCAACAGCCAGGACATTCACATGGGCAGGATTGCGATATTTGCCCATCTCTTGCCCAGTGAAGGTCCTTAAAACTCTTGTGACTGGGAAATGCAGGCACACAGCCTACAGCGTAAGAGTTTTAAAACATATAAAAATAAAATTTAAAAACACATTTTTAAGTTAAAAACCCTGCCCACTAAGGTACATTTATTTGAAATCATTTAGTCAATATAGCCAATGACTTTCATTCTCCACAAACTCCATTCCCTAGCCACCAACCCTACCCCTCTTGTTGGCCACTGCCTGAGGCCAAATCAAACTTTTGACCCCAAGACGGGTTTCCGACCCAACCACATATCCGTACCATCACCAAAACTGACTCCTTCCACCTCCTTAACATCATCTGTCTCCACCCTTGCCTCAGCATATCCAAAAACTTCATCCATGCCTTTATTACCTCTAGACTTGACTATTCCATGCACTCCTGGTGGGCCTCCCATCATCCACCCTCGGTAAACTTCAGATGGTCGAAAACTCTGTTGCTCGTGTCCCAACTCGCAGCAAGTCTTATTCATCCATCACCCCTGTGCTCACTGCCCCGTGTCCTAACTCGCTCCAAGTCCTGCTTACCCACAGCCCCTGTGCTCACTGCCCCGTGTCCTAACTCGCTCCAAGTCCCGCTCACCCATCACCCCCTGTGCTCGCTGACCCGTGTCCTAATTCGCACCAAGTCCCTCTCACCCATCACCCCAGTGCTCGATGACCTACATTGGCTCCCGGTCCGGAAACACCTCAATTTTAAAATTCTCATCCATTGCCTTGCCCCGCCCTGTCTCAGTCACCTCCTCCAGCCCCACAACCTCCGAGAAATCGGCGCTCCTCCAATTCTGGCCTCTTGAGCTTCCCTGATTTTAATCGCTCCACCATCGGAGGCCGTGCCTTTTGCTGCCTCGGAAGCTCTGGAAATTCCTCTCGAAACCTCTCTGCCTCTCCATCTGTTTTTCATCCTTTCAGTCAATCCTTAAAACCTACCTCCTTGACCAGGTTTTTGGCCATCTGCCATAGTATCTCTTTATGTGGCTGGTTTGGTGTCAAGTTTTGTCTCATAACGCTCCTGTGAACTGTCCTGAAACATTTTACTACATTAAAGTTGCAAAATAAATATAAGTTGTTGTTGTTGTTGAGACATTCTGAGGGGTCAGGATTTGAGCCTCTCCTTGCAGAGTACCCAGCCTCTACCCTGCTCTTGTAGCTATGATGTCAATATAGTTGCTCTCGGTAAGTTTCTGGTCAATGCTGAGTGCCAGGATGTTGATCTTGGGGATGTTCAAGGATAAGGAGGATCTGATTGGGCCTTTTCCTATTGGAGATTGTAAAATCCTGTCCCCTCAGTACAGATTCACATGAGGCACATAGTGAAGTCAAGGCTGTCTGTTTCGTTCAGTGTGATTGTTGGTGTCTCGCCTGGGCTGTCTGTTGGGATTGCCCTTTCCTCAGGTTGTTCCCTCTGTCTGTCCACCAGGTGTGGTGTGAGTTCCACATTGTAGTTTGCCTCTGGTTCAGCAGTGTTGTTGGTAAATCTGCTTTTGACTTGGTCTACATGCCTCCAGCAGGTTTGGCCATTGTTCATTTGAACCACCAGTAGCCTGTTTCCTTCCTTGCCTGTTACTGTCCCTGCAAGCTATTTGGGACCCCTACCATAGTTTAGCACAAACACTTTTTCCCCTATCTCATTCCACCTCCCCCTCGAATTTCGGTCATGGTACTCGGTTAGCTTACGGCATTTTGTCTCAACGATTTCATGTATGTCAGGGAGGATTAATGAGAGCCTTGTCTTTAAGGTCCGTTTCATTAATAGTTGCGCGGGGGGAACTCCAGTCAATGAATGCGGGCGAGATTTGTATGCCAGCAGCAGTCCCGACAGGTGGCCCTGCAGCGTGGGACCTTGGATTTTGAGCATGCCTTGTTTAATGATCTGCACTGCTCGCTCTGCCTGGCCGTTGGAGGCCGGCTTGAACGGTGCCGTCCTAATGTGATTTATGCCGTGGTCATTTCTAAAATCTTGGAATTCTGTGCTGGTGAAGCACGGACCATTATCACTGACCAATATGTCAGGAATGCCGTGCATTGCGAATATGGTTCCAAGGCTCTCCACAGTGGTGGAGGTGGTGCTCGAGTTTAAAATGGTGCATTCGATCCACTTAGAAAATGCATCCACAACTACGAGGAACATTTTGACCATGAATGGGTCCGCATAGTCCACGTGCACCCGTTACCACGGTTTGGTAGGCCAGGGGCAGGGGCTCAGGGGGGCCTCGCTGGGTGCATTATTGAGTTGGGCACAAATGGTGCAGAGCTCCAAGTCCGCATCAATGCCAGGCCACCAAACGTGGGATCTGGCTTTGGCCTTCATGAGAACGATCCCCGGGTGCTCGCAGTGGAGCTCCCGGACAAATGCCTCTCTGCCTCGCAGAGGCATAACTACTCGGCTACCCCACATCAGGCAGTCTGCTTGAAGTGACAGCTCATGCATTCGCCTATGGAAAGATTTGATCGCCTTGGGGCAGGCATCGCGAGCCTCTGCCCAGTCACCGGTTAGGACACATCTTTTTACGAGGGACAACGTGGGGTCACTGGTCGTCCAGGCTCTGATTTGGTGAGCCAGCATGGGCGAACCTGTGGACTCAAAGGCATTGATTGCCATGACTATCTCACAGTCCTGTTCATCAGACCCTTCCGTGGTCGCCAGGGGTAGCCTGCTCAGCGCGTCAGCACAGTTGTCTGTGTCTGGTCTGTGCCATATGGTGTAATCGTAAGCTGCCAGCATGAGTGCCCACCATTGAATGCGCGCCGAGCCGTTGGCGTTTATTGTCTTGCTTTCGGATAGCAGGGACGTGAGGGGTTTGTGGTTGGTTTCGAACGTGAACTTGGCCCTGAAAAGGTATTGGTGCATCTTTTTGACACCGTACACGCACGCGAGCGCCTCCTTCTCCACCATTCCGTACCCGCCATCCGCCCGCGAAAGTGACCTGGAGGCATAAGCAATGGGTTGTAATTTACCCACACTATTGACATGTAAAATGCACCTGACCCCGTACGCTGATGCATCGCATGTGAGAACTAGCTTTTTACCTGGATTAAACAAAGCCAAAACACTGTTGGAACACAGAAGGTTGCGTGCCTTATTGAAGGCACGTTCCTGGGCGTTCCCCAAAACCAATCGCACCCCTTCCTGAGTAGCATGTGGAGAGGCTCCAGCAGCGTGCTTAAGTTCTGCATAAAGTTCCCAAAATAATTGAGCACCCCAAGAAAGGCACGCAGTTCTGAGACATTCCGGGGCCTGGGTGCCAGGCGAATTGCTTCGGTTTTGGATTCTGTTGGGCGGATTCCATCAGCGGCAATCCTTCTGCCCAAAAATTCAACCTCGGGTGCGAGAAACAGGAATTTGGATTTCTTAACTCTTAGGCCTACCCGATCCAACCGCTTTAGTACTTCCTCCAAATTGCGGAGATGGGATTCGGTGTCCCTGCCCGTGATAAGTATGTCGTCTTGAAATACAACCGTCCCCGGGATGGACTTGAGCAGACTCTCCAAGTTGCGCTGGAATATGGCAGCTGCCAACCTGATGCCGAATGGGCATCGATTGTACATGAAAAGGCCTTGATGTGTGTTGATGGTGGTGAGTAACTTGGATTCCTCGGTCAATTCTTGCATCATATACGCAGATGAGCGATCTAGTTTTGAGAAAAGTTTTGCTCCAGCCAATGTGGCAAATAAGTGCTCCGCTCTGGGCAGCGGGTACTGGTCCTGTAGGGAAACTCTGTTTATGGTAGATTTGTAGTCCCCACAGATTCGTACGGATCCATCAGGCTTCATGACTGGGATGATGGCACTTGCCCAGTCGCTAAATTCCACGGGTGAGATAATGCCTTCCCGCAGAAGCCTGTCGAGTTCATGTTCAACCTTTTCCCTCACCACATAGGGTACAGCTCTAGCCTTGTGATGGACCGGTCTAGCATCCTGTGTGATGTCGATTTTGACTTTAGCCCCTTTGAAGGTGCCCAAACCTGGCTGAAAGAGATGTTCAAATCGACTTAGAACTGTTGAGCAGGAGGTCCGTTCCTCTGATGACATGGCATGAACATCATCCCATTTCCAGTTTAGTTTTGCGAGCCAGCTTCTCCCCAGCAGTGCTGGGGGATCTCCGGGGACAATCCACAGGGGAAGTCGGTTCACTGTCCCTTTGTGTGTGACAGAGAGCATGGCGCTGCCGAGGACTGGGACGATTTCTTTGGTATAGGTCCTTAGTTTGGTGCCGACCCTTGTGAGTTTTGGTCTGTCTCTTTTGTGCGGCCACAGCTGTTCAAATTGTTGAGCACTCATGAGAGATTGACTCGCTCCCGTATCCAGTTCTATGTTGACGGGTATCCCATTGAGTACGACCCTCATCATTATTGGAGGCGTCTTGTTGTAGGAGCAGTGGCCATTGATCGTGTTGACCCGCTGTACATCGGTGTCCCGGGTACTGTCCCCACCGTCTTCTGGTCCGCTTTCCGACCCTTCCGATTCGTATACAAGCCGAGCTGCCGTTTTTCTGCACATGCGGGCCAGATGCCCTGTATAGTCACAGTTTCTGCAAACAGCATTCTGAAATCGACACTCCCTTGTGCCTTCTCCCACATCTCCAGCACAGATCATTGTTTCAAAAGAATGAGCTGCGTCTGGCTGATCTCTCTTGAGCTTCTCTCAGTTTGTAGTTGATTGCTCGCATTGTGGGTTGATGAGGTGTGAACGGCTGTTCATGTGGCCCTTGATGGCTTCTGGCGCCACTGCCTGCTGTTGAGGGCCTGCTCTCCTGCCTTTGTCTGTGTGTGAGGGTAGCGGCTTGTTTCACGCTGTGAACCCCTTGTTCCGATGTTTCGTTAGTTGTCGTACCCGCAGGGTAGATCAACCTTGTTTCTTCTTCTCCTGTCAAGAATGTCTGCAACCAGTGCTGGTGCCTCTAGGGTCAAGTTCTTGATTTCTATGAGCTTTCGGAATATGCCTGCATGGCCTATTCCTTCAATGAAAAAGTCTCTCAGTACTTCTCTCCTTAGTTCATCGGAGAACTCACATAAGCTAGCCAACCTCTGAAGTTCTGCCACGAAGTCGGGTATGCTCTGGCCCACACAGCATCTGGAGTTGTAGAACCTGTATCTGGCCATGTGTAGGCTGCTCGCTGGCTTCAGGTGGTCTCTTTCCAGTGTGCTCAACTCTTCAAATGACTTGCTTGCTGGTTTCTCGGGTGCCAGCAGGTCCTTTATTAAAGCGTATGTTTTCGAGCCACAGCTGGTCAAGAGATGGGCTCTTCTCTTGTCTGCCTTGTCGTCGCCTAACCAGTCTTTGGTTACAAAGCTTTGCTGGAGCCTTTCTATAAAGTCCTCCAATTGTCTCCAGCATTGTACTTTTCAACTGAGCCGTTGTTCGCCATTCTGTGGATTCTGTAATCCCGTAACTCGTCGCCACTGTAAAGTCCTGTCCCCTCAGTACAGATTCACATGAGGCACATAGTGAAGTCAAGGTCACTCAGGACCTGCACCTTTATTACACAGCTCTCGAATGCCACACTTGCCTGAGACCTGTGCTTATATACCTGTCTGGGACAGGTATGCAGTGTCTCCTGCAAATGTACCCCTGGTGGTAAGGTAAGTTTGTGGTTACAGGTCATCTCTGGTTACAGTCATGTATAGCATGGTAAGATACAGTTATGTACAGTAGTGTGAGATACATGACATCGATGACTGTTGCCTGCTACTTGCCAGCCCAAGCCTGGGCCTGACTGGTCTCAAAGCACTTCACGCAGTTAATTATTTGTGAAATGCAGGATTTGTTGGTATGTAGGTCAGTGAGGATGCCAGTTTGTGTTATAGAAAGAAAGACTTGCATTTATATAGCGCCTTTCACGACCACCACACGTCTCAAATCCGTTTACAGTCAATCAAGTATTTTTGGGGTGTAATCACTGCTGTAATGTGGGAAACACAGCAGCCAACTTGCCAACAAGCAAGCTCCCACAAACAACAATGTGATAATGACCAGATGATCTGCTTTTGTTCTGTTTATTGAAGGATAAATATTGGCGCCAGTACACCGGGGATAAGTCCACTGCTCTTCTTCAAAATAGTGCCATGGGATCTTTTATGTCCACCTGAGAAAGCAGACGGGCCTCGGTTTAGAAACATAGAAACATAGAAAATAGGTGCAGGAGTAGGCCATTCGGCCCTTCGAACCTGCACTACCATTCAATAAGATCATGGCTGATCATTCAACTCAGTACTCCATTCCTGCTTTCTCTCCATACCCCTTGATCCCTTTAGCAGTAAGGGCCATATCTAACTCCCTCTTGAATATATCCAGTGAATTGGCATCAACAACTCTCTGCGGCTGGGAATTCCACAGGTTAACAACTCTCTGAGTGAAGAAGTTTCTCCTCATCTCAGTCCTAAATGGCCTACCCCTTCTCCTAAGACTGTGTCCCCTGGTTCTGGACTTCACCAACATCGGAAACATTCTTCCCACATCTAACCTGTCCAGTCCCGTCAGAAACTTGTATGTTTCTATGCGATCCCCTTTCATCCTTCTAAACTCCAGTGTATAAAGGCCCAGTTGATCCAGTTTTTCTTCATATGTCAGTCCTGCCGTCCCTGGAATCAGTCTGGTGAACCTTCGCTGCACTCCCTCAATAGCAAGAACGTCCTTCCTCAGGTTAGGGGACCAAAACTGAACACAATATTCCAGGTGAGGCCTCACCAAGGCCCTGTACAACTGCAGTAAGACATCCCTGCTCCTATACTCAAATCCACTAGCTATGAAGGCCAACATACCATTTGCCTTCTTCACCGCCTGCTGCACCTGCATGCCAACTTTCAATGACTGATGTACCATGACACCCTGGTCTCGTTGCACCTCCCCTTTTTCTAATCTGTCACCATTCAGATAATATTCTGCCTTCCTGTATTTGCCACCAAATGGATAACCTCACACTTATCCACATTATACTGCATCTGCCATACATTTCCCCACTCAACTAACCTCTCCAACTCACCCTGCAGCCTCTTAGCATCCTCCTCACAGCTCGCACCGCCACCCAGATTAGTGTCATCTGCAAACTTGGAGATATTACATTCAATTCCTTCGTCTAAATCATTAATGTATATTGTAAATAGCTGGGGTCCCACCACTGAACCCTGCAGTACCCCACTAGTCACTGCCTGCCCCATTCTGAGAAGGATCCGTTTATTCCTACTCTTTGCTTCCAGTTCTCTATCCACGTCAATACATTACCCCCTTCCATACATTACGCTTCCAGTGTCCATGATGACTACATATGCAGGAAGTTTATCCGGCTGCAGCACCTGACAGACCACATTGCGGTACTGGAGCTGCGGCTGGATTCACTCTGGAGCATCCACGATGCTGAGAATGACGTGAATAGCATGTCTATTGAGTTGGTCTTACCGCAAGTAAAGGTTACACAGCCAGATAGGCAATGGGTGACCAACAGGAAGAGCAGTGGAAGGCAGGTAGTGCAGGGGTCCCCTGCGGTCATCCCCCTGAAAAACAGATACACCGCTTTGGGTACTGTTGAGGGGGATGACTCATCAGGGGACGGCAGCGGCAGCCTAGTCCACGGCACCGTGGGTGACTCTGCTGCACAGGAGGGCAGGAGAAAGAGTGGGAGAGCTATAGTGATAAGGGATTCTATTCTAAGGGGAATAGATAGATGTTTCTGCGGCCGCAACCGAGACTCCAGGATGGTATGTTGTCTCCCTGGTACAAGGATCAAGGATATCTTGCAGTGGGTGCAGGGCATTCTGAAAAGGGAGGGTGAACAGCCAGTTGTCGTGGTGCATATAAGTACCAAAGATATAGGTAAAAAACCGGGATGAGGTCCTACAAGACGAATTTAGGGAGCTAGGAGCTAAATTAAAAAGTAGTACCTCAAAAGTAGCAATCTCAGGATTGCTACCAGTGCCACGTGCTAGTCAGAGTAGGAATCACAGGATAGCTCAGATGAATACATGGCTTTAGGAGTGGTGCAGAAGGAAGGGATTCAAATTCCTAGGACATTGGAATCGGCTCTGGCGGAGGTGGGACCAGTACAAACCGGACGGTCTGCACCTGGGCAGGACCGGAACCAGTGTCCTCGGGGGAGTGCTTGCTAGTGCTGTTGGGGAGGGGTTAAACTAATATGGCAGGGGGATGGGAACCTATGCAAGGAGACAGAGGGAAGTAGAATGGGGACAGAATCAAAAGATAGAAAGAAGAAAAGTAAAAGTGGAGGGCAGAGAAACCTAAGGCAAAAAGCAAAAAGGGCCACATTACAGCAAAATCCTAAATGGGCAAAAGGTGTTAAAAAGACAAGCCTGAAGGCTCTGTGCCTCAATGCGAGGAGTATTCGTAATAAGGTGGACGAATTAACTGCGCAGGGAGCAGTTAACGGATACGATGTAATTGGCATCACGGAGACATGGCTCCAGGGTGACCAAGGCTGGGAACTCAACATCCAGGGGTATTCAACATTTAGCAAGGATAGACAGAAAGGAAAAGGAGGTGGGGTGGCGTTGCTTGTTAAAGAGGAAATTAATGCAATACTAAGGAAGGACATTAGGCTGGATGATGTGAAATCGGTATGGGTGGAGCTGCGGAATACCAAAGGGCAAAAAACGCGAGTGGGAGTTGTGTACAGATCACCAAACAGTCGTAATGAGGATGGGGACAGCATCAAACAAGAAATTAGGGATGCATGCAACAAAGTTACAGCAGTCAGCATGGGCAACTTTAATCTACATATTGACTGGGCTAACCAAACTGGTAGCAACACGGTGGAGGAGGATTTCCTGGAGTGTATTAGGGATGGTTTTCTAGACCAATATGTCGAGGAACCAACTCGAGGGCTGGCCATCCTAGACTGGGTGATGTGTAATGAGAAAGGACTAATTAACAATCTTGTTGTGCGAGGCCCCTTGGGGAAGAGTGACCATAATATTGTAGAATTCTTTATTAAGATGGAGAGTGACACAGTTAATTCAGAGACTAGGATCTTGAACTTGGGGAAAGGTAACTTCGATGGTTTGAGGCGTGAATTGGCTAGAATAGACTGGCAAATGATACTTGAAGGGTTGAAGGTGGATAGGCCATGGCAAACATTTAAAGATCACATGGATGAACTTCAACAATTGTACATCCCTGTCTAGAGTAAAAATAAAACGGGAAAGGTCGCTCAACGGTGGCTAACAAGGGAAATTAGGGATAGTGTTAAATCCAAGGAAAAGACATATAAATTCGCCAGAAATAGCAGCAAATCTGAGGACTGGGAGAATTTTGTAATACAGCAGAGGAGGACAAAGGGTTTAATTAGGAGGGGAAAAATAGAGAATGAGAGAGAGCTTGCTGGGAACATAAAAACTGACTGCAAAAGCTTCTGTAGATATATGAAGAGAACAAGATTAATGAAAACAAACGTAGGTCCCTTGCAGTCAGATTCAGGTGAATTTATAATGGGGAACAAAGAAATGGCAGGCCAGTTAAACAAGTACTTTGGTTCTGTTTTCACGAAGGAAGACACAAATAAACTTCTGGAAATATTGGGGACCGAGAGTCTAGTGAGAAGGAGGAACTGGAGGATATCCTTATAAAGCGGGAAATTGTGTTAGGGATATTGATGTGATTGATAGCCGATAAATCCCCTGGGCCTGATAGTCTATACCCCAGAGTACATAAGGAAGTGGCCATAGAAATAGTGGATGCATTGATGATCATTTTCCAACAGTCGATCGATTCGGTATCAGTTCCAATGGACTGGAGGGTAGCTAATGTAACATCACTTTTTAAAAAAGGAGGGAGAGAGAAAATGGGTAATTATAGACCGGTGAGCCTGACGTCAGTACTGGGGAAAATGTTGGAATCAATTATTAAAGCAGTGACAGGATCGGCCCAAGTCAGCATGGATAACCTCACATTTATGCACATTATACTGCATCTGCCATGCATTCGCCCACTCACCTAACCTGTCCAAGTCACCCTGCAGCCTTTTAGAAACGTAGAAAATAGGTGCAGGAGTAGGCCATTCGGCCCTTCGAGCCTGCACCGCCATTCAATAAGATCATGGCTGATCATTCCTTCAGTACCCCTTTCCTGCTTTCTCTCCATACCCCTTGATCCCCTTAACCATAAGGGCCATATCTAACTCCCTCTTGAATATATCCAGTGAACTGGCATGAACAATTCTCTGTGACAGGGAATTCCACAGGTTAACAACTCTCTGAATGAAGAAGTTTCTCCTCATCTCAGTCCTAAATGGCCTACCCTTTATCCTAAGACTATGTCCCCTGGTTCTGGACTTCCCCAAAATCGGGAACATTCTTCCCGCATCTATCCTGTCCAGTCCCGTCAGAATCTTATACATTTCTATGAGATCCACTCTCATCCTTCGAAACTCCAGTGAATAAAGGTCCAGTTAATCCAGTCTCTCCTCATGTGACAGCCCAGCCATCGCTGGAATCAGTCTGGTGAACCTTCGCTGCACTCCCTCAATAGTAAGAACGTCCTTCCTCAGACTAGGAGATCAAAACTGAACACAATACTCCAGGTGAGGCCTCACTAAGGCCCTGTACAACTGCATTAAGACCTCCCTGCTCCTATACTCAAATCCCCTAGCTATGAAGGCCAACATACCATTTGCCTTCTTTACCGCCTGCTGTACCTGCGTTCCCACTTTCAGTGACTGATGTACCATGACACCCAGGTCTCGTTGCACCTCCCCTTTTCTTAGTCTGCCGCCATTCAGCTAATATTCTGCCTCCTTGTTTTTGCCCCCAAAGTGGATAACCTCACATTTATCCACATTATACTCCATCTGCCATGTATGTGCCCACTCACCTAACCTATCCAAGTCACCCTGCAGCCTCTTAGCGTCCTCCTCACAGCTCACACCGCCATCCAGTTTAGTCTCATCCGCAAACTTAGAGATATTACACTCTATTCCTTCATCTAAATCGTTAATGTACATTGTAAGGAGCTGGGGTCCCAGCACTGAGCCCTGCGGCACTCCACTAGTCACTGCCTGCCATTCTGAAAAGGACCCGTTTATCCCGACTCTCTGCTTCCTGTCTGACAACCAGTTCCCTATCCACGTCAGTATATTACCCCCAATACCATTTGCGGGACATTGTCAAAAGTCTTTTGCAAGTCCAAATACACCACATCCACTGGTTCTCCCTTGTCCACTCTGCTCGTAACATCCTCAAAAAATTCCAGAAGATTCGTCAAGCATGATTTCCCTTTCATAAATCCATATGCTGACTTGGACCGATCCTGTCACTGCTTTCCAAATGCGCTGCTATTTCATCCTTAATGATTGATTCCAACATTTTCCCCATTACTGATGTCAGGCTAACCAGACTATAATTATCCGTTTTCTCTCTCCATTCTTTTTTAAAACGTGGTGTTACATTAGCTACCCTCCAGTCCATAGGAACTGATCCAGAGTCGATAAACTGTTGGAAAATGATCACCAATACATCCACTGTTTCTAGGGCCATTTTCTTAAGTACTCTGGGATGCAGACTATCAGGCCCCGGGGATTTATCGGCCATCAATCCCATCAATTTCCCTAACACAATTTCCCACCTAATAAGGATATGCTTCAGTTCTTCCTTCTCACTCGACCCACTGTCCCCTATTACCTTCGGAAGGTTATTTGTATCTTCCTTCGTGAAGACAGAACCGAAGTATTAGTTCAATTGGTCTACCATTTCTTTGTTCCCCGTTATAAATTCACCTGAATCTGACTGCAAGGGACCTACGTTTGACTTCACTAATCTTTTTCTCTTCACCTATTTATAGAACATTTTGCAGTCAATTTTTATATTCCCTGCAAGCTTCCTCTCATACTCTATTTTCCCCATCCTAAATAAACCCTTAGTCCTCCTCTGTTGAATTCTAAATTTCTCCCAGTCCTCAGGTTTGTTGCTTTTTCTAACCAATTTATATGCCTCTTCCTGGGCTTTAACACTCTCCTTAATTCCTTTGTTAGCCACGGTTGAGCCACCTTCCCAGTTTTATTTTTACTCCAGACAGGGATGAACAATTGCTGAAGTTCATCCATGTGATCTTTAAATGTTTGCCACTGCTTATCCACCGTCAACTCTTTGAGTATCCTTTGCCAGTCTATTCCAGCCAATTCACGCCTCATACCATCGAAGTTAGCTTTCCTTAAGTTCAGGACCCTAGTTTCCGAATTAACTTTGTCACTCTCCATCTTAATAAGGAATTCTACCATATTATGGTCACTTTTCCACAAAGGGCCTCGCACAACAAGATTGCTAATAAGTCCCTTCTCATTACACATCACCCAGTCTAGGATGGCCAGCTCCCTGGTCGGTTCCTCGACATATTGGTCTGGAAAAACCATCCCTAATACACTCCAGAAAATCCTCCTCCACCGCATTGCTACCAGTTTGATTAGCCCAATCAATATGTAGATTAAAGTCGCCCATGATTACTGCTGTACCTTTATTGCACACATCCCCTATTTCTTGTTTGCTGCTGTCCCCAACCTCACTACTACTATTTGGTGGTCTGTACACAACTCCCACTAGCATTTTCTGCCCTTTGGAATTCCGCAGCTCCACCCATACCGATTCCACATCGTCCAGGCTAATGTCCTTCCTTACAATTGCATTGATTTCCTCTTTAACCAGCAACGCCACCCTTTTCCTTTCAATCTATCCTTCCTAAATGCTGAATACCCTTGGATGTTGAGTTCCCAGACTTGGTCACCCTGGAGCCATGTCTCCGTGATGCCAATCACATCGTATCCGTTAACTGCTGTCTGCGCAGTTAATTCATCCACCTTATTCCGACTACTACTCACAGTGAGGCACAGAGCTTTCAGTCTTGTTTTTTTAACCACACCTTGCACCTTTAGAATTGTTCTGTAATGTGTCCCTTTTTGATTTTTGCCTTGGCTTTCTCTGCCTTCTCTATTCTCCTTTCTATATTTTGCTTCTGACTCCATTTTGTTTCGCTCTGTCTCCCTGCATAGGTTCCCATCCCCCTGCCATATTAGTTTAACAACGCCCCAACAGCACTCGCAAACACTCCCCTGAGGACATTGGATCCGTTCCTGCCCAGTTGCAGACCGTCTGGTTTGTACTGGTCCTACCTCCCCCAGAACCGATTCCAATGTCTCAGGAATTTGAATCCCTCCCTTCTACACCACTCCTCAAGCCACGTATTCATCTGAGCTATTCTGCGATTCCTACTTTAACTAGCACGTGGCACTGGGAGCAATCCTGAGATTACTACTTTCAAGATCCTACTTTTTAATTTAACTCCTAGCTCCCTAAATTCGTCTCGGAGGACCTCATCCCGTTTTTTACCTATGTCATTGGTACCTATATGCACCACGACAACTGGCTGTTCACCCTCCCTTTTCAGAATGTCCTACACCTGCTCTGAAACATCCTTGACCCTTGCACCAGGGAGGCAACATACCATCCTGGCGTCTCGGTTGTGGCCACAGGAATTCCTATCCATTCCCCTTACAATTGAATCCCCTATCACTATCGCTCTCCCACTCTTTTTCCTGCCCTCCTGAGCAGCAGAGCCAGCTACGGTGCCATGAACTTCGCTGCTGCTGCCTTCCCCTGATGAGTTATCCCCCTCAACAGTACCCAAAGCGATGTATCTGTTTTGCAGAGGAATGACCGCAGGGGACCCCTGCACTACCTTCCTTGCACTGCGCTTCCTGTTGGTCACCCATTTACTATCTGATTGTGTACCTTTTACCTGCAGTGTGACCAACTCACTAAATGTGCCATTCACGTCATTCTCAGCATCGTGGATGCTCTAGAATTCATTCACCCGCAGCTCCAGTGCCGAAATGTGGTCCATCAGGATCTGTAGGCGGATGCACTCCCTGTACACGTAGTCGTCAGGGACACCGGAAGCGTCCCTGACTTCCCACATAGTACAGGAGGAGTATAACACGTGTCCGAGCTCTCCGACCATGATTTAGAAACATAGAAACATAGAAAATAGGTGCAGGAGTAGGCCATTCGGCCCTTCGAGCCTGCACCACCATTCAATGGGTTCATGGCTGAACATGCAACTTCAGTACCCCATTCCTGCTTTCTCGCCATACCCCTTGATCCCCCTAGTAGTAAGGACTACATCGAACTCCTTTTTGAATATATTTAGTAAATTGACCTCAACAACTTTCTGTGGTAGAGAATTCCACAGGTTCACCACTCTCTGGGTGAAGAAGTTTCTCCTCATCTCGGTCCTAAATGGCTTACCTCTTATCCTTAGACTGTGACCCCTGGTTCTGGACTTCCCCAACATCGGGAACATTCTTCCTGCATCTAACCTCTCTAAACCCGTCAAAATTTTAAATGTTTCTTTGAGATCCCCTCTCATTCTTCTGAACTCCAGTGAAGACAAGCCCAGTTGATCCATTCTTTCTTGATATGTCAGTCCCGCCATGCATTTGCCATGCATTTGCGCACTCACCTAACCTATCCAAGTCACTCTGCAGCCTCATAGCATCCTCCTCGCTGCTCACACTGCTACCCAACTTAGTGTCATCTGCAAATTTGGAGATACTACATTTAATCCCCTCGTCTAAATCATTAATGTACAATGTAAACAGCTGGGGCCCCAGCACAGAACCTTGCGGTACCCCACTAGTTACTGCCTGCCATTCTGAAAAGTACCCATTTAATCCTACTCTTTGCTTCCTGTCTGCCAACCAGTTCTCAGTCCACGTCAGCACACTACCCCCAATCCCATGTGCTTTAACTTTGCACATTAATCTCTTGTGTGGGACCTTGTCGAAAGCCTTCTGAAAGTCCAAATACACCACATCAACTGGTTCTCCCTTGTCCACTCTACTGGAAACATCCTCAAAAAATTCCAGAAGATTTGTCAAGCATGATTTCCCTTTCACAAATCCATGCTGACTTGGACCTATCATGTCACCTCTTTCCAAATACGCTATGACATCCTTAATGTTCGGGGTTGGGGGCGGGGGGTGTTATATATGTTTGTTGTAAAAATGTTCAGATTTGTGTTTAACTATTAAATATTTTTATTTAACTTTACAATTGCCCTAAAGTGTCTTCGAATAACGTAAGGTGAAACATCAGTACAAGGGATGGACACAATGGTCATGGCCAGCCCAGGCCAGGCAAGGATGTAACGTAACGCAACTGTAACTGTCACCAATGTAAGCTCACACAAAGTGTCCATTTATCAGCTGCTGACACAGGGTTTTACAGCTGCATAACTACCACAGGGCTTTTCCAGTCTTGCAGCGGGGAGCATGGGTTCATCACCATCCTCCTCCTCATCCTCCTCTTCCACCTGCCCTCTCTCCTGAGGTGGACCGGCGGTCCCATCTGGCAATTGTTGTCCTTTCCTCTTGGCTAGGTTATGCAACATGCAGCACACCACAATAAACTCAACGCCCTTATCAGGGTGGTATTGTAGGTTACCTCCTGAGTGGTCCAGGCATCTGAAGCACTACTCAAGCACTCCAATTGTCTTTTCGACGATAATGCATGTGGCTGTATGGCTTTCATTGCAGTGCTACTCGGTTTCCATCTGAGGCTTACGCAGGGGGTTCATGAGCCAGCTGACAAGGCCAAATCATTTACCCCCCATCATCCAACCGTGGCCTTGTGGCTGACTCTTAAACACGTCAGAGACAGTACCCTCATGCAAAATGTGCGCATCATGGATGCTGCCTGGAAAATTTGTATTTACTGCCATGATCATTTGCTTGTGGTCGACAACAAGCTGCATATTCAGGGAGTGGAATCCATTTTGGTTTTGAAACACCTTTGCATCCTGTAGAGGTGCTCACAGGGCGATGTGTGGACAGTCTGTTGCTCCCTGAACCTTGGGGAAGTTTGCTATTCACGAGAAACCCAAAGTCCTCTCACTCTGTGCCTCCCTGGTCATAGGAAAGTTATAAAGTCCATTCTGCGCGCATAAAGGGCTTCAGTCACCTGTCGACTGCAGCAATGTGTGGCGTGCTGAGAGATACCGCAAATGTCACCAGCTGAGGCCTGAAAGGAGCCCGATGCATTGAAGGAAAGTGCCGCAGTAACCTTAATCTCAATGAGCAGTGCGGCCCTGATAGTGCTCGTAGGCTGCAGATCTCCCTTGATGAAACA
The DNA here is from genome assembly GCF_044704955.1 of Pristiophorus japonicus. NCBI lineage: Eukaryota > Metazoa > Chordata > Chondrichthyes > Pristiophoridae > Pristiophorus > Pristiophorus japonicus. The sequence continues at coordinate 26,617,399 of NC_091987.1, read as the reverse complement.
CAGAAACATAGAAATATAGACAATAGGTGCAGGAGTAGGCCATTCAGCCCCTCAAGCCTGCACCACCACTCAATAATATCATGGCTGATCATTCCCTCATTAGCCCTTTCCTGCTTTCTCTCCATACCCCTTGATCCCTTTAGCCGTAAGGGCCATATCTAACTCGCTCTTGAATATATCCAATGAACTGGCATCAACAACTCTCTGTTGTAGGGAATTCCACAGGTTAACAACTCTCTGAGTGAAAAAGTTTCTCCTCATCTCAGTCCTAAATGGCCTACCCCTTATCCTAAGACTGTGTCCTCTGGTTCTGGAATTCACCAACATCGGGAACATTCATCCCACATCTAACCTGTCCAGTCCGTCAGAAATGAATATGTTTCTATGAGATCCCCTCTCATTCTTCTAAACTCCAGTGTATAAAGGCCCAGTTGATCCAGTGTCTCCTCATATGTCAGTCCAGCCATCCCGGGAATCAGTCTGGTGAACCTTCGCTGCACTCCCTCAATAGCAAGAACGTCCTTCCACAGATTAGGGGACCAAAACTGAACACAATATTCCAGGTGAGGCCTCACCAAGGCCCTGTACAACTGCAGTAAGACCTCCCTGCTCCTATACTCAAATCCCCTAGCTATGAAGGCCAACATACCATTTGTCTTCTTCACCGCCTGCTGTACCTGTATGCCAACTTTCAATGACTGATGAACCACGACACCCAGGTCTCGTTGCACCCCCCCTTTTTCTAATTTGCCGCCATTCAGATAATATTCTGCCTTCGTGTTTTTGCCCCCAAAATGGATAACCTCATACTTATCCACATTATACTGCATCTGCCATGCATTTGCCCACTCACCTAACCCGTCCAAGTCACCCTGCAGTCTCTTAGCATCCTCCTCACAGCTCACACCGCCACCAGTTTAGTGTCATCCGCAAACTTGGAGATATTACACTCAATTCCTTCATCTAATTCATTAATATATATTGTAAAGAGCCGGGGTCCCAACACTGAGCCCTGTGGCACCCCACTAGTCATTGCCTGCCATTCTGAAAAGGACCCGTTTATCCCGAGACTCTGCTTCCTGTCTACCAACCAGTTCTCTATCCACCTCAGTACATTACCCCCAATACCATGTGCTTTGATTTTGCACACTAATCTCTTGCATGCGACCTTGTCAAAAGCCTTTTGAAAGTCAATACACCACATCCACTGGTTCTCCCTTGTCCACTCTACTAGTTACATCCTCAAAAAATTCCAGAAGATTTGTCAAGCCTGATTTCCCTTTCATAAATCCATGCTGACTTAGGCCGATCCTGTCACTGCTTTCCAAATGCGCTGCTATTTCATCTTTAATAATTGATTCCAACATTTTCCCTACTACTGATGTCAGGCTAACTGGTCTATAATTACCCGCTTTCTCCCTCCCTCGTTTTTTAAAAAGTGGTGTTACCTTAGCTATCTTCCAGTCCATAGGAACTGATCCAGATTCGATAGACTGTTGGAAAATGATCACCATTGCATCCACTATTTCTATGGCCACATCCTTAAGTACCCTGGGATGCAGACTATCAGGCCCCGGGGATTTATCGGCCTTCCATCCCATCAATTTCCCTAACACAATTTCCCGCCTAATAAGGATATCCTTCAGCTCCTCCTTCTCACTAGACCCTCGGTCCCCTCGTACTTCTGGAAGGTTATTTGTATCTTCCTTCGTGAAGACAGAACCAAAATATTTGTTCAATTGGTCTGCCATTTCTTTGTTCCCCATTATAAAGTCACCTGAATCTGACTGCAAGGGATCTACGTTTGACTTCACTAATCTTTTTCTCTTCACATATCTAGAAGCTATTGCAGTCAGTTTTTATGTTCCCGGCAACATCCTTTCATACTCTATTTTCCCCCTCTTAACTAAACCCTTTGTCCTTCTCTGCTGAATTCGAAATTTCTCCCAGTCCTCAGGTTTGCTGCTTTTTCTGGCCAATTTATATGCCTCTTCCTTGGATTTAACACTATCCTCATTTTCCCTTGTTAGCCATGGTTGAGCCACCTTCCCCATTTTATTTTTACTCTAGACAGGGATGTACAATTGTTGAAGTTCATCCATGTGATCTTTAAATGTTTGCCATTGCCTATCCACCGTCAACTCTTTAAGTATAATTTGCCAGCCTATTGTAGGCAATTCATGCCTCACACCATCGAAGTTACCTTTCCTTAAGTTCAGGACCCTAGTCTCTGAACTAACTGTGTCACTCTCCATCTGAATAAAGAATTCTACCATATTATGGACACTCTTCCCAAAGGGGCCTCACACAACAAGATTGCTAATTAGTCCTTTCTCATTACACATCACCCAGTCTAGGATGGCCAGCCCTCTAGTTGGTTCCTTGACATATTTGTCTAGAAAACCATCCCTAATACACTCCAGGAAATCCTTCTCCAGCGCATTGCTACCAGTTTGGTTAGTATTATGTATCTGGACTTGTATATACTCTGTACAGCCTTGGGAGCACAGGTATTTAAGAGTGCTTCACAGGTTGGAGAGGCACTCTGGAGACCTGCAATAAAAGACTAAGGTCACATTTTACTTTGAGCTCACAGTGTTCAGTCTGACTCTTTCTCCATACATAACAACTGGCGACGAGATAGAGATAGCGAACCCAAAAATGCAGAGAACAGTGGGCATCCTGGAGAAATTCTCGGAGGGAGATGATTGGGAATGTTTTGTGGAGCGACTCAACCAATACTTCGTGGCCAACGAGCTAGATGGGGAAGAGAGCGCTGCCAAACATACAGCAATCTTCCTCACTCTCTGTGGGGCACCAACATATGGCCTCATGAAGAATCTGCTCACTCCAGCGAAACCCATGGAGAAATCATACAACGATTTGTGCACAATGGTCCGAGAGAATTTGAACCCGAAGGAAAGCGTTCTGATGGCGAGGTACCCGGTCTACACCTACAAAAGATCTGAAGGCCAGGAAGTGGCGAGTTATGTCGCCGAGCTAAGATGCCTTGCAGGACATTGCAAATTTGAAGGACAATTTGAGCACATGCTCAAAGACTTTTTCCTACTTGGCATTAGCCACGAAACCATACTTCGCAAACTTTCGACTGGAGAGACCCCAACCTTGAGTAAGGCCATAGCCATAGCCCAGGCGCTCATTGCCACCAGTGACAATACTAAGCAAATCTCTCAGCACACAAGTGCTGCTACAAGTACTGTGAACAAAGTGATGTTGTTTTCGAATCATAATGGACAGGGCAGGTCACACGTACCTGCAGCTACACATCCGCAGATGTCTCAGAGTCCACCATCAAAGATGATGAATGCAAGGCCATTAACACCTTGTTGGCGCTGCGGGGGTGATCACCGTTTCCATACATGCCGATTCAAAGAGTACATTTGCAAGGGCTGTGGAACAATGGGACACCTCCAACGAGTGTGCAGACGAGCTGCGAGGCCTGCTCATCCTGAAAACCTCCATGTTGCAGAGGAGGACAGATCCACGAAGGATCACGACAAAACAGAACCTCTGATAGAGGAGGCAGAGGTACATGGGCTGCACACATTCACCACGAATTGTACCCCGATAATGCTGAATGTTGAACTAAATGGACTCCCGGTGTCAATGGAGCTGGACACGGCGCGAGCCAGTCCAGCATGGGCAAAAAGACTTTCGAAAGGTTGTGGTGCAACATGGCCTCAAGGCCAGTCTTAACTCCAATTCACACGAAAATAAGAACTTACAGAAAAGAACTGATTCCTGTAATCGGCAGTGCTACCATAAAGGTCTCCTATGATCGAGCGGTGCACAAGCTAACACTCTGGGTGGTACTGGCCGATGGTCCCAAGCTGCTCGGCAGGAGCTGGCTGGGAAAGATACGCTGGAGTTGGGATGACATCCGAGCACTATCACTCGCTGACGACACTTCATGTGCACAGGTCTTAAACAAATTTCCTTCGCTGTTTGAACCAGGCATCGGGAAATTCCAAGGAGCAAAATTGCAGATCCACCTAATTCCGGGGGCGCGACCCCTTCATCACAAGGCGAGAGCAGTACTGTACATGATGAGAGAAATCGAGCTCGACCGGCTATAAAGAGAGGGCATTATCTCACCGATTGAGTTCAGCGAGTGGGCCAATCCTATTGTCCCAGTCCTCAAGGGAGACGGCACCATCAGAATCTGTGGTGATTACAAAATAACTATCAATCGTTTCTCTCTGCAATACCCACTACCAAAAGTCGACGACCTCTTTGCAACGCTGGCGGGTGGAAAGATGTTCACGAAGCTGGATCTGACCTCAGCCTACATGATGCATGAACTGGAGGAATCATTGAAGGCCCTCACCTGCATCAACACGCACAAAGGTATTTTTGTTTATAACAGATGCCTGTTTGGAATCCGATCAGTGGTGGCGATATTCCAGAGAAACATGGAAAGTTTACTGAAGTTGGTCCCGCATGCCGTGGTCTTCCAGGACGACATCTTGGTCACAGGTCGGAACACAGTCGAGCATCTGCAGAGCCTGGAGCAGGTTCTTCGTCGGCTCAACCGCGTGGGGCTCAGGTTAAAATGTTCGAAGTGCATTTTCTTGGTGCCTGAAGTGGAGTTCTTGGGAAGGACCATTGCGGTGGATAGCATCAGGCCAACCAAAGCGAAGACGGAGGCAATCGAGAACGCACCGAGGCCACAAAACGTGACGGAGCTGCGGTCATTCCTGGTACTCTTGAACTACTTTGGTCTCAGCATCCTGCTACAACCACTACATGTCTTACTACGAAAAGGGGACGAATGGGTTTGAGGCAAAAGCCAAGAAAATGCCTTTGTAAAAGCGAGAAAATGTTTATGCTCAAACAAATTGCTTGTGTTGTATGATCCATGTAAGCGTTTGGTACTAGCATGTGATGCGTCGTCATATGGCGTCGGGTGTGTATTGCAACAAGCTAATGATTTCGGGAAACTGTAACTAGTTGCTTATGCATCCAGGAGTCTGTCTAAGGCCAAGAGAGCTTACAGCATGATTGAAAAAGAAGCATTAGCGTGCGTCTATGGGGTAAAGAAAATGCATCAATACCTGTTTGGGCTAAAATTCGAATTGGAAACTGACCATAAGCCACTTATATCCCTGTTTTCTGAGAGCAAAGGGATAAATACCAACGCATCGGCCCGCATCCAGAGATGGGCGCTCACGTTGCCTGCGTACGACTATGCCATCCGCCACAGGCCAGGAACAGAAAACTGTGCCAATGCTCTCAGTAGGCTGCCATTGTCCACTACGGGGGTGGAAATGGTGCAACTCACAGATCTAGCCATGGTTATGGAAGCATTTGAGAGTGAGCAATCACCCGTCACTGCCCGGCAGATCAAAACCTGAACAAGCCAGGACCCCTTATTATCTCTAATCAAAAGCTGTGTGCTTCACGGGAGCTGGTCCAGTGTCCCAATGGAAATGGAGGAAGAGATAAAGTCGTTCCAGTGTCGCAAAGATGAAATGTCTATACAGGCAGACGACCTTCTGTGGGGCAATCGAGTAGTGGTCCCCAAGAAGGGCAGAGACACCTTCATCAATGACCTCCACAGTACCCACCCAGGCATCGTAATGATGAAAGCGATAGCCAGATCCCATGTGTGGTGGCCCGGCATCAATGTAGACTTAGAGTCCTGCACTCACAGATGTAATACATGCTCGCAGTTAAGCAATGTACCCAGGGAGGCGCCGCTAAGTTTATGGTCTTGGCCCTCCAAACCGTGGTCTAGCGTACACGTCGACTATGCAGGCCCGTTCTTGGGTAAAATGTTCCTTGTGGTTGTAGACGCGTACTCCAAGTGGATTGAATGTGAGATAATGTCGGCTAGCACGTCCGCTGCCACCACTGAAAGCCTGTGGGCCATGTTTGCCACACACAGCTTACCCGATGTCCTGGTGAGCGACAACGGGCCATGTTTTACTAGTGCTGAGTTCAAAGAATTTATGACCCGTAACGGGATCAAATATGTCACATCTGCCCCGTTTAAACCAGCGTCCAATGGTCAGGCAAAGAGAGCAGTGCAAACCATCAAGCAAGGCTTGAAGAGGGTAACTGAAGGTTCACTGCAGACTCGCCTATCCCGAGTCCTGCTTAGCTACCGTACAAGACCACACTCACTCACTGGGATCCCACCTGCTGAACTGCTCGTGAAAAGAGCACTTAAGACAAGGCTCTCGTTAGTTCACCCTGATCTACATGAACAGGTCGAGAGCAGGCGGCTTCAACAAAGTGCATACCATGATAGCGCAAATGTGTCACCCGAGATTGAAGTCAATGATCCTGTATTTGTATTAAATTATGGACAAGGTCCCAAGTGGCTTCCCGGCACTGTTGTGGCCAAAGAGGGGAGCAGGTTGTTTCAGGTCTAACTTTCAAATGGACTCATTCACCGGAAACACTTGAACCGAATCAAACTCAGATTTACAGACTACCCTGAGCAATCCACCTTGGACCCTACCTTTTTTGATCCCCAACACACACACCAGTGGCAACCGACACCACGGTTGACCACGAAGCAGATCCCATCATCCACAGCAGCCCTGCAGCGCCCAACACACCAGGCAGCCCAGCAAGGCCAGCTGCACAGCAGCCCAGCGAGGGCCCAACAAATGATTCAACAACACCAGCTTTCACACTGAGACAATCAACCAGGACAAGAAGGGCCTCAGATCGACTCACATTGTAAATAGTTACACTATTGACTTTGGAGGGGAATGTTGTTATGTATCTGGACTTGTATTTACTCTGTACAGCCACCAGAGGGCTCATTCCCTGGAGTCACAAGAGATCCCATAATCCCTTGGGAGCACAGGTATTTAAGAGTGCTTCACAGGTTGGAGAGGCACTCTGGAGACTTGCAATAAAAGACTGAGGTCACACTTTACTTTGAGCTCAGTGTTCAGTCTGACTCTTTCTCCATACACTACAGTTAGCCCAATCAATATTTAGATTAAAGTCGCCCATGATAACTGCTGTACCTTTATTGCACGCATCCCTAATTTCTTGTTTGATGCTGTCCCCAACCTCACTACTACAACTCCCACTAGTTTTCTGCCCTTTGGTATTCCGTAGCTCCACCCATACCGATTCCACGTCATCCAAGCTAATGTCCTTCCTTACTATTGCATTAATTTCCTCTTTAACCAGCAATGCCACCCCAGCTCCTTTTCCTTTCTGTCTATCCTTCCGAAATGTTGAATACCCCTGGTTGTTGAGTTCCCAGCCTTGGTCACCCTGGAGCCATGTCTCCATGATGCCAATTACATCATCCGTTAACTACTATCTGCGCAATTAATTCGTCCACCTTATTCCGAATACTCCTCGCATTGAGGCACAGAGCCTACAGGCTTGTCTTTTTAACGCGCTTTGCCCCTTTGGAATTTTGCTGTAATGTGGCCCTTTTTGCTTGTTGCCTTAGGTTTCTCTGCCTTCCACTTTAACTTTTCTTCTTTCTATCTTTTGCTTTTGCTCCCATTCTACTTCCCTCTGTCTCCCTGCATAGGTTCCCATCCCCATGCCATATTAGTTTAACCCTTCTCCAACAGCACTAGCAAACACTTTTCATGCAACATTGGTTCTGGTCCTGCCCAGGTGCAGACCGTCCAATTTGTACTGGTCCCACCTCCCCCAGAACCGGTCCCAGGAATTTGAATCCCTCCCTTCTGCACCACTCCTCAAGCCATGTATTCATCTGAGCTATTCTGTGATTCCTACTCTGACTAGCACGTGGCACTGGTAGCAATCCTGAGATTACTACTTTTGAGGTCCTACTTTTTAATTTAGCTCCTAGCTCCCTAAACTCATCTTGTAGGACCTCGCCCTGTTTTTTACCTATAGCGTTGGTACCTATATGCACCACGACAATTGACTGTTCACCTTCCTTTTTCAAAATGTCCTGCAGCCACTCTGAGACATCCTTGACCCTTGCACCAGGGAGGCAACATACCATCCTGGAGTCTCGGTTGCGGCTGCATAAACGCCTATCTATTCCCCTTACAATCGAACCCCTATCACTATAGCTCTCCCACTCTTTTTCCTGCCCTCCTGTGCAGCAGAGCCACCCACGGTGCCATGCTGATGAGTCATCCCCCTCAACAGTATCCAAAGCGGTGTATCTGTTTTGCAGGGGGATGACCGCAGGGGACCTCTGCAATACCTGCCTTCCGCTGCTCTTCCTGTTGGTCACCCATCCCCTATCTGGCTGTGTACGCTTTACCTGCGGTAAGACCAACTCACTAGATGTGCTATTCACGACATCCTCAGCATCGTGCATGCTCCAGAGTGAATCCACCTGCAGCTCCAGTGCCGCAATGCTGTCTGTCAGGTGCTGCAGGCGGATACACTTCCCGCACATGTAGTCATCAGGGACACTGGAAGCGTCCCTGGTTTCCCTCATAGTGTTAGGAGGATCATAACACATGTCCAAGCTCTCCTGCCCTGGCTTAACCCTTAGATTAACTTAATTTGGCAACAACAATGCTGAAGGTTACTTACTGATAAAGAAAAGGAAAAGAAAAACTACTCACCAATCATCAGCCAATCACTTACCCCCTTGGCTGTGACATCATCTTTCGATTTCTTTCTACTTCTTTGTTTATGTTCTGCCTCTGCTGCAGCTGCACCAGCTGGCCTCTCCAAACTCCCCGCTCGAACTGCCGCTGGGCCTTTTTATAGGCCTCTCCTCTGACATCTCCCGCCTCTCCGAACTCCCCGCTCGAACTGTCGCTGGGCCTTTTTATAGGACTCTCCTCTGATGTCCTCGGACTCCCGCCTCTCTGAACTCCCCGCTCGAACTGCCGCTGGGCCTTTTTATAGGCCTCTCCTCTGACATCCCCGGACTCCCGCCTCTCCGAACTCCCCGCTCGAACTGCCGCTGGGCCTTTTTATAGGACTCTCCTCTGACGTCCCCGGACTCCCGCCTCTCCGAACTCCCCACTCGAACTGCCCGCTGAGCTGGCATATCTCACTGATGACCTCCTTTCGGAAGCGCAGCCTCCTAACGCACGTGTTATCAGCCAAGTTCAGATATGATCGCTTTTCCCTGTAAATGCGTTGGGTGTAATGTCTCCTCCTCCTCAGCAGTCTGCCATCTCTTTGATTGGGCACATAATGCTCTTCAATATACCTTCTCCCATCTTCAGTCTGCAGCATGTGATTAGAGACCAATACTGGTTGAGAAATTACAGGCGCATCACCATAAATCACTATAAATGCCCTTAATTTGTCCTCATCAGATGCAAATGTGATTAGATGATTGGCAAGGGTCAAAAAGGCCGTAACATCACTCACAAATTGATTCTCCTCACAAACACTTGAAGCAGCCTTTCAGTACAGATCCTCCGACTGTCAAAAAGGTGTCCGTAGTGCCGAGTATTGCCGAGTACTGCTGAGTACTGCCGAGTACTGCCGAGTACTGTCGAGTACTGCCGAGTATTGCCGAGTATTGTCGAGTATTGCCGAGTATTGCCGAGTACTGCCGAGTACTGCCGAGTACTTTCGAGTACTGCCGAGTATTGCCGAGTACTGCCGAGTATTGCCGAGTACTGTCGAGTACTGCTGAGTATTGTCGAGTATTGTCGAGTACTGCCGAGTATTGCCGAGTACTGCCGAGTATTGCCGAGTACTGCCGAGTACTGCCGAGTATTGCCGAGTACTGCCGAGTACTGCCGAGTATTGCCGAGTACTGCCGAGTACTGCCGAGTATTGCCGAGTACTGCCGAGTATTGCCGAGTACTGCCGAGTATTGCCGAGTATTGCCGAGTACTGCCGAGTACTGCCGAGTATTGCCGAGTACTGCCAAGTACTGCCGAGTATTGCCGAGTACTGCCGAGTACTGCCGAGTATTGCCGAGTACTGCCGAGTATTGCCGAGTACTGCCGAGTATTGCCGAGTACTGCCGAGTATTGCCGAGTATTGCCGAGTACTGCCGAGTACTGCCGAGTATTGCCGAGTACTGCCGAGTATTGCCGAGTACTGCCGAGTACTGCCGAGTATTGCCGAGTACTGCCGAGTACTGCCGAGTATTGCCGAGTACTGCCGAGTATTGCCGAGTACTGCCGAGTATTGCCGAGTACTGCCGAGTACTGCCGAGTACTGCCGAGTACTGCCGAGTATTGCCGAGTACTGCTGAGTATTGCCGAGTACTGCCGAGTACTGCCGAGTATTGACGAGTACTGCCGAGTATTGCTGACTACTGCCGAGTATTGCCGAGTACTGCCGAGTACTGTCGAATAGCTCCGACTTAAGGTCAGGTGAGTGCAGCTTTTTTTCAGCAATTTATTCAGCCAGCGACCATTTCAGCGAAGTTTGGGCGAAATGCCGAAAGTTGCGGTGGCGATCATCTGAGCGATAATCGGGCGCAAGTTTCCATTTTTAGCATTATTCTCGGCGTGACACGCGGATGACGTCACATTTTTTTAAAAACTTAGGCCGGGCGATGCTGCACATTCATGTGTGCCGAAAGTTGGGCCGGCAAAAAAATGGGCGGTAATCGGGCGCTAGTTTCCATTTTTTAGCAAAAATGGGCGATAGCCTGAATCTCAGCGCTAAATGGGCGATAAATGGGTGATAAATAGGTGCTAAAATGTACGATAAATGAGGGATAAATTGGGTGATGATGTGCCGAAAGTCTAGCCCCATAGATTCTAGAATGGTTCCCGTGGACTGGAGGGTCGCTAATGTAACGCCACCATTTAAGAAAGGAGGGAGAGAGAAAACGGGAAACTACAGACCAGTTAGCCTGACATCAGTAGTAGGGAAAATGCTATAATCTATTATTAAGGGCACTGAGAAAATAATAATAGGATTGGGCAGAGTCAACATAGATTTATGAAAGGGAAAACATGTTTGACAAATATGTTTTGAGTTTTTTGAGCTGGTAACTAGCAGAATAGATCGGGGGAACCAGTGGATGTGGTGTGTTTGGATTTTCAGAAGGCATTCGATAAGGTGCAACACAAGAGATTATTAAACAAAATTAAGGTTCATGGGATTAGGGTAATATACCAGCATGGATTGAGGATTGATTAAAGGACGGGGTTGGGAAAATGTTGTTAAAGAAGCAGTAGCAGGAAATTTGGGAAAACATAATGCAGTCAGGCAGAGTCAGCATGGATTTATGAAGCAGAAGTCATGTTTGTCAAATTTGCTGGAATTCTTTGAGGATGTAATAAACAGGGTGGATGAAGGGGAACCAATGGATGTGGTATATTTGGACTTCCAGAAGGCATTTGACAAGATGCCACATTAAAGGTTACTGCACAAGGTAAAAGTTCACGGGGTTGGGGGTAATATATTCGCATGGATAGAGGATTGGCTAACTAACAGAAAACAGAGAGTTGGGATAAATGGTTCATTCTCTGGTTGGCAATCAGTAACCAGTGGGGTGCCACAGGGATCAGTGCTGGGACCTCAACTATTTACAATCTATATTAATGACTTGGAAGAAAGGACCGAGTGTAATGTAGCCAAGTTTGCTGGCGAAACAAAGATGGGAGGAAAAGTAATGTGTGAGGAGGGCTCAAAAAATCTGCAAAGGACATAGACAGGCTAAGTGAGTGGGCACACATTTTTCAGTTGGAGTATAATGTTGGAAAGTGTGAGGTCATGTACTTTGGCAGAAAAAATCAAAGAGCAAGTTATTAGTTAAATGGAGAAAGATTGCAAAGTGCCGCAGCACAGCGAGACCTGGGGGTACTTGTGCATGAAACACAAAAGGTTAGTATGCAGGTACAGCAAGTGATCAGGAAGGCCAATGGAATCTTGGCCTTTATTGCAAAGGGGATGGAGTATAAAAGCAGGGAAGTCTTGTTCGTTATACAGGGTATTGGTGAGGCCACACCTGGAATACTGCGTGCAGTTTTGGTTTCCACATTTAAGAAAGGATATACATGCTTTGGGGGCAGTTCAGAGAAGGTTCACTCGGTTGATTCCAGAGATGAGGGGGTTGACATGAGGAAAGGTTGAGTAGGTTGGGCCTTTACTCGTTGGAATTCAGAAGAATGAGAGGTGATCTTATCGAAATGTTTAAGATTATGCGGTGGATTGACAATGTGGATGCAGAGAGAATGTAACCACTGATAGGGGATGCTAGAAGTAGGGGGCATGATCTTAGAATAAGAGGCCGCCCATTTAAAACTGAGATGAGGAGGAATTTCTTCTCTGAGAGGGTTGTAAATCTGTGGAATTCGTTGCCTCAGAGAGCTGTGGAAGCTGGGACATTGAATGGATTTAAGACAGAAATAGACAATTTCTTAAACGATAAGGGGTTAAGGGGTTATGGGGAGCGGGCAGGGAAGTGGAGCTGAGTCCATGATCGGATCAGCCATGATCGTATTAAATGGCGAAGCAGGCTCGAGGGGCCGTATGGCCTACTCCTACTCCTATTTCTTATGTTCTTATGTTCTTATGACTGCTGCAACACCATTGATCTGAGCGTCCAGCACTCCAAACCCAAGAAACACAAACGCTGCTTCAGAAGGACATTGGAGTGCTAGAGTCATCCTCCACCCAAAAATGGGGGCACGGAGAAGGCAAACAAGCTTATCATTGTCCATCGCCCGAGCACCCTCTTCTCTGGGTCATAACCAAGTGTAAAGCTGTTATTGTATTCTAGTGCATCTAGTCATTGTAATCTAAAGCCCAGGGGTTTTTGGCCAAACACAGTTACATCAAGGTGAGGCCCTTTCACTGGACAGGTCGAACCGTGACATCACAGGGCAAGCCTGACCCTACTATGTGCATCACAGTGAGATCAGGCATCACAATAGGTTTGTAACCTGGGGCTACCTGAGACACAAAAAGTTTCAGTCAGGAAAACACTGACTGTGACGAACTGGCTGATCTCTCTAGGAGTGAATGTGGCCGGATACAATATCTCACCATCTTTGCTTTATGAAGAGAACACGATGAAACCATCATCAACCAGCAGATTAGAGAGAAGGTTGTGAGCTTTGGAAGGTTGGTATTAACCTATTGATCTTGTATCATCATTTGTGAAAGTCAGAATGAGCAACATAAAGAATTTAATAGATACAGTAAAACTGATGCACAGTCGGTTGTTGGAACAGTTCATTTTGTTGTTATTCGATCTTCTTTGGGGTTGTTAATAGTTAGTCTGGGGCCTGCAGGCTGCTCACAGGTGTTTACTGAGTCCCACTCTCAGCTCCCTCACTGATCAGCCCCTCCCAGTCCTTGAGTTTGGTGCTCACTCCGTGTTCTGTAAATGTAGACAACTACTTATCATTGGCAGATTTCCCGGGGCATTGCTCGGAACAGTCTGCAGGGTGAGCAACAGTCACACATGTAACTGGGCCCCACTGAGAGAGGGGGGCACGGATACGGCTAACAATCCCATTACTGCCCATTGCCTGCACATCCGACTCTCTGGGTCATAACCAAGTGCAAAGCTGTTATTGCATTCTCGCACATCCAACCTAAGGCCCGAAGCTTTTTGGCCAAACACAGTTGCATCAAGGTGAGGCCCTTTAACTGGATGGGTCAAACTGACATCACAGGGCAAGCCTGACCCTACCCTGTGCATCACGTGATCACTGACATCACGATAGATTTGTAAACAGGGGCAACATGAGGCAGAAGAGGCTGCACAAGCAGAAGGAAAGGGAGTTGTACTGACTGTGAATAACTGGCTGATCTCTCTAGGAGTGAATGTGGCCAGCTAGAAGACCTGGTGAAGGGAGCGTGAACAATGGAATCATCGCTAACCAGTCGGAAGGGTGTTGCTGTAGAAGGTTTGTTTATTCCAGCTAGAACTAGGGGCATAATCTTAGAATAACAGGCCGCCCATTTAAAACTGAGATGAGGAGGAATTTCTTATCTCAAAGGGTTGTAAATCTGTAGAATTCACTGCCTCAGAGTGCTTTGGATGCTGGGTCATTGAATGGATTTAAGACAGAAATAGACAGTTTCTTAACTGATAAGGGATTAAGGGGTTATGGGGAGCGGGCAGGGAAGTGGAGCTGAGTGCATGATCAGATCAGCCTTGATCGTATTAAATGGCAGAGCAGGCTCGAGGGGCCGTATGGCCTATTCCTACTCCTATTTCTTATGTTCTTATGTTCTTATGACTGCTGCAACACCGTTGATCTGAGCATCCAGCACTCCAAACCCAAGAAACACAAACGCTGCTTCAGAAGGTTATTGGATTGCTGGAGTCATCCTCCACCCAGAGATGGGGGCACTGAGAAGGCAAACAAGCTTATCATTGTCCATCGCCCGAGCACCCTCTTCTCTGGGTCATAACCAAGTGTAAAGCTGTTATTGTATTCCAGTGCATCTAGTCATTGTAATCTAAAGCCCAGGGATTTTTGGCCAAACACAGTTACATCAAGGTGAGGCCCTTTCACTGGACGGGTCAAACCGTGACATCATAGGGCAAGCCTGACCCTATCCTGTGCATCACAGTGAGATCAGGTATCACAATAGGTTTGTAACCTGGGGCTACCTGAGACACAAACAGTTTCAGTAAGGAAAGCACTGACTGTGACTAACTGGCTGATCTCTCTAGGAGTGAATGTGGCCGGATACAATATCTCACCATCTTTGCTTTATGAAGAGAACACAATAAAAACATCATCAAGCAGCAGATTAGAGAGAAGGTTGTGAGCTTTCAAAGGTTAGTATTAACCTATTGATCTTGTATCATCATTTGTGAAAGTCAGATTAAGCAACATAAAGAATTTAATAGATACAGTAATACTGATGCACAGTAGGTTGTTGGAACAGTTCATTTTGTTGTTATTCGATCTTCTTTGGGGTTGTTAATAGTTAGTCTGGGGCCTGCAGCCTGCTCACAGATGGTTACTGAGTCCCACTCTCAGCTCCCTCACTGACCAGCCCCTCCCAGTCCTTGAGTTTGGTGCTCACTCCGTGTTCTGTAAATGTAGACAACTACTTATCATTGGTAGATCTCCCGGGGCATTGCTCGGGACAGTCTGCAGGGTGAGCAACAGTCACCCATGTAACTGGGCCCCACTGAGAGAGGGGGCACGGATACGGCTAACAATCCCATTACTGCCCATTGCCTGCACATCCGACTCTCTGGGTCATAACCAAGTGCAAAGCTGTATATTGCATTCTCGCACGTCCAACCTCAGGCCCGAGGCTTTTTGGCCAAACACAGTTGCATCAAGGTGAGGCCCTTTAACTGGACGGGTCAAACTGTGACATCACAGGGCAAGCCTGACCCTATTCTGTGAATCACGTGATCACTGACATCATGATAGATTTGTAAACAGGGGCAACATGAAGCAGAAGAGGCTGCACAAGCAGAAGGAAAGGGAGTTGCACTGACTGTGACTAACTGGCTGATCTCTCTAGGAGTGAATGTGGCCGGCGAGAAGACCTGATGAAGGGAGCGTGAACAATGGAATCATCGCTAACCAGCTGACAGTCGGAAGGGTGTTGCTGTCGAAGGTTTGTTTATTCCAGCTAGAACTAGGGGCATAATCTTAGAATAAGGGGCCGCCCATTTAAAACTGAGATGAGAAGGAATTTCTTCTCTCAGAGGGTTGTAAATCTGTAGAATTCACTGCCTCAGAGTGCTTTGGATGCTGGGTCATTGAATGGATTTAAGACAGAAATAGACAGTTTCTTAACTGATAAGGGATTAAGGGGTTATGGGGAGCGGGCAGGGAAGTGGAGCTGAGTCCATGATCAGATCAGCCTTGATCGTATTAAATGGCGGAGCAGGCTCGAGGGGCCGTATGGCCTATTCCTACTCCTATTTCTTATGTTCTTATGTTCTTATGACTGCTGCAACACCATTGATCTGAGCATCCAGCACTCCAAACCCAAGAAACATAAACGCTGCTTCAGAAGGTTATTGGATTGCTGGAGTCATCCTCCAACCAGAGATGGGGGCACTGAGAAGGCAAACAAGCTTATCATTGTCCATCGCCCGAGCACCCTCTTCTCTGGGTCATAACCAAGTGTAAAGCTGTTATTGTATTCTAGTGCATCTAGTCATTGTAATCTAAAGCCCAGGGATTTTTGGCCAAACACAGTTACATCAAGGTGAGGCCCTTTCACTGGACGGGTCAAACCGTGACATCACAGGGCAAGCCTGACCCTACCCTGTGCATCACAGTGAGATCAGGTATCACAATAGGTTTGGAACCTGGGGCTACCTGAGACACAAACAGTTTCAGTAAGGAAAGCACTGACTGTGACTAACTGGCTGATCTCTCTAGGAGTGAATGTGGCCGGATACAATATCTCACCATCTTTGCTTTATGAAGAGAACACAATAAAAACATCATCAACCAGCAGATTAGAGAGAAGGCTGTGAGCTTTCAAAGGTTAGTATTAACCTATTGATCTTGTATCATCATTTGTGAAAGTCAGATTAAGCAACATAAAGAATTTAATAGATACAGTAAAACTGATGCACAGTAGGTTGTTGGAACAGTTCATTTTGTTGTTATTCGATCTTCTTTGGGGTTGTTAATAGTTAGTCTGGGGCCTGCAGCCTGCTCACAGATGGTTACTGAGTCCCACTCTCAGCTCCCTCACTGACCAGCCCCTCCCAGTCCTTGAGTTTGGTGCTCACTCCGTGTTCTGTAAATGTAGACAACTACTTATCATTGGTAGATCTCCTGGGGCATTGCTCGGGACAGTCTGCAGGGTGAGCAACAGTCACCCATGTAACTGGGCCCCACTGAGAGAGGGGGGCACGGATACGGCTAACAATCCCATCACTGCTCATTGCCTGCACATCCGACTCTCTGGGTCATAACCAAGTGCAAAGCTGTTATTGCATTCTCGCACGTCCAACCTAAGGCCCGAGGCTTTTTGGCCAAACACAGTTGCATCAAGGCGAGGCCCTTTAACTGGACGGGTCAAACTGTGACATCACAGGGCAAGCCTGACCCTATTCTGTGAATCACGTGATCACTGACATCATGATAGATTTGTAAACAGGGGCAACATGAAGCAGAAGAGGCTGCACAAGCAGAAGGAAAGGGAGTTGCACTGACTGTGACTAACTGGCTGATCTCTCTAGGAGTGAATGTGGCCGGCGAGAAGACCTGGTGAAGGGAGCGTGAACAATGGAATCATCACTAACCAGCTGACAGTCGGAAGGGTGTTGCTGTCGAAGGTTTGTTTATTCCAGCTAGAACTAGGGGCATAATCTTGGAATAAGGGGCCGCCCATTTAAAACTGAGATGAGAAGGAATTTCTTCTCTCAGAGGGTTGTAAATCTGTAGAATTCACTGCCTCAGAGTGCTTTGGATGCTGGGTCATTGAATGGATTTAAGACAGAAATAGACAGTTTCTTAACTGATAAGGGATTAAGGGGTTATGGGGAGCGGGCAGGGAAGTGGAGCTGAGTCCATGATCGGATCAGTCATGATCGTATTAAATGGCGGAGCAGGCTCGAGGGGCCGTATGGCCTATTCCTATTCCTATTTCTTATGTTCTTATGTTCTTCTGACTGCTGCAACACCGTTGATCTGAGCATCCAGCACTCCAAACCCAAGAAACACAAACGCTGCTTCAAAAGGAGATTGGATTGCTGGAGTCATCCTCCACCCAGAGATGGGGCACGGAGAAGGCAAACAAGCTTATCATTGTCCATCGCCCGAGCACCCTCTTCTCTGGGTCATAACCAAGTGTAAAGCTGTTATTGTATTCTAGTGCATCTAGTCATTGTAATATAAGCCTGACCCTACCCTGTGCATCACAGTGAGATCAGGTATCACAATAGGTTTGTAACCTGGGGCTACCTGAGACACAAGCAGTTTCAGTGAAGCAAAGCACTGTCCGTGACTAACTGGCTGATCTCTCTAGGAGTGAATGTGGCCGGATACAATACCCCACCATCTTTGCTTTATGAAGAGAACACGATGAAACCATCATCAACCAGCAGATTAGAGAGAAGGTTGTGAGCTTTGAACGGTTGGTATTAACCTATTGATCTTGTATCATCATTTGTGAAAGTCAGAATGAGCAACATAAAGAATTTAATAGATACAGTAATACTGATGCACAATAGGTTGTTGGAACAGTTCATTTAATTGTCATTCGATCTTCTTTGGGGTTGTTAATAGTTAGTCTGTGGCCTGTAGCCTGCTCACAGATAGTTACTGAGTCCCACTCTCAGCTCCCTCACTGATCAGCCCCTCCCAGTCCTTGAGTTTGGTGCTCACTCCGTGTTCTGTAAATGCAGACAACTACTTATCATTGGTAGATCTCCCGGGGCATTGCTCGGGACAGTCTGCAGGGTGAGCAACAGCAACACATGTAACTGGGCCCCACTGAGAGAAGGGGGCACAGAGAAGGCAAACAATCCCATCACTGCCCATTGCCTGCACACCCGACTCTCTGGGTCATAACCAAGTGCAAAGCTGTTATTGCATTCCAGCACATCCAACCTAAGGCCCGAGGCTTTTTGGCCAAACACAGCTGCATCAATGTGAGGCCCTTTAATTGGACGGGTCAAACTGTGACATCACAGGGCAAGCCTGACCCTACCCTGTGCATCATGTGATCACTGACATCACGATAGATTTGTAAACAGGGGAAACATGAGGCAGAAGAGACTGCACAAGCAGTTTAAGTGAAGGAAAGGGAGCTATACTGACTGTGACTAACTGGCTGATCTCTCTAGGAGTGAATGTGGCCGGCTCGAAGACCTGGTGAAGGGAGCGTGAACAATGGAATCATCGCTAACCAGCTGACAATCGGAAGGGTGTTGCTGTAGAAGGTTTGTTTATTCCAGCTTGTATAATTCCCTGTGAAAGTCAGAGTGTGTAACAGTATTATCCACTGCAGTGACCATGCAGACATCAATGCTCAACCCCTGGAAACTGAAACCAGATCAGTACTCGCTCGTTGTTCTGATCAACTGGGATAATCCGTGGGACAAGGAGTCGATGGGAAACTCTTGTCCCAGCTGTTACTGGTGCCCTCTGACCTTGCCAATCCCTGGGTCCTTGTCAAGGACCTGCTCCCAGGTCAGCTGGCTCAGGTACTGCCAGCAATAGCCCTCGGATTGTGTCAGAGAAGTTCCTTGTCCCAGTCATCCTGGTTCACCTGATGGCATTGTCGCCATTCCGGACCATCTCTCGGATTCTGAAGAAGGTGTACATTCCCCAACTCCACAACCTTTAATATTCAGGTGGCAACAGAGTCGGTGGCCAGTAACATTACATGAAAAGAAACAAGTTGATAGTTTTGCCCCCAGAATCTGCATTAAACATTTACAGCTTCAATGGTTTATTTACAAGGGCAGCTCGAAAGTACCTGTCATTGTCTTGTTGTGATCCAGTGATTTAAAAACAAATCTGTCATTTCTTCTTCTGTTAGAGGTACATGGTCAGGATGAGAGAGAGAAAATGCGAGGTTTCATCAAAGTACCTACAGACTAAAGTTGTGAGTAACAAAACCACAAAGACAAGTGGATCAGACACACAAGAGAGAGCAAATCGTGACAGAAATCACATCAATGCCAGCAGAGTAACCACAGAAGGAGCGCAGCGGTGTAATTGAAATTCTCCTGATGCCCTCCCTCTGTGTCCCATCCATTTCTCCGTGCCAACTCCACACCTTTCAATTTATGTTTAATTTGACGGCCAGTAACCACCTCCCCAGAGACCCATCTAGCCCTCATGTCCCTGCATCGGCATCAAGCACCAACCCTGCTCCAACTCCAGGCTCAGTTCGGCACTGCTTGGGGTGAACTGCACTGGCACTGGGTAAAGACCAGTCATCTCCAACCAGTGCCGGCCAGGGGTCCACCTTGGGACTAAACAGGAAAGTTTCAAGCACGGACGCTCTGGTTGTTGCCCCGAGACTTCCCAGAATTAAGAGGGAGTCCTCTCTTGGCACCAGCTGGCTCAGAGTAGTCCATGACTGCTGGTGCCAGGATCTCTCCCAATTCCTATGGGGCATCTAGGTTCCAAGGGCTCCCACTCCAAGGGAGGATATGTGTACCTCCCCCACGAGGTGGGGACTCATGTCCGGAGGGTCTAACTCAATCGGCCTTTGTATTCATGAGCCTGTAGCTAATCGCTTCCGAAGGCAGGAAGCCTCCAGGTATCTTCCTCGGGCTGAACCGGAAGGGAAGGCTGATCGTGAGGCCCTCATCTCTGTTCCCAGAGCCTCACTATCAACCTTCCCCGTCTCTTCAGCAGCTTCCCAGAGCCATCCAGCCTTCGGAAACCAAGCTGGGAGCCTGAGTCAGACCACGATCTCCAGTCGTTTAGGCGTTTTCATGTATTTAACACGCTGGTGAGCGAGTCTGAAACTGTGGGTTCCGGAGGCCCCTTCACTTGTGGGAGCGTGGGAGCGCGGGGGCTTTAGTTTTTACTTGGGCTCTTGCAAAGGCCTCAGGCTATAGCTGTATTCATCCTACCAATTTCCTGGACAGTTAGGGTGCACTCCAGTTAAGGCCAAGGTAGACAGCATCCATAGTGCCTCCGCCACCCTGCTTTCACACCTTGCAGTTTATTGGCATCTGGTGAACTTCAGTGGTGAAGGCATCAGAAGGAAGGTTACTGCCGAGTGAAACTAGTCCTGGTCCACCCACATTTGGGGTCTGGCAGGGTTTAGCGCATGTCCCGAATCCCCTGCCACCACTGAGGCCCGCTTTACTGACCAGTAGCCTAATGCCTCGCAGGTGAGTGAGGCAGCAATGCCTGTCACAGAGTGAGGACCACCTTCAGAGCAACAAGCTGTGTGGGTGCCCTCAATATCGGAGCAGGACCCAGCATCCAGTGGGTCTTGCCTTGCCAATGAGCTTGGCCATGCAACATGGGGCTCTTTCAGGCACTGCAGGTGCCCTTTAGTATTTGGTGCTTCTTTGGTGAGCAAGTGGAGGAGCTGCTGTAGCAGAACGTTCTGAATTTATGAAACAAATCCCAGAGCCACTCATCCTCCAGCACCCCGCTGGCTGTATGGAAGCCACCAGAATGCAGGAGACGAACGCCCGGGAAATGTAAAGGCAGTTGTTTCTGGACCTTCCTCCTCTCGATAATGTAGCACCACCACCAATCCATTCCTGCATTTAAGGGAGATAGAACATGTCCAGGGAACTATAGACCAGTCGATAAGGTACCACAAAATAGACCAAGCACTAGGGTTTATTTCTACAGGGGTCGAATTGAAAGGTAGAGAAGTTATGCAGCAGCTCCTCCACTTGCTCACTAAAGAAGCCCTCAGCACCAACGGGCACCTGCAGTACCTGAAAATCTTTACCGAGAGTGTGGTGAGAATGTGGAGCTCCCTACCCCAAGGAGTGGTTGAAGTGAATAGTATCAATGTAAATAAGGGGAGGCTAGACAAGCATATGACGGAGAAGGGAATAGAGGATTCTGCTGTTGGTTAGATGAGTGGGTGGAGCATAAGCAACGGCATTGGCTGACTGGGTCGAATGGCCTGGTTCTGTGCCATATGTCCCATGTAATCCTATTGGACTGGGAGCCATTTAGAATTCAGCAGAGGAGGACAAAGGGTTTAATTAGGAGGGGGAAAAAAGAGTATGAGAGGAAGCTTGCTGGGAACATATAAACTGACTGCAAAAGCTTCTATAGATATGTGAAGAGAAAAAGATGAGTGAAGACAAACGTAGGTTCCTTGCAGTCAGAATCAGGTGAATTTATAATGGGGAACAAAGAAATGGCAGACCAGTTGAACAAATACTTTGGTTCTATCTTCACGAAGGAAGACACAAATAACCTTCCAGAAGTACCAGGGGACAGTGGATCTAGTGACAAGGAGGAACTGAAGGATATCCTTATTAGGCAGGAAATTGTGTTAGGGAAATTGATGGGATTGAAGGCCGATAAATCCCCAGGGCCTGATAGTCTACATCCCAGAGTACTTAAGGAAGTAGCCCAAGAAATAGTGGATGCAATGGTGATCATTTTCCAACAGTCTATCGACTCTGTTATGGATTGGAGGGTAGCTAATGTAAAACCACTTTTTAAAAAAGGAGGGAGAGAGAAAACGGGTAATTATAGACCAGTTAGACTGACATCAGTAGTGGGGAAAATGTTGGAATCAATTATTAAAGATGAAATAGCAGCGCATTTGGAAAGCAGTGACAGGATCGGTCCAAGTCAACATGGATTTATGAAAGGGAAATCATGCTTGACGAATCTTCTAGAATTTTTTGAGGATGTAGAGTGGACAAGGGAGAACCAGTGGATGTGGTGTATTTGGACTTTCAAAAGGCTTTTGACAAGGTCCCACACAAGAGATTGGTGTGCAAAGTTAAAGCATATGGTATTGGGGGTAATGTACTGACGTGGATAGAGAACTGATTGGCAGACAGGAAGCAGAGAGTTGGGATAAACTGGTCCTTTTCAGAAAGGCAGGCAGTGACTAGTGGGGTGCCCCAGGGCTGAGTGTTGGGACCCCAACTATTTACAATATACATCAATGATTTAGTATCAAGTTTGCACATGACACTAAGCTGGATGGTGGTGTGAGCTGTGAGGAGGATGCGAAGAGGCTGCAGGGTGACTTGGACAGGTTAAGTGAGTTGGCAAATGCATGGCAGAAGCAGTATAATGTGGATAAAGGTGAGGTTATCCACTTTGGTGGCAAAAACATGAAGGCAGAATATCTGAATGCTGGCAGATTAGGAAAAGGGGAGGTCCAACGAGACCTGGGTGTACATCAGTCACTGAAAGTTGGCATGCAGGTACAGCAGGCGGTGAAGAAGGCAAATGGCAAGTTGGCCTTCATAGCTAGGGGATTTGAGTGTAGGAACAGGGAGGTCTTACTGCAGTTGTTCAGGGCCTTGGTGAGGCGTCACCTGGAATATTGTGTTCAGTTATGGTCTCCTAATCTGAGGAAGGACATTCTTGCTATTGAGGGAGTGCAGCGAAGGTTCATCAGACTGATTCTTGGGATGGCAGGACAGACATATGGGGAGAGACTGGATCGACTGGGCCTGTATTCACTGGAGTTTAGAAGAATGAGAGGGGATCTCATAGAAACATATAAAATTCTGACAGGACTGGACAGGTTAGATGCAGGAAGAATGTTTCCAATGTTGGGGAAGTCTAGGACTAGGGGTCAAAGTCTAAGGATAAGGGGTAAGCCATTTAGGACCGAGATGAGGCGAAACTTCTTCACTCAGAGAGTTGTTAACCTGTAGAATTCCCTACCGCAGAGAGTTGTTGAGGCCAGTTCATCGGATATATTCAAGAGGGAGTTGGATATGGCCCTTATGGCTAAAGGGATCAAGGGGTATGGAGAGAAAGCAGGAAAGGGATACTGAGGGAATGATCAGCCATGATCTTATTGAATGGTGGTGCAGGCTCGAAGGGCTGAATGGTCTACTCCTGCACCTATTTTCTATGTAATCCTATGTAATCATTTCCCTCCATAAGCCTTTACAAGGCTTTATCCGGACCGCAATGTCCTTTGTACCATGCTAGCCCATCATTCCAGAATAGGACCTGGAATGCAGGGAGCGCGCAACAAGTGACCTTCGATACCCTGTCCAGCTTCACCTCCCCAAGCAGGGACAGCTGATAGCCCACCACAGAGCTGGGTGGATGGGTCACTTCCAGTACTTCCCTGTGGAAGTGAAATACTCTGGATGCTTGGGTTCAGGAGACCAGAAGTAGTGAGTATCCTCTGCATTAACAGCTTGTTTTTCACAATGTGGCTTGGTTTCCAATGTGACTGGAAGGATGTTTCGAGTGGGGTTCCGCAGGACTCAGAACTGGGGCCCTTTCTTTTTGTGGTATATATCAATGATTTAGATTTGAATTTAAGGAGTATGATTTAAGAAGTTTGCAGACAAAACTAAAATTGGCTGAGTGGTTGATAATGAAGAGGAACGTCATGGACGGCAGGAGGATATCAATCTACTGGTCAGGTGGGCAGAGCAGTGGCAAATGGAATTTAATTCAATTCAAAGAAGTGTGAGGTGATAAGGGAAGGGTATACACATTAAGAGGTAGGCCACTTAATAGTGTAGATGAACAAAGGGACCTTGGAGTGCATGTCCACAGATCCCTGAAAGTAGCAGGCCAGGTGGATAAGGTGGTTAAGAAGGCACACAGAATGCTTGCCTTTATTAGCTGAGGCATAGAATATGAGCAGGAAGGTTATGCTTAAATTGTATAATACTTTGGTTCGGCCACAGCTGGAGTACTGCGTGCAGTTCAGTTCGCCGTAATATAGGAAGGAGGTGATTGCACTAAAGAGGGTGCAGAGGAGTTTTACTAGGATGCTGCCTGGAATGGAGAATCTTAGTTATGAGGACAGATTGGATAGGCTGGGTTTGTTCTCATTGGAACAGAGTAGGTTGAGAGGAGACCTCATCGAGGTGTACAAAATATTGAGGGGCCTGGACATAGTGGATGGTAAGGATCTATTTCCATTGGTGGAGGGGTCTATTATGAGGGGGCATAGTTTTAAGGTCGTTGGTGGAAGATTTAGAGGGGATTTGAGGGGGCTTCTTTACACAGAGGGTTGTGGGGATCTGGAACTCACTGCCTGGAAGAGTGGTGGATGCAGAAACCCTCACCACTTTTAAGAGATGGTTGGTGGGCACTTAAAGTGCAGTAACCTGCAGGGTTACGGACCTAGAGCTAGTAATTGGGATGACCTTTTGTTGGCTGGTGCAGATATAATGGTAAGTACTGCAGGGAATAGAATACGGCCAGGGTGATCTCCAAGACTAGTGTCGATCGTTGGATGTGTCGGAGAGAAATTTTCCGACATTTTTTCTCCCTAAATTGGCCTGGGTTTTTATCTGGTGTTTCCCTCTCCCAGGAGATCACATGGCTCCGGTTGGGGTGGAGTGTACATGTTTTCAGTATAAGGGGTGTCGCAATTGTGTGAGGCGGACTGATTGGGCTGGGTGCTCTTTGCCTTTCTGTCATTGTTCATAGGTTTACCTGTAACCTTTAGGGCTGCTGACCAAGGGCCTTGCGGCTCTTTGTTGGCCGGCGTGGACACGATGGGTCGGAATGGCCTCCTCCTGCACTGTAAATTTCTATGTTTCCATATTTCTATGTTTGACCATCAGAGGAACTATCGACTAGTGGACATACTGGTCACCATCCACACTGAGAGTGAGAGATAGTCATCCAGAAGGCTCAACTGATGAAGATATGTCTCCAATTGAGCATTCTTGATGTCTATCACTTATCCTCCAGGTAATTGGGTTACAGCTGTCAGGCTCTTCAGGTAATGCTGCGACATTCAGGAGGAAATGTCTTCAAGGCCAGTGGTCATGGATGAGTTCACTTGTCCTTTAGGGATGCATGCAATAAAGGTACAGCAGTTGTCATGGGTGTCTTTAATCTACATATTGATTGGGCTCACCAAACTGGTAGCAATGCGGTGGAGGAGGATTTCCTGGTGTGTATAAGGGATGGTTTTCTTGACCAATATGTCGAGGAACCAACTAGGGAGCTGGCCATCCTAGACTGTGTGATGTGTAAAGAGAAAGGACTAATTTGCAATCTTGTTGTGCGAGGTCCCTTGGGGAAGAGTGACTATAACATGGTAGAATTCTTTATTAAGATGGAGAGTGACACAGTTAATTCAGAAACTAGGGTCCTGAACTTAAGGAAAGGTAACTTCGATGGTGTCAGGCGTGAATTGGCTAGAATAAACTGGCAAATGATACTTAAAGGTTTGACGGTGGATAGGCAATGGCAAACATTTAAAGATCACATGGACAAACTTCAGCAATTGTACATCCCTGTCTGGAGTAAAAATAAAACGGGGAAGGTGGCTCAACCGTGGCAAACAAGGGAAATTAAGGATAGTGTTAAATCCAAGGAAGAGGCACATAAATTGGCCAGAAAAAGCAGCAAAACTGAGGACTGGGAGAAATTTAGAATTCAGCAGAGGAGGATAAAGGATGTAATTAAGAGGGAGAAAATAGAGTACAAGAAGAAGCTTGCCGGAAACATAAAAACCGACTGCAAAAGCTTCTATTGACATGTGAAGAGAAAAAGATTAGTGAAGACAAACATAGATGCCTTGCAGTCAGATTCAGGTGAATTTATAATGGGGAATAAAGAAGTGGCAGACCAATTGCACAAATACTTTGGTTCTGTCTTCACGAAGGAAGACACAAATAACCTTCTAGAGGTACTAGGCGACCGAGGGTCGAGTGAGAAGGAGGATCTGAAGGATATCCTTATTAGGCGGGAAATTGTGTTTGGGAAATTGATGGGATTGAAGGCCGATAAATCCCCAGGGCCTGATAGTCTGCATCCCAGAGTACTTAGGGAAGTGGCCCTAGAAATAGTGGATGCATTGGTGATCATTTTCCAACAGTCTCTAAACTCTGGATCAGTTCCTATGGACTAGAGGGTCGCTAATGTAGCACCACTTTTTAAAAAGGTAGGGAGAGAGAAAGCGGGTAATTATAGATCGGTTAGCCTGACATCAGCGGTGGGGAAAATGTTGGAATCAATTATTAAGGATGAAATAGTAGCGCATTTGGAAAGCAGCGACAGGATTGGTCCAAGTCAGAATGGATTTATGAAGGGAAAATCAGGCTTGACAAATCTTCTGGAATTTTTTGAGGATGTAACTAGTAGAGTGGACAAGGGAGAACCAGTGGATATGGTGTATTTGGACTTTCAAAAGGCTTTTGACAAGGTCCCACACAAGAGATTGGTGTGCAAAATCAAAGCGCATGGTATTAGGGGTAATATAGTGACGTGGATAGAGAACTGGTTGGCAGACTGGAAGCAGAGAGTCGAGATAAACTGGTCCTTTTCAGAATGGCATGCAGTGACTAGTGGAGTGCCACAGGGCTCAGTGCTAGGACCCCAGCTCTTTACAATATACATCAATGATTTAGATGAAGGAATTGAGTGTAATATCTCCAAGTTTGCAGATGACACTAAACTGGGTGGCAGTGTGAGCTGTGACGGGGACACTAAGAGGCTGCAGGGTGACTTGGACAGGATAGGTGAGTGGGCAAATGCATGGCAGATGCAGTATAATGTGGATAAAGGTGAGGTTATCCACTTTGGGGTCAAAAACGCGAAGACAAAATATTATCTGAATGGCGGCAGATTAGGAAAAGGGGAGATGCAACGAGACCTGGGTGCCATGGTTAATCAGTTATGAAAGTTGGCATACAGGTACAGCAGGCGGTGAAGAATGCAAGTGGCATGTTGTCCTTCATAGGTTGGGATTTGAGTATAGGAGCAGGGAAGTCTTACTGCAGTTGTATAGGGCCTTGGTGAGGCCTCACCTGGAATATTGTGTTCAGTTTTGGTCTCCTAATCTGAGGAAGGACATTCTTGCCATTGAGGGAGTGCAGCAAAGGTTCACCAGACTGATTCTTGGGATGGCAGGACTGACATATGGGGAGAGACTGGATCGACTGGACCTGTATTCACTGGAGTTTAGAAGAATGAGAGGGGATTTCATAGAAACATATAAAATTATGACGGGACTGGACAGGTTAGATGCAGGAAGAATGTTCCCAATGTTTGGGAAGTCCAGGACTAGGGGTCACAGTCTAAGGATAAGGGGTAAGCCATTTAGGACCGAGATGAGGCGAAACTTCTTCACTCAGAGAGTTGTTAACCTGTAGAATTCCCTACCGCAGAGAGTTGTTGAGGCCAGTTCATTGGATATATTCAAGCGGGAGTTGGATATGGCCCTTATGGCTAAAGGGATCAAGGGGTATGGAGAGAAAGCAGGAAAGGGATACTGAGGGAATGATCAGCCATGATCTTATTGAATGGTGGTGCAGGCTCGAAGGGCTGAATGGTCTACTCCTGCACCTATTTTCTATGTAATCCTATGTAATCATTTCCCTCCATAAGCCTTTACAAGGCTTTATCCGGACCGCAATGTCCTTTGTACCATGCTAGCCCATCATTCCAGAATAGGACCTGGAAGGCAGGGAGCGCGCAACAAGTGACCTTCGATACCCTCTCCAGCTTCACCTCCCCAAGCAAGGACAGCTGATAGCCCACCACAGAGCTGGGTGGATGGGTCACTTCCAGTACTTCCCTGTGGAAGTGAAATACTCTGGATGCTTGGGTTCAGGAGACCAGAAGTAGTGAGTATCCTCTGCATTAACAGCTTGTTTTTCACAATGTGGCTTGGTTTCCAATGTGACTGGAAGGATGTTTCGAGTGGGGTTCCGCAGGACTCAGAACTGGGGCCCTTTCTTTTTGTGGTATATATCAATGATTTAGATTTGAATTTAGGGAGTATGATTTAAGAAGTTCGCAGACAAAACTAAAATTGGCTGTGTGGTTGATAATGAAGAGGAACGTCATGGACGGCAGGAGGATATCAATCTACTGGTCATGTGGGCAGAGCAGTGGCAAATGGAATTTAATTCAATTCAGAGAAGTATGAGGTGATAAGGGAAGGGTATACACATTAAGCGGTAGGCCACTTAATAGTGTAGATGAACAAAGGGACCTTGGAGTGCATGTCCACAGATCCCTGAAAGTAGCAGGCCAGGTGGATAAGGTGGTTAAGAAGGCACACAGAATGCTTGCCTTATTGGCTGAGGTATAGAATATGAGCAGGAAGGTTATGCTTAAATTGCATAATACTTTGGTTCGGCCACAGCTGGAGTACTGCGTGCAGTTCAGTTTGCCGTAATATAGGAAGGATGTGATTGCACTAGAGAGGGTGCAGAGGAGATTTACGAGGATACTGCCTGGGATGGAGAATCTTAGTTATGAGGACAGATTGGATAGGCTGGGTTTGTTCTCATTGGAACAGAGGAGGTTGAGAGGAGACCTCATTGGGGTGTACAATATATTGAGGGGCCCGGACGTAGTGGATAGTAAGGGTCTATTTCCACTGGTGGAGGGCTCTATTACAAGGGGGCATAGTTTTAAGGTGGTTAGTGGAAGGTTTAGAGGGGATTTGAGGGGGGGCTTCTTTACGCAGAAGGTTGTGAGGATCTGGAACTCGCTGCCTGGAAGGGTGGTGGATGCAGAAACCCTCACCACTTTTAAGAGATGGTTGGATGGGCACTTAAAGTGCAGTAACCTGTAGGTTACAGACCAAAAGCTGGTCATTGGGATTAGACTGGATGACCTTTTGTTGGCGTTTATGCACTGGAGTTTTGGAAGGATGAGAGGGGATCTCATCGAAACAAATGCCATATAAGAGGAAGGATGTGATGGCACTAGAGAGGGTGCAGAGGAGATTTTCTAGGATACTGCCTGGGATGGAGAATCTTAGTTATGAGGACAGATTGGATAGGCTGGGTTTGTTCTCATTGGAACAGAGGAGGTTGAGAGAAGACCTCATTGAGGTGTACAATATATTGAGGGGCCAGTACTGCAGGGAATAGAATACGGCCAGGGTATGATCTTCAAGACTAATGTCGATCATCTGGATGGGTCAGAGAGGAATTTTCCCAGATATATTCTCTCCAAATTGGCCTGGGTTTTTATCTGGTTTTTTCCTCTGCCAGGAGATCACATGTCTCCAGATGGGGTGGAGTGTAGATGTATTCAACATAAGGTGTGTCGCAGTTGTGTGAGGTGGCCTGCTTGGGCTGGGTGCTCTTTGCCTTTCTGTCATTGTTCATAGGTTTATATGTAACCTTTAGGGCTGCTGACCAAGGGCCATGCGGCTCTTTGTCGGCCAGCACGGACACGATGGGCCGAAATGGCCTCCTTCTATGATGTAAATTTCTATGTTTCTATGTTTGACCATCAGAGGGACTATCTACTAGTGGTGATACTGGTCACCATCTGCACTGAGAGTGAGAGATAGTCATCCAGAAGGCTCAACTGATGAAGATATGTCTCCAGTTGGGCATTATTGATGTCTATCACTCTGCCAATAATGTTTCCACAGTTCTCCTTTATCGCAGCATCTGAACGAGTGATGTTGGTCTTGGGACACAGTGTCCTCCAGGTATTGGGCTACAGCCATCAGGCTCTTCAGGTATTGCTGCGACATTCAGGAGGAATGGGCTTCAAGGCCAGTGGACATGGATGAGTTCACTTGTCATTTCAGCAGGCTCGGGGGGTGAACGGTATAATACGACATTGTACACTTTCAGACTCGGTGCGTGGTCAGTCAGCATGTCTATGGTTGATAATGAAGTGGAAAGTCATGGGCTGCAGGAGGATATCAATCTACTGGTCAGGTGGGCAGAGCAGTGGCAAATGGAATTTATTTCAGAGAAGTGTGAGGTGATGTACTTTGGGAGGGTAATAAGGAAAGGGTATACACATGAAGCGGGAGGCCATTTATAAGTGTAGATGAACAAAGGGACCTTGGAGTGCTTGTCCACAGATCCCGGAAAGTAGCAGGCCAAGTGGATAAGGTGGTTAAGGAGGCATATGGAATGCTTGCCTTTATTGGCCAAGGCATAGAATATAAGAGCAGGGAGGTTATGCTTAAATTGTATAATACTTTGTTCAGGCCACAGCTCGAAACCTGCTTGCAGTTTTGGTTGCCGTATTATAGGAAGGATGTGACTGCACTTGAGAGGGTGCAGAGGAGATTTACTAGGATGCTGCCTGGAATGGAGATTCTTAGTTGTGAGGACAGATTGGATAGGCTGGGTGCTTAAAAAACGGCCCGACAAATAGTGGATGCACTTCTGGTCATTTTGCAACATTCTACAGATTCTGGATCAGTTTCTATGGACTGGAGGGCAGCTAATGTAACCCCACTTTTTAAAAAAGGAGGGAAAGGGAAAACAGGGAATTATTGGACCGGTTAGCCTGACATCGGTAGTGGGGAAAATGCTGGAATCAATTATTAAAGATGAAATAGCAGCACATTTGGAAAGCAGTGACAGGATCGGTCCAAGTCAGCATGGATTTATGAAAGGCAAATCGTGCTTGACAAATCTTCTAGAATTTTTTGATGATGTAACTAGTAGAGTGGACAAGGGAGAACCAGTGGATGTGGTGTATTTGGACTTTCAAAAGGCTTTTAACAAGGTCCCACACAAAAGATTAGTATGCAAAATTAAGTCACATGGTATCGGGGGTAATTTATTGACATGGATAGAGAACTGATTGGCCGACATGAAGCCATGTGTTGGAATAAATGGGTCCTTTTCAGAATGGCAGGCAGTGGCTAGTGGGTACCAAGGTTCAGTGCTGGGACCCCAGCTATTTACAATATACATTAATGATTTAGACGTAGGAATTAAATGTAATATCTCCAAGTTTGCAGATGACACGAAGCTGGGTGGCAGTGTGAGCTGTGACGAGGATGTTAAGAGGATGCAGGCTGACTAAGACAGGTTCGGTGAGTGGGCAAATGCATGGCAGATGCAGTATAATGTGGATAAATGTGAGGTTATCCACTTTGGTGGCAAAAACAGGAAGGCAGAATATTATCGTAATGGTGACAGATTAGGAAAAGGGGAGGTGCAACAAGACCTGGATGTCATGGTACATCAGTCATGAAAGTTGGCATGCAGGTACAGCAGGCGGTGAAGAAGGCAAATGGCATGTTGGCCTTCATAGCGAGAGGATTTACAGTTGTGCAGGGCCTTGGTGAGGCCACACCTTGAAGATTGTGTTCAGTTTTGGTCTTCTAATCTGAGGAAGGACAGTCTTGCTATTGAGGGAGTACGGCGAAGGTTCACCAGACTGATGCCCGGGATGGCAGGACTGACATATGAGTAAAGACGGGATCGACTAGGCTTATATTCACTGGAATTTAGAAGAATGAGAGGGGATTTCATAGAAACATATAAAATTCTGATGGGATTGGACAGGTTAGATGCAGGAAGAATGTTCCCGATGTTGGGGAAGTCCAGAACCAGAGGTCACAGTCTAAGGATAAGGGGTAGGCCATTTAGGACCGTGATGAGGAGAAACTTCTTCACTCAGAGGATTGTGAACCTGTGGAATTCTCTACCACAGAAAGTTGTTGAGGCCAGTTCGTTCGATATATTTAAAAGGGAGTTAGATATGGCCCTTACGGCTAAAGAGATCAAGGGGTATGGAGAGAATGCAGGAATGCAGTACTGAGGGAATGATCAGCCATGATCTTATTGAATGGTGGCGCAGGCTTGAAGGGGCGAATGGCCTAAAGCTGCACCTATTTTTCATATGTTTCTATGTTTATTCTCATTGGAACAGATGAGGTTGAGAGGAGACCTCATCGAGGTGTACAAAATATTGAGGGGTCTGAACATAGTGGGTAATAAGGGTCTATTTCCATTGGTGGAGGGGTCTATTATGAGGGGACATAGTTTTAAAGTGGTTGGTGTAAGGTTTAGATGGGATTTGAGGTGGGGCTTCTTTACGCAGAGTTGTGGGGATCTGGAACTCGTTGTCTGGATGCAAAAACCCTCACCACTTTTCAGAGATGGTTGGATGGGCACTTAAAGTGCAGTAACCTGTAGGGTTACGGACCTAGAGCTGGTAATTGGGATTAGACTGGATGATCCTTTGTTGGACAGCGCAGATATAATGGTAAGTACTGCAGGGAATAGAATACGTCCAGGATGATCTCCAGGACTCGTAATAATCGCCTGGATGGGGCGGAGAGAAATTTTCCCAGATATATTCTCCCTAAATTGGTCTGTGTTTTTATCTGGTTTTTGCCTCTCCCAGGAGATCACATGTCTCCGGTTGGTGTGAAGTTTAGATGTTTTCAGTATAAGGGGTGTCGCAGTTGTGTGAGGCGGATTGGTTGGGCTGGGTGCTCTTTGTCTTTCCGTCATTGTTCAAAGGTTTATATGTAACCTTTAGGGCTGCTGACCAAGGGCCATGCGGCTCTTTGTCGGCCGGCATGGAAATGATGGGCCGAAATGGCCTCCTTCTGCGCTGTAAATTTCTATGTTTCTATGCTTCTATGTTTCTATGTTTGACCATCAAAGGAACTATCTACTAGTGGTCATACTGGTCACCATCCGCACTGAGAGTGAGAGATAGCCATCCAGAAGGCTCAACTGATGAAGATATGTCTCCAGTTGAGCATTCCTGATGTCTATCACTTGGCCAGTAATGTTTCCACAGTTCTCCTTGGCACAGCATCTGAACGATAGATGTTGGTCTTGGGGCACAGTGTCCTCCAGGTATTTGGGCTATAGCCATCAGGCTCTTCAGGTAATGCTGCGACATTCAGGGGGAATGGGCTTCAAGGCCAGTGGACATGGATGAGTTCACTTGTCATTTCAGCAGGCTCGGTGTGTGAACTTTCAGACTCGGTGCGGGATAAGTTAGCATGTCAATGGTTGGTAATGACGAGGAAAATCATGGGCTGCAGGAGTATATCAATCTACTGGTAAGGTGGGCAGAGCAGTGGCAAATGGAATTTAATTCAGAGAAGTGTGAGGTGATGAACTTTGCGAAGGCTAATAAGGAAAGCGTATACACATTAAGCGGTAGGCAGCTTAATAGTGTCGTTGAACAAAGGGCCTTTGGAGTGCTTGTCCACAGATCCCTGAAAGTAGCCGGCCAAGTGGATAAAGTGGTTGAGAAGGCATAGGAAATGCTTGCCTTTATTGGCCGAGTCATAGAATATAAGAGCAGGGAGGTTATGCTTAAATGGTATAATACTTTGGTTAGGCCGCAGCTGGAGTATTGCGTGCAGTTCTGGTCGACGTATTATAGGAAGGACGTGATTGCACTAGAGAGGGTGCAGAGGAGATTTACGAGGATGCTGCCTGGAATGGAGAATCTTAGTTATGAGGACAGATTGGATAGGATGGGTTTGTTCTCATTGGAACAGAGTAGATTGAGAGGAGACTTCATCGAGGTGTACAAAATATTGAGGGACCTGGACACAGTGGATAGTAGGGGCCTATTTCCGTTGGTGGTGGGGTCTATTACGAGAGGGCATAGTTTTAAGGTGGTCGGTAGAAGGTTTAGAGGGGATTTGAGGGGGTGCATCTTTCGGCAGAGGGTTGTAGGGATCTGGAACTCACTGCCTGGAAGAGTGGTGGATGCAGGGACCCTCACCACTTTTAAGAGATGGTTGGATGGGCATTTAAAGTGCCGTAACCTGCAGGGTTACAGACCTAGAGCTGGTAATTGGGATTAGACTGGATGACCTTTTCTTGGACAGCGCAAATATAAGGGTCAGTAATGCAGCGAATAGCATACGGCCAGGGTGTGATCTCCTGGACTAGTGTCGATCGCCCGGATGGGTCGGAGAGTAATTTTCCCAGACTTTTCCCCCCGAAATTGGCCTGGGTTTTTTTCTGGTTTTGCCTCTGCCAGGATATCACATGGCTCCGGTTGGGGTGGAGAGTAGAATGTTTCAGTATAAGGGGTGTTGCAGTTGTGTGAGGCGGACTGGTTGGGCTGGGCGCCCTTTGCCTTTCCGTCATTGTTCATAGATTTATATGTAACCTTCAGGGCTGCTGATCTAGGGCCGTGCGGCTCTTTGTCGTCCGGCGCAGACACGATGGTCCGAAATGGCCTCCTGTGCTGTAAATTTCGATGTTTCTATGTTTGACCATCAGAGGAACTATCTACTAGTGGGCATACTGATCACCATCCGCACTGAGAGTGAGAGATAGTCATCCAGAAGTCTCAACTGATTAAGATATATCTCTAGTTGAGCATTGTTGATGGCTATCACTCTGCCAATAATGTTTCCACAGTTCTCCTTTGTCGCAGCATCTGAACGATAGATGTTGGTCTTGGGGCACAGTGTCCTCCAGGTATTTGGGCGACAGTCATCAGGCTCTTCAGGTAATGCTGCGACATTCAGGAGGAATGGGCTTCAAGGCCAGTGGACATGGATGAGTTCACTTGTCATTTCAGCAGGCTCGGTGTGTGAACTTTCAGACTCGGTGCGCGGTAAGTTAGCATGTCAATGGTTGGTAATGACGAGGAAAATCATGGGCTGCAGGAGTATATCAATCTACTGGTAAGGTGGGCAGAGCAGTGGCAAATGGAATTTAATTCAGAGAAGTGTGATGTACATTTTCAGACTCGGTGCGTGATCAGTCTGCATGTCTATGGTTGATAATGATGAGGAAAGTCATGGGCTGCAGGAGGATATCAATTGACTGGTCAGGTGGGCAGAGCAGTGGCAAATGGAATTTAATTCAGAGAAGTGTGAGGTGATGCACTTTGGGAGGGCTAATAAAGAAAGTGTGCACACATTAAGCGGTAGGCCACTTAATAGTGCAGATGAACAAAGGGACCTTGGAGTGCTTGTCCACAGATCCCTGAAAGTAGCAGGCCAGGTGGATAGGGTGGTTAAGAAGTCATTTGGAATGCTTGCCTTTATTGGCCGAGGCATCGAATATAAGAGCAGGGAGGTTATGCTTAAATTGTATAATACTTTGGTTAGGCCACAGCTCGAGTCCTGTGTGCAATTGTGGTTGCCGTATTATAGGAAGGATGTGATTGCGCTAGAGAGGGTGCAGAGGAGATTTACTAGGATGCTGCCTGGAATGGAGAATCTTAGTTATGAGGACAGATTGGATAGGCTGGGTGCTTAAAAAGTAGCCCTACAAATAGCGGATGCACTTCTGGTCATTTTCCAACATTCTATTGACTCTGGATCAGTTTTTATGGACTGGAGGGCAGCTAATGTAACCCCACTTTTTAAAAAAGGAGGGAAAGGGAAAACAGGGAATTATAGACCAGTTCGCCTGACATCGGGAGTGGGGAAAATGCTGGAATCAATTGTTAAAGATGAAATAGCAGCACATTTGGAAAGCAGTGACAGGACCGGTCCAAGTCAGCATGGATTTATGAAAGGGAAATCGTGCTTGACAAATCTTCTAGAATTTTTTGAGCATGTAACTAGTAGAGTGGACAAGGGAGAACCAGTGGATGTGGTGTATTTGGACTTTCAAAAGGCTTTTAACAAGGTCCCACACAAGAGATTAGTGTGCAAAATTAAGGCACATGGTATTGGGGGTAATGTATTGACATGGATAGAGAACTGATTGGCAGATAGGAAGCAAAGTGTTGGAATAAATGGGTCCTTTTCAGAATGGCAGGCAGTGACTAGTGGGTACCAAGGTTCAGTGCTGTGTCCCCAGCTATTTACAATATACATTAATGATTTAGACGGAGGAATTAAATGTAATATCTCCACGTTTGCAGATGACACTAAGCTGGGTGGCAGTGTGAGCTGTCAGGAGAATATTAAGAGGATGCAGGCTGACTAGGACAGGTTCGGTGAGTGGGCAAATGCAGTATAATGTGGATAAATGTGAGGTTATTCACTTTGGTGGCAAAATCAGGAAGGCAGAATATTATCTTAATGGTGACAGATTAGGAAAAGGGGAGGTGCAACAAGACCTGGGTGTCATGGTACATCAGTCATGAAAGTTGGCATGCAGGTACAGCAGGCGGTGAAGAAGGCAAATGGCATGTTGGCCTTCACAGCGAGAGGATTTACAGTTGTGCAGGGCCTTGGTGAGGCCACACCTTGAAGATTGTGTTCAGTTTTGGTCTTCTAATCTGAGGAAGGACATTCTTGCTATTGAGGGAGTATGGCGAAGGTTCACCAGACTGATGCCCGGGATGGCAGGACTGACATATGAGGAAAGACGGGATCGACTAGGCTTATATTCACTGGAATTTAGAAGAATGAGAGGGGATTTCATAGAAACATATAAAATTCTGATGGGATTGGACAGGTTAGATGCAGGAAGAATGTTCCCGATGTTGGGGAAGTCCAGAACCAGGGGTCACAGTCTAAGGATAAGGGGTAGGCCATTTAGGACCGCGATGAGGACAAACTTCTCCACTCAGAGGATTGTGAACCTGTGGAATTCTCTACCACAGAAAGTTGTTGAGGCCAGTTCGTTCGATATATTCAAAAGGGAGTTAGATATGGCCCTTACGGCTAAAGAGATCAAGGGGTATGGAGAGAATGCAGGAATGCAGTACTGAGGGAATGATCAGCCATGATCTTATTGAATGGTGGCGCAGGCTTGAAGGGGCGAATGGCCTAAAGCTGCACCTATTTTTTATATGTTTCTATGTTTATTCTCATTGGAACAGATGAGGTTGAGAAGAGACCTCATCGAGGTGTACAAAATATTGAGGGGTCTGAACATAGTGGGTAGTAAGGGTCTATTTCCATTAGTGGAGGGGTCTATTATGAGGGGGCATAGTTTTAAAGTGGTTGGTGTAAGGTTTAGATGGGATTTGAGGTGGGGCTTCTTTACGCAGAGTTGTGGGGATCTGGAACTCGCTGCCTGGATGCAAAAACCCTCACCACTTTTCAGAGATGGTTGGATGGGCACTTAAAGTGCAGTAACCTGTAGGGTTACAGACCTAGAGCTGGTCATTGGGATTAGACTGGATGATCCTTTGTTGGACAGCGCAGATATAATGGTAAGTACTGTAGGGAATAGAATACGTCCGGGATGATCTCCAGGACTCGTAATAATCGCCTGGATGGGGCGGGGAGAAATTTTCCCAGATATATTCTCCCTAAATTGGCCTGTGTTTTTATCTGGCTTTTGCCTCTCCCAGGAGATCACATGTCTCCGGTTGGTGTGAAGTTTAGATGTTTTCAGTATAAGGGGTGTCGCAGTTGTGTGAGGCGGATTGGTTGGGCTGGGTGCTCTTTGTCTTTCCGTCATTGTTCATAGGTTTATATGTAACCTTTAGGGCTGCTGACCAAGGGCCATGCGGCTCTTTGTCGGCCGGCATGGAAATGATGGGCCGAAATGGCCTCCTTCTGCGCTGTAAATTTCTATGTTTCTATGCTTCTATGTTTCTATGTTTGACCATCAGAGGAACTATCTACTAGTGGTCATACTGGCCACCATCCGCACTGAGAGTGAGAGATAGCCATCCAGAAGGCTCAACTGATGAAGATATGACTCCAGTTGAGCATTCCTGATGTCTATCACTTGGCCAGTAATGTTTCCACAGTTCTCCTTGGCACAGCATCTGAACGATAGATGTTGGTCTTGGGGCACAGTGTCCTCCAGGTATTGGGCTACAGCCATCAGGCTCTTCAGGTAATGCTGCGACATTCAGGAGGAATGGGCTTCAAGGCCAGTGGACATGGATGAGTTCACTTGTCATTTCAGCAGGCTCGGTGTGTGAACTTCCAGACTCGGTGCGGGGTAAGTTCGCATGTCAATGGTTGGTAATGACGAGGAAAATCATGGGCTGCAGGAGTATATCAATCTACTGGTAAGGTGGGCAGAGCAGTGGCAAATGGAATTTAATTCAGAGAAGTATGATGTACATTTTCAGACTCGGTGCGTGGTCAGTCTGCATGTCTATGGTTGATAATGATGAGAGAAGTCATGGGCTGCAGGCGGATATCAATCGACTGGTCAGGTGGGCAGAGCAGTGGCAAATGGAATTTAATTCAGAGAAGTGTGAGGTGATGCACTTTGGGAGGGCTAATAAAGAAAGTGTGCACACATTAAGCGGTAGGCCACTTAATAGTGCAGATGAACAAAGGGACCTTGGAGTGCTTGTCCACAGATCCCTGAAAGTAGCAGGCCAGGTGGATAGGGTGGTTAAGAAGTCATTTGGAATGCTTGCCTTTATTGGCCGAGGCATAGAATATAAGAGCAGGGAGGTTGTGCTTAAATTGTATAATACTTTGTTTAGGCCACAGCTTGAGTCCTGTGTGCAATTGTGGTTGCCGTATTATAGGAAGGATGTGATTGCACTCGAGAGGGTGCAGAGGAGATTTACTAGGATGCTGCCTGGAATGGAGAATCTTAGTTATGAGGACAGATTGGATAGGCTGGGTGCTTAAAATGTCGCCCTACAAATAGCGGATGCACTTCTGGTCATTTTTGAACATTCTATTGACTCTGGATCAGTTTTTATGGACTGGAGGGCAGCTAATGTAACCCCACTTTTTAAAACAGGAGGGAAAGGGAAAACAGGGAATTATAGACCAGTTCGCCTGACATCGGTAGTGGGGAAAATGCTGGAATCAATTATTAAAGATGAAATAGCAGCACATTTGGAAAGCAGTGACAGGACCGGTCCAAGTCAGCATGGATTTATGAAAGGGAAATCGTGCTTGACAAATCTTCTAGAATTTTTTGAGGATGTAACTAGTAGAGTGGACAAGGGAGAACCAGTGGATGTGGTGTATTTGGACTTTCAAAAGGCTTTTAACAAGGTCCCACACAAGAGATTAGTGTGCAAAATTAAGGCACATGGTATTGGGGGTAATGTATTGACATGGATAGAGAACTGATTGGCAGATAGGAAGCAAAGTGTTGGAATAAATGGGTCCTTTTCAGAATGGCAGGCAGTGACTAGTGGGTACCAAGGTTCAGTGCTGTGTCCCCAGCTATTTACAATATACATTAATGATTTAGACGGAGGAATTAAATGTAATATCTCCACGTTTGCAGATGACACTAAGCTGGGTGGCAGTGTGAGCTGTCAGGAGAATATTAAGAGGATGCAGGCTGACTAGGACAGGTTCGGTGAGTGGGCAAATGCAGTATAATGTGGATAAATGTGAGGTTATTCACATTGGTGGCAAAATCAGGAAGGCAGAATATTATCTTAATGGTGACAGATTAGGAAAAGGGGAGGTGCAACAAGACCTGGGTGTCATGGTACATCAGTCATGAAAGTTGGCATGCAGGTACAGCAGGCGGTGAAGAAGGCAAATGGCATGTTGGCCTTCATAGCGAGAGGATTTACAGTTGTGCAGGGCCTTGGTGAGGCCACACCTTGAAGATTGTGTTCAGTTTTGGTCTTCTAATCGGAGGAAGGACAGTCTTGCTATTGAGGGAGTACGGCGAAGGTTCACCAGACTGATGCCCGGGATGGCAGGACTGACATATGAGGAAAGACGGGATCGACTAGGCTTATATTCACTGGAATTTAGAAGAATGAGAGGGGATTTCATAGAAACATATAAAATTCTGATGGGATTGGACAGGTTAGATGCAGGAAGAATGTTCCCGATGTTGGGGAAGTCCAGAACCAGGGGTCACAGTCTAAGGATAAGGGGTAGGCCATTTAGGACCGCGATGAGGAGAAACTTCTTCACTCAGAGGATTGTGAACCTGTGGAATTCTCTACCACAGAAAGTTGTTGAGGCCAGTTCGTTCGATATATTCAAAAGGGAGTTAGATATGGCCCTTACGGCTAAAGAGATCAAGGGGTATGGAGAGAATGCAGTACTGAGGGAATGATCAGCCATGATCTTATTGAATGGTGGCGCAGGCTTGAAGGGGCGAATGGCCTAAAGCTGCACCTATTTTTTATATGTTTCTATGTTTATTCTCATTGGAACAGATGAGGTTGAGAAGAGACCTCATCGAGGTGTACAAAATATTGAGGGGTCTGAACATAGTGGGTAGTAAGGGTCTATTTCCATTGGTGGAGGGGTCTATTACGAGGGGACATAGTTTTAAAGTGGTTGGTGTAAGGTTTAGATGGGATTTGAGGTGGGGCTTCTTTACGCAGAGTTGTGGGGATCTGGAACTCGCTGCCTGGATGCAAAAACCCTCACCACTTTTCAGAGATGGTTGGATGGGCACTTAAAGTGCAGTAACCTGTAGGGTTACAGACCTAGAGCTGGTCATTGGGATTAGACTGGATGATCCTTTGTTGGACAGCGCAGATATAATGGTAAGTACTGTAGGGAATAGAATACGTCCGGGATGATCTCCAGGACTCGTAATAATCGCCTGGATAGGGCGGGGAGAAATTTTCCCAGAAATATTCTCCCTAAATTGGCCTATGTTTTTATCTGGTTTTTGCCTCTCCCAGGAGATCACATGTCTCCGGTTGGTGTGAAGTTTAGATGTTTTCAGTATAAGGGGTGTCGCAGTTGTGTGAGGCGGATTGGTTGGGCTGGGTGCTCTTTGTCTTTCCGTCATTGTTCATAGGTTTATATGTAACCTTTAGGGCTGCTGACCAAGGGCCATGCGGCTCTTTGTCGGCCGGCATGGAAATGATGGGCCGAAATGGCCTCCTTCTGCGCTGTAAATTTCTATGTTTCTATGCTTCTATGTTTCTATGTTTGACCATCAGAGGAACTATCTACTAGTGGTCATACTGGTCACCATCCGCACTGAGAGTGAGAGATAGCCATCCAGAAGGCTCAACTGATGAAGATATGACTCCAGTTGAGCATTCCTGATGTCTATCACTTGGCCAGTAATGTTTCCACAGTTCTCCTTGGCACAGCATCTGAACGAGTGATGTTGGTCTTGGGGCACAGTGTCCTCCAGGTATTGGGCTACAGCCATCAGGCTCTTCAGGTAATGCTGCGACATTCAGGAGGAATGGGCTTCAAGGCCAGTGGACATGGATGAGTTCACTTGTCATTTCAGCAGGCTCGGTGTGTGAACTTCCAGACTCGATGCGGGGTAAGTTAGCATGTCAATGGTTGGTAATGACGAGGAAAATCATGGGCTGCAGGAGTATATCAATCTACTGGTAAGGTGGGCAGAGCAGTGGCAAATGGAATTTAATTCAGAGAAGTGTGATGTACATTTTCAGACTCGGTGCGTGGTCAGTCGCATGTCTATGGTTGATAATGATGAGAGAAGTCATGGGCTGCAGGCGGATATCAATCGACTGGTCAGGTGGGCAGAGCAGTGGCAAATGGAATTTAATTCAGAGAAGTGTGAGGTGATGCACTTTGGGAGGGCTAATAAAGAAAGTGTGCACACATTAAGCGGTAGGCCACTTAATAGTGCAGATGAACAAAGGGACCTTGGAGTGCTTGTCCACAGATCCCTGAAAGTAGCAGGCCAGGTGGATAGGGTGGTTAAGAAGTCATTTGGAATGCTTGCCTTTATTGGCCGAGGCATAGAATATAAGAGCAGGGAGGTTATGCTTAAATTGTATAATACTTTGGTTAGGCCACAGCTCGAGTCCTGTGTGCAATTGTGGTTGCCGTATTATAGGAAGGATGTGATTGCACTCGAGAGGGTGCAGAGGAGATTTACGAGGATGCTGCCTGGAATGGAGAATCTTAGTTATGAGGACAGATTGGATAGGCTGGGTGCTTAAAAATGTAGCCCTACAAATAGCGGATGCACTTCTGGTCATTTTCCAACATTCTATTGACTCTGGATCAGTTTTTATGGACTGGAGGGCAGCTAATGTAACCCCACTTTTTAAAAAAGGAGGGAAAGGGAAAACAGGGAATTATAGACCAGTTCGCCTGACATCGGTAGTGGGGAAAATGCTGGAATCAATTATTAAAGGTGAAATAGCCGCACATTTGGAAAGCAGTGACAGAACCGGTCCAAGTCAGCATGGATTTATGAAAGGGAAATCGTGCTTGACAAATCTTCTAGAATTTTTTGAGGATGTAACTAGTAGAGTGGACAAGGGAGAACCAGTGGATGTGGTGTATTTGGACTTTCAAAAGGCTTTTAACAAGGTCCCACACAAGAGATTAGTGTGCAAAATTAAGGCACATGGTATTGGGGGTAATGTATTGACATGGATAGAGAACTGATTGGCAGATAGGAAGAAAAGTGTTGGAATAAATGGGTCCTTTTCAGAATGGCAGGCAGTGACTAGTGGGTACCAAGGTTCAGTGCTGTGTCCCCAGCTATTTACAATATACATTAATGATTTAGACGGAGGAATTAAATGTAATATCTCCACGTTTGCAGATGACACTAAGCTGGGTGGCAGTGTGAGCTGTCAGGAGAATGTTAAGAGGATGCAGGCTGACTAGGACAGGTTCGGTGAGTGGGCAAATGCAGTATAATGTGGATAAATGTGAGGTTATTCACTTTGGTGGCAAAATCAGGAAGGCAGAATATTATCTTAATGGTGACAGATTAGGGAAAGGGGAGGTGCAACAAGACCTGGGTGTCATGGTACATCAGTCATGAAAGTTGGCATGCAGGTACAGCAGGCAGTGAAGAAGGCAAATGGCATGTTGGCCTTCATAGCGAGAGGATTTACAGTTGTGCAGGGCCTTGGTGAGGCCACACCTTGAAGATTGTGTTCAGTTTTGGTCTTCTAATCTGAGGAAGGACATTCTTGCTATTGAGGGAGTATGGCGAAGGTTCACCAGACTGATGCCCGGGATGGCAGGACTGACATATGAGGAAAGACGGGATCGACTAGGCTTATATTCACTGGAATTTAGAAGAATGAGAGGGGATTTCATAGAAACATATAAAATTCTGATGGGATTGGACAGGTTAGATGCAGGAAGAATGTTCCCGATGTTGGGGAAGTCCAGAACCAGGGGTCACAGTCTAAGGATAAGGGGTAGGCCATTTAGGACCGCGATGAGGAGAAACGTCTTCACTCAGAGGATTGTGAACCTGTGGAATTCTCTACCACAGAAAGTTGTTGAGGCCAGTTCGTTCGATATATTCAAAAGGGAGTTAGATATGGCCATTACGGCTAAAGAGATCAAGGGGTATGGAGAGAATGCAGGAATGCAGTACTGAGGGAATGATCAGCCCATGATCTTATTGAATGGTGGCGCAGGCTTGAAGGGGCGAATGGCCTAAAGCTGCACCTATTTTTTATATGTTTCGATGTTTATTCTCATTGGAACAGATGAGGTTGAGAGGAGACCTCATCGAGGTGTACAAAATATTGAGGGGTCTGAACATAGTGAGTAATAAGAGTCTATTTCCATTGGTGGAGGGGTCTATTACGAGGGGACATAGTTTTAAAGTGGTTGGTGTAAGGTTTAGATGGGATTTGAGGTGGGGCTTCTTTACGCAGAGTTGTGGGGATCTGCAACTCGCTGCCTGGATGCAAAAACCCTCACCACTTTTCAGAGATGGTTGGATGGGCACTTAAAGTGCAGTAACCTGTAGGGTTACGGACCTAGAGCTGGTAATTGGGATTAGACTGGATGATCCTTTGTTGGACAGCGCAGATATAATGGTAAGTACTGCAGGGAATAGAATACGTCCGGGATGATCTCCAGGACTCGTAATAATCGCCTGGATGGGGCGGAGAGAAATTTTCCCAGATATATTCTCCCTAAATTGGCCTGTGTTTTTATCTGGTTTTTGCCTCTCCCAGGAGATCACATGTCTCCGGTTGGTGTGAAGTTTAGATGTTATCAGTATAAGGGGTGTCGCAGTTGTGTGAGGCGGATTGGTTGGGCTGGGTGCTCTTTGTCTTTCCGTCATTGTTCATAGGTTTATATGTAACCTTTAGAGCTGCTGACCAAGGGCCATGCGGCTCTTTGTCGGCCGGCATGGAAATGATGGGCCGAAATGGCCTCCTTCTGCGCTGTAAATTTCTATGTTTCTATGCTTCTATGTTTCTATGTTTGACCATCAGAGGAACTATCTACTAGTGGTCATACTGGTCACCATCCGCACTGAGAGTGAGAGATAGCCATCCAGAAGGCTCAACTGATGAAGATATGTCTCCAGTTGAGCATTCCTGATGTCTATCACTTGGCCAGTAATGTTTGCACAGATCTCCTTGGCACAGCATCTGAACGATAGATGTTGGTCTTGGGGCACAGTGTCCTCCAGGTATTTGGGCTACAGCCATCAGGCTCTTCAGGTAATGC
Source organism: Pristiophorus japonicus (assembly GCF_044704955.1). Lineage (NCBI taxonomy): Eukaryota > Metazoa > Chordata > Chondrichthyes > Pristiophoridae > Pristiophorus > Pristiophorus japonicus. The sequence goes on along the minus strand of NC_091987.1, from coordinate 26,573,005 downwards.
TGCGACATTCAGGGGGAATGGGCTTCAAGGCCAGTGGACATGGATGAGTTCACTTGTCATTTCAGCAGGCTCGGTGTGTGAACTTTCAGACTCGGTGCGGGGTAAGTTAGCATGTCAATGGTTGGTAATGACGAGGAAAATCATGGGCTGCAGGAGTATATCAATCTACTGGTAAGGTGGGCAGAGCAGTGGCAAATGGAATTTAATTCAGAGAAGTGTGAGGTGATGCACTTTGCGAAGGCTAATAAGGAAAGCGTATACACATTAAGCGGTAGGCAGCTTAATAGTGTAGTTGAACAAAGGGCCCTTGGAGTGCTTGTCCACAGATCCCTGAAAGTAGCCGGCCAAGTGGATAAAGTGGTTGAGAAGGCATAGGAAATGCTTGCCTTTATTGTCCGAGTCATAGAATATAAGAGCAGGGAGGTTATGCTTAAATTGTATAATACTTTGGTTTGGCCACAGCTGGAGTACTGCGTGCAGTTCTGGTCGACGTATTATAGGAAGGACGTGATTGCACTTGAGAGGGTGCAGAGGAGATTTATGAGGATGCTGCCTGGAATGGAGAATCTTAGTTTGGATAGGATGGGTTTGCTCTCATTGGAACAGAGTAGATTGAGAGGAGACTTCATCGAGGTGTACAAAATATTGAGGGACCTGGACACAGTGGATAGTTGGGGCCTATTTCCGTTGGTGGTGGGGTCTATTGCGAGAGGGCATAGTTTTAAGGTGGTCGGTAGAAGGTTTAGAGGGGATTTGAGGGGGTGCATCTTTCGGCAGAGGGTTGTGGGGATCTGGAACTCACTGCCTGGAAGAGTGGTGGATGCAGGGACCCTCACCACTTTTAAGAGATGGTTGGATGGGCATTTAAAGTGCCGTAACCTGCAGGGTTACAGACCTAGAGCTGGTAATTGGGATTAGACTGGATGACCTTTTGTTGGACAGCGCAAAAATAAGGGTCAGTAATTCAGCGAATAACATACGGCCAGGGTGTGATCTCCTGGACTAGTGTCGATCGCCCGATGGGTCGGAGAGTAATTTTCCCAGATTTTTCCCCCCGAAATTGGCCTGGGTTTTTTTCTGGTTTTGCCTCTGCCAGGATATCACATGGCTCCGGTTGGGGTGGAGAGTAGAATGTTTCAGTATAAAAGGTGTTGCAGTTGTGTGAGGCGGACTGGTTTGGCTGGGCGCCCTTTGCCTTTCCGTCATTGTTCATAGATTTATATGTAACCTTCAGGGCTGCTGATCAAGGGCCGTGCGGCTCTTTGTCGTCCGGCGCAGACACGATGGTCCGAAATGGCCTCCTGTGCTGTAAATTTCGATGTTTCTATGTTTGACCATCAGAGGAACTATCTACTAGTGGGCATACTGGTCACCATCCGCACTGAGAGTGAGAGATAGTCATCCAGAAGGCTCAACTGATGAAGATATGTCTCCAGTTGAGCATTGTTGATGTCTATCACTCTGCCAATAATGTTTCCATAGTTCTCCTTTGTCGCAGCATCTGAACGAGTGATGTTGGTCTTGGGGCACAGTGTCCTCCAGGTATTGGGCGACAGCCATCAGGCTCTTCAGGTAATGCTGCGACATTCAGGAGGAATGGGCTTCAAGGCCAGTGGACATGGATGAGTTCACTTGTCATTGCAGCAGGCTCGGGGTGTGAACGGTATAATAGGACATTGTACATTTTCAGACTCGGTGCGTGGTCAGTCTGCATGTCTATGGTTGATAATGAAGAGGAAGATCATGGGCTGCAGGAGGATATCAATCTACTGGTCAGGTGGGCAGAGCAGTGGCAAATGGAATTTAATTCAGAGAAGTGTGAGGTGATGCACTTTGGGAGTGCTAATAAAAAAAGTGCGCACACATTAAGCGGTAGGCCACTTAATAGTGCAGATGAACAAAGGGACCTTGGAGTGCTTGTCCACAGATCCCTGAAAGTAGCAGGCCAGGTGGATAGGGTGGTTAAGAAGTCATTTGGAATGCTTGCCTTTATTGGCAGAGGCATAGAATATAAGAGCAGGGAGGTTATGCTTAAATTGTATAATACTTTGGTTAGGCCACAGCTCGAGTCCTGTGTGCAATTGTGGTTGCCGTATTGTAGGAAGAATGTGATTGCACTAGAGAGGGTGCAGAGGAGATTTACTAGGATGCTGCCTGGAATGGAGAATCTTAGTTATGAGGACAGATTGGATAGGCTGGGTGCTTAAAAAGTAGCCCTACAAATAGCGGATGCACTTCTGGTCATTTTCCAACATTCTATTGACTCTGGATCAGTTTTTATGGACTGGAGGGCAGCTAATGTAACCCCACTTTTTAAAAAAGGAGGGAAAGGGAAAACAGGGAATTATAGACCAGTTCGCCTGACATCGGTAGTGGGGAAAATGCTGGAATCAATTATTAAAGATGAAATAGCAGCACATTTGGAAAGCAGAGACAGGACCGGTCCAAGTCAGCATGGATTTATGAAAGGGAAATCGTGCTTGACAAATCTTCTTGAATTTTTTGAGGATGTAACTAGTAGAGTGGACAAGGGAGAACCAGTGGATGTGGTGTATTTGGACTTTCAAAAGGCTTTTAACAAGGTCCCACACAAGAGATTAGTGTGCAAAATTAAGGCACATGGTATTGGGGGTAATGTATTGACATGGATAGAGAACTGATTGGCAGATAGGAAGCAAAGTGTTGGAATAAATGGGTCCTTTTCAGAATGGCAGGCAGTGACTAGTGGGTACCAAGTTTCAGTGCTGTGTCCCCAGCTATTTACAATATACATTAATGATTTAGACGGAGGAATTAAATGTAATATCTCCACGTTTGCAGATGACACTAAGCTGGGTGGCAGTGTGAGCTGTGAGGAGAATGTTAAGAGGATGCAGGCTGACGAGGACAGGTTCGGTGAGTGGGCAAATGCAGTATAATGTGGATAAATGTGAGGTTATTCACTTTGGTGGCAAAATCAGGAAGGCAGAATATTATCTTAATGGTGACAGATTAGGAAAAGGGGAGGTGCAACAAGACCTGGGTGTCATGGTACATCAGTCATGAAAGTTGGCATGCAGGTACAGCAGGCGGTGAAGAAGGCAAATGGCATGTTGGCCTTCATAGCGAGAGGATTTACAGTTGTGCAGGGCCTTGGTGAGGCCACACCTTGAAGATTGTGTTCAGTTTTGGTCTTCTAATCTGAGGAAGGACATTCTTGCTATTGAGGGAGTATGGCGAAGGTTCACCAGACTGATGCCCGGGATGGCAGGACTGACATATGAGGAAAGACGGGATCGACTAGGCTTATATTCACTGGAATTTAGAAGAATGAGAGGGGATTTCATAGAAACATATAAAATTCTGATGGGATTGGACAGGTTAGATGCAGGAAGAATGTTCCCGATGTTGGGGAAGTCCAGAACCAGGGGTCACAGTCTTAAAGATAAGGGGTAGGCCATTTAGGACCGCGATGAGGAGAAACTTCTTCACTCAGAGGATTGTGAACCTGTGGAATTCTCTACCACAGAAAGTTGTTGAGGCCAGTTCGTTCGATATATTCAAAAGGGAGTTAGATATGGCCCTTACGGCTAAAGAGATCAAGGGGTATGGAGAGAATGCAGGAATGCAGTACTGAGGGAATGATCAGCCATGATCTTATTGAATGGTGGCGCAGGCTTGAAGGGGCGAATGGCCTAAAGCTGCACCTATTTTTTATATGTTTCGATGTTTATTCTCATTGGAACAGATGAGGTTGAGAGGAGACCTCATCGAGGTGTACAAAATATTGAGGGGTCTGAACATAGTGAGTAATAAGGGTCTATTTCCATTGGTGAAGGGGTCTATTATGAGGAGACATAGTTTTAAAGTGGTTGGTGTAAGGTTTAGATGGGATTTGAGGTGGGGCTTCTTTACGCAGAGTTGTGGGGATCTGGAACTCGCTGCCTGGATGCAAAAACCCTCACCACTTTTCAGAGATGGTTGGATGGGCACTTAAAGTGCAGTAACCTGTAGGGTTACAGACCTAGAGCTGATAATTGGGATTAGACTGGATGATCCTTTGTTGGACAGCGCAGATATAATGGTAAGTACTGCAGGGAATAGAATACGTACGGGATGATCTCCAGGACTCGTAATAATCGCCTGGATGGGGCGGAGAGAAATTTTCCCAGATATATTCTCCCTAAATTGGCCTGTGTTTTTATCTGGTTTTTGCCTCTCCCAGGAGATCACATGTCTCCGGTTGGTGTGAAGTTTAGATGTTTTCAGTATAAGGGGTGTCGCAGTTGTGTGAGGCGGATTGGTTGGGCTGGGTGCTCTTTGTCTTTCCGTCATTGTTCATAGGTTTATATGTAACCTTTAGGGCTGCTGACCAAGGGCCATGCGGCTCTTTGTCGGCCGGCATGGAAATGATGGGCCGAAATGGCCTCCTTCTGCGCTGTAAATTTCTATGTTTCTATGCTTCTATGTTTCTATGTTTGACCATCAGAGGAATTTTCTACTAGTGGTCATACTGGTCACCATCCGCACTGAGAGTGAGAGATAGCCATCCAGAAGACTCAACTGATGAAGATATGTCTCCAGTTGAGCATTCCTGATGTCTATCACTTGGCCAGTAATGTTTGCACAGTTCTCCTTGGCACAGCATCTGAACGATAGATGTTGGTCTTGGGGCACAGTGTCCTCCAGGTATGTGGGCTACAGCCATCAGGCTCTTCAGGTAATGCTGCGACATTCAGGGGGAATGGGCTTCAAGGCCAGTGGACATGGATGAGTTCACTTGTCATTTCAGCAGGCTCGGTGTGTGAACTTTCAGACTCGGTGCGCGGTAAGTTAGCATGTCAATGGTTGGTAATGACGAGGAAAATCATGGGCTGCAGGAGTATATCAATCTACTGGTAAGGTGGGCAGAGCAGTGGCAAATGGAATTTAATTCAGAGAAGTGTGAGGTGATGCACTTTGCGAAGGCTAATAAGGAAAGCATATACACATTAAGCGGTAGGCAGCTTAATAGTGTAGTTGAACAAAGGGACCTTGGAGTGCTTGTCCATAGATCCCTGAAAGTAGCAGGCCAGGTGGATAGGGTGGTTAAGAAGGCATTTTGAATGCTTGCCTTTATTGGCCGAGGCATAGAATATAAGAGCTGGTAGGTTATGCTTAAATTGTATTATACTTTGGTTAGGCCACAGCTCGAGTCCTGTGTGCAATTGTGGTTGCCGTATTATAGGAAGGATGTGATTGCACTAGAGAGGGTGCAGAGGAGATTTACTAGGATGCTGCCTGGAATGGAGAATCTTAGTTATGAGGACAGATTGGATAGGCTGGGTGCTTAAAAAGTAGCCCGACAAATAGCGGATGCACTTCTGGTCATTTTCCAACATTCTATTGACTCTGGATCAGTTTTTATGGACTGGAGGGCAGCTAATGTAACCCCACTTTTTAAAAAAGGAGGGAAAGGGAAAACAGGGAATTATAGACCAGTTCGCCTGACATCGGTAGTGGGGAAAATGCTGGAATCAATTATTAAAGATGAAATAGCAGCACATTTGGAAAGCAGTGACAGGACCGGTCCAAGTCAGCATGGATTTATGAAAGGGAAATCGTGCTTGACAAATCTTCTAGAATTTTTTGAGCATGTAACTAGTAGAGTGGACAAGGGAGAACCAGTGGATGTGGTGTATTTGGACTTTCAAAAGGCTTTTAACAAGGTCCCACACAAGAGATTAGTGTGCAAAATTAAGGCACATGGTATTGGGAGTAATGTATTGACATGGATAGAGAACTGATTGGCAGATAGGAAGCAAAGTGTTGGAATAAATGGGTCCTTTTCAGAATGGCAGGCAGTGACTAGTGGGTACCAAGGTTCAGTGCTGTGTCCCCAGCTATTTACAATATACATTAATGATTTAGACGGAGGAATTAAATGTAATATCTCCACGTTTGCAGATGACACTAAGCTGGGTGGCAGTGTGAGCTGTGAGGAGAATGTTAAGAGGATGCAGGCTGACGAGGACAGGTTCGGTGAGTGGGCAAATGCAGTATAATGTGGATAAATGTGAGGTTATTCACTTTGGTGGCAAAATCAGGAAGGCAGAATATTATCTTAATGGTGACAGATTAGGAAAAGGGGAGGTGCAACAAGACCTGGGTGTCATGGTACATCAGTCATGAAAGTTGGCATGCAGGTACAGCAGGCGGTGAAGAAGGCAAATGGCATGTTGGCCTTCATAGCGAGAGGATTTACAGTTGTGCAGGGCCTTGGTGAGGCCACACCTTGAAGATTGTGTTCAGTTTTGGTCTTCTAATCTGAGGAAGGACATTCTTGCTATTGAGGGAGTACGGCGAAGGTTCACCAGACTGATGCCCGGGATGGCAGGACTGACATATTTTGAAAGACGGGATCGACTAGACTTATATTCACTGGAATTTAGAAGAATGAGAGGGGATTTCATAGAAACATATAAAATTCTGATGGGATTGGACAGGTTAGATGCAGGAAGAATGTTCCCGATGTTGGGGAAGTCCAGAACCAGGGGTCACAGTCTAAGGATAAGGGGTAGGCCATTTAGGACCGCGATGAGGAGAAACTTCTTCACTCAGAGGATTGTGAACCTGTGGAATTCTCTACCACAGAAAGTTGTTGAGGCCAGTTCGTTCGATATATTCAAAAGGGAGTTAGATATGGCCTTTACGGCTAAAGAGATCAAGGGGTATGGAGAGAATGCAGGAATGCAGTACTGAGGAAATGATCAGCCATGATCTTATTGAATGGTGGCGCAGGCTTGAAGGGGCGAATGGCCTAAAGCTGCACCTATTTTTTATATGTTTCTATGTTTATTCTCATTGGAACAGATGAGGTTGAGAGGAGACCTCATCGAGGTGTACAAAATATTGAGGGGTCTGAACATAGTGGGTAGTAAGGGTCTATTTCCATTGGTGGAGGGGTCTATTACGAGGGGGCATAGTTTTAAAGTGGTTGGTGTAAGGTTTAGATGAGATTTGAGGTGGGGCTTCTTTACGCAGAGTTGTGGGGATCTGGAACTCGCTGCCTGGATGCAAAAACCCTCACCACTTTTCAGAGATGGTTGGATGGGCATTTAAAGTGCAGTAACCTGTAGGGTTACGGACCTAGAGCTGGTAATTGGGATTAGACTGGATGATCCTTTGTTGGACAGCGCAGATATAATGGTAAGTACTGCAGGGAATAGAATACGTCCAGGATGATCTCCAGGACTCGTAATAATCGCCTGGATGGGGCGGAGAGAAATTTTCCCAGATATATTCTCCCTAAATTGGCCTGTGTTTTTATCTGGTTTTTGCCTCTCCCAGGAGATCACCGGTTGGTGTGAAGTTTAGATGTTTTCAGTATAAGGGGTGTCGCAGTTGTGTGAGGCGGATTGGTTGGGCTGGGTGCTCTTTGTCTTTCCGTCATTGTTCATAGGGCTGCTGACCAAGGGCCATGCGGCTCTTTGTCGGCCGGCATGGAAATGATGGGCCGAAATGGCCTCCTTCTGCGCTGTAAATTTCTATGTTTCTATGCTTCTATGTTTCTATGTTTGACCATCAGAGGAATTATCTACTGGTCACCATCCGCACTGAGAGTGAGAGATAGCCATCCAGAAGGCTCAACTGATGAAGATATGTCTCCAGTTGATCATTCCTGATGTCTATCACTTGGCCAATAATGTTTCCACAGTTCTCCTTTGTCACAGCATCTGAACGATAGATGTTGGTCTTGGGGCACAGTGTCCTCCAGGTATTTGGGCTACAGCCATCAGGCTCTTCAGGTAATGCTGCGACATTCAGGGGAATGGGCTTCAAGGCCAGTGGACATGGATGAGGTCACTTGTCATTTCAGCAGGCTCGAGGTGTGAACGGTATAATTGGACATTGTACACTTTCAGACTCGGTGCGCGGTAAGTTAGCATATCAATGGTTGGTAATGACGAGGAAAATCATGGGCTGCAGGAGGATATCAATCTACTGGTAAGGTGGGCAGAGCAGTGGCAAATGGAATTTAATTCAGAGTAGTGTGAGGTGATGCACTTTGCGAAGGCTAATAAGGAAAGCGTATACACATTAAGCGGTAGGCAGCTTAATAGTGTAGTTGAACAAAGGGCCCTTGGAGTGCTTGTCCACAGATCCCTGAAAGTAGCCGGCCAAGTGGATAAAGTGGTTGAGAAGGCATAGGAAATGCTTGCCTTTATTGGCCGAGTCATAGAATATAAGAGCAAGGAGGTTATGCTTAAATTGTATAATACTTTGGTTAGGCCACAGCTGGAGTATTGCGTGCAGTTCTGGTTGACGTATTATAGGAAGGACGTGATTGCACTAGAGAGGGTGCAGAGGAGATTTACGAGGATGCTGCCTGGAATGGAGAATCTTAGTTATGAGGACAGATTGGATAGGATGGGTTTGTTCTCATTGGAACAGAGTAGATTGAGAGGAGACTTCATCGAGGTGTACAATATATTGAGGGACCTGGACACAGTGGATAGTAGGGGCCTATTTCCGTTGGTGGTGGGGTCTATTACGAGAGGGCATAGTTTTAAGGTGGTCGGGAGAAGGTTTAGAGGGGATTTGAGGGGGTGCATCTTTCGGCAGAGGGTTGTGGGGATCTGGAACTCACTGCCTGGAAGAGTGGGGGATGCAGGGACCCTCACCACTTTTAAGAGATGGTTGGATGGGCATTTAAAGTGCCGTAACCTGCAGGGTTACAGACCTAGAGCTGGTAATTGGGATTAGACTGGATGACCTTTTGTTGGACAGCGCAAATATAAGGGTCAGTAATGCAGCGAATAGCATACGGCCAGGGTGTGATCTCCTGGACTAGTGTCGATCGCCCGGATGGGTCGGAGAGTAATTTTCCCAGATTTTTCCCCCCGAAATTGGCCTGGGTTTTTTTCTGGTTTTGCCTCTGCCAGGATATCACATGGCTCCGGTTGGGGTGGAGAGTAGAATGTTTCAGTATAACAGGTGTTGCAGTTGTGTGAGGCGGACTGGTTTGGCTGGGCGCCCTTTGCCTTTCCGTCATTGTTCATAGATTTATATGTAACCTTCAGGGCTGCTGATCAAGGGCCGTGCGGCTCTTTGTCGTCCGGCGCAGACACGATGGTCCGAAATGGCCTCCTGTGCTGTAAATTTCGATGTTTCTATGTTTGACCATCAGAGGAACTATCTACTAGTGGGCATACTGGTCACCATCCGCACTGAGAGTGAGAGATAGTCATCCAGAAGGCTCAACTGATGAAGATATATCTCTAGTTGAGCATTGTTGATGTCTATCACTTGGCCAGTAATGTTTCCACTGTTCTCCTTTGTCACAGCATCTGAACGATAGATGTTGGTCTTGGGGCACAGTGTCCTCCACGCATTTGGGCTACAGGCATCAGGCTCTTCAGGTAATGCTACGACATTCAGGGGGAATGGGCTTCAAGGCCAGTGGACATGAATGAGTTCACTTGTCATTTCAGCAGGCTCGAGGTGTGAATGGTATAATTGGACATTGTACACTTTCAGACTCGGTGCGCGGTAAGTTAGCATATCAATGGTTGGTAATGACGAGGAAAATCATGGGCTGCAGGAGGATATCAATCTACTGGTAAGGTGGGCAGAGCAGTGGCAAATGGAATTTAATTCAGAGTAGTGTGAGGTGATGCACTTTGCGAAGGCTAATAAGGAAAGCGTATACACATTACGCGGTAGGCAGCTTAATAGTGTAGTTGAACAAAGGGCCCTTGGAGTGCTTGTCCACAGATCCCTGAAAGTAGCCGGCCAAGTGGATAAAGTGGTTGAGAAGGCATAGGAAATGCTTGCCTTTATTGGCCGAGTCATAGAATATAAGAGCAGGGAGGTTATGCTTAAATTGTATTATACTTTGGTTAGGCCACAGCTGGAGTATTGCGTGCAGTTCTGGTCGACGTATTATAGGAAGGACGTGATTGCACTAGAGAGGGTGCGGAGGAGATTTACGAGGATGCTGCCTGGAATGGAGAATCTTAGTTATGAGGACAGATTGGATAGGATGGGTTTGTTCTCATTGGAACAGAGTAGATTGAGAGGAGACTTCATCGAGGTGTACAGAATATTGAGGGACCTGGACACAGTGGATAGTAGGGGCATATTTCCGTTGGTGGTGGGGTCTATTACGAGAGGGCATAGTTTTAAGGTGGTCGGTAGAAGGTTTAGAGGGGATTTGAGGGGGTGCATCTTTCGGCAGAGGGTTGTGGGGATCTGGAACTCACTGCCTGGAAGAGTGGTGGATGCAGGGACCCTCACCACTTTTAAGAGATGGTTGGATGGGCATTTAAAGTGCCGTAACCTGCAGGGTTACAGACCTAGAGCTGGTAATTGGGATTATACTGGATGACCTTTTGTTGGACAGCGCAAATATAAGGGTCAGTAATGCAGCTAATAGCATACGGCCAGGGTGTGATCTCCTGGACTAGTGTCGATCGCCCGGATGGGTCGGAGAGTAATTTTCCCAGATTTTTCCCCCCGAAATTGGCCTGGGTTTTTTTCTGGTTTTGCCTCTGCCAGGATATCACATGGCTCCGGTTGGGGTGGAGAGTAGAATGTTTCAGTATAACAGGTGTTGCAGTTGTGTGAGGTGGACTGGTTTGGCTGGGCGCCCTTTGCCTTTCCGTCATTGTTCATAGATTTATATGTAACCTTCAGGGCTGCTGATCAAGGGCCGTGCGGCTCTTTGTCGTCCGGCGCAGACACGATGGTCCGAAATGGCCTCCTGTGCTGTAAATTTCGATGTTTCTATGTTTGACCATCAGAGGAACTATCTACTAGTGGGCATACTGGTCACCATCCGCACTGAGAGTGAGAGATAGTCATCCAGAAGGCTCAACTGATGAAGATATATCTCTAGTTGAGCATTGTTGATGTCTATCACTTGGCCAGTAATGTTTCCACTGTTCTCCTTTGTCACAGCATCTGAACGATAGATGTTGGTCTTGGGGCACAGTGTCCTCCACGCATTTGGGCTACAGGCATCAGGCTCTTCAGGTAATGCTACGACATTCAGGGGGAATGGGCTTCAAGGCCAGTGGACATGAATGAGTTCACTTGTCATTTCAGCAGGCTCGAGGTGTGAATGGTATAATTGGACATTGTACACTTTCAGACTCGGTGCGCGGTAAGTTAGCATATCAATGGTTGGTAATGACGAGGAAAATCATGGGCTGCAGGAGGATATCAATCTACTGGTAAGGTGGGCAGAGCAGTGGCAAATGGGATTTAATTCAGAGTAGTGTGAGGTGATGCACTTTGCGAAGGCTAATAAGGAAAGCGTATACACATTACGCGGTAGGCAGCTTAATAGTGTAGTTGAACAAAGGGCCCTTGGAGTGCTTGTCCACAGATCCCTGAAAGTAGCCGGCCAAGTGGATAAAGTGGTTGAGAAGGCATAAGAAATGCTTGCCTTTATTGGCCGAGTCATAGAATATAAGAGCAGGGAGGTTATGCTTAAATTGTATTATACTTTGGTTAGGCCACAGCTGGAGTATTGCGTGCAGTTCTGGTCGACGTATTATAGGAAGGACGTGATTGCACTAGAGAGGGTGCGGAGGAGATTTACGAGGATGCTGCCTGGAATGGAGAATCTTAGTTATGAGGACAGATTGGATAGGATGGGTTTGTTCTCATTGGAACAGAGTAGATTGAGAGGAGACTTCATCGAGGTGTACAGAATATTGAGGGACCTGGACACAGTGGATAGTAGGAACCTATTTCCGTTGGTGGTGGGGTCTATTACGAGAGGGCATAGTTTTAAGGTGGTCGGTAGAAGGTTTAGAGGGGATTTGAGGGGGTGCATCTTTCGGCAGAGGGTTGTGGGGATCTGGAACTCACTGCCTGGAAGAGTGGTGGATGCAGGGACCCTCACCACTTTTAAGAGATGGTTGGATGGGCATTTAAAGTGCCGTAACCTGCAGGGTTACAGACCTAGAGCTGGTAATTGGGATTAGACTGGATGACCTTTTGTTGGACAGCGCAAATATAAGGGTCAGTAATGCAGCGAATAGCATACGGCCAGGGTGTGATCTCCTGGACTAGTGTCGATCGCCCGGATGGGTCGGAGAGTAATTTTCCCAGATTTTTCCCCCCGAAATTGGCCTGGGTTTTTTTCTGGTTTTGCCTCTGCCAGGATATCACATGGCTCCGGTTGGGGTGGAGAGTAGAATGTTTCAGTATAACAGGTGTTGCAGTTGTGTGAGGCGGACTGGTTTGGCTGGGCGCCCTTTGTCTTTCCGTCCTTGTTCATAGATTTATATGTAACCTTCAGGGCTGCTGATCAAGGGCCGTGCGGCTCTTTGTCGTCCGGCGCAGACACGATGGTCCGAAATGGCCTCCTGTGCTGTAAATTTCGATATTTCTATGTTTGACCATCAGAGGAACTATCTACTAGTTGGCATACTGGTCACCATCCACACTGAGAGTGAGAGATAGTCATCCAGAAGGCTCAACTGATGAAGATATATCTCTAGTTGAGCATTGTTGATGTCTATCACTCTGCCAATAATGTTTCCATAGTTCTCCTTTGTCGCAGCATCTGAACGAGTGATGTTGGTCTTGGGGCACAGTGTCCTCCAGGTATTGGGCGACAGCCATCAGGCTCTTCAGGTAATGCTGCGACATTCAGGAGGAATGGGCTTCAAGGCCAGTGGATATGGATGAGTTCACTTGTCATTTCAGCAGGCTCGGGGTGTGAACGGTATAATAGGACATTGTACATTTTCAGACTCGGTGCGTGGTCAGTCAGCATGTCTATGGTTGATAATGAAGAGGAAAATCATGGGCTGCAGGAGGATATCAATCTACTGGTCAGGTGGGCAGAGCAGTGGCAAATGGAATTTAATTCAGAGAAGTGTGATGTACATTTTCAGACTCGGTGCGTGGTCAGTCTGCATGTCTATGGTTGATAATGATGAGGAAAGTCATGGGCTGCAGGAGGATATCAATCGACTGGTCAGGTGGGCAGAGCAGTGGCAAATGGAATTTAATTCAGAGAAGTGTGAGGTGATGCACTTTGGGAGGGCTAATAAAGAAAGTGTGCACACATTAAGCGGTAGGCCACTTAATAGTGCAGATGAACAAAGGGACCTTGGAGTGCTTGTCCACAGATCCCTGAAAGTAGCAGGCCAGGTGGATAGGGTGGTTAAAAGGCATTTGGAATGCCTGCCTTTATTGGCCGAGGCATAGAATATAAGAGCAGGGAGGTTATGCTTAAATTGTATAATACTTTGGTTAGGCCACAGCTCGAGTCCTGTGTGCAATTATGGTTGCCGTATTATAGGAAGGATGTGATTGCACTAGAGAGGGTGCAGAGGAGATTTACTAGGATGCTGCCTGGAATGGAGAATCTTAGTTATGAGGACAGATTGGATAGGCTGGGTGCTTAAAAAGTAGCCCTACAAATAGCGGATGCACTTCTGGTCATTTTCCAACATTCTATTGACTCTGGATCAGTTTTTATGGACTGGAGGGCAGCTAATGTAACCCCACTTTTTAAAAAATGAGGGAAAGGGAAAACAGGGAATTATAGACCAGTTCGCCTGACATCGGTAGTGGGGAAAATGCTGGAATCAATTATTAAAGATGAAATAGCAGCACATTTGGAAAGCAGTGACAGGACCGGTCCAAGTCAGCATGGATTTATGAAAGGGAAATCGTGCTTGACAAATCTTCTAGAATTTTTTGAGCATGTAACTAGTAGAGTGGACAAGGGAGAACCTGTGGATGTGGTGTATTTGGACTTTCAAAAGGCTTTTAACAAGGTCCCACACAAGAGATTAGTGTGCAAAATTAAGGCACATGGTATTGGGGGTAATGTATTGACATGGATAGAGAACTGATTGGCAGATAGGAAGCAAAGTGTTGGAATAAATGGGTCCTTTTCAGAATGGCAGGCAGTGACTAGTGGGTACCAAGGTTCAGTACTGTGTCCCCAGCTATTTACAATATACATTAATGATTTAGACGGAGGAATTAAATGTAATATCTCCACGTTTGCAGATGACACTAAGCTGGGTGGCAGTGTGAGCTGTGAGGAGAATGTTAAGAGGATGCAGGCTGACTAGGACAGGTTCGGTGAGTGGGCAAATGCAGTATAATGTGGATAAATGTGAGGTTATTCACTTTGGTGGCAAAATCAGGAAGGCAGAATATTATCTTAATGTTGACAGATTAGGAAAAGGGGAGGTGCAACAAGACCTGGGTGTCATGGTACATCAGTCATGAAAGTTGGCATGCAGGTACAGCAGGCGGTGAAGAAGGCAAATGGCATGTTGGCCTTCATAGCGAGAGGATTTACAGTTGTGCAGGGCCTTGGTGAGGCCACACCTTGAAGATTGTGTTCAGTTTTGGTCTTCTAATCTGAGGAAGGACATTCTTGCTATTGAAGGAGTACGGCGAAGGTTCACCAGACTGATGCCCGGGATGGTAGGACTGACATATGATGAAAGACGGGATCGACTAGGCTTATATTCACTGGAATTTAGAAGAATGAGAGGGGATTTCATAGAAACATATAAAATTCTGATGGGATTGGACAGGTTAGATGCAGGAAGAATGTTCCCGATGTTGGGGAAGTCCAGAACCAGGGGTCACAGTCTAAGGATAAGGGGTAGGCCATTTAGGACCGCGATGAGGAGAAACTTCTTCACTCAGAGGATTGTTAACCTGTGGAATTCTCTACCACAGAAAGTTGTTGAGGCCAGTTCGTTCGATATATTCAAAAGGGAGTTAGATATTGCCCTTACGGCTAAAGAGATCAAGGGGTATGGAGAGAATGCAGGAATGCAGTACTGAGGGAATGATCAGCCATGATCTTATTGAATGGTGGCGCAGGCTTGAAGGGGCGAATGGCCTAAAGCTGCACCTATTTTTTATATGTTTCTATGTTTATTCTCATTGGAACAGATGAGGTTGAGAGGAGACCTCATCGAGGTGTACAAAATATTGAGGGGTCTGAACATAGTGGGTAGTAAGGGTCTATTTCCATTGGTGGAGGGGTCTATTACGAGGGGGCATAGTTTTAAAGTGGTTGGTGTAAGGTTTAGATGGGATTTGAGGTGGGGCTTCTTTACGCAGAGTTGTGGGGATCTGGAACTCGCTGCCTGGATGCAAAAACCCTCACCACTTTTCAGAGATGGTTGGATGGGCATTTAAAGTGCAGCAACCTGTAGGGTTACGGACCTAGAGCTGGTAATTGGGATTAGACTGGATGATCCTTTGTTGGACAGCGCAGATATAATGGTAAGTACTGCACGGAATAGAATACGTCCAGGATGATCTCCAGGACTCGTAATAATCGCCTGGATGGGGCGGAGAGAAATTTTCCCAGATATATTCTCCCTAAATTGGCCTGTGTTTTTATCTGGTTTTTGCCTCTCCCAGGAGATCACATGTCTCCGGTTGGTGTGAAGTTTAGATGTTTTCAGTATAAGGGGTGTCGCAGTTGTGTGAGGCGGATTGGTTGGGCTGGGTGCTCTTTGTCTTTCCGTCATTGTTCATAGGTTTATATGTAACCTTTAGGGCTGCTGACCAAGGGCCATGCGGCTCTTTGTCGGCCGGCATGGAAATGATGGGCAGAAATGGCCTCCTTCTGCGCTGTAAATTTCTATGTTTCTATGCTTCTATGTTTCTATGTTTGACCATCAGAGGAACTATCTACTAGTGGTCATACTGGTCACCATCCGCACTGAGAGTGAGAGATAGCCATCCAGAAGGCTCAACTGATGAAGATATGTCTCCAGTTGAGCATTCCTGATGTCTATCACTTGGCCAGTAATGTTTCCACAGTTCTCCTTGGCACAGCATCTGAACGATAGATGTTGGTCTTGGGGCACAGTGTCCTCCAGGTATTTGGGCTACAGCCATCAGGCTCTTCAGGTAATGCTGCGACATTCAGGGGGAATGGGCTTCAAGGCCAGTGGACATGGATGAGTTCACTTGTCATTTCAGCAGGCTCGGTGTGTGAACTTTCAGACTCGGTGCGGGGTAAGTTAGCATGTCAATGGTTGGTAATGACGAGGAAAATCATGGGCTGCAGGAGTATATCAATCTACTGGTAAGGTGGGCAGAGCAGTGGCAAATGGAATTTAATTCAGAGAAGTGTGAGGTGATGCACTTTGCGAAGGCTAATAAGGAAAGCGTATACACATTAAGCGGTCGGCAGCTTAATAGTGTAGTTGAACAAAGGGCCCTTGGAGTGCTTGTCCACAGATCCCTGAAAGTAGCCGGCCAAGTGGATAAAGTGGTTGAGAAGGCATAGGAAATGCTTGCCTTTATTGGCCGAGTCATAGAATATCAGAGCAGGGAGGTTATGCTTCAATTGTATAATACTTTGGTTAGGCCACAGCTGGAGTATTGCGTGCAGTTCTGGTCGACGTTTTATAGGAAGGACGTGATTGCACTAGAGAAGGTGCAGAGGAGATTTACGAGGATGCTGCCTGGAATGGAGAATCTTAGTTATGAGGACAGATTGGATAGGATGGGTTTGTTCTCATTGGAACAGAGTAGATTGAGAGGAGACTTCATCGAGGTGTACAAAATATTGAGGGGCCTGGACACAGTGGATAGTAGGAGCCTATTTCCGTTGGTGGTGGGGTCTATTACGAGAGGACATAGTTTTAAGGTGGTCGGTAGAAGGTTTAGAGGGGATTTGAGGGGGTGCATCTTTCGGCAGAGGGTTGTGGGGATCTGGAACTCACTGCCTGGAAGAGTGGTGGATGCAGGGACCCTCACCACTTTTAAGAGATGGTTGGATGGGCATTTAAAGTGCCGTAACCTGCAGGGTTACAGACCTAGAGCTGGTAATTGGGATTAGACTGGATGACCTTTTGTTGGACAGCGCAAATATAAGGGTCAGTAATGCAGCGAATAGCATACGGCCAGGGTGTGATCTCCTGGACTAATGTCGATCGCCCAGATGGGTCGGAGAGTAATTTTCCCAGATTTTTCCCCCCGAAATTGGCCTGGGTTTTTTTCTGGTTTTGCCTCTGCCAGGATATCACATGGCTCCGGTTGGGATGGAGAGTAGAATGTTTCAGTATAAAAGGTGTTGCAGTTGTGTGAGGCGGACTGGTTTGGCTGGGCGCCTTTCCGTCATTGTTCATAGATTTATATGTAACCTTCATGGCTGCTGATCAAGAGCCGTGCGGCTCTTTGTTGTCCGGCGCAGACACGATGGTCCGAAATGGCCTCCTGTGCTGTAAATTTCGATGTTTCTATGTTTGACCATCAGAGGAACTATCTACTAGTGGGCATACTGGTCACCATCCGCACTGAGAGTGAGAGATAGTCATCCAGAAGGCTCAACTGATGAAGATATATCTCTAGTTGAGCATTCTTGATGTCTATCACTCTGCCAATAATGTTTCCATAGTTCTCCTTTGTCGCAGCATCTGAACGAGTGATGTTGGTCTTGGGGCACAGTGTCCTCCAGGTATTGGGCTACAGTCATCAGGCTCTTCAGGTAATGCTGCGACATTCAGGAGGAATGGGCTTCAAGGCCAGTGGATGTGGATGAGTTCACTTGTCATTTCAGCAGGCTCGGGGTGTGAACGGTATAATAGGACATTGTACATTTTCAGACTCGGTGCGTGGTCAGTCAGCATGTCTATGGTTGATAATGAAGAGGAAAATCATGGGCTGCAGGAGGATATCAATCTACTGGTCAGGTGGGCAGAGCAGTGGAAAATGGAATTTAATTCAGAGAAGTGTGATGTACATTTTCAGACTCGGTGCGTGGTCAGTCTGCATGTCTATGGTTGATAATGATGAGGAAAGTCATGGGCTGCAGGAGGATATCAATCGACTGGTCAGGTGGGCAGAGCAGTGGCAAATGGAATTTAATTCAGAGAAGTGTGAGGTGATGCACTTTGGGAGGGCTAATAAAGAAAGTGTGCACACATTAAGCGGTAGGCCACTTAATAGTGCAGATGAACAAAGGGACCTTGGAGTGCTTGTCCACAGATCCCTGAAAGTAGCAGGCCAGGTGGATAGGGTGGTTAAGAAGGCATTTGGAATGCTTGCCTTTATTGGCCGAGGCATAGAATATAAGAGCAGGGAGGTTATTCTTAAATTGTATAATACTTTGGTTGGGCCACAGCTCGAGTCCTGTGTGCAATTGTGGTTGCCGTATTATAGGAAGGATGTGATTGCACTAGAGAGGGTGCAGAGGAGATTTACTAGGATGCTGCCTGGAATGGAGAATCTTAGTTATGAGGACAGATTGGATAGGCTGGGTGCTTAAAAAGTAGCCCTACAAATAGCGGATGAACTTCTGGTCATTTTCCAACATTCTATTGACTCTGGATCAGTTTTTATGGACTGGAGGGCAGCTAATGTAACACCACTTTTTAAAAAAGGAGGGAAAGGGAAAACAGAGAATTATAGACCAGTTCGCCTGTCTTCGGTAGTGGGGAAAATGCTGGAATCAATTATTAAAGATGAAATAGCAGCACATTTGGAAAGCAGTGACAGGACCGGTCCAAGTCAGCATGGATTTATGAAAGCGAAATCGTGCTTGACAAATCTTCTAGAATTTTTTGAGGATATAACTAGTAGAGTGGACAAGGGAGAACCAGTGGATGTGGTGTATTTGGACTTTCAAAAGGCTTTTAACAAGGTCCCACACAAGAGATTAGTGTGCAAAATTAAGGCACATGGTATTGGGGGTAATGTATTGACATGGATAGAGAACTGATTGGCAGATAGGAAGCAAAGTGTTGGAATAAATGGGTCCTTTTCAGAATGGCAGGCAGTGACTAGTGGGTACCAAGGTTCAGTGCTGTGTCCCCAGCTATTTACAATATACATTAATGATTTAGATGGAGGAATTAAATGTAATATCTCCACGTTTGCAGATGACACTAAGCTGGGTGGCAGTGTGAGCTGTGAGGAGAATGTTAAGAGGATGCAGGCTGACTAGGACAGGTTCGGTGAGTGGGCAAATGCAGTATAATGTGGATAAATGTGAGGTTATTCACTTTGGTGGCAAAATCAGGAAGGCAGAATATTATCTTAATGGTGACAGATTAGGAAAAGGGGAGGTGCAACAAGACCTGGGTGTCATGGTACATCAGTCATGAAAGTTGGCATGCAGGTACAGCAGGCGGTGAAGAAGGCAAATGGCATGTTGGCCTTCATAGCGAGAGGATTTACAGTTGTGCAGGGCCTTAGTGAGGCCGCGCCTTGAAGATTGTGTTCAGTTTTGGTCTTCTATTCTGAGGAAGGACATTATTGCCATTGAGGGAGTACGGCGAAGGTTCACCAGACTGATGCCTGGGATGGCAGGACTGACATATGAGAAAGACGGGATCGACTAGACTTATATTCACTGGAATTTAGAAGAATGAGAGGGGATTTCATAGAAACATATAAAATTCTGATGGGATTGGACAGGTTAGATGCAGGAAGAATGTTCCCGATGTTGGGGAAGTCCAGAACCAGGGGTCACAGTCTAAGGATAAGGGGTAGGCCATTTAGGACCGTGATGAGGAGAAACTTCTTCACTCAGAGGATTGTGAACCTGTGGAATTCTCTACCACAGAAAGTTGTTGAGGCCAGTTCGTTCGATATATTCAAAAGGGAGTTAGATATGGCCCTTACGGCTAAAGAGATCAAGGGGTATGGAGAGAATGCAGGAATGCAGTACTGAGGGAATGATCAGCCATGATCTTATTGAATGGTGGCGCAGGCTTGAAGGGGCGAATGGCCTAAAGCTGCAACTATTTTTTATATGTTTCTATGTTTATTCTCATTGGAACAGATGAGGTTGAGAGGAGACCTCATCGAGGTGTACAAAATATTGAGGGGTCTGAACATAGTGGGTAGTAAGGGTCTATTTCCATTGGTGGAGGGGTCTATTACAAGGGGGCATAGTTTTAAAGTGGTTGGTGTAAGGTTTAGATGGGATTTGAGGTGGGGCTTCTTTACGCAGAGTTGTGGGGATCTGGAACTCGCTGCCTGGATGCAAAAACCCTCACCACTTTTCAGAGATGGTTGGATGGGCACTTAAATTGCAGTAACCTGTAGGGTTACGGACCTAGAGCTGGTAATTGGGATTAGACTGGATGATCCTTTGTTGGACAGCGCAGATATAATGGTAAGTACCGCAGGAAATAGAATACGGCCAGGATGATCTCCAGGACTCGTGATGATCGCCTGGATGGGGCGGTGAGGAATTTTCCCCGATATATTCTCCCTAAATTGGCCTGTGTTTTTATCTGGTTTTTGCCTCTCCCAGGAGATCACATGTCTCCGGTTGGTATGAAGTTTAGATGTTTTCAGTATAAGGGGTGTCGCAGTTGTGTGAGGCGGATTGGTTGGGCTGGGTGCTCTTTGTCTTTCCGTCATTGTTCATAGGTTTATATGTAACCTTTAGGGCTGCTGACCAAGGGTCATACGGCTCTTTGTCGGCCGGCACAGACACGATGGGCCGGAATGGCCTCCTTCTGCGCTGTAAATTTCTATGTTTCTATGCTTCTATGTTTCTTTGTTTGACCATCAGAGGAACTATCTACTAGTGGGCATACTGGTCACCATTCGCACTGAGAGTGAGAGATAGTCATCCTGAAGGCTCAACTGATGAAGATATCTCTCCAGTTGAGCATTCCTGATGTCTATCACTTGGCCATTAATGTTTCCACAGTTCTCCTTTGTCACAGCATCTGAACGATAGATGTTGGTCTTGGGGCACAGTGTCCTCCACGCATTTGGGCTGCAGGCATCAGGCTCTTCAGGTAATGCTACGACATTCAGGGGGAATGGGCTTCAAGGCCAGTGGATGTGAATGAGTTCACTTGTCATTTCAGCAGGCTCGAGGTGTGAACGGTATAATTGGACATTGTACACTTTCAGACTCGGTGCGCGGTAAGTTAGCATATCAATGGTTGGTAATCACGAGGAAAATCATGGGCTGCAGGAGGATATCAATCTACTGGTAAGGTGGGCAGAGCAGTGGAAAATGGAATTTAATTCAGAGTAGTGTGAGGTGATGCACTTTGCGAAGGCTAATAAGGAAAGCGTATACACATTAAGCGGTAGGCAGCTTAATAGTGTAGTTGAAAAAAGGGTCCTTGGAGTGCTTGTCCACAGATCCCTGAAAGTAGCCGGCCAAGTGGATAAAGTGGTTGAGAAGGCATAGGAAATGCTTGCCTTTATTGGCCGAGTCATAGAATATAAGAGCAGGGAGGTTGTGCTTAAATTTTATAATACTTTGGTTAGGCCACAGCTGGAGTATTGCGTGCAGTTCTGGTCGACGTATTATAGGAAGGACGTGATTGCACTAGAGAGGGTGCAGAGGAGATTTACGAGGATGCTGCCTGGAATGGAGAATCTTAGTTATGAGGACAGATTGGATAGGATGGGTTTGTTCTCATTGGAACAGAGTAGATTGAGAGGAGACTTCATCGAGGTGTACAATATATTGAGGAACCTGGACACAGTGGATAGTAGGGGCCTATTTCCGTTGGTGGTGGGGTCTATTAGGAGAGGGCACAGTTTTAAGGTGGTCGGTAGAAGGTTTAGAGGGGATTTGAGGGGGTGCATCTATCGGCAGAGGGTTGTGGGGATCTGGAACTCACTGCCTGGAAGAGTGGTGGATGCAGGGACCCTCACCACTTTTAAGAGATGGTTGGATGGGCATTTAAAGTGCCGTAACCTGCAGGGTTACAGACCTAGAGCTGGTAATTGGGATTAGACTGGATGACCTTTTGTTGGACAGCGCAAATATAAGGGTCAGTAATGCAGCGAATAGCATACGGCCAGGGTGTGATCTCCTGGACTAGTGTCGATCGCCTGGATGGGTCGGAGAGTAATTTTCCCAGATTTTTCCCCCCGAAATTGGCCTGGGTTTTTTTCTGGTATTGCCTCTGCCAGGATATCTCATGGCTCCGGTTGGGGTGGAGAGTAGAATGTTTCAGTGTAACAGGTGTTGCAGTTGTGTGAGGCGGACTGGTTTGGCTGGGCGCCCTTTGCCTTTCCGTCATTGTTCATAGATTTATATGTAACCTTCAGGGCTGCTGATCAAGGGCCGTGAGGCTCTTTGTCGTCCGGCGCAGACACGATGGTCCGAAATGGCCTCCTGTGCTGTAAATTTCGATGTTTCTATGTTTGACCATCAGAGGAACTATCTACTAGTGGGCATACTGGTCACCATCCGCACTGAGAGTGAGAGATAGTCATCCAGAAGGCTCAGCTGATGAAGATATATCTCTAGTTGAGCATTGTTGATGTCTATCACTTGGCCAGTAATGTTTCCACTGTTCTCCTTTGTCACAGCATCTGAACGATAGATGTTGGTCTTGGGGCACAGTGTCCTCCACGCATTTGGGCTACAGCCATCAGGCTCTTCAGGTAATGCTACGACATTCAGGGGGAATGGGCTTCAAGGCCAGTGGACATGAATGAGTTCACTTGTCATTTCAGCAGGCTCGAGGTGTGAACGGTATAATTGGACATTGTACACTTTCAGACTCGGTGCGCGGTAAGTTAGCATATCAATGGTTGGTAATGACGAGGAAAATCATGGGCTGCAGGAGGATATCAATCTACTGGTAAGGTGGGCAGAGCAGTGGCAAATGGAATTTAATTCAGAGTAGTGTGAGGTGATGCACTTTGCGAAGGCTAATAAGGAAAGCGTTTCAACATTACGCGGTAGGCAGCTTAATAGTGTAGTTGAACAAAGGGCCCTTGGAGTGCTTGTCCACAGATCCCTGAAAGTAGCCGGCCAAGTGGATAAAGTGGTTGAGAAGGCATAGGAAATGCTTGCCTTTATTGGCCGAGTCATAGAATATAAGAGCAGGGAGGTTATGCTTAAATTGTATAATACTTTGGTTAGGCCACAGCTGGAGTATTGCGTGCAGTTCTGGTCGACGTATTATAGGAAGGACGTGATTGCACTAGAGAGGGTGCGGAGGAGATTTACGAGGATGCTGCCTGGAATGGAGAATCTTAGTTATGAGGACAGATTGGATAGGATGGGTTTGTTCTCATTGGAACAGAGTAGATTGAGAGGAGACTTCATCGAGGTGTACAAAATATTGAGGGACCTGGACACAGTGGATAGTAGGGGCATATTTCCGTTGGTGGTGGGGTCTATTACGAGAGGGCATAGTTTTAAGGTGGTCGGTAGAAGGTTTAGAGGGGATTTGAGGGGGTGCATCTTTCGGCAGAGGGTTGTGGGGATCTGGAACTCACTGCCTGGAAGAGTGGTGGATGCAGGGACCCTCACCACTTTTAAGAGATGGTTGGATGGGCATTTAAAGTGCCGTAACCTGCAGGGTTACAGACCTAGAGCTGGTAATTGGGATTAGACTGGATGGCCTTTTGTTGGACAGCGCAAATATAAGGGTCAGTAATGCAGTGAATAGCATACGGCCAGGGTGTGATCTCC
The DNA here is from genome assembly GCF_044704955.1 of Pristiophorus japonicus. Taxonomy (NCBI): domain Eukaryota; kingdom Metazoa; phylum Chordata; class Chondrichthyes; family Pristiophoridae; genus Pristiophorus; species Pristiophorus japonicus. Next base: position 26,549,616 of record NC_091987.1, on the reverse strand, counting down.
TGGACTAGTGTCGATCGCCCGGATGGGTCGGAAAGTAATTTTCCCAGATTTTTCCCCCCGAAATTGGCCTGGGTTTTTTTCTGGTTTTGCCTCTGCCAGGATATCACATGGCTCCGGTTGGGGTGGAGAGTAGAATGTTTCAGTATAACAGGTGTTGCAGTTGTGTGAGGCGGACTGGTTTGGCTGGGCGCCCTTTGTCTTTCCGTCCTTGTTCATAGATTTATATGTAACCTTCAGGGCTGCTGATCAAGGGCCGTGCGGCTCTTTGTCGTCCGGCGCAGACACGATGGTCCGAAATGGCCTCCTGTGCTGTAAATTTCGATATTTCTATGTTTGACCATCAGAGGAACTATCTACTAGTGGGCATACTGGTCACCATCCGCACTGAGAGTGAGAGATAGTCATCCAGAAGGCTCAACTGATGAAGATATATCTCTAGTTGAGCATTGTTGATTTTTATCACTCGGCCAATAATGTTTCCATAGTTCTCCTTTGTCGCAGCATCTGAACGATAGATGTTGGTCTTGGGGCACAGTGTCCTCCAGGTATTGGGCGACAGCCATCAGGCTCTTCAGGTAATGCTGCGACATTCAGGAGGAATGGGCTTCAAGGCCAGTGGATATGGATGAGTTCACTTGTCATTTCTGCAGGCTCGGTGTGTGAACGGTATAATAGGACATTGTACATTTTCAGACTCGGTGCGTGGTCAGTCAGCATGTCTATGGTTGATAATGAAGAGGAAAATCATGGGCTGCAGGAGGATATCAATCTACTGGTCAGGTGGGCAGAGCAGTGGCAAATGGAATTTAATTCAGAGAAGTGTGATGTACATTTTCAGACTCGGTGCGTGGTCAGTCTGCATGTTTATGGTTGATAATGATGAGGAAAGTCATGGGCTGCAGGAGGATATCAATCGACTGGTCAGGTGGGCAGAGCAGTGGCAAATGGAATTTAATTCAGAGAAGTGTGAGGTGATGCACTTTGGGAGGGCTAATAAAGAAAGCGTGCACACATTAAGCGGTAGGCCACTTAATAGTGCAGATGAACAAAGGGACCTTGGAGTGCTTGTCCACAGATCCCTGAAAGTAGCAGGCCAGGTGGATAGGGTGGTTAAGAAGGCATTTGGAATGCTTGCCTTTATTGGCCGAGGCATAGAATATAAGAGCAGGGAGGTTATGCTTAAATTGTATAATACTTTGGTTAGGCCACAGCTCGAGTCCTGTGTGCAATTATGGTTGCCGTATTATAGGAAGGATGTGATTGCACTAGAGAGGGTGCAGAGGAGATTTACTAGGATGCTGCCTGGAATGGAGAATCTTAGTTATGAGGACAGATTGGATAGGCTGGGTGCTTAAAAAGTAGCCCTACAAATAGCGGATGCACTTCTGGTCATTTTCCAACATTCTATTGACTCTGGATCAGTTTTTATGGACTGGAGGGCAGCTAATGTAACCCCACTTTTTAAAAAATGAGGGAAAGGGAAAACAGGGAATTATAGACCAGTTCGCCTGACATCGGTAGTGGGGAAAATGCTGGAATCAATTATTAAAGATGAAATAGCAGCACATTTGGAAAGCAGTGACAGGACCGGTCCAAGTCAGCATGGATTTATGAAAGGGAAATCGTGCTTGACAAATCTTCTAGAATTTTTTGAGGATGTAACTAGTAGAGTGGACAAGGGAGAACCAGTGGATGTGGTGTATTTGGACTTTCAAAAGGCTTTTAACAAGGTCCCACACAAGAGATTGTGTGCAAAATTAAGGCCAATGGTATTGGGGGTAATGTATTGACATGGATAGAGAACTGATTGGCAGATAGGAAGCAAAGTGTTGGAATAAATAGGTCCTTTTCAGATTGGCAGGCAGTGACTAGAGGGTACCAAGGTTCAGTGCTGTGTCCCCAGCTATTTACAATATACATTAATGATTTAGACGGAGGAATTAAATGTAATATCTCCACGTTTGCAGATGACACTAAGCTGGGTGGCAGTGTGAGCTGTGAGGAGAATGTTAAGAGGATGCAGGCTGACTAGGACAGGTTCGGTGAGTGGGCAAATGCAGTATAATGTGGATAAATGTGAGGTTATTCACTTTGGTGGCAAAATCAGGAAGGCAGAATATTATCTTAATGGTGACAGATTAGGAAAAGGGGAGGTGCAACAAGACCTGGGGTGTCATGGTACATCAGTCATGAAAGTTGGCATGCAGGTACAGCAGGCGGTGAAGAAGGCAAATGGCATGTTGGCCTTCATAGCGAGAGGATTTACAGTTGTGCAGGGCCTTGGTGAGGCCACACCTTGAAGATTGTGTTCAGTTTTGGTCTTCTAATCTGAGGAAGGACATTCTTGCTATTGAGGGAGTACGGCGAAGGTTCACCAGACTGATGCCAGGGATGGCAGGACTGACATATGATGAAAGACGGGATCGACTAGGCTTATATTCACTGGAATTTAGAAGAATGAGAGGGGATTTCATAGAAACATATAAAATTCTGATGGGATTGGACAGGTTAGATGCAGGAAGAATGTTCCCGATGTTGGGGAAGTCCAGAACCAGGGGTCACAGTCTAAGGATAAGGGGTAGGCCATTTAGGACCGTGATGAGGAGAAACTTCTTCACTCAGAGGATTGTGAACCTGTGGAATTCTCTACCACAGAAAGTTGTTGAGGCCAGTTCGTTCGATATATTCAAAAGGGAGTTAGATATGGCCCTTACATCTAAAGAGATCAAGGGGTATGGAGAGAATGCAGGAACGCAGTACTGAGGGAATGATCAGCCATGATCTTATTGAATGGTGGCGCAGGCTTGAAGGGGCGAATGGCCTAAAGCTGCACCTATTTTTTATATGTTTCTATGTTTATTCTCATTGGAACAGATGAGGTTGAGAGGAGACCTCATCGAGGTGTACAAAATATTGAGGGGTCTGAACATAGTGGGTAGTAAGGGTCTATTTCCATTGGTGGAGGGGTCTATTACGAGGGGGCATAGTTTTAAAGTGGTTGGTGTAAGGTTTAGATGGGATTTGAGGTGGGGCTTCTTTACGCAGAGTTGTGGGGATCTGGAACTCGCTGCCTGGATGCAAAAACCCTCACCACTTTTCAGAGATGGTTGGATGGGCACTGAAAGTGCAGTAACCTGTAGGGTTACGGACCTAGAGCTGGTAATTGGGATTAGACTGGATGATCCTTTGTTGGACAGCGCAGATATAACGGTAAGTACTGCAGGGAATAGAATACGTCCAGGATGATCTCCAGGACTCGTAATAATCGCCTGGATGGGGCGGAGAGAAATTTTCCCAGATATATTCTCCCTAAATTGGCCTGTGTTTTTATCTGGTTTTTGCCTCTCCCAGGAGATCACCGGTTGGTGTGAAGTTTAGATGTTTTCAGTATAAGGGGTGTCGCAGTTGTGTGAGGCGGATTGGTTGGGCTGGGTGCTCTTTGTCTTTCCGTCATTGTTCATAGGTTTATATGTAACCTTTAGGGCTGCTGACCAAGGGCCGTGCGGCTCTTTGTCGGCCGGCATGGAAATGATGGGCCGAAATGGCCTCCTTCTACGCTGTAAATTTCTATGTTTCTATACTTCTATGTTTCTATGTTTGACCATCAGAGGAACTATCTACTAGTGGTCATACTGGTCACCATCCACACTGAGAGTGAGAGATAGCCATCCAGAAGGCTCAACTAATGAAGATATGTCTCCAGTTGAGCATTCCTGATGTCTATCACTTGGCCAGTAATGTTTGCACAGTTCTCCTTGTCGCAGCATCTGAACGATAGATGTTGGTCTTGGGGCACAGTGTCCTCCAGGTATTTGGGCTACAGCCATCAGGCTCTTCAGGTAATGCTGCGACATTCAGGGGGAATGGGCTTCAAGGCCAGTGGACATGGATGAGTTCACTTGTCATTTCAGCAGGCTCGGTGTGTGAACTTTCAGAGTCGGTGCGCGGTAAGTTAGCATGTCAATGGTTGGTAATGACGAGGAAAATCATGGGCTGCAGGAGTATATCAATCTACTGGTAAGGTGGGCAGAGCTGTGGCAAATGGAAGTGTGAGGTGATGCACTTTGCGAAGGCTAATAAGGAAAGCGTATACACATTAAGCGGTAGGCAGCTTAATAGTGCAGGTGTACAAAGGGCCCTTGGAGTGCTTGTCCACAGATCCCTGAAAGTAGCCGGCCAAGTGGATAAAGTGGTTGAGAAGGCATAGGAAATGCTTGCCTTTATTGGCCGAGTCATAGAATATAAGAGCAGGGAGGTTATGCTTAAATTGTATAATACTTTGGTTAGGCCACAGCTGGAGTACTGCGTGCAGTTCTGGTCGACGTATTATAGGAAGGATGTGATTGCACTAGAGAGGGTGCAGAGGAGATTTACGAGGATGCTGCCTGGAATGGAGAATCTTAGTTTGGATAGGATGGGTTTGCTCTCATTGGAACAGAGTAGATTGAGAGGAGACTTCATCGAGGTGTACAAAATATTGAGGGACCTGGACACAGTGGATAGTAGGGGCCTATTTCCGTTGGTGGTGGGGTGTATTACGAGAGGGCATAGTTTTAAGGTGGTCGGTAGAAGGTTTAGAGTGGATTTGAGGGGGTGCATCTTTCGGCAGAGGACTGTGGGGATCTGGAACTCACTGCCTGGAAGAGTGGTGGATGCAGGGACCTTCACCACTTTTAAGAGATGGTTGGATGGGCATTTAAAGTGCCGTAACCTGCAGGGTTACAGACCTCGAGCTGGTAATTGGGATTAGACTGGATGACCTTTTGTTGGACAGCGCCAATATAAGGGTCAGTAATGCAGCTAATAGCATACGGCCAGGGTGTGATCTCCTGGACTAGTGTCGATCGCCTGGATGGGTCGGAGAGTAATTTTCCCAGATTTTTCCCCCCGAAATTGGCCTGGGTTTTTTTCTGGTTTTGCCTCTGCCAGGATATCACATGGCTCCGGTTGGGGTGGAGAGTAGAATGTTTCAGTATAAGGGGTGTTGCAGTTGTGTGAGGTGGACTGGTTTGGCTGGGCGCCCTTTGCCTTTCCGTCATTGTTCATAGATTTATATGTAACCTTCAGGGCTGCTGATCAAGAGCCGTGCGGCTCTTTGTCGTCCGGCGCAGACACGATGGTCCGAAATGGCCTCCTGTGCTGTAAATTTCGATGTTTCTATGTTTGACCATCAGAGGAACTATCTACTAGTGGGCATACTGGTCACCATCCGCACTGAGAGTGAGAGATAGTCATCCAGAAGGCTCAACTGATGAAGATATATCTCTAGTTGAGCATTGTTGATGTCTATCACTCTGCCAATAATGTTTCCATAGTTCTCCTTTGTCGCAACATCTGAACGAGTGATGTTGGTCTTGGGGCACAGTGTCCTCCAGGTATTTGGGCTACAGCCATCAGGCTCTTCAGGTAATGCTGCGACATTCAGGAGGAATGGGCTTCAAGGCCAGTGGACATGGATGAGTTCACTTGTCATTTCAGCAGGCTCGGTGTGTGAACTTTCAGACTCGGTGCGGGGTAAGTTAGCATGTCAATGGTTGGTAATGACGAGGAAAATCATGGGCTGCAGGAGTATATCAATCTACTGGTAAGGTGGGCAGAGCAGTGGCAAATGGAATTTAATTCAGAGAAGTGTGAGGTGATGCACTTTGGGAGGGCTAATAAAGAAAGTGTGCGCACATTAAGCGGTAGGCCACTTAATAGTGCAGATGAACAAAGGGACCTTGGAGTGCTTGTCCACAGATCCCTGAAAGTAGCAGGCCAGGTGGATAGGGTGGTTAAGAAGTCATTTGGAATGCTTGCCTTTATTGGCCGAGGCATAGAATATAAGAGCAGGGAGGTTATGCTTAAATTGTATAATACTTTGGTTAGGCCACAGCTCGAGTCCTGTGTGCAATTGTGGTTGCCGTATTATAGGAAGGATGTGATTGCACTAGAGAGGGTGCAGAGGAGATTTACTAGGATGCTGCCTGGAATGGAGAATCTTAGTTATGAGGACAGATTGGATAGGCTGGGTGCTTAAAAAGTAGCCCTACAAATAGCGGATGCACTTCTGGTCATTTTCCAACATTCTATTGACTCTGGATCAGTTTTTATGGACTGGAGGGCAGCTAATGTAACCCCACTTTTTAAAAAAGGAGGGAAAGGGAAAACAGGGAATTATAGACCAGTTCGCCTGACATCGGGAGTGGGGAAAATGCTGGAATCAATTATTAAAGATGAAATAGCAGCACATTTGGAAAGCAGTGACAGGACCGGTCCAAGTCAGCATGGATTTATGAAAGGGAAATCGTGCTTGACAAATCTTCTAGAATTTTTTGAGGATGTAATTAGTAGAGTGGACAAGGGAGAACCAGTGGATGTGGTGTATTTGGACTTTCAAAAGGCTTTTAACAAGGTCCCACACAAGAGATTAGTGTGCAAAATTAAGGCACATGGTATTGGGGGTAATGTATTGACATGGATAGAGAACTGATTGGCAGATAGGAAGCAAAGTGTTGGAATAAATGGGTCCTTTTCAGAATGGCAGGCAGTGCCTAGTGGGTACCAAGGTTCAGTGCTGTGTCCCCAGCTATTTACAATATACATTAATGATTTAGACGGAGGAATTAAATATAATATCTCCACGTTTGCAGATGACACTAAGCTGGGTGGCAGTGTGAGCTGTGAGGAGAATGTTAAGAAGATGCAGGCTGACTAGGACAGGTTCGGTGAGTGGGCAAATGCAGTATAATGTGGATAAATGTGAGTTTATTCACTTTGGTGGCAAAATCAGGAAGGCACAATATTATCTTAATGGTGACAGATTAGGAAAAGGGGAGGTGCAACAAGACCTGGGTGTCATGGTACATCAGTCATGAAAGTTGGCATGCAGGTACAGCAGGCGGTGAAGAAGGCAAATGGCATGTTGGCCTTCATAGCGAGAGGATTTACAGTTGTGCAGGGCCTTGGTGAGGCCACACCTTGAAGATTGTGTTCAGTTTTGGTCTTCTAATCTGAGGAAGGACATTCTTGCTATTGAGGGAGTACGGCGAAGGTTCACCAGACTGATGCCCAGGATGGCAGGACTGACATATGATGAAAGACGGGATCGACTAGGCTTATATTCACTGGAATTTAGAAGAATGAGAGGGGATTTCATAGAAACATATAAAATTCTGATGGGATTGGACAGGTTAGATGCAGGAAGAATGTTCCCGATGTTGGGGAAGTCCAGAACCAGGGGTCACAGTCTAAGGATAAGGGGTAGGCCATTTAGGACCGCGATAAGGAGAAACTTCTTCACTCAGAGGATTGTGAACCTGTGGAATTCTCTACCACAGAAAGTTGTTGAGGCCAGTTCATTCGATATATTCAAAAGGGAGTTAGATATGGCCCTTACGGCTAAAGAGATCAAGGGGTATGGAGAGAATGCAGGAATGCAGTACTGAGGGAATGATCAACCATGATCTTATTGAATGGTGGCGCAGGCTTAAAGGGGCGAATGGCCTAAAGCTGCACCTATTTTTTATATGTTTCTATGTTTATTCTCATTGGAATAGATGAGGTTGAGAGGAGACCTCATCGAGGTGTACAAAATATTGAGGGGTCTGAACATAGTGGGTAATAAGGGTCTATTTCCATTGGTGGAGGGGTCTATTACGAGGGGACATAGTTTTAAAGTGGTTGGTGTAAGGTTTAGATGGGATTTGAGGTGGGGCTTCTTTACGCAGAGTTGTGGGGATCTGGAACTCGCTGCCTGGATGCAAAAACCCTCACCACTTTTCAGAGATGGTTGGATGGGCACTTAAAGTGCAGTAACCTGTAGGGTTACGGACCTAGAGCTGGTAATTGGGATTAGACTGGATGATCCTTTGTTGGACAGCGCAGATATAATGGTAAGTACTGCAGGGAATAGAATACGTCCAGGATGATCTCCAGGACTCGTAATAATCGCCTGGATGGGGCGGAGAGAAATTTTCCCAGATATATTCTCCCTAAATTGGCCTGTGTTTTTATCTGGTTTTTGCCTCTCCCAGGAGATCACATGTCTCCGGTTGGTGTGAAGTTTAGATGTTTTCATTATAAGGGGTGTCGCAGTTGTGTGAGGCGGATTGGTTGGGCTGGGTGCTCTTTGTCTTTCCGTCATTGTTCATAGGTTTATATGTAACCTTTAGGGCTGCTGACCAAGGGCCATGCGGCTCTTTGTCGGCCGGCATGGAAATGATGGGCAGAAATGGCCTCCTTCTGCGCTGTAAATTTCTATGTTTCTATGCTTCTATGTTTCTATGTTTGACCATCAGAGGAACTATCTACTAGTGGTCATACTGGTCACCATCTGCACTGAGAGTGAGAGATAGCCATCCAGAAGGCTCAACTGATGAAGATATGTCTCCAGTTGAGCATTCCTGATGTCTATCACTTGGCCAGTAATGTTTCCACAGTTCTCCTTGGCACAGCATCTGAACGATAGATGTTGGTCTTGGGGCACAGTGTCCTCCAGGTATTTGGGCTACAGCCATCAGGCTCTTCAGGTAATGCTGCGACATTCAGGGGGAATGGGCTTCAAGGCCAGTGGACATGGATGAGTTCACTTGTCATTTCAGCAGGCTCAGTGTGTGAACTTTCAGACTCGGTGCGGGGTAAGTTAGCATGTCAATGGTTGGTAATGACGAGGAAAATCATGGGCTGCAGGAGTATATCAATCTACTGGTAAGGTGGGCAGAGCAGTGGCAAATGGAATTTAATTCAGAGAAGTGTGAGGTGATGCACTTTGCGAAGGCTAATAAGGAAAGCGTATACACATTAAGCGGTAGGCAGCTTAATAGTGTAGTTGATCAAAGGGCCCTTGGAGTGCTTGTCCATAGATCCCTGAAAGTAGCCAGCCAAGTGGATAAAGTGGTTGAGAAGGCATAGGAAATGCTTGCCTTTATTGGCCGAGTCATAGAATATAAGAGCAGGGAGGTTATGCTTAAATTGTATAATACTTTGGTTTGGCCACAGCTGGAGTATTGCATGCAGTTCTGGTCGACATATTATCGGAAGGACGTGATTGCACTAGAGAGAGTGCAGAGGAGATTTACTAGGATGCTGCCTGGAATGGAGAATCGTAGTTATGAGGACAAATTGAATCGGATGGGTTTGTTCTCATCGGAACAGAGTAGATTGAGAGGAGACTTCATCGAGGTGTACAAAATATTGAGGGACCTGGACATAGTGGATAGTAGGGGCTTATTTCCATTGGTGTGGGGGCTATTACGAGGGGGCATAGTTTTAAGGTGGTCGGTAGAAGGTTTAGAGGCGATTTGACAGGGGCTTCTTTAGGCAGAGGGTTGTGGGGATCTGGAACTCGCTGCCTGAAAGAATGGTGGATGCAGGAACCCTCACCACTTTTAAGAGATGGTTGGATGGGCACTTAAAGTACCGTAACCTGCAGGGTTACAGACCTAGAGCTGGTAATTGGGATTAGACTGGATGACCTTTTGAGTGGACAGCGCAAATATCATGGTAAGTACTGCAGGGAATAGAATACGGCCAGGGTGTGATCTCCTGGACGACAGTCGATCGCTCGGATGGGTCGGCGAGTAATTTTCCCAGATTTCTTCCCCCTAAATTGGCCTGGGTTTTTATCGTTTTGCCTCTGCCAGGATATCACATGGCTCCGGTTGGGGTGGAGTGGAGAATGTTTCAGTATAAGGGGTGTTGCAGTTGTGTGAGGCGGACTGGTTTTGCTGGGCTCTCTTTGCCTTTCCATCATTGTTCATAGATTTATATGTAACCTTCAGGGCTGCTGATCTAGGGCCGTGCGGCTCTTTGTCGTCCGGCGCAGACACGATGGTCCGAAATGGCCTCCTGTGCTGTAAATTTCTATGTTTCTATGTTTGACCATCAGAGGAACTATCTACTAGTGGGCATACTGGTCACCATCCGCACTGAGAGTGAGAGATAGTCATCCAGAAGGCTCAACTGATGAAGATATATCTCTAGTTGAGCATTCTTGGTGTCTATCACTCGGCCAATAATGTTTCCACAGTTCTTCTTTGTCGCAGCATCTGAACGAGTGATGTGGGTCTTGGGGCACAGTGTCCTCCAGGTATTGGGCTACAGCCATCAGGCTCTTCAGGTAATGCTGCGACATTCAGGAGGAATGGGCTTCAAGGCCAGTGGACATGGATGAGTTCACTTGTCATTTCAGCAGGCTCGGAATGTGAACGGTATAATAGGACATTGTACATTTTCAGACTCGGTGCGTGGTCAGTCAGCATGTCTATGGTTGATAATGAAGAGGAAAATCATGGGCTGCAGGAGGATATCAATCTACTGGTTAGGTGGGCAGAGCAGTGGCAAATGGAATTTATTTCAGAGAATTGTGAAGTGATGCACTTTAGGAAGGCTAATAAGGAAAGGGGATACACATTAAGCGGTAGGCCACTTAATAGTATAGATGAACAAAGGGACCTTGGAGCGCTTGTCCACAGAATCCTGAAAGTATCAGGCCAGGTGGATAAGGTGGTTAAGAAGGCATATGGAATGCTCGTCTTTATTGGCCGAGGCATAGAGTACAAGAGCAGAGAGGTTATACTTAAATTGTATAATACTTTGGTTGGGCCACAGCTGGAGTACTGTGTGCAGTTCTGGTCGGCGTATTATCGGAAGGACGTGATTGCACTCGAGAGGGTGCAGAGGAGATTTATTAGGATGCTGCCTGGGATGGAGAATCTTAGTTATGAGGACAGATTGGATAGGCTGGGTTTGTTCTCATTGGAACAGAGGAGGTTGAGAGGAGACCTCATCGAGGTGTACAAAATATTGAGGGGCCTGGACATAGTGGATAGTAAAGGTCTATTTCCATTGGTGGAGGGGTCTATTCCGAGAGAGCATATTTTTAATGTGTTTGGTGGAAGGCTTAGAGGGGAGGCTTCTTTACGCAGAGGGTCGTGGGGATCAGGAACTCGCTACCTGGAAGAGTGCTGGATGCAGAAACCCTCACCACTTTTAAGAGATGGTTGGATGGGCACATAAAGTGCTGCAACCTGCAGTGTTACAGACCTAGAACTGGTAATTGGGATTAGACTGGATGACATTTTGTTGGACGGCGCAGATATAATGTTAAGTACTGCAGGGAATAGATTACGACCAGGGTGTGATCTCCAAGATGAGTGTCGATCGCCTGGATGGGTAGGAGAGGAATTTTCCCAGATATATTCTCTCAAAATTGGCTTGGGCTTTTCTCTGGTTTTTGCCTTTCCCAGGACATCACATGGCTCTGGATGGGGTAGAGTGTCGTTGTTTTCAATATAAGGGATGTCGCAATTGTGTGAGGCGGTCTGGTTGGGTTGAAAGGCTCTTTACCTTTCCCTCATTGTTCATAGGTTTATATGAAACCTTTCGGTTTGCTGACCAAGGGCCGTTCGGCTTTGTCAGCCTTTCAACCCAACCCAGCCCAACGATGGGCCAAAATGGCCTCCTTTTGTGATGTAAATTTCTATATTTGACCATCAGAGGAACTATCTACTAGTGGTCATACTGGTCACCATCCGCACTGAGAGTGAGAGATAGTCACCCAGATGGCTCAACTGATGAAGATATGTCTCCAATTGGGCATTGTTGATGTCTATCACTCGGCCAGTAATGTTTCCACAGTTCTCCTTTGTCGCAGCACCTGAACAAGTGATGGTGGTCTTGGTGCTCAGTGGCCTCCAGGCATTTGGTCTACAGCCATCAGGCTCTTCAGGTAATGCTGCGACTGTCAGGAGGAATGGGCTTCAAGGCCAGTGGACATGGATGAGTTCACTTGTCATTTCAGCAGACTTGGGGTATGAACAGTATAATAGGACATTGTACACTTTCAGACTCGGTGCGGGGTAAGTCAGCATACCTATGGTTGATAATGAAGAGGAAAGTCATGAGCTGCAGGAGGCTATCAATCTACTAGTCAGGTGGGCAGAGCAGTGGCAAATGGAATATATTTCAGAGAAGTGTGAGGTGATGCACTTTGGGAGGGTAATAAGGAATGGTTATACACATTAAGAAGTATGCCACTTAATATTGTAGATGAACAAAGGGACCTTGGAGTGCTTGTCCACACATCCCTGAAAGTAGCAGGCCAGGTGGATAAGGTGGTTAAGAAGGCATACGGAATGCTTGCCTTTATTGGCTGAGGCATAGAATATAAGAGCAGGGAGGTTATGCTTAAATTGTATAATATTTTGGTTAGGCCACAATGGAGTACTGTGTGCAGTTCTGGTCGCTGTATTATAGGAAGGACGTGATTGCACTCGAGAGGGTGCAGAGGAGATTTACTAGGATGCTGCCTGGAATGGAGAATCTTAGTTATGAGGATAGATTGGATAGGCTGGGTGTGTTCTCATTTGTACAGAGGAGATCGAGAGGAGACCTTATCGAGAAGTACAAAATATTGAGGGGCCTGGACATAGAGAATAGTAAGGGTCCATTTCCATTCGTGAAGGGGGCTATGGATCAACTGGGCCTTTATACATTGGAGTTTAGAAGGATGAGAGGAGATCTCATAGAAATATATAAGTTTCTGACGGGACGGGACAGGTTAGATGTTGATGAAATCCAGAACCAGGGGACACAGTCTTATGATAAGGGGTAGGCCATGTAGAACTGAGATGAGGAGAAACTTCTTCACTCAGAGAGTTGTTAACCTGTGGAATTCCCTGCCGCAGAGAGTTATTGATGCCAGTTCATTAGATATATTCAAGAGGGAGTTCGATATGGCCCTTACGGTGAAGGGGATCAAGGGGTATGGAGAGAAAGGAGGAAAGGGGTACTGAGGTGAATGATCAGCCATGAACTTATTGAATGGTGGTGCAAGCTCAAAGGGCCGAATGGCCTTCTCCTGCACCTAATTTCTATTTTTCAATGTTTCTATTCTGGGGGGCATAGTTTTCAGGTGGTTGGTGGAAGGTTTAGAGGGGATTTGAGGGAGTCTTCTATACGCAGAGTGTTGTGGGGATATGGAACTCGCTGCCTGGAAGAGTGCTGGATGCAGAAACCCTCACCACTTTTAAGAGATGGTTGGATGGGCAATTAATGTGCAGTAACCTACAGGGTTACAGACCTAGAGCTGGTAAATTGTGATTGGATTGGATGACCTTTTGTTGGACGGCGAAGTTTTAATGGTAAGTACTAAAGGGAATAGAATACATCCAGGGTGTGATCTCCTGGACTAGTGTCAGAGAGGAATTTTCCCAGATTTTTTCTCTCTAAATTTGCCTGGGTTTATATCTGGTTTTTGCTGCTCCCAGGAGATCACATGACTCCGGTTTCAGTGGAGTTTAGATGTTTTCAATATAAGGGGTGTCGCAGTTGTGTGAGGCGGACTGGTTGGGCTGGGTGCCCTTTGCATTTAGTCATTGTTCATAGGTTTATCTATAACCTTTAGGGGTGCTGACCAAGAGTCGTGCAGTTCTTTGTCGGCCGGCACGGACATGATGGGCCAAAATAGTCTCCTTCTGCACTGTACATTTCTATGTTTCTATGCTTCTGTGTTTGACCATCAGAGGAACTATCTACTCGTGGGCATACTGGTCACCATCCACACTGAGAGTGAGAGATAGTCATCCAGAAGGCTCAACTGAGCATTCTTGGTGTCTATCACTCAGCCAGTAATGTTTCCACAGTTCTCCTTTGTCGCAGCATCTGAACGAGTGATGTTGGTCTTGGGGCACAGTGTCCTCCAGGCATTTGGGCGACAGCCATCAGGCTCTTCAGGTAATGCTGCGATATTTATGAGGAATGGGCTTCAAGGCCAGTGGACATGGATGAGTTCACTTGTCATTTCAGCAGGCTCAGGGTGTGAACGGTATAATAGGTCATTGTACACTTTCAGACTCGGTGCGTGGTCAGTCTGCATGTCTATGGTTGATAATGATGAGGAAAGTCATGGGCTGCAGGAGGATATCAATCGACTGGTCAGGTGGGCAGAGCAGTGGCAAATGGAATTTAATTCAGAGAAGTGTGAGATGATGCACTTTGGGAGGGCTAATAAGAAAAGGGGATACACATGAAACGGTAGGCCACTTAATAGTGTAGATGAACAAAGGGACCTTGGAGTGCTTGTCCACAGATCCCTGAAAGTATCAGGCTAGGTGGACAAGGTGGTAAAGAAGGCATATGGAATGCTTGTATTTATTGGCCGAGGCATAGAATATAAGAGCAGGGAGGTTATGCTTAAATTGTATAATACTTTGGTTAGGCCACAGCTGGAGTATTGCGTGCAGTTCTGGTCGACGTATTACAGGAAGGACGTGATTGCACTAGAGAGGGTGCAGAGGAGATTTACTAGGAGGCTGCCTGGAATGGAGAATCTTAATTATGAGGACAGATTGGATAGGCTGGGTGCTTAAAAAGTGGCCCTACAAATAGTGGATGCACTTCTGGTCATTTTCCAACATTCTATAGACTCTGGATAAGTTTTTATGGACTGGAGGGCAGCTAATGTAACCCCACTTTTTAAAAAAGGAGCGAAAGGGAAAACAGGGAATTTTAGACTGGTTAGCCTGACATCGGGAGTGGGGAAAATGCTGGAATCAATTCTCAAAGATGAAATAGCAGCACATTTGGAAAGCAGTGACAGGATCGGTCCAAGTCAGCATGGATATATGAAAGGGAAATTGTGCTTGACAAATCTTCTAGAATTTTTTGATGATGTAACTAGTAGAGTGGACAAGGGAGAACCAGTGGATGTGGTGTATTTGGACTTTCAAAAGGCTTTTAACAAGGTCCCACACAAGAGACTAGTGTGCAAAATTAAGGCACATGGTATCGGGGGTAATGTATTGACATGGATAGAGAACTGATTGGCCGATAGGAAGCAAAGTGTTGGATTAAATGGTTTCTTTTCAGAATGGCAGGCAGTGACTAGTGTGTACCAAGGTTCAGTGCTGGGCCACCAGCTATTTACAAGATACATTAATGATTTAGACGTAGGAATTAAATGTAATATCTCCAAGTTTGCAGATGACACTGAGCTGGGTGGCAGTGTGAGCTGTGAGGAGGATTCTAAGAGGATGCAGGCTGACTAAGACAGGTTCGGTGAGTGGGCAAATGCATGGCAGATGCAGTATAATGTGGATAAATGTGAGGTTAACCATTTTGGTGGCAAAAACAGGAAGGCAGAATATTATCTTAATGGTGACAGATTAGGAAAAGGGGAGGTGCAACAAGACCTGGGTGTCATGGTACATCAGTCATGAAAGTTGGCATGCAGGTACAGCGGGCGGTGAAGAAGGCAAATGGCATGTTGGCCTTCATAGCGAGAGGATTTACAGTTGTGCAGGGCCTTGGTGAGGCCACACCTTGAAGATTGTGTTCAGTTTTGGTCTTCTAATCTGAGGAAGGACATTCTTGCTATTGAGGGAGTACAGCGAAGGTTCACCAGACTGATGCCCGGGATGGTAGGACTGACATATGATGAAAGACGGGATCGACTAGGCTTATATTTACTGGAATTTAGAAGAATGAGAGGGGATTTCATAGAAACATATAAAATTCTGATGGGATTGGACAGGTTTGATGCAGGAAGAATGTTCCTGATGTTGGGGAAGTACAGAACCAGGGGTCACAGTCTAAGGATAAGGGGTAGGCCATTTAGGACCACGATGAGGAGAAACTTCTTCACTCAGAGGATTGTGAACCTGTGGAATTCTCTACCACAGAAAGTTGTTGAGGCCAGTTCGTTGGATATATTCAAAAGGGAATTAGATATGGCCCTTACGGCTAAAGAGATCAAGGGGTATGGAGAGAATGCAGGAATGCAGTACTGAGGGAATGATCAGCCATGATCTTATTGAATGGTGGCGCAGGCTTGAATGGGCGAATGGCCTAAAGCTGCACCTATTTTTTATATGTTTCTATGTTTATTCTCATTGGAACAGATGAGGTTGAGAGGAGACCTCATCGAGGTGTACAAAATATTGAGGGGTCTGAACATAGTGGGTAGTAAGGATCTATTTCCATTGGTGGAGGGGTCTATTACGAGGGGACATAGTTTTAAAGTGGTTGATGTAAGGTTTAGATGGGATTTGAGGTGGGGCTTCTTTACGCAGAGTTGTGGGGATCTGGAACTCGCTGCCTGGATGCAAAAACCCTCACCACTTTTCAGAGATGGTTGGATGGGCACTTAAAGTGCAGTAACCTGTAGGGTTACGGACCTAGAGCTGGTAATTGGGATTAGACTGGATGATCCTTTGTTGGACAGCGCAGATATAACGGTAAGTACTGCAGGGAATAGAATACGGCCAGGATGATCTCCAGGACTTGTGATGATCGCCTGGATGGGGCGGAGAGGAATTTTCCCAGATATAGTCTCCCTAAATTGGCCTGTGTTTTTATCTGGTTTTTGCCTCTCCCAGGAGATCACATGTCTCCGGTTGGTGTGAAGTTTAGATGTTTTCAGTATAAGGGGTGTCGCAGTTGTGTGAGGCGGATTGGTTGGGCTGGGTGCTCTTTGTCTTTCCGTCATTGTTCATAGGTTTATATGTAACCTTTAGGACTGCTGACCAAGGGCCATGCGGCTTTTTGTCGGCCGGCACGGACACGATGGGCCGAAATGGCCTCCTTTTGCGCTGTAAATTTCTATGTTTCTATGCTTCTATGTTTCTTTGTTTGACCATCAGAGGAAATATCTACTAGTGGTCATACTGGTCACCATCCGCACTGAGAGTGAGAGATAGCCATCCAGAAGGCTCAACTGATGAAGATATGTCTCCAGTTGAGCATTCCTGATGTCTATCACTTGGCCAATAATGTTTCCACAGTTCTCCTTTGTCACAGCATCTGAACGATAGATGTTGGTCTTGGGGCACAGTGTCCTCCAGGTATTTGGGCTACAGCCATCAGGCTCTTCAGGTAATGCTGCGACATTCAGGTGGAATGGGCTTCAAGGCCAGTGGACATGGATGAGGTCACTTGTCATTTCAGCAGGCTCGGGGTGTGAACTTTCAGACTCGGTGCGCGCTAAGTTAGCATGTCAATGGTTGGTAATGACGAGGAAAATCATGGGCTGCAGGAGGGTATCAATCTACTGGTAAGGTGGGCAGAGCAATGGCAAATGGAATTTAATTCAGAGAAGTGTGAGGTGATGCACTTTGCGAAGGCTAATAAGGAAAGCGTATACACATTAAGCGGTAGGCAGCTTAATAGTGTAGTTGAACAAAGGGCCCTTGGAGTGCTTGTCCACAGATCCCTGAAAGTAGCCGGCCAAGTGGATAAAGTGGTTGAGAAGGCATAGGAAATGCTTGCCTTTATTGGCCGAGTCATAGAATATAAGAGCAGGGAGGTTATGCTTAAATTGTATAATACTTTGGTTAGGCCACAGCTGGAGTATTGCGTGCAGTTCTGGTCGACGTTTTACAGGAAGGACGTGATTGCACTAGAGAGGGTGCAGAGGAGATTTACGAGGATGCTGCCTGGAATGGAGAATTTTAGTTATGAGGACAGATTGAATAGGATGGGTTTGTTCTCATTGGAACAGAGTAGATTGAGAGGAGACTTCATCGAGGTGTACAAAATTTTGAGGGACCTGGACACAGTGGATAGTAGGGGCCTATTTCCGTTGGTGGTGGGGTCTATTACGAGAGGGCATAGTTTTAAAGTGGTCGGTAGAAGGTTTAGAGGGGATTTGAGGGGGTGCATCTTTCGGCAGAGGGTTGTGGGGATCTGGAACTCGCTGCCTGGAAGAGTGGTGGATGCAGGGACTCTCACCACTTTTAAGAGATGGTTGAATGGGCATTTAAAGTGCCGTAACCTGCAGGGTTGCAGACCTAGAGCTGGTAATTGGGATTAGACTGGATGACCTTTTGTTGGACAGCGCAGATATAAGGGTCAGTAATGCAGGGAATAGCATACGGCCAGGGTGTGATCTCCTGGACTAGTGTCGATCGCCCGGATGGGTCGGAGAGTAATTTTCCCAGATTTTTTCCCCCGAAATTGGCCTGGATTTTTATCTGGTTTTGCCTCTGCCAGGATATCACATGGCTCCAGTTGGGGTGGAGTGGAGAATGTTTCAGTATAAGGGGTGTTGCAGTTGTGTGAGGCGGACTGGTTGGGCTGGGCGCCCTTTGCCTTTCCGTCATTGTTCATAGATTTATATGTAACCTTCAGGGCTGCTGATCTAGGGCCGTGCGGCTCTTTGTCGGCCGGCGCAGACACGATGTTCCGAAATGACCTCCTGTGCTGTAAATTTCTATGTTTCTATGTTTGACCATCAGAGTAACTATCTACTAGTGGGCATACTGGTCACCATCCGCACTGAGAGTGAGAGATAGTCATCCAGAAGGCTCAACTGATGAAGATATGTCTCCAGTTGAGCATTGTTGATGTCTATCACTCGGCCAATAATGTTTCCACAGTTCTCCTTTGTCGCAGCATCTGAACGAGTGATGTTGGTCTTGGGGCACAGTGTCCTCCAGGTATTGGGCTACAGCCATCAGGCTCTTCAGGTAATGCTGCGACATTCAGGAGGAATGGGCTTCAAGGCCAGTGGACATGGATGAGTTCACTTGTCATTTCAGCAGGCTCGGAATGTGAACGGTATAATAGGACATTGTACATTTTCAGACTCGGTGCGTGGTCAGTCAGCATGTCTATGGTTGATAATGATGTGGAAAGTCATGGGCTGCAGGAGGATATCAATCTACTGGTCAGGTGGGCAGAGCAGTGGCAAATGGAATTTAATTCAGAGAAGTGTGAAGTGATGCACTTTAGGAAGGCTAATAAGGAAAGGGGATACACATTCAGTGGTAGGCCACTTAACAGTATAGATGAACAAAGGGACCTTGGAGCACTTGTCCACAGATCCCTGAAAATAACAGGCCAGGTGAATAAGGTGGTTAAGAAGGCATATGGAATGCTTGCCTTTATTGGCCGAGGCATAGAATATAAGAGCAGGGGGTTTATGCTTAAATTGTATAATACTTTGGTTGGGCCACAGATCGAGTCCTGCGTGCAATTTTGGTTGCCGTATTATAGGAAGAATGTGATTGCACTCGAGAGGGTGCAGAGGAGATTTACTAGGATGCTGCCTGGAATGGAGAATCTTAGTTATGAGGACAGATTGGATAGGCTGGGTTTGTTCTCTTTGGAGCAGAGGAAGCTGAGAGGAGATCTCATTGAGGTGTACAAAATATTGAGGGGTTTGGACATAGTGGATAGTAAAGGTCTATTTTCATTGGCGGAGGAGTTTATTATCTATGAAGGGGCATTGTTTTACATTTGTTGGTGGAAGGTTTAGAGGGGATTTGAGGGAGGGCTTCTTTATGCAGAGGGATGTGGGGATCTGGAACTCACTGCCTGAAAGAGTGCTGGATGCAGAAACCCTCACCACTTATAAAAGATGGTTGGATGAGCACTTAAAGTGCAGTAACCTGCAGGGTTACGGACCTAGAGCTGGTAATTGGGATTAGACTGGATGACCTTTCGTTGGACGCGCAGATGTAACGTTAAGTGCTGCAGGGAATAGAATACGGCCGGGGTGATCTCCTGGACTAGTTTCAATCGCCTGGATGGGTCGGAGAGGAATTTTCCCAGATTTTTTCTCCCTAAATTTGCCTGGGTTTTTATCTGGTTTTTGCCGCTCCCAGGAGATCACATGACTCCGGTTTGGGTGGAGTTTAGATGTTTTCAATATAAGGGGTGTCGCAGTTGTGTGAGGTGGACTGGTTGGGCTGGGTGCTCTTTGCCTTTCCGCCATTGTTCATAGGTTTATCTATAACGTTTAGGGCTGCTGACCAAGAGTCGTGCGGCTCTTTGTCGGCCGGCACGGACATGATGGGCCGAAATGGTCTCCTTCTGCACTGTAAATTTCGATGTTTCTATGCTTCTATGTTTGACCATAAGAGGAACTATCTACTAGTGGGCATACTGGTCACCATCCGCACTGAGAGTGCGAGATAGTCATCCAGAAGGCTCAACTGAGCATTCTATCACTCGGCCAGTAATTTTTCCACAGTTCTCATTCGGCGCAGCATCTGAACGAGTGATGTTGGTCTTGGGGCACAGTGTCCTCCAGGTATTGGGCTACAGCCATCAGGCTCTTCAGGTAATGCTGCGAAATTCAGGAGGAATGGGCTTCAAGGCCAGTGGACATGGATGAGTTCACTTATCATTTCAGCAGGCTCCGGGTGTGAACGGTATAATAGGTCATTGTACACTTTCAGACTCGGTGCGTGGTCAGTCAGCATGCCTATGGTTGATAATGATGAGGAAAGTCATGGGCTGCAGGAGGATATCAATCTACTGGTCAGTTGGGATGAGCAGTGGCAAATGGAATTTAATTCAGAGAAGTGTGATGTACATTTTCAGACTCGGTGCATGGTCAGTCTGCATGTCTATGGTTGATAATGATGTGGAAAGTCATGGGCTGCAGGAGGATATCAATCGACTGGTCAGGTGGGCAGAGCAGTGACAAATGGAATTTAATTTAGAGAAGTGTGAGGTGATGCACTTTGGGAGTGCTAATAAAGAAAGTGTGCACACATTAAGCGGTAGGCCACTTAATAGTGCAGAGGAACAAAGGGACCTTGGAGTGCTTGTCTACAGATCCCTGAAAGTAGCAGGCCAGGTGGATAGGGTGGTTAAGAAGGCATTTGGAATGCTTGCCTTTATTGGCCGAGGCATAGAATATAAGAGCAGGGGGGTTATGCTTAAATTGTATAATACTTTCGTTAGGCCACAGCTCGAGTCCTGCGTGCAATTTTGGTTGCCGTATTATAGGAAGAATGTGATTGCACTAGAGAGGGTGCAGAGGAGATTTACGAGGATGCTGCCTGGAATGGAGAATCTTAGTTATGAGGACAGATTTGATAGGCTGGGTGCTTAAAAAGTGGCCCTACAAATAGTGGATGCACTTCTGATCATTTTCCAACATTCTATTGACTCTGGATCAGTTTTTATGGACTGGAGGGCAGCTAATGTCACCCCACTTTTTAAAAAAGGAGGGAAAGGGAAAACAGGGAATTATAGACCAGTTCGCCTGACATCGGTAGTGGGGAAAATGCTGGAATCAATTGTTAAAGATGAAATAGCAGCACATTTGGAAAGCAGTGACAGGACTGGTCCAAGTCAGCATGGATTTATGAAAGGGAAATCGTGCTTGACAAATCTTCTACAATTTTTTGAGTATGTAACTAGTCGAGTGGACAAGGGAGAACCAGTGGATGTGGTGTATTTGGATTTTCAAAGGCTTTTAACAAGGTCCCACACAAGAGATTAGTGTGCAAAATTAAGGCACGTGGTATTGGGGGTAATGTATTGACATGAATAGAGAACTGATTGGCAGATAGGAAGCAAAGTGTTGGAATAAATGGGTCCTTTTCAGAATGGCAGGCAGTGACTAGTGGGTACCAAGGTTCAGTGCTGGGTCCCCAGTTATTTACAATGTACATTAATGATTTAGACGTAGGAATTAAATGTAATATCTCCAAGTTTGCAGATGATACTAAGCTGGGTGGAAGTGTGAGCTGTGAGGAGGATGCTAAGAGGATACATGCTGACTAGGACAAGTTCGGTGAGTGGGCAAATGCATGGCAGATGCAGTGTAATGTGGATAAATGTTAGGTTATTCACTTTGGTGGCAAAAACAAGAAGGCAGAATATTATCTTAATGGTGACAGATTAGGAAAAGGGGAGGTGCAACAAGACCTGGGTGTCATGGTACATCAGTCATGAAAGTTGGCATGCAGGTACAGCTTGCAGTGAAGAAGGCAAATGGCATGTTGGCCTTCAAAGCGAGATGATTTGAGTATGGGTCTTATTACAGTTGGACAGGGCCTTGGTGAAGCCACACCTTGAATATAGTGTTCAGTTTTGGTCTTCTAATCTGAGGAAGGACATTCTTGCTATTGAGGGAGTACGGCGAAGGTTCACCAGACTAATGCCCGGGATAGCAGGACTGACAGATGAGGAAAGACGGGATCGACTAGGCTTATATTTACTGGAATTTAGAAGAATGAGAGGGGATTTCATAGAAACATATAAAATTCTGATGGGATTGGACAGGTTAGATGCAGGAAGAATGTTCCCGATGTTGGGGAAGTCCAGAACCAGGGGTCACAGTCTAAGGATAAGGGGTAGGCCATTTAGGACCGCGATGAAGAGAAACTTCTTCACTCAGAGGATTGTGAACCTGTGGAATTCTCTACCACAGAAAGTTGTTGAGGCCAGTTCATTCGATATATTCAAAAGGAAGTTAGATATGTCCCTTACGGCTAAAGAGATCAAGGGGTATGCAGAGACTGCAGGAAAGCAGTACTGAGGGAATGACCAGCCATGATCTTATTGAATGGTGGCGCAGGCTTGAATGGGCGAATGGCCTAAAGCTGCACCTATTTTTTATATGTTTCTATGTTTATTCTCATTGGAACAGATGAGGTTGAGAGGAGACCTCATCGAAGTGTACAGAATATTGAGGGGTCTGAACATAGTGGGTAGTAAGTGTCTATTTCCATTGGTGGAGGGGTCTATTACGAGGGGGCATAGTTTTAAAGTGGTTGGTGTAAGGTTTAGATGGGATTTGAGGTGGGGCTTCTTTACACAGAGTTGTGGGGATCTGGAACTCGCTGCCTGGATGCAAAAACCCTCACCACTTTTAAGAGATGGTTGGATGGGCACTTAAAGTGCAGTAACCTGTAGGGTTACGGACCTAGAGCTGGTAATTGGGATTAGACTGAATGATCCTTTGTTGGACAGCGCAGATATAATGGTAAGTACTGCAGGGAATAGAATACGGCCAGGATGATCTCCAGGACACGTGATGATCGCCTGGATGGGGTGGTGAGGAATTTTTCCAGATATATTCTCCCTAAATTGGCCTGTGTTTTTATCTGGTTTTTGCCTCTCCCAGGAGATCACATGTCTCCGATTGGTGTGAAGTTTAGATGTTTTCAGTATAAGGGGTGTCGCAGTTGTGTGAGGCGGATTGGTTGGGCTGGGTGCTCTTTGCCTTTCCGTCATTGTTCATAGGTTTATATGTAACCTTTAGGGCTGCTGACCAAGGGCCATGCGGCTCTTTGTCGGCCGGCACAGACACGATGGGCCGGAATGGCCTCCTTCTGCGCTGTAAATTTCTATGTTTCTATGCTTCTATGTTTCTTTGTTTGACCATCAGAGGAACTATCTACTAGTGGTCATACTGGTCACCATCCGCACTGAGAGTGAGAGATAGTCATCCAGAAGGCTCAACTGATGAAGATATATCTCTAGTTGAGCATTCTTGGTGTCTATCACTCGGCCAATAATGTTTCCACAGTTCTCCTTTGTCGCATAATCTGAACGAGTGATGTTGGTCTTGGGGCACAGTGTCCTCCAGGTATTGGGCTACAGGCATCAGGCTCTTCAGGTAATGCTGCGACATTCAGGAGGAATGGGCTTCAAGGCCAGTGGACATGGATGAGTTCACTTGTCATTTCAGCAGACTCGGGATGTGAACGGTATAATAGGACATTGTACATTTTCAGACTCGGTGCGTGGTCAGTCTGCATGTCTATGGTTGATAATGAAGAGGAAAATCATGGGCTGCAGGAGGATATCAATCTACTGGTCAGGTGGGCAG
The DNA here is from genome assembly GCF_044704955.1 of Pristiophorus japonicus. Taxonomy (NCBI): domain Eukaryota; kingdom Metazoa; phylum Chordata; class Chondrichthyes; family Pristiophoridae; genus Pristiophorus; species Pristiophorus japonicus. The sequence goes on along the minus strand of NC_091987.1, from coordinate 26,526,062 downwards.
AGCAGTGGCAAATGGAATTTATTTCAGAAGTGTGAAGTGATGCACTTTAGGAGGGCTAATAAGGAAAGGGGATACACATTAAACGGTAGGCCACTTAATAGTATAGATGAACAAAGGGATCTTGGAGCGCTTGTCCACAGATCCTTGAAAGTAACAGGCCAGGTGAATAAGGTGGTTAAGAAGGCATATGGAATGCTTGCCTTTATTGGCCGAGGCACAGAGTACAAGAGCAGGGAGGTTATAATTAAATTGTATAATACTTTGGTTAGGCCAAAGCTGGAGTACTGCGTGCAGTTCTGGTCGCCGTATTATCGGAAGGACGTGATTGCACTAGAGAGGGTGCAGAGGAGATTTACGAGGATGCTGCCTGGAATGGAGAATCTTAGTTATGAGGAAAGATTGGATAGGCTGGGTTTGTTCTCATTGGAGCAGAGATGGTTGGATGGGCACTTAAAGTGCAGTAACCTGCAGGGTTACGGACCTAGAGCTGGTAATTGGGATTAGACTGGATGACCTTTCGTTGGATGCGCAGATGTAATATTAAGTACTGGAGGGAATAGAATACAGCAAGGGTTATCTCCTGGACTAGTTTCGATTGCCTGGATGGGTTGAAGAGGAATTTTCCCAGATTTTTTCTCCCTAAATTGTCTGGGTTTTTATCTGGCTTTTACCTCTTCCAGAAGATCACATGGCTCCGGTTGGGGTGGAGTGTAGAATGTTTCAGTATAAGGGGTGTCGCAGTTGTCTGAAGTGGACTGGTTGGGCTGGGTGCTCTTTATCTTTCCTTCATTGTTCATAGGTTTATATTTAAACTTTAGGGCTGCTGACCAAGGGCCGTGCGGCTCTTTGTTGGCCGCGCGGACAAGATGGGCCGAAATGGCCTCCTCCTGCACTGTAAATTTCAATGTTTCTATATTTCTATGTCTATCGACAGACAGTATGTCAGTAGTCTGGTATTTCTACAGTCTGGGTCCTCCTCCTGGGTCCCTCTGTAAACATAGAAACATAGAAAGTAGGTGCAGGAGTAGACCATTCGGCCCTTCGACCTTGCACCGCTGTTCAACATGATCATGGCTGATCATGCAACTTCAGTACCCCTTTCCCGCTTTCTCTCCCTACCCCTTGATCCTTTTAGCGGTAAGGGCCACATCTAACTCCCTTTTGACGTGTTGCTTCCCATTGCTGCTTGAACGACGGAGTGACACTCTTGCTGCACAGTAGGCCAGGGTGGACAATATACAGTCGGCACACTCAGCCGCTCTGTGGTTCACCCTGACCCGTGGATGGTCCACACTGAGGTAGTCCAGAATGTCTTCAGCACTTTGGGGGTTACCAGATCAATCGACTTGCTCATATCAGCGGACAATCACCTCTCTGCTCAAGGACCTCGCGCAGTCAGGACGGAGGCTGGACAGCCTTTCGTTCTTTCGTTTCTAGATTCTGTTGTTCAGGGTTGCCTGGTCTCCAGGATGCTACAGAACAACACAGCAGAAGGTGGTTCTGGTTAACCCCTTTCCTTGCCTCACAAACCGTGCTTCTCATACACCCTGGTGTTAAATATTGCCGGTCTGACTTCACAGAGGAGTCATTTGATGATTAAAGACAAGCCTACTTTTTATTTAGGGACTCTTTATTTTTCATTCCAACATGCTCCATACACTGTTGGACACTGACCCACTGGTACTCAGGGTGAGAAGGGCTGACCCTGCAAGGGAACAGACTCTCTGTTCCAACACACTGCACACACTGTTGGACACTGACCCACTGGTACTCAGGGTGAGAAGGGTGGGCCCTGCAAGGGAACAGACTCTCCGGCTTCCAGGACACATTGATCAAAGTAAGTGTTATTCACGGGAGCCAGCGCCAGATCCAAACAATAAACTGGACCATCAGGACCTGGATTTGGATCTTGCCAGCTTCTGATTGGTGGGCTGGCTGTTGAGATGGAATGCCCATCAGATTAGGGTATCCCAGCAGTGTGGCATTAATGGGTAATGATCACTTTATCATGTCTGTCCTGGTCGCTTAAGCCGCCATTTCCATCCTCCTCGGCTACTTGATTAGTTGCCAGCAGTGTGTGGCGAATGCCCGACTGAAGATCAGCTCCCTTGGAAGCTGTTCCCTCGTAAGCTCCTCTTCATTCTTCAAGTGACAGCATTTTCAAGCCACCTGGTTGTCCCTCATGTCTGGTGGGGAGGGAAGTGACTGGATTCTCCTCGTTCTGGGTTGTCTTTGAGTGTCAACTAGCTGAGTTCTGGAGTGTGCTAAAAGTTAACATAGCACAGGAGCCGGGGATGGGGGGGAAAAACATTTTCCCAGACAAATTGTGCTGATGCATCCTGATAATTAGGTCCACATCCCCTCCCGGCCCCCCTGCCCCCAGACCCCATCCCCCAACCCTCCCCCCTTCAGCCTGTTAATGTTTAGGAGCTGATGTTTCATCCGAGCATTGCTGACTCTATAATCCAATTCCAATCCATTGAGTATGGCACGGCCTAAAGGAAAGGCAAATTAAAAAGTGTGACAGTTTGCACTTTCACAAACAAGATAGAGGACGGTTTCCGTGCGAGCTGGAACGACACAGAAGGGGGAATTCAGGACAACTCACCGAGCGGTTTCAAGTCATCGTCGAATGTTGTCTGCGGGTACAGAGCATCGCGGTTGTGTGGGACAGGCTGGATGGAGCAGCAGGCTTTTTCCTGTCCATCATTTATGTTTCAAGTCACGTTATTTCAACAACTTAAATGTGAGAAGTTCAACATCTGGAAATAAATGTGCAATGGAAATGAACAAATTTACTGTGTGTTTCCTGATTTGTGGGATCAACTAGCTGGTTAGAGATAAATTAAGTACTTTTTTAGTGCAGTCACTGTTGTAATGTAGGAAACACAGCAGCCAATTTGCACACAGCAAGCTCCCACAAACAGCAATGTGATAATGACCAGATAATGAGGGCGCAGAATTCTTAAAATGCATTCAAGAGAACATTTTTTAGCCAGTATTAAGCAAGCCCAACAAGGGAGGGGTGGTTCTGGATTTAGTTTTAGGGAATGAAGCTGGGCAGGTGGAAGGGGTATCAGTGGGAGAGCATTTAGGTGCTAGTGATCATAATTCAGTTAGATTTAGGGTAGTTATGGAAAAGGACAAGGATAGACCCGGAATAAAAGTTCCCAATTGAGGAAAAGCCAATTTTGCTAAGCTGAGATGTGATTTAGCCAAAGTGGACTGGAAACAGCTACTTGAAGGTAAATCAGTGTCAGAGCAGTGGGAGGCATTCAAGGATGCGATTGTGAGGGTTCAGAGCAAGTATGTTCCCTTAAAAAAAAGGTGGGACTAACATTTCGGCCGGCGCGGACACGATGGGCCAAAATGGCTTTCTTCTGCGCTGTAAATTTCTATGTTTCTATGTTTTTCTATGCAATCATTCCAATCGGAGGGAGAGTGTGAAATATTATATGGAATAAACATAGTTAGAGAGTAAGTATTAAGGGGTTTAACATCTTTGAAAGCTGTTAAGAGAAGCAAGCGAGGAAATAGCAGAGGCTTTATCAGAGAAAGGGACAGACCAAGTAATTACAGGCCAGTCAGCCTAACCTCGGTGGTGGGAAAATTATTTGGAAAAAATCCTGAGGGACAGGATAAATTTTCATTTAGAAAGTCACGGATTAATCAAAGACAGTCAGCATGGATTTGTTCAGGGAAGATTGTGTCTGACTAACCTGATTGAATTTTTTGAGGAGGTAACAAAGAGGGTCGATGAGGGCAGTGTGTTTGATGTAATGTATATGGATTTTAGCAAGGCTTTTGTTAAGGTCCCACATGGTAGACTGGTCACAAAAGTAAAGTCCCATTGGATCCAGGGCAAAGTGGCAAGTTGGATCCAAAATTAGCTCAGAGGCAGGAAGCAAAAGGTAATGTTTGATGGGTGTTTTTGTGACTGGAAGGCTGTATCTAGTGGGGTTCGCAGGGCCCAGTACTAGGTCCCGTGCTTTTTGTGGTATACATCAATGATTTAGACAAATGTATGGCGTATGATTAAGAAGTTTGCAGATGATACAAAAATTGGCTGTGTGGTTGATAATGAAGAAGAAAGCTGCGGACTGCAGGAAGATATCAATGTACTGGTCAGGTGCGCAGAACAGTGGCAAATGGTTTTCAATCTGGAGAAGTGTGAGGTAATGCACTTGGGGAGGGCCAACAAGGCAAGGGAATACACATTAAATGGTATGACACTGAGTGTAGAGTAATAAAGGGACCTTGGAGTGCAGGTCCACAGATTCGGGAAGTTAGCAGGCCCGGTAGATAAGGTGGCTAAGAAGGCATACAGAATATTTGCTTTTATTAGCCGAGGCACAGAATAGAAGAGCAGGTAGGTTGTGCCTGAATTGTATAAAACACTGGTTAGGCCACAGCTAGAGTACTGCGTGTAGTTCTTGTCACCACATTACAGGGAGGATGTGATTGCACTAGAGAGGATACAGAGGAGATTTGCAAGGATGTTGCCTGGACTGTAGAATTTTAGCTATGAGGAAATATTGGACAGGCTGGGGATGTTTTCTTTGGAACAGAGGAGGCTGAGGAGAGACCTTATTGCGGTGTATAAAATTATGAGGGGCCTTAATAGAGTGGATAGGGAGGACCTATCCTGAGAAAACCAGCGGCAAGTCGGGGCCATAGGGGTAGCTGTGTGCGGAGGCCCTGGGAGCAGCGTGGAGGCCCCGGGGAGCAGGGTCCAGGAGAGTAGTGTGGGGGGGGGGGGGGCCTGGGAGCAGCGTGGAGGCTCCGGGGAGCAGGGCCCCAGGGAGCAGTATGGGGGCCCAGGGAGCAGCGTGGGGGCCCCGTGGGTGTAGGGCCCCAGGGAGCAGTATGGGGGCCCCAGGGAGTAGCTTGGAGGCCCCGGGGAGCAGGGCCCCGGGGAACAGTTTGGAGGCCCTGAGGAGCAGGGCCCCGGGGAACAGTTTGGAGGCCCTGAGGAGCAGGGCCCGGGGGAGCAGCATGGGGGCCCCCGGGCAGCAGCATGAAGGCCCCGGGGAGCAGGGTCCCGGGGAGCAGCGTGGGGGCCCTGGGAGCAACACGAGCTGCGATGGCAGTGAAGAGTGACGTCATGAAGGTCCAGTTCAGTGATTGGAGCGTGTGTAGACATAGCAGGAGCAGCGAGGTCGGGGCGAAGGAGCGGTGAGAGATTATAGAGGGACATGATCAGGGCCCAGGAAAGGTGTGAGTTCGGGGCCAGGGGCCCAGTGGCAACACAGGCCAGCCCACACTGCGATATGTGTGCGCATTAGGTCCGTGTAGCATTAGGTCCAGTCGTCTTGGTTAACCTTTGCCACTGGACCAAGACCGAGCTCTGTCAAGCCTGTATGGTGGATGGTGTGCAACGGCCACCCCACATAAAAAAAAATCCCGCACAGGCATCTTACACCCTTCAACATGTAGTTCGGGATCTGGAATATTGGGTCCTTCTTTGAAACACCTGTGAACTCGTCCCTTTTTTGGCCTGGAAGCGGGTCGACACGAGGGACCGCCTATGATGATTTTCCTTAGCAGAAGGGTCAACAACCAGGGGGCACAGATTTAAATAATTGGGGGGAGGTTTAGAGGCTATTTGAGGGGGAATTTCTTCACCCAGAGGGTGGTGGGGGTCTGAAACTCACTGCCTGAAAGGGTGGTAGAGGCAGCAAAGAAACCCTCACCACATTTAAGTGCCTTAACCTACAGGGCTACGGACAAAGAGCTGGAAAGTGGGATTAGGCTGGGTAGCTCGTGGTCGGCCGGCGCAGACACGATGGGCCGAATGGCCTCCTTCCAGGCTGTAAATTTCTATGATTCTATATTTCAATGATTATGCATATATCATAGCAAGGAACAAAGATGGTTTCTCCGATGGGGTGCTGCTGACTAGGGATCGTCCTTGGGCTCAGCTATGTCATTTTTTTTAAAAACTTAGGCCAGGCCATGCAAAACATTCATGTGTGCCAAAAGTTGGGCTGGTGATAAATGGGTGATAATCGGGTGCTCGTTTCCACTTTTTAGCAAATTATAGCCTGCATCTCAGCTCTTATATGGGCGATAAATGGGTGATGATGTGCCAAGAGTCTAGCCCTATATGAACCTCATCGACCTATCCTACACTTTTACCTGGTGGAATAGCTTGATCTCATCAAACCCATGTGATTGCAAAGGCCCTCTAGATTTGACTATTCCAACCGCACTCGTAGCTGGCCTCCCACATTCTACCTTACATAAGCTTGAGGTGATCCAAAACTCGGCTGCCCATGTCCTAACTCGCACCGAGTCCCGCTCACTCATCACCCCTGTGCTCGCTGACCTACACTGGCTCCCAGTTAAGGAATGCCTCGATTTCAAAATTCTCATCCTTGTTTTCAAATCCCTCCATGGCCCTTGCCCCTCCCTATCTCTGTAATCTCCTCCAGCCGTCCAGCCCTACAAACCCCCGAGATATCTGCGCTCCACTAATTCTGCTCTCTTGATCATCTCTGATTATAATCACCCAACCATTGGTGGCCGTGCCTTCAGCTGCCTTGGCCCCAAGCTCTGGAACTCCCTCCCTTAACCTCCCTGCCTCTCAAATCTCTCTTTCCTCCTTCAAGACGCTCCTTAAACCTATCTCTTTGACCAAGCTTTCACCTGCCCTCATTTCCCCTTATGTGGCTCAGTGTAAAAATGTTTGTCTTGTAATACACTTGCGAAATGCCTTGCGATGTTTTACTTCGTTAAAGGCGTTACATAAATACAAGTTGTTGTTGTTGAATCCTGAAGTTACGGTCAGTGTCAAAGGCGAAATGACGCATACAGTGCTAGCTCACCGCGTCATCAGGACCGCACCTTCCAACCCAATGTTTGTAGACCAAATTTGTCAGCTTTCATTCAATACTTCTTTTGATAGTGAGACTGTTATTGCTGACATGACTTTTGTCCATCAAAATTGGTGAACTGAAGATTCACTCATTAAGGAATCCAGCTGTGGGCCGACAGGTTTCATTGATGAATTATTGCACCAAGATGCCTCTTTCACATCCAAGGAGGTGGCAATGGTAATAAACCACACGGTTCCACCACTGATTGTTCCTCAGTGTACCCAACGCATGCAGTTTGTCTACACTTCTAACTGCAAACCTAGGTCAACCTAACCCAGCATTGAGGCATTGACCTCACTCGACCAGCTCCGATGGCCGGGCCACATTGTCTGCATGCCCGTAGCACGACCCCCGAGACAAGCGCTCTACTCTGAGATACGTCACGGCAAGCGGGTCCCAGGAACGCTTCAAGGACATCCTCAAAGCCCCCTTGAAAAAATGTGACATCCCCACTAACTCTTGGGAATCCCTGGCCCAAGACCGCTCAAAGTGGAGGAGAAGCATCTGAGAAGGCACTGAACATCTCGAGTCTCTTCGCTGGGAACACGCGGAAGCCAAGTACAAACAGCGGAAGGAGCGCATGATACATCAAGCACCTCACCCACCTGTTCCTTCAAACACCACCTGCCCCACCTGTAACAGAGACTGTAGACCCCCATTGGTCTCATCAGTCACCTTAGAACTCATTGTTGTGTGGAAGCAAGTCATCCTCCACTCCGGGGGAACTGCCTAAGAAGCAGGAGGAGATGAAACCTTCAAACCTAGGTCACATGTCAGGAAAGCGTACCTCTTGACCCTTGTATCTAAAGGTTTGATGCCTCCGCACATTTCCCCACAAAAGCAATGGCCATAAAGGATGGGAGGTGGGGACAGGTCTGTCCAACTTTGCGACCTTTTTGAACTTTGGCATATTGAGCAAGTGATGCTAATCCCATTGGCATTAGAAAGCATATATTTCCCTTAGGGTTTGCTGCCTTCGGGAGAGCCACAAGATATGATTATAAGATGAAGCCAGCAGGCAAAGCTTAACTTTAAGGAAGGTGTTTTTTGCTTCTGGGAATTATTAATTTATAAAACATGCTGCCGTTGAATGTAATGAACATTAAATCACTTGATGCAGTCAAAGGAGAACAGAATCAATCCGGGAGTTAACAAAAGTGAGGTGCATGCGGGGCTTGGGATTGTCAGAAGAAAATAAATAATGTTTGTCTGGACCACAAGACAGGGCCTGGAGGACAGAGTGTCCTGGGGAACTTGAATGAGCTGTCGTCCTTCCTGCAATCTTGTTTATTTTTCTCTCTATAAACCAGGCAAGACACAGCCTCGGGGCTCAAACACACATTGCTTACTAATACTCCATGAATTTGTAAGACCATTCTTCAAATAATGCAGCCAACAAGAGATTAGAGAAGATGAGATGCGAGTTTAATTAACAGTGGCATCTGAGGTCTCGGTTTTATTGACGGAAGCAGGCTCTGCTGCAGGTGATATTTTGAACTGAGCTGAAGCAATTAGTATATCCAGAATAATTTACGTCACATCATTGGAAGTTTGTAAAATGTCCTTTGCAAATTTCACACCGCACCAGTTCAGTTTAAAATTCCTATATAAATATTAGCTGTTCTTTCCTGTCACGGAATAATCTAAGTGGAATCATGAGTTTAGTTACAAAATGAGAGAATATTGCTCGATTTTCAATATTTAATAGATTAATGAACCATTTCTCTCCTGGTTTGAATTTTTTTTCACACAAGGGAAAACCTATCGAATCACACAACGTGTCACTTGCCATTCAGGACAGGGAACATCAACACAACATGAGAGATTGAAACCATCCCTTCGAGGACACGTCGAAACAAAGCCCCAGTTACTAGTTGTGGGGATGGTAAAGATCTCGTGGTACAATCCCAAGAAGATCGGGTAGTTTACTGGATCTGTTTGTTAACCTTCCCCCCTGATATATTCTTACAACATCACTGACAAACACACTACATAAGATGGCCCCAGTACAGAAAACCTGTCATCATGTGACCTTGTCACAGGATCCTTTTATTATTTACAGCGGTAGTTGTATTACCACAGGAGTCCACTAGGTGGGGGCAGTAATCCACTAGGGGGAACTCAATTACACCTCCCTTAACCAGCACCACCAAAACCAGATTCAATGGTCGTATAGCGTCTTGCTTCTTGTGGGATCTTGCTACTTACAAAATGACTGCCACATTTCCCCACAAAGCAACAATCATTGCACTTCAATGTAATGCATTGTATGCAAAGTGCTTTGGGCTGGTTCTGAGAGAAGTGCTAAGATGCTACATGAATGCAAGCCTTTTTCATTCTTTCTCTCGTAATGTTCCCTCCAAGAGCAGCCCGACCCGAACACTGAACAAAAAGCAAACAAGACCAGTAGGACAATGAGGCAGTGTTCTCAGCCGTGACTCAGTGGCTCGCATTCTTGTCTCTAAGTGAAGTGGCTTGTACATTCAATTTCCACTCCAGAGACCTAAGCTCACAATTCAAGGTTGACACTCCGAGTGCAGAACTGAGGGAGTGCTGCACTGTCGGTAGGAGCTCTCTTTCAGATGAGATGTTAAATCGAGGATCCATCTTTCTACTCAGGTAAAAAAATTCAATGGCATTATTTGAAAAAGAGCAGCAGAGTTCCCCTGCTGTCTCTTAGGCCAGAAATTCAGGCGCACCCAACTTAGGGTATGGCAGAGGTGCAGGGTACATTCTCTGCGCCTGAATGTTGAGGCCCGAGGCTCCCCAGATGTTCGGCCCCGTGATCATTTTATTAGAACCGGCAGAGTACCAGAGCCCACAGGCAAAGAGCAATGGGAAATCTGTCCGCTGCTAGAGTAACAGTACAGTACGTGGGTATGGGGTATGTGGGGCTGAAGATCGGGGGTGTAAGGTACGTGGGTCTAGGGGTCATGGGGCGGGAGATCGGGGGTGTAAGGTACATGGGTCTGGGATATATGGGGCTGGAGATCAGGGGTGTAAGGTACGTGGGTCTGGGGGTCATGGGGCTGGAGATCGGGAGTGTAAGGTACGTGGGTCTAGGGGACATGGGGTGGGAGATCTGGGGTGTAAGGTACATGGGTCTGGGATATATGGGGCTGGAGATCAGGGGTGTAAGGTAAGTGGGTCTGGGGGTCATGGGGCTGGAGATCTGGGGAGTTAAGTACTTGGGTCTGGGATATATGGGGCTGGAGATCGGGGGTGTAAGGTACGTGGGTCTGAGCATATGTGGGGTTGGAGACCGGGGGTGACACAAGGTACATGGGTCTGGGGTATGGGGCGGGAGATTGGGGGTATAAGGTATGTGGGTCTGGGGGTCATGGGGCTGGAGATTGAGGGTGACACTAAGTATGTGGGTCTGGGGTCATGGGGTGGGATATCAGGGGTTACACTAGGAACGTGGGTCTGGGGTCATGGGCGGGAGATTGGGGTGATCCTAGGTACGTGGGTCTGGAGTCATGGTGCTGGAGATCGGGGGTGAAACTAGGTACGTGGGTCTGGGCATATGTGGGGCAGGAGATCGGGTTACACTAGGTACGTGGGTCATGGGGTCATGGGGCTGGAGATCAGGGGTTATCCTAGGTATGTGGGTCTAGGGGTCATGGGGCTGAAGATCTGAGGTGACACTAGGTACGTAGGTCTAGGGGTCATCGGGCTGAAGATCGGGGGTGACACCAGGTACGTGGGTCTGGGGTATGTGGGGCAGGAGATTGGGGGTGACACTAGATAAGTGGGTCTAGGGTATGTGGGCCAGGAGATTGGGGGTGACACTAAGTACGTGGGTCTGGGTTCAGGGGGCGGGAGATCGGGGGTGATCCTAGGTACGTGGGTCTGGGGTACGTAGGGCTGGAGATCAGGGGTGACACTAGGTACGTGGGTCCAGGGGTCATGGGGCGGGAGATCAGGGGAGTGACACTAGGTCGGTGGGTCTGGGGTATGTGGGGCAGGAGATCGGGAGTGACACTAGATACGTGGGTCTAGGGTCATGGGCGGGAGATTGGGGTGATCCTAGGTACGTGGGTCTGGGGTCATGGTGCTGGAGATCGGGGGTGAAACTAGGTACGTGGGTCTGGGCAGATGTGGGGCAGGAGATCGGGGGTTACACTAGATACGTGGGTCTGGGGGTCATTGTGCAGGAGATTGGGGTGACACTAGGTATGTAGGTCTAGGGGGTCATGGGGCGGGAGATCGGGGATGACACTAGGTACGTGGGTCTGGGTTATGTGGGGCAGGAGATTGGGGGTGACACTAGATAAGTGGGTCTCAGGTATGTGGGCCAGGAGATTGGGGGTGACACTAAGTACGTGGGTCTGGGTTCAGGGGGCAGGAGATCGGGGGTGATCTAGGTACGTGGATCTGGGGTACGTAGGGCTGGAGATCAGGGGTGACACTAGGTACGTGGGTCCGGGGGTCATGGGGCGGGAAATCAGGGTTGATACTAGGTACGTGGGTATGGGGGTCATGGGGATGGAGATCGGGGGGGTGACACTAGCTATGTGGGTCCAGGGGTCATGGGGCTGGAGATCGGGAGGTGACACTAGGTACGTGAGTCTGGGGGTCATGGGGTGGGAGATCGGGTGTGTCACTAGGTACGTGGGTCTGGGGTATGTGGGGCTGGATATCGGGTTGATCCTAGGGACGTGGGTCTGCGGACACGGGACACTGCATCCCGGTGAACAGGACACTGCATCCTGGTGAACGGGACACTCCATCCCGGTGAATGGGACACTGCATCACGGTGAATGGGACACTCTATCCCGGTGAATGGGACACTCTATCCCGGTGAATGGGACACACTATCCCGGTGAATAGGGCAATGTATCCTGGTAAATGGGACATTGTATCCCGGTGAATGGGACACTGTATCTCGGTGAAAGGGACATTGTATCACAGTGAATGGGACATTGTATCCCGGTGAATGGGACACTGTATCCTGGTGAATGGGACATTGTATTCCGGTGAAAGGGACAATGTATCCCGGTGAATGGGAGGCTGTATTCCGGTAAATGGGATATTGTATTTTGGTGAATGGGGCACTTATCCCGGTGAATGGGACATTGTATCTTAGTGGATAGGGCACTCTATCCTGGTGAATAGGACATTGTACCACGGTGAATGGGACAATATATCCTGGTAAATGGGACATTGTATCCCGCTGATTGGGACATTGTATCACGGTGACAGGGACACTGTATCCTGGTGAATGGGACATTGCATCCTGGTGAATGGTACACTGTATCCCGGTGAATGGGACACTGTATCCCGGTGAATGGGACATTGTATCCTACTGAATGGGACATTGTATCTGGTGAATGTGACACTGCACCCCGGTGAATTGGAAATTGCATCCTGGTGAATGGGACAGTGTATCCCGGTGAATGGGACATTGTATCGCGGTGAATGGGACATTGTAACCTTTTGAATGGGACATTGTATTCCGGTGAAAGGCACAATGTATCCCGGTGAATGGGATGCTGTATTCCGGTAATTGGGACACTGTATGCCGGTGAATGGGACATTGTATTTTGGTGAATGGGACATTTTATCCTGGTGAATGGGACACTGTAGCCCGGTGAATGGGACATTGTATCCCGATGAATGGGACACTGTATCCCGGTGAATGGGACACTATATTCCAGTGAATGGGACACTGTATCCCGGTGATTGGGACACTGTATCCCGATGAATGCAACATTGTATCATGGTGAATGGGACATTGTATGCTGGTCAAAGGGACATTGTATCCTGGTGAATGGGACATTGTATCCCGGTGAATGAGGACTGTATCCCGGTGAATGGGACACTCTATCCCGGTGAATGGTATATTTTATCCTGGTGAATGGGACACTCTATCCTGGTGAATGGAACACTCAATCCCGGTGAATGGGACACTCTATCCCGGTGAATGGGACATTGTATCCCGGCTAATGGGACACTCTATCCTGGTGAATGGCACATTGTATTTGCGTGAATGGGACAATTATCCCAGTGAATGGGACACTGTATCCCGGTGAATGGGACATTGTATCCCAGTGAATGGGACATTGAATGCCGGTGAATGGGATATTTTATCCCGGTGAATGGGACATTGTATCCCGGTGAATGGGACATTGTATCCCGGCGAATGGGACACTCTATCCTGGTGAATGGCACATTGTATTCATGTGAATGGGACAATTATCCCAGTGAATGGGACCCTGTATCCCGGTGAATGGGACATTGTATCCAAGTGAATGGGACATTGAATGCCGGTGAATGGGATATTTTATCCCGGTGAATGGGACATTTTATCCCGGTGAATGGGACATTGTATCCCGGTGAATGTGACATTGTATCCCGGTGAATGGCATACTGTACCCTGGTAAAGGGACATTGTATCCCGGTGAATGTGACATTGTATCCCGGTGAATGGGACACCTGACCCTGTTGAATGGGTCATTGTATCCCGGTGAATGGGACATTGTATCCCGGTGAATGGGACACTCTATCCCGGTGAATGGGATACCTGACCCTGTTGAATGGGTCATTGTATTCCGGTGAAAGGCACAATGCATCCCGGTGAATTGGATGCTGTATCCCGGTGAATGAGGACTGTATCCCGGTGAATGGTACATTTTATCCTGGTGAATGGGACACTCTATCCTGGTGAATGGAACACTCAATCCCGGTGAATGGGACACTCTATCCCGGTGAATGGGACATTGTATCCCGGCGAATGGGACACTCTATCCTGGTGAATGGCACATTGTATTTGCGTGAATGGGACAATTATCCCAATGAATGGGACACTGTATCCCGGTGAATGGGACATTGTATCCCAGTGAATGGGACATTGAATGCCGGTGAATGGGATATTTTATCCCGGTGAATGGGACATTGTATCCCGGTGAATGTGACATTGTATCCTGGTGAATGGGACATTGTATCCCGGCGAATGGGACACTCTATCCTGGTGAATGGGATGCTGTATTCCGGTAAATGGGACACTTATCCCGGTGAATGGGACACTGTATCCCGGTGAATGGGACATTGTTTCCCGGTGAATGGGACAATGTATCTCGGTGAATGGGACACAATATCCCAGTGAATGGGACACTGTATTCCGGTGAATGGGACATTCTATACCGGTGAATGGGACATCCTATAACTGTAAATGGGACACTGTATCCTGGTGTATGGGACATTGTATCCCGGTGAATTGTAAATTTTATGCCGGGGAATGGGACACTGTAAACAGTGGAATGGTACACTGTATCCCGGTGAATGGGACATTGTATCCCAGTGAATGGGACATTGTATCCTGGTGAATGGGACATTGTAAGCTTTTGACTGGGACATTGTATTCCGGTGAAAGGGACAATGTATCCCGGTGAATGGGATGCTATATTCCGGTAAATGGGACACTGTATCCCGGTGAATGGGACATTGTATTTTGGTGAATGGGGCTTTTATCCCGGTGAATGGGGCACTGTATCCCCGTGAATGGGACATTTTATCCTGGTGAATGGGACAATTTATCCTGGTGAATGGGACACTGTAGCCCGGTGAATGAGACACTGTATCTCGGTGAATGGGACACTGTATCCCGGTGAATGTGACATTGTATCCCGGTGAATGGGACATTGTATCCCGGTGAATGTGACATTGTATCCCGGTGAATGGGACATTGTATCCCGGCGAATGGGACACTCTATCCTGGTGAATGGCACATTGTATTCATGTGAATGGGACAATTATCCCGGTGAATGGGACCCTGTATCCCGGTGAATGGGACATTGTATCCAAGTGAATGGGACATTGAATGCCGGTGAATGGGATATTTTATCCCGGTGAATGGGACATTGTATCCCGGTGAATGTGACATTGTATCCCGGTGAATGGCATACTGTACCCTGGTAAAGGGACATTGTATCCCGGTAAATGGGACACTGTATCCCGGTGAATGGGACATTGTATTTTGGTGAATGGGATATTTTATCCTGGTGAATGGGACACGGTAGCCCGGTGAATGAGACACTTTATCCCGGTGAATGGGACACTGTAACCTGGTGAATGGGACAATGTATCCTGGTAAATGGGACATTGTATCCCGGTAAATGGGACATTGTATCCTAGTGAATAGGGAACTCTATCCCGGTGAATGGGACAATGCATCCCGGTGAATGGGACACTGTATCCACTTTAATGGGACACTCTATCCTGGTGAATGGGACACTGTATCCCGGTGAATGGGACACTGTATCCTGGTGAATGGGACATTGCATCCTGGTGAATGGGACACAGTATCCCGGTGAATGGGACACTCTATCCTGGTGAATGGGACATTGTATCCTGCTGAATGTGACACTGCATCCCGGTGAATTGTACATTGCATCCTGGTGAATGGGACAGTGTATCCCGGTGAATGGGACATGGTATCCCTGTGAATGGGACACTGTATCCCGGAGAATGAGACACTGTATCCTGGTGAATGGGACATTGTATCCTTTTGAATGGGACAATGTAGTCCGGTGAAAGGGACAGTGTATCCCGGTGAATGGGACGCTGTATCCTGGTGAATGGGACGCTATATTCCGGTAAATGGGACACTTATCCCGGTGAATGGGACACTGTATCCCGGTGAATGGGATATTGTTTCCCGGTGAATGGGACAATGTATCTCGGTGAATGGGACACAATATCCCAGTGAATGGGACACTGTATTCCGGTGAATGGGACATTCTATACCGGTGAATGGGACATCCTATAACTGTAAATGGGACACTGTATCCCGGCGTATGGGACATTGTATCCCGGTGAATTGTAAATTTTATGCCGGGGAATGGGACACTGTATCCAGTGGAATGGTACACTGTATCCCGGTGAATGGGACATTGTATCCCAGTGAATGGGACATTGTATCCTGGTGAATGGGACATTGTAAGCTTTTGACTGGGACATTGTATTCCGGTGAAAGGGACAATGTATCCCGGTGAATGGGATGCTATATTCCGGTAAATGGGACACTGTATCCTGGTGAATGGGACATTGTATTTTGGTGAATGGGGCTTTTATCCCGGTGAATGGGGCACTGTATCCCCGTGAATAGGGCACTCTATCCCGGTGAATGGGACATTCTATCCCGGTGAATGGGACATTGTATCCCAGTTAATGGGACATTGTATCCCGCTGAATGCGACATTGTATCCCGGTGAATTGGACACTGTATCCGGGTGAATGGGACATTGCATCCTGGTGAATGGGACACTGTATCCCGGTGAATGGGACACTGTATCCCGGTGAATGGGACACTGTATCCTGGTGAATGGGACATTGCATCCTGGTGAATGGGACACTGTATCCCAGTGAATGGGACACTGTATTCCGGTGAATGGGACATTGTATACTACTGAATGGGACACTGTTCCTGGTGAATGTGACACTGCATCCCGGTGAATTGGACATTGCATCCTGGTGAATGGGACAGTATATCCCAGCGAATGGGACACTCTATCCTGGTGAATGGGACAGGGACACTGTATCCTGGTGAATGGGACATTTTAACCTGGTGAACGGGAAATTGTATCCCAGTGAATGAAACAATGTATCCCGGTGAATGGGACATTGTATCCAGGTGAATGGGACAGTCTATCCCGGTGAATGGGACACTCTACCCTGGTGAAAGGGACACTGTATCCTGGTGAATGGGATATTGCATACCGGTGAATGGGACATTGTATCCTGGTGAATGGGACATTGTATCCCGGTGAATGGGACACTGTATCCCAGTGAATGAGACAATGTATCCCGGTGAATGGGACATTTCATCCAGGTGAATGGGACATTGTATCCCGGTGAATGGGACATTTTAACCCGGTGAACGGGACATTGTATCCCAGTGAATGAGACAATGTATCCCGGTGAATGGGACATTGTATCCAGGTGAATGGGACACTGTATCCGGTGAATGGGACAGTCTATCCCGGTGAATGGGACACTGTACCCTGGTGAAAGGGACACTGTATCCCGGTGAATGGGACATTTTATCCCGGTGAATGGGACACTCTATCCAGGTGAATGGGACATTTTATCCCGATGGATGGAACAATGTATCCCGGTGAATGAGACACTGTATGCCGGTGAATGAGACATTGTATCCCGGTGAATGAGACACTGTATCCGGTGAATGGGACAGTCTATCCCGGTGAATGGGACACTGTACCCTGGTTAAAGGGACACTGTATCCCAGTGAATGACACAATGTATCCCGGTGAATGGGACATTTCATCCAGGTGAATGGGACATTGAATGCCGGTGAATGGGATATTTTATCCCGGTGAATGGGACATTGTATCCCGGTGAATGTGACATTGTATCCCGGTGAATGGGACATTGTATCCCGGCGAATGGGACACTCTATCCTGGTGAATGGCACATTGTATTCATGTGAATGGGACAATTATCCCAGTGAATGGGACCCTGTATCCCGGTGAATGGGACATTGTATCCCGCTGAATGGGACATTGAATGCCGGTGAATGGGATATTTTATCCCGGTGAATGGGACATTGTATCCCGGTGAATGTGACATTGTATCCCGGTGAATGGCATACTGTACCCTGGTAAAGGGACATTGTATCCCGGTGAATGTGACATTGTATCCCGGTGAATGGGACACCTGACCCTGTTGAATGGGTCATTGTATCCCGGTGAATGGGACATTGTATCCCGGTGAATGGGACACTCTATCCCGGTGAATGGGATACCTGACCCTGTTGAATGGGTCATTGTATTCCGGTGAAAGGCACAATGTATCCCGGTGAATTGGATGCTGTATTCCGGTAAATGGGACACTGTATCCCGGTGAATGGGACATTGTATTTTGGTGAATGGGATATTTTATCCTGGTGAATGGGATACGGTAGCCCGGTGAATGAGACACTTTATCCCGGTGAATGGGACACTGTAACCTGGTGAATGGGACAATGTATCCTGGTAAATGGGACATTGTATCCCGGTAAATGGGACATTGTATCCTAGTGAATAGGGAACTCTATCCCGGTGAATGGGACAATGCATCCCGGTGAATGGGACACTGTGTCCACTTTAATGGGACACTCTATCCTGGTGAATGGGACACTGTATCCCGGTGAATGGGACACTGTATCCTGGTGAATGGGACATTGCATCCTGGTGAATGGGACACAGTATCCCGGTGAATGGGACACTCTATCCTGGTGAATGGGACATTGTATCCTGCTGAATGTGACACTGCATCCCGGTGAATTGTACATTGCATCCTGGTGAATGGGACAGTGTATCCCGGTGAATGGGATATGGTATCCCTGTGAATGGGACACTGTATCCCGGAGAATGAGACACTGTATCCTGGTGAATGGGACATTGTATCCTTTTGAATGGGACAATGTAGTCCGGTGAAAGGGACAGTGTATCCCGGTGAATGGGACACTGTATCCTGGTGAATGGGACGCTGTATTCTGGTAAATGGGACACTTATCCTGGTGAATGGGACACTGTATCCCGGTGAATGGGATATTGTTTCCCGGTGAATGGGACAATGTATCTCGGTGAATGGGACACAATATCCCAGTGAATGGGACACTCCATCCTGGTGAATGGCACATTGTATTCATGTGAATGGGACAATTATCCCGGTGAATTGGACACTGTATCCGGGTGAATGGGACATTGCATCCTGGTGAATGGGACACTGTATCCCGGTGAATGGGACACTGTATCCCGGTGAATGGGACACTGTATCCCGGGGAATGGGACATTTTATCGCACTGAATGGGACATTGTATCCTGGTGAATGTGACACTGCATCACAGTGAATTGGACATTGCATCCTGGTGAATGGGATAGTGTATCACGGTGAATGGGACATGGTATCCCGGTGAATCGGACACTGTATCCCGGTGAATGAGACACTGTATGCCGGTGAATGGGATGCTGTATTCCGGTAAATGGGTCACTGTATACCGGTGAATGGGATACTATATTTTGGAGAATGGGGCACTGATCCTGGTGAATGGGACACTGTATCCCCGTGAATGGGACAGTGTATCTTGGTGAATGGGACATTTTATCCTGGTGAATGGGATGCTGTATCCCGGTGAATGAGACACGGTATCCCGGTGAATGGGACACTGTATCCTGGTGAATGGGTCAATGTATCCTGGTAAATGGGACATTGTATCCCGGTGAATGGGACATTGTATCCTGGTGAATAGGGCTCTCTATCCCGGTGAATGGGACATTGTATCCCAGTGAATGGGACACTCTATCCCAGTTAATGGGACATTGTATCCCGCTGAATGGGACGTTGTATCCCGGTGAATAGGACACTGTCTCCTGGTGAATGGGACATTGCATCCTGGTGAATGGGACACTGTATGCCGGTGATGGGATACTGTATCCAGGTGAATGGGACATTGTATCCCGGTGAATGTGACATTGTATCCCGGTGAATGGGACACCTGACCCTGTCGAATGGGTCATTGTATCCCGGTGAATGGGACATTGTATCCCGGTGAATGGGACACTCTATCCCGGTGAATGGGATACCTGACCCTGTTGAATGGGTCATTGTATTCCGGTGAAAGGCACAATGTATCCCGGTGAATTGGATGCTGTATTCCGGTAAATAGGACACTGTATCCCGGTGAATGGGACATTGTATTTTGGTGAATGGGACATTTTATCCTGGTAAATGGGGCATTGTATCCCGGTAAATTGGACACTCTATCCCGGTGAATGGGATACCTGACCCTGTTGAATGGGTCATTGTATTCCGGTGAAAGGCACAATGTATCCCGGTGAATTGGATGCTGTATTCCGGTAAATGGGACACTGTATCCCGGTGAATGGGACATTGTATTTTGGTGAATGGGATATTTTATCCTGGTGAATGGGACACGGTAGCCCGGTGAATGAGACACTTTATCCCGGTGAATGGGACACTGCAACCTGGTGAATGGGACAATGTATCCTGGTAAATGGGACATTGTATCCCGGTAAATGGGACATTGTATCCTAGTGAATAGGGAACTCTATCCCGGTGAATGGGACAATGCATCCCGATGAATGGGACACTGTATCCACTTTAATGGGACACTCTATCCTGGTGAATGGGACACTGTATCCCGGTGAATGGGACACTGTATCCTGGTGAATGGGACATTGCATCCTGGTGAATGGGACACAGTATCCCGGTGAATGGGACACTCTATCCTGGTGAATGGGACATTGTATCCTGCTGAATGTGACACTGCATCCCGGTGAATTGTACATTGCATCCTGGTGAATGGGACAGTGTATCCCGGTGAATGGGACATGGTATCCCTGTGAATGGGACACTGTATCCCGGAGAATGAGACACTGTATCCTGGTGAGTGGGACATTGTATCCTTTTGAATGGGACAATGTAGTCCGGTGAAAGGGACAGTGTATCCCGGTGAATGGGACGCTGTATCCTGGTGAATGGGACGCTGTATTCCGGTGAATGGGACATTCTATACCGGTGAATGGGACATCCTATAACTGTAAATGGGACACTGTATCCCGGCGTATGGGACATTGTATCCCGGTGAATTGTAAATTTTATGCCGGGGAATGGGACACTGCATCCAGTGGAATGGTACACTGTATCCCGGTGAATGGGACATTGTATCCCAGTGAATGGGACATTGTATCCTGGTGAATGGGACATTGTAAGCTTTTGACTGGGACATTGTATTCCGGTGAAAGGGACAATGTATCCCGGTGAATGGGATGCTATATTCCAGTAAATGGGACACTGTATCCCGGTGAATGGGACATTGTATTTTGGTGAATGGGGCTTTTATCCCGGTGAATGGGGCACTGTATCCCCGTGAATGGGATATTTTATCCTGGTGAATGGGACATTTTATCCTGGTGAATGGGACACTGTAGCCGGTGAATGAGACACTCTATCTCGGTGAATGGGACACTGTATCCCGGTGAATGGGACAATGTCTCCTGGTAAATGGGACATTGTATCCCGGTGAATGGGACATTGTATCCTAGTGAATAGGGCACTCTATCCCGGTGAATGGGACATTCTATCCCGGTGAATGGGACATTGTATCCCAGTTAATGGGACATTGTATCCTGCTGAATGCGACATTGTATCCCGGTGAATTGGACACTTTATCCGGGTGAATGGGACATTGCATCCTGGTGAATGGGACACTGTATCCCGGTGAATGGGACACTGTATCCCGGTGAATGGGACACTGTATCCCGGGGAATGGGACATTTTATCGCACTGAATGGGACATTGTATCCTGGTGAATGTGACACTGCATCACAGTGAATTGGACATTGCATCCTGGTGAATGGGATAGTGTATCACGGTGAATGGGACATGGTATCCCGGTGAATCGGACACTGTATCCCGGTGAATGAGACACTGTATGCCGGTGAATGGGATGCTGCATTCCGGTAAATGGGTCACTGTATACCGGTGAATGGGATACTATATTTTGGAGAATGGGGCACTGATCCTGGTGAATGGGACACTGTATCCCCGTGAATGGGACAGTGTATCTTGGTGAATGGGACATTTTATCCTGGTGAATGGGACGCTGTATCCCGGTGAATGAGACACGGTATCCCGGTGAATGGGACACTGTATCCTGGTGAATGGGTCAATGTATCCTGGTAAATGGGACATTGTATCCCAGTGAATGGGACATTGTATCCCGCTGAATGGGACGTTGTATCCCGCTGAATGGGACGTTGTATACCGGTGAATAGGACACTGTCTCCTGGTGAATGGGACATTGCATCCTGGTGAATGGGACACTGTATGCCGGTGATGGGACACTGTATCCAGGTGAATGGGACATTGTATCCCGGTGAATGTGACATTGTATCCCGGTGAATGGGACAACTGACCATGTTGAATGGGTCATTGTATCCCGGTGAATGGGACATTGTATCCCGGTGAATGGGACACTCTATCCCGGTGAATGGGATACCTGACCCTGTTGAATGGGTCATTGTATTCCGGTGAAAGGCACAATGTATCCCGGTGAATTGGATGCTGTATTCCGGTAAATGGGACACTGTATCCCGGTGAATGGGACATTGTATTTTGGTGAATGGGACATTTTATCCTGGTAAATGGGACATTGTATCCCGGTAAATTGGACACTCTATCCCGGTGAATGGGATACCTGACCCTGTTGAATGGGTCATTGTATTCCGGTGAAAGGCACAATGTATCCCGGTGAATTGGATGCTGTATTCCGGTAAATGGGACACTGTATCCCGGTGAATGGGACATTGTATTTTGGTGAATGGGATATTTTATCCTGGTGAATGGGACACGGTAGCCCGGTGAATGAGACACTTTATCCCGGTGAATGGGACACTGTAACCTGGTGAATAGGACAATGTATCCTGGTAAATGGGACATTGTATCCCGGTAAATGGGACATTGTATCCTAGTGAATAGGGAACTCTATCCCGGTGAATGGGACAATGCATCCCGATGAATGGGACACTGTATCCACTTTAATGGGACACTCTATCCTGGTGAATGGGACACTGTATCCCGGTGAATGGGACACTGTATCCTGGTGAATGGGACATTGCATCCTGGTGAATGGGACACAGTATCCCGGTGAATGGGACACTCTATCCTGGTGAATGGGACATTGTATCCTGCTGAATGTGACACTGCATCCCGGTGAATTGTACATTGCATCCTGGTGAATGGGACAGTGTATCCCGGTGAATGGGACATGGTATCCCTGTGAATGGGACAATGTATCCCGGAGAATGAGACACTGTATCCTGGTGAATTGGACATTGTATCCTTTTGAATGGGACAATGTAGTCCGGTGAAAGGGACAGTGTATCCCGGTGAATGGGACGCTGTATCCTGGTGAATGGGATGCTGTATTCCGGTAAATGGGACACTTATCCCGGTGAATGGGACACTGTATCCCGGTGAATGGGACGCTGTATCCTGGTGAATGGGACAATGTATCTCGGTGAATGCGACACAATATCCCAGTGAATGGGACACTGTATTCCGGTGAATGGGACATTCTATACCGGTGAATGGGACATCCTATAACTGTAAATGGGACACTGTATCCCGGCGTATGGGACATTGTATCCCGGTGAATTGTAAATTTTATGCCGGGGAATGGGACACTGTATCCAGTGGAATGGTACACTGTATCCCGGTGAATGGGACATTGTATCCCAGTGAATGGGACATTGTATCCTGGTGAATGGGACATTGTAAGCTTTTGACTGGGACATTGTATTCCGGTGAAAGGGACAATGTATCCCGGTGAATGGGATGCTATATTCCGGTAAATGGGACACTGTATCCCGGTGAATGGGACATTGTATTTTGGTGAATGAGGCTTTTATCCCGGTGAAAGAGGCACTGTATCCCCGTGAATTGGACATTTTATCCTGGTGAATGGGACACTGTAGCCCGGTGAATGAGACACTGTATCTCGGTGAATGGGACACTGTATCCCGGTGAATGGGACAATGTCTCCTGGTAAATGGGACATTGTATCCCGGTGAATGGGACATTGTATCCTAGTGAATAGGGCACTCTATCCCGGTGAATGGGACATTCTATCCCGGTGAATGGGACATTGTATCCCAGTTAATGGGACATTGTATCCCGCTGAATGCGACATTGTATCCCGGTGAATTGGACACTGTATCCGGGTGAATGGGACATTGCATCCTGGTGAATGGGACACTGTATCCCGGTGAATGGGACACTGTATCCCGGTGAATGGGACACTGTATCCTGGTGAATGGGACATTGCATCCTGGTGAATGGGACACTGTATCCCAGTGAATGGGACACTGTATTCCGGTGAATGGGACATTGTATACTACTGAATGGGACACTGTTCCTGGTGAATGTGACACTGCATCCCGGTGAATTGGACATTGCATCCTGGTGAATGGGACAGTATATCCCAGCGAATGGGACACTCTATCCTGGTGAATGGGACAGGGACACTTTATCCTGGTGAATGGGACATTTTAACCTGGTGAACGGGAA
The DNA here is from genome assembly GCF_044704955.1 of Pristiophorus japonicus. Taxonomy (NCBI): domain Eukaryota; kingdom Metazoa; phylum Chordata; class Chondrichthyes; family Pristiophoridae; genus Pristiophorus; species Pristiophorus japonicus. The sequence goes on along the minus strand of NC_091987.1, from coordinate 26,502,090 downwards.
ATTGTATCCCAGTGAATGAAACAATGTATCCCGGTGAATGGGACATTGTATCCAGGTGAATGGGACAGTTTATCCCGGTGAATGGGACACTCTACCTTGGTGAAAGGGACACTGTATCCTGGTGAATGGGACATTTTAACCTGGTGAACGGGAAATTGTATCCCAGTGAATGAAACAATGTATCCCGGTGAATGGGACATTGTATCCAGGTGAATGGGACAGTCTATCCCGGTGAATGGGACACTATACCCTGGTGAAAGGGACACAGTATCCTGGTGAATGGGATATTGCATACCGGTGAATGGGACATTGTATCCTGGTGAATGGGACATTGTATCCCGGTGAATGGGACATTTTAACCCGGTGAACGGGACATTGTATCCCAGTGAATGAGACAATGTATCCCGGTGAATGGGACATTGTATCCAGGTGAATGGGACACTGTATCCAGTGAATGGGACAGTCTATCCCGGTGAATGGGACACTGTACCCTGGTGAAAGGGACACTGTATCCCAGTGAATGACACAATGTATCCCGGTGAATGGGACATTTCATCCAGGTGAATGGGACATTGAATGCCGGTGAATGGGATATTTTATCCCGGTGAATGGGACATTGTATCCCGGTGAATGTGACATTGTATCCCGGTGAATGGGACATTGTATCCCGGCGAATGGGACACTCTATCCTGGTGAATGGCACATTGTATTCATGTGAATGGGACAATTATCACAGTGAATGGGACCCTGTATCCCGGTGAATGGGACATTGTATCCCGCTGAATGGGACATTGAATGCCGGTGAATGGGATATTTTATCCCGGTGAATGGGACATTGTATCCCGGTGAATGTGACATTGTATCCCGGTGAATGGCATACTGTACCCTGGTAAAGAGACATTTATCCCGGTGAATGTGACATTGTATCCCGGTGAATGGGACACCTGACCCTGTTGAATGGGTCATTGTATCCCGGTGAATGTGACATTGTATCCAGGTGAATGGGACACTCTATCCCGGTGAATGGGATACCTGACCCTGTTGAATGGGTCATTGTATTCCGGTGAAAGGCACAATGTATCCCGGTGAATTGGATGCTGTATTCCGGTAAATGGGACACTGTATCCCGGTGAATGGGACATTGTATTTTGGTGAATGGGATATTTTATCCTGGTGAATGGGATACGGTAGCCCGGTGAATGAGACACTTTATCCCGGTGAATGGGACACTGTAACCTGGTGAATGGGACAATGTATCCTGGTAAATGGGACATTGTATCCCGGTAAATGGGACATTGTATCCTAGTGAATAGGGAACTCTATCCCGGTGAATGGGACAATGCATCCCGGTGAATGGGACACTGTATCCACTTTAATGGGACACTCTATCCTGGTGAATGGGACACTGTATCCCGGTGAATGGGACACTGTATCCTGGTGAATGGGACATTGCATCCTGGTGAATGGGACACAGTATCCCGGTGAATGGGACACTCTATCCTGGTGAATGGGACATTGTATCCTGCTGAATGTGACACTGCATCCCAGTGAATTGTACATTGCATCCTGGTGAATGGGACAGTGTAACCCGGTGAATGGGATATGGTATCCCTGTGAATGGGACACTGTATCCCGGAGAATGAGACACTGTATCCTGGTGAATGGGACATTGTATCCTTTTCAATGGGAAAATGTAGTCCGGTGAAAGGGACAGTGTATCGCGGTGAATGGGACACTGTATCCTGGTGAATGGGACACTGTATTCCGGTAAATGGGACACTTATCCCGGTGAATGGGACACTGTATCCCGGTGAATGGGATATTGTTTCCCGGTGAATGGGACAATGTATCTCGGTGAATGGGACACAATATCCCAGTGAATGGGACACTGTATTCCGGTGAATGGGACATTCTATACCGGTGAATGGGACATCCTATAACTGTAAATGGGACACTGTATCCCGGCGTATGGGACATTGTATCCCGGTGAATTGTAAATTTTATGCCAGGGAATGGGACACTGTATCCAGTGGAATGGTACACTGTATCCCGGTGAATGGGACATTGTATCCCAGTGAATGGGACATTGTATCCTGGTGAATGGGACATTGTAAGCTTTTGACTGGGACATTGTATTCCGGTGAAAGGGACAATGTATCCCGGTGAATGGGATGCGATATTCCGGTAAATGGGACACTGTATCCCGGTGAATGGGACATTGTATTTTGGTGAATGGGGCTTTTATCCCGGTGAATGGGGCACTGTATCCCCGTGAATGGGACATTTTATCCTGGTGAATGGGACACTGTAGCCCGGTGAATGGGACACTGTATCTCGGTGAATGGGACACTGTATCCCGGTGAATGGGACAATGTCTCCTCGTAAATGGGACATGTATCCCGGTGAATGGGACATTGTATCCTAGTGAATAGGGCACTCTATCCCGGTGAATGGGACATTCTATCCCGGTGAATGGGAGATTGTATCCCAGTTAATGGGACATTGTATCCCGCTGAATGCGACATTGTATCCCGGTGAATTGGACACTGTATCCAGGTGAATGGGACATTGCATCCTGGTGAATGGGACACTGTATCCCGGTGAATGGGACACTGTATCCCGGTGAATGGGACATTGCATCCTGGTGAATGGGACACTGTATCCCAGTGAATGGGACACTGTATTCCGGTGAATGGGACATTGTATACTACTGAATGGGACACTGTTCCTGGTGAATGTGACACTGCATCCCGGTGAATTGGACATTGCATCCTGGTGAATGGGACAGTATATCCCAGCGAATGGGACACTCTATCCTGGTGAATGGGACAGGGACACTGTATCCTGGTGAATGGGACATTTTAACCTGGTGAACGGGAAATTGTATCCCAGTGAATGAAACAATGTATCCCAGTGAATGGGACATTGTATCCAGGTGAATGGGACAGTCTATCCCGGTGAATGGGACACTCTACCCTGGTGAAAGGGACACTGTATCCTGGTGAATGGGATATTGCATACCGGTGAATGGGACATTGTATCCTGGTGAATGGGACATTGTATCCCGGTGAATGGGACACTGTATCCCAGTGAATGAGACAATGTATCCCGGTGAATGGGACATTTCATCCAGGTGAATGGGACATTGTATCCCGGTGAATGGGACATTTTAACCCGGTGAACGGGACATTGTATCCCAGTGAATGAGACAATGTATCGCGGTGAATGGGACATTGTATCCAGGTGAATGGGACACTGTATCCGGTGAATGGGATAGTCTATCCCGGTGAATGGGACACTGTACCCTGGTGAAAGGGACACTGTATCCCGGTGAATGGGACATTTTATCCCGGTGAATGGGACACTCTATCCAGGTGAATGGGACATTTTATCCCGATGGATGGAACAATGTATCCCGGTGAATGAGACACTGTATGCCGGTGAATGAGACATTGTATCCCGGTGAATGAGACATTGTATCCCGGTGAATGGGACATTGTATCCTTTTGAATGGGACATTGTATTCCGATGAAAGGGACAATATATCCCAGTGAATGGGTTGCTGTAATGCGGTAAATGGGTCACTGTATCCCGGTGAATGGGATACTATATTCTGGGGAATGTGGCACTGCTCCCGGTGAATGGGACACTGTATACCCGTGAATGGGACACTGTATCCCGGTGAATGGGACACTGTATCCCGGTGAATGGGACACTGTATCCCGGGGAATGGGACATTTTATCGCACTGAATGGGACATTGTATCCTGGTGAATGTGACACTGCATCACAGTGAATTGGACATTGCATCCTGGTGAATGGGATAGTGTATCACGGTGAATGGGACATGGTATCCCGGTGAATTGGACACTGTATCCCGGTGAATGAGACACTGTATGCCGGTGAATGGGATGCTGTATTCCGGTAAATGGGTCACTGTATACCGGTGAATGGGATACTATATTTTGGAGAATGGGGCACTGATCCTGGTGAATGGGACACTGTATCCCCGTGAATGGGACAGTGTATCTTGGTGAATGGGACATTTTATCCTGGTGAATGGGACGCTGTATCCCGGTGAATGAGACACGGTATCCCGGTGAATGGGACACTGTATCCTGGTGAATGGGTCAATGTATCCTGGTAAATGGGACATTGTATCCCGGTGATTGGGACATTGTATCCTGGTGAATAGGGCACTCTATCCCGGTGAATGGGACATTGTATCCCAGTGAATGGGACACTCTATCCCAGTTAATGGGACATTGTATCCCGCTGAATGGGACGTTGTATCCCGGTGAATAGGACACTGTCTCCTGGTGAATGGGACATTGCATCCTGGTGAATGGGACACTGTATGCCGGTGATGGGACACTGTATCCAGGTGAATGGGACATTGTATCCCGGTGAATGTGACATTGTATCCCGGTGAATGGGACACCTGACCCTGTTGAATGGGTCATTGTATCCCGGTGAATGGGACATTATATCCCAGTGAATGGGACACTCTATCCCGGTGAATGGGATACCTGACCCTGTTGAATGGGTCATTGTATTCCGGTGAAAGGCACAATGTATCCCGGTGAATTGGATGCTGTATTCTGGTAAATGGGATACTGTATCCCGGTGAATGGGACATTGTAACCTGGTGAATGGGACAATGTATCCTGGTAAATGGGACATTGTATCCCGGTAAATGGGACATTGTATCCTAGTGAATAGGGAACTCTATCCCGGTGAATGGGACAATGCATCCCGGTGAATGGGACACTGTATCCACTTTAATGGGACACTCTATCCTGGTGAATGGGACATTGCATCCTGGTGAATGGGACACAGTATCCCGGTGAATGGGACACTCTATCCTGGTGAATGGGACATTGTATCCTGCTGAATGTGACACTGCATCCCGGTGAATTGTACATTGCATCCTGGTGAATGGGACAGTGTATCCCGGTGAATGGGACATGGTATCCCTGTGAATGGGACACTGTATCCCGGAGAATGAGACACTGTATCCTGGTGAATGGGACATTGTATCCTTTTGAATGGGACAATGTAGTCCGGTGAAAGGGACAGTGTATCCCGGTGAATGGGACGCTGTATCCTGGTGAATGGGACACTGTATTCCGGTGAATGGGACATTCTATACCGGTGAATGGGACATCCTATAACTGTAAATGGGACACTGTATCCCGGCGTATGGGACATTGTATCCCGGTGAATTGTAAATTCTATGCCGGGGAATGGGACACTGTATCCAGTGGAATGGTACACTGTATCCCGGTGAATGGGACATTGTATCCCAGTGAATGGGACATTGTATCCTGGTGAATGGGACATTGTAAGCTTTTGACTGGGACATTGTATTCCGGTGAAAGGGACAATGTATCCCGGTGAATGGGATGCTATATTCCGGTAAATGGGACACTGTATCCCGGTGAATGGGACATTGTATTTTGGTGAATGGGGCTTTTATCCCGGTGAATGGGGCACTGTATCCCCGTGAATGGGACATTTTATCCTGGTGAATGGGACATTTTATCCTGGTGAATGGGACACTGTAGCCCGGTGAATGAGACACTGTATCTCGGTGAATGGGACACTGTATCCCGGTGAATGGGACAATGTCTCCTGGTAAATGGGACATTGTATCCCGGTGAATGGGACATTGTATCCTAGTGAATAGGGCACTCTATCCCGGTGAATGGGACATTCTATCCCGGTGAATGGGACATTGTATCCCAGTTAATGGGACATTGTATCCCGCTGAATGCGACATTGTATCCCGGTGAATTGGACACTGTATCCGGGTGAATGGGACATTGCATCCTGGTGAATGGGACACTGTATCCCGGTGAATGGGACACTGTATCCCGGTGAATGGGACACTGTATCCTGGTGAATGGGACATTGCATCCTGGTGAATGGGACACTGTATCCCAGTGAATGGGACACTGTATTCCGGTGAATGGGACATTGTATACTACTGAATGGGACACTGTTCCTGGTGAATGTGACACTGCATCCCGGTGAATTGGACATTGCATCCTGGTGAATGGGACAGTATATCCCAGCGAATGGGACACTCTATCCTGGTGAATGGGACAGGGACACTTTATCCTGGTGAATGGGACATTTTAACCTGGTGAACGGGAAATTGTATCCCAGTGAATGAAACAATGTATCCCGGTGAATGGGACATTGTATCCAGGTGAATGGGACAGTTTATCCCGGTGAATGGGACACTCTACCTTGGTGAAAGGGACACTGTATCCTGGTGAATGGGACATTTTAACCTGGTGAACGGGAAATTGTATCCCAGTGAATGAAACAATGTATCCCGGTGAATGGGACATTGTATCCAGGTGAATGGGACAGTCTATCCCGGTGAATGGGACACTATACCCTGGTGAAAGGGACACAGTATCCTGGTGAATGGGATATTGCATACCGGTGAATGGGACATTGTATCCTGGTGAATGGGACATTGTATCCCGGTGAATGGGACATTTTAACCCGGTGAACGGGACATTGTATCCCAGTGAATGAGACAATGTATCCCGGTGAATGGGACATTGTATCCAGGTGAATGGGACACTGTATCCAGTGAATGGGACAGTCTATCCCGGTGAATGGGACACTGTACCCTGGTGAAAGGGACACTGTATCCCAGTGAATGACACAATGTATCCCGGTGAATGGGACATTTCATCCAGGTGAATGGGACATTGAATGCCGGTGAATGGGATATTTTATCCCGGTGAATGGGACATTGTATCCCGGTGAATGTGACATTGTATCCCGGTGAATGGGACATTGTATCCCGGCGAATGGGACACTCTATCCTGGTGAATGGCACATTGTATTCATGTGAATGGGACAATTATCACAGTGAATGGGACCCTGTATCCCGGTGAATGGGACATTGTATCCCGCTGAATGGGACATTGAATGCCGGTGAATGGGATATTTTATCCCGGTGAATGGGACATTGTATCCCGGTGAATGTGACATTGTATCCCGGTGAATGGCATACTGTACCCTGGTAAAGAGACATTTATCCCGGTGAATGTGACATTGTATCCCGGTGAATGGGACACCTGACCCTGTTGAATGGGTCATTGTATCCCGGTGAATGTGACATTGTATCCAGGTGAATGGGACACTCTATCCCGGTGAATGGGATACCTGACCCTGTTGAATGGGTCATTGTATTCCGGTGAAAGGCACAATGTATCCCGGTGAATTGGATGCTGTATTCCGGTAAATGGGACACTGTATCCCGGTGAATGGGACATTGTATTTTGGTGAATGGGATATTTTATCCTGGTGAATGGGATACGGTAGCCCGGTGAATGAGACACTTTATCCCGGTGAATGGGACACTGTAACCTGGTGAATGGGACAATGTATCCTGGTAAATGGGACATTGTATCCCGGTAAATGGGACATTGTATCCTAGTGAATAGGGAACTCTATCCCGGTGAATGGGACAATGCATCCCGGTGAATGGGACACTGTATCCACTTTAATGGGACACTCTATCCTGGTGAATGGGACACTGTATCCCGGTGAATGGGACACTGTATCCTGGTGAATGGGACATTGCATCCTGGTGAATGGGACACAGTATCCCGGTGAATGGGACACTCTATCCTGGTGAATGGGACATTGTATCCTGCTGAATGTGACACTGCATCCCAGTGAATTGTACATTGCATCCTGGTGAATGGGACAGTGTAACCCGGTGAATGGGATATGGTATCCCTGTGAATGGGACACTGTATCCCGGAGAATGAGACACTGTATCCTGGTGAATGGGACATTGTATCCTTTTGAATGGGAAAATGTAGTCCGGTGAAAGGGACAGTGTATCGCGGTGAATGGGACACTGTATCCTGGTGAATGGGACACTGTATTCCGGTAAATGGGACACTTATCCCGGTGAATGGGACACTGTATCCCGGTGAATGGGATATTGTTTCCCGGTGAATGGGACAATGTATCTCGGTGAATGGGACACAATATCCCAGTGAATGGGACACTGTATTCCGGTGAATGGGACATTCTATACCGGTGAATGGGACATCCTATAACTGTAAATGGGACACTGTATCCCGGCGTATGGGACATTGTATCCCGGTGAATTGTAAATTTTATGCCAGGGAATGGGACACTGTATCCAGTGGAATGGTACACTGTATCCCGGTGAATGGGACATTGTATCCCAGTGAATGGGACATTGTATCCTGGTGAATGGGACATTGTAAGCTTTTGACTGGGACATTGTATTCCGGTGAAAGGGACAATGTATCCCGGTGAATGGGATGCGATATTCCGGTAAATGGGACACTGTATCCCGGTGAATGGGACATTGTATTTTGGTGAATGGGGCTTTTATCCCGGTGAATGGGGCACTGTATCCCCGTGAATGGGACATTTTATCCTGGTGAATGGGACACTGTAGCCCGGTGAATGGGACACTGTATCTCGGTGAATGGGACACTGTATCCCGGTGAATGGGACAATGTCTCCTCGTAAATGGGACATGTATCCCGGTGAATGGGACATTGTATCCTAGTGAATAGGGCACTCTATCCCGGTGAATGGGACATTCTATCCCGGTGAATGGGAGATTGTATCCCAGTTAATGGGACATTGTATCCCGCTGAATGCGACATTGTATCCCGGTGAATTGGACACTGTATCCAGGTGAATGGGACATTGCATCCTGGTGAATGGGACACTGTATCCCGGTGAATGGGACACTGTATCCCGGTGAATGGGACATTGCATCCTGGTGAATGGGACACTGTATCCCAGTGAATGGGACACTGTATTCCGGTGAATGGGACATTGTATACTACTGAATGGGACACTGTTCCTGGTGAATGTGACACTGCATCCCGGTGAATTGGACATTGCATCCTGGTGAATGGGACAGTATATCCCAGCGAATGGGACACTCTATCCTGGTGAATGGGACAGGGACACTGTATCCTGGTGAATGGGACATTTTAACCTGGTGAACGGGAAATTGTATCCCAGTGAATGAAACAATGTATCCCAGTGAATGGGACATTGTATCCAGGTGAATGGGACAGTCTATCCCGGTGAATGGGACACTCTACCCTGGTGAAAGGGACACTGTATCCTGGTGAATGGGATATTGCATACCGGTGAATGGGACATTGTATCCTGGTGAATGGGACATTGTATCCCGGTGAATGGGACACTGTATCCCAGTGAATGAGACAATGTATCCCGGTGAATGGGACATTTCATCCAGGTGAATGGGACATTGTATCCCGGTGAATGGGACATTTTAACCCGGTGAACGGGACATTGTATCCCAGTGAATGAGACAATGTATCGCGGTGAATGGGACATTGTATCCAGGTGAATGGGACACTGTATCCGGTGAATGGGATAGTCTATCCCGGTGAATGGGACACTGTACCCTGGTGAAAGGGACACTGTATCCCGGTGAATGGGACATTTTATCCCGGTGAATGGGACACTCTATCCAGGTGAATGGGACATTTTATCCCGATGGATGGAACAATGTATCCCGGTGAATGAGACACTGTATGCCGGTGAATGAGACATTGTATCCCGGTGAATGAGACATTGTATCCCGGTGAATGGGACATTGTATCCTTTTGAATGGGACATTGTATTCCGATGAAAGGGACAATATATCCCAGTGAATGGGTTGCTGTAATGCGGTAAATGGGTCACTGTATCCCGGTGAATGGGATACTATATTCTGGGGAATGTGGCACTGCTCCCGGTGAATGGGACACTGTATACCCGTGAATGGGACACTGTATCCCGGTGAATGGGACACTGTATCCCGGTGAATGGGACACTGTATCCCGGGGAATGGGACATTTTATCGCACTGAATGGGACATTGTATCCTGGTGAATGTGACACTGCATCACAGTGAATTGGACATTGCATCCTGGTGAATGGGATAGTGTATCACGGTGAATGGGACATGGTATCCCGGTGAATTGGACACTGTATCCCGGTGAATGAGACACTGTATGCCGGTGAATGGGATGCTGTATTCCGGTAAATGGGTCACTGTATACCGGTGAATGGGATACTATATTTTGGAGAATGGGGCACTGATCCTGGTGAATGGGACACTGTATCCCCGTGAATGGGACAGTGTATCTTGGTGAATGGGACATTTTATCCTGGTGAATGGGACGCTGTATCCCGGTGAATGAGACACGGTATCCCGGTGAATGGGACACTGTATCCTGGTGAATGGGTCAATGTATCCTGGTAAATGGGACATTGTATCCCGGTGATTGGGACATTGTATCCTGGTGAATAGGGCACTCTATCCCGGTGAATGGGACATTGTATCCCAGTGAATGGGACACTCTATCCCAGTTAATGGGACATTGTATCCCGCTGAATGGGACGTTGTATCCCGGTGAATAGGACACTGTCTCCTGGTGAATGGGACATTGCATCCTGGTGAATGGGACACTGTATGCCGGTGATGGGACACTGTATCCAGGTGAATGGGACATTGTATCCCGGTGAATGTGACATTGTATCCCGGTGAATGGGACACCTGACCCTGTTGAATGGGTCATTGTATCCCGGTGAATGGGACATTATATCCCAGTGAATGGGACACTCTATCCCGGTGAATGGGATACCTGACCCTGTTGAATGGGTCATTGTATTCCGGTGAAAGGCACAATGTATCCCGGTGAATTGGATGCTGTATTCTGGTAAATGGGATACTGTATCCCGGTGAATGGGACATTGTAACCTGGTGAATGGGACAATGTATCCTGGTAAATGGGACATTGTATCCCGGTAAATGGGACATTGTATCCTAGTGAATAGGGAACTCTATCCCGGTGAATGGGACAATGCATCCCGGTGAATGGGACACTGTATCCACTTTAATGGGACACTCTATCCTGGTGAATGGGACATTGCATCCTGGTGAATGGGACACAGTATCCCGGTGAATGGGACACTCTATCCTGGTGAATGGGACATTGTATCCTGCTGAATGTGACACTGCATCCCGGTGAATTGTACATTGCATCCTGGTGAATGGGACAGTGTATCCCGGTGAATGGGACATGGTATCCCTGTGAATGGGACACTGTATCCCGGAGAATGAGACACTGTATCCTGGTGAATGGGACATTGTATCCTTTTGAATGGGACAATGTAGTCCGGTGAAAGGGACAGTGTATCCCGGTGAATGGGACGCTGTATCCTGGTGAATGGGACACTGTATTCCGGTGAATGGGACATTCTATACCGGTGAATGGGACATCCTATAACTGTAAATGGGACACTGTATCCCGGCGTATGGGACATTGTATCCCGGTGAATTGTAAATTCTATGCCGGGGAATGGGACACTGTATCCAGTGGAATGGTACACTGTATCCCGGTGAATGGGACATTGTATCCCAGTGAATGGGACATTGTATCCTGGTGAATGGGACATTGTAAGCTTTTGACTGGGACATTGTATTCCGGTGAAAGGGACAATGTATCCCGGTGAATGGGATGCTATATTCCGGTAAATGGGACACTGTATCCCGGTGAATGGGACATTGTATTTTGGTGAATGGGGCTTTTATCCCGGTGAATGGGGCACTGTATCCCCGTGAATGGGACATTTTATCCTGGTGAATGGGACATTTTATCCTGGTGAATGGGACACTGTAGCCCGGTGAATGAGACACTGTATCTCGGTGAATGGGACACTGTATCCCGGTGAATGGGACAATGTCTCCTGGTAAATGGGACATTGTATCCCGGTGAATGGGACATTGTATCCTAGTGAATAGGGCACTCTATCCCGGTGAATGGGACATTCTATCCCGGTGAATGGGACATTGTATCCCAGTTAATGGGACATTGTATCCCGCTGAATGCGACATTGTATCCCGGTGAATTGGACACTGTATCCGGGTGAATGGGACATTGCATCCTGGTGAATGGGACACTGTATCCCGGTGAATGGGACACTGTATCCCGGTGAATGGGACATTGCATCCTGGTGAATGGGACACTGTATCCCAGTGAATGGGACACTGTATTCCGGTGAATGGGACATTGTATACTACTGAATGGGACACTGTTCCTGGTGAATGTGACACTGCATCCCGGTGAATTGGACATTGCATCCTGGTGAATGGGACAGTATATCCCAGCGAATGGGACACTCTATCCTGGTGAATGGGACAGGGACACTTTATCCTGGTGAATGGGACATTTTAACCTGGTGAACGGGAAATTGTATCCCAGTGAATGAAACAATGTATCCCGGTGAATGGGACATTGTATCCAGGTGAATGGGACAGTCTATCCCGGTGAATGGGACACTCTACCCTGGTGAAAGGGACTCTGTATCCTGGTGAATGGGATATTGCATACCGGTGAATGGGACATTGTATCCTGGTGAATGGGACATTGTATCCCGGTGAATGGGACACTGTATCCCAGTGAATGAGACAATGTATCCCGGTGAATGGGACATTTCATCCAGGTGAATGGGACATTGTATCCCGCTGAATGGGACATTTTAACCCGGTGAACGGGACATTGTATCCCAGTGAATGAGACAATGTATCCTGGTGAATGGGACATTTTATCCAGGTGAATGGGACACTGTATCCGGTGAATGGGACAGTCTATCCCGGTGAATGGGACACTGTACCCTGGTGAAAGGGACACTGTATCCCGGTGAATGGGACATTTTATGCCGGTGAATGGGACACTCTATCCAGGTGAATGGGACATTTTATCCCGATGGATGGAACAATGTATCCTGGTGAATGAGACACTGTATGCCGGTGAATGAGACATTGTATCCCGGTGAATGAGACATTGTATCCCGGTGAATGGGACATTGTATCCTTTTGAATGGGACATTATATTCCGATGAAAGGGACAATATATCCCAGTGAATGGGTTGCTGTAATGCGGTAAATGGGTCACTGTATCCCGGTGAATGGGATACTATATTCTGGCGAATGCGGCACTGCTCCCGGTGAATGGGACACTGTATCCCGGTGAATGAGACACTGTATGCCAGTGAATGGGATGCTGTATTCCGGTAAATGGGTCACTGTATACCGGTGAATGGGATACTATATTTTGGAGAATGGGGCACTGATCCTGGTGAATGGGACACTGTATCCCCGTGAATGGGACAGTGTATCTTGGTGAATGGGACATTTTATCCTGGTGAATGGGACGCTGTATCCCGGTGAGTGAGACATGGTATCCCGGTGAATGGGACACTGTATCCTGGTGAATGGGTCAATGTATCCTGGTAAATGGGACATTGTATCCCGGTGAATGGGACATTGTATCCTGGTGAATAGGGCACTCTATCCCGGTGAATGGGACATTGTATCCCAGTGAATGGGACACTCTATCCCAGTTAATGGGACATTGTATCCCGCTGAATGGGACGTTGTATCCCGGTGAATAGGACACTGTCTCCTGGTGAATGGGACATTGCATCCTGGTGAATGGGACATTGCATCCTGGTGAATGGGACACTGTATGCCGGTGATGGGACACTGTATCCAGGTGAATGGGACATTGTATCCCGGTGAATGTGACATTGTATCCCGGTGAATGGGACACCTGACCCTGTTGAATGGGTCATTGTATCCCGGTGAATGGGACATTATATCCCAGTGAATGGGACACTCTATCCCGGTGAATGGGATACCTGACCCTGTTGAATGGGTCATTGTATTCCGGTGAAAGGCACAATATATCCCGGTGAATTGGATGCTGTATTCCGGTAAATGGGACACTGTATCCCGGTGAATGGGACATTGTATTTTTGTGAATGGGATATTTTATCCTGGTGAATGGGACACGGTAGCCCGGTGAATGAGACACTTTATCCCGGTGAATGGGACACTGTAACCTGGTGAATGGGACAATGTATCCTGGTAAATGGGACATTGTATCCCGGTAAATGGGACATTGTATCCTAGTGAATAGGGAACTCTATCCCGGTGAATGGGACAATGCATCCCGGTGAATGGGACACTGTATCCACTTTAATGGGACACTCTATCCTGGTGAATGGGACACTGTATCCCGTTGAATGGGACACTGTATCCTGGTGAATGGGACATTGCATCCTGGTGAATGGGACACAGTATCCCGGTGAATGGGACACTCTATCCTGGTGAATGGGACATTGTATCCTGCTGAATGTGACACTGCATCCCGGTGAATTGTACATTGCATCCTGGTGAATGGGACAGTGTATCCCGGTGAATGGGACATGGTATCCCTGTGAATGGGACACTGTATCCCGGAGAATGAGACACTGTATCCTGGTGAATGGGACATTGTATCCTTTTGAATGGGACAATGTAGTCCGGTGAAAGGGACAGTGTATCCCGGTGAATGGGACGCTGTATCCTGGTGAATGGGACACTGTATTCCGGTGAATGGGACATTCTATACCGGTGAATGGGACATCCTATAACTGTAAATGGGACACTGTATCCCGGCGTATGGGACATTATATCCCGGTGAATTGTAAATTTTATGCCGGGGAATGGGACACTGTATCCAGTGGAATGGTACACTGTATCCCGGTGAATGGGACATTGTATCCCAGTGAATGGGACATTGTATCCTGGTGAATGGGACATTGTAAGCTTTTGACTGGGACATTGTATTCCGGTGAAAGGGACAATGTATCCCGGTGAATGGGATGCTATATTCCGGTAAATGGGACACTGTATCCCGGTGAATGGGACATTGTATTTTGGTGAATGGGGCTTTTATCCCGGTGAATGGGGCACTGTATCCCCGTGAATGGGACAGTTTATCCTGGTGAATGGGACATTTTATCCTGGTGAATGGGACAATGTCTCCTGGTAAATGGGACATTGTATCCCGGTGAATGGGACATTGTATCCTAGTGAATAGGGCACTCTATCCCGGTGAATGGGACATTCTATCCCGGTGAATGGGACATTGTATCCCAGTTAATGGGACATTGTATCCCGCTGAATGCGACATTGTATCCCGGTGAATTGGACACTGTATCCGGGTGAATGGGACATTGCATCCTGGTGAATGGGACACTGTATCCCGGTGAATGGGACACTGTATCCCGGTGAATGGGACACTGTATCCCGGTGAATGGGACATTGCATCCTGGTGAATGGGACACTGTATCCCAGTGAATGGGACACTGTATTCCGGTGAATGGGACATTGTATACTACTGAATGGGACACTGTTCCTGGTGAATGTGACACTGCATCCCGGTGAATTGGACATTGCATCCTGGTGAATGGGACTGTATATCTCAGCGAATGGGACACTCTATCCTGGTGAATGGGACAGGGAAACTTTATCCTGGTGAATGGGACATTTTAACCTGGTGAACGGGAAATTGTATCCCAGTGAATGAAACAATGTATCCCGGTGAATGGGACATTGTATCCAGGTGAATGGGACAGTCCATCCCGGTGAATGGGACACTCTACCATGGTGAAAGGGACACTGTATCCTGGTGAATGGGATATTGCATACCGGTGAATGGGACATTGTATCCTGGTGAATGGGACATTGTATCCCGGTGAATGGGACACTGTATCCCAGTGAATGAGACAATGTATCCCGGTGAATGGGACATTTCATCCAGGTGAATGGGACATTGTATCCTGGTGAATGGGACATTTTAACCCGGTGAAGGGGACATTGTATCCCAGTGAATGAGACAATGTATCCCGGTGAATGGGACATTGTATCCAGGTGAATGGGACACTGTATCCGGTGAATGGGACAGTCTATCCCGGTGAATGGGACATTTTATCCCGATGGATGGAACAATGTATCCTGGTGAATGAGACACTGTATGCCGGTGAATGAGACATTGTATCCCGGTGAATGAGACATTGTATCCCGGTGAATGGGACATTGTATCCTTTTGAATGGGACATTGTATTCCGATGAAAGGGACAATATATCCCAGTGAATGGGTTGCTGTAATGCGGTAAATGGGTCACTGTATCCCGGTGAATGGGATACTATATTCTGGGGAATGCGGCACTGCTCCCGGTGAATGGGACACTGTATACCCGTGAATGGGACACTGTATCCCGGTGAATGGGACACTGTATCCCGGTGAATGGGACACTGTATCCCGGGGAATGGGACATTTTATCGCACTGAATGGGACATTGTATCCTGGTGAATGTGACACTGCATCACAGTGAATTGGACATTGCATCCTGGTGAATGGGATAGTGTATCACGGTGAATGGGACATGGTATCCCGGTGAATCGGACACTGTATCCCGGTGAATGAGACACTGTATGCCGGTGAATGGGATGCTGTATTCCGGTAAATGGGTCACTGTATACCGGTGAATGGGATACTATATTTTGGAGAATGGGGCACTGATCCTGGTGAATGGGACACTGTATCCCCGTGAATGGGACAGTGTATCTTGGTGAATGGGACATTTTATCCTGGTGAATGGGACGCTGTATCCCGGTGAATGAGACACGGTATCCCGGTGAATGGGACACTGTATCCTGGTGAATGGGTCAATGTATCCTGGTAAATGGGACATTGTATCCCGGTGAATGGGACATTGTATCCTGGTGAATAGGGCACTCTATCCCGGTGAATGGGACATTGTATCCCAGTGAATGGGACACTCTATCCCAGTTAATGGGACATTGTATCCCGCTGAATGGGACGTTGTATCCCGGTGAATAGGACACTGTCTCCTGGTGAATGGGACATTGCATCCTGGTGAATGGGACACTGTATGCCGGTGATGGGACACTGTATCCAGGTGAATGGGACATTGTATCCCGGTGAATGTGACATTGTATCCCGGTGAATGGGACACCTGACCCTGTTGAATGGGTCATTGTATCCCGGTGAATGGGAGATTATATCCCAGTGAATGGGACACTCTATCCCGGTGAATGGGATACCTGACCCTGTTGAATGGGTCATTGTATTCCGGTGAAAGGCACAATGTATCCCGGTGAATTGGATGCTGTATTCCGGTAAATGGGACACTGTATCCCGGTGAATGGGACATTGTATTTTTGTGAATGGGATATTTTATCCTGGTGAATGGGACACGGTAGCCCGGTGAATGAGACACTTTATCCCGGTGAATGGGACACTGTAACCTGGTGAATGGGACAATGTATCCTGGTAAATGGGACATTGTATCCCGGTAAATGGGACATTGTATCCTAGTGAATAGGGAACTCTATCCCGGTGAATGGGACAATGCATCCCGGTGAATGGGACACTGTATCCACTTTAATGGGACACTCTATCCTGGTGAATGGGACACTGTATCCCGTTGAATGGGACACTGTATCCTGGTGAATGGGACATTGCATCCTGGTGAATGGGACACAGTATCCCGGTGAATGGGACACTCTATCCTGGTGAATGGGACATTGTATCCTGCTGAATGTGACACTGCATCCCGGTGAATTGTACATTGCATCCTGGTGAATGGGACAGTGTATCCCGGTGAATGGGACATGGTATCCCTGTGAATGGGACACTGTATCCCGGAGAATGAGACACTGTATCCTGGTGAATGGGACATTGTATCCTTTTGAATGGGACAATGTAGTCCGGTGAAAGGGACAGTGTATCCCGGTGAATGGGACGCTGTATCCTGGTGAATGGGACACTGTATTCCGGTGAATGGGACATTCTATACCGGTGAATGGGACATCCTATAACTGTAAATGGGACAATGTATCCCGGCGTATGGGACATTGTATCCCGGTGAATTGTAAATTTTATGCCGGGGAATGGGACACTGTATCCAGTGGAATGGTACACTGTATCCCGGTGAATGGGACATTGTATCCCAGTGAATGGGACATTGTATCCTGGTGAATGGGACATTGTAAGCTTTTGACTGGGACATTGTATTCCGGTGAAAGGGACAATGTATCCCGGTGAATGGGATGCTATATTCCGGTAAATGGGACACTGTATCCCGGTGAATGGGACATTGTATTTTGGTGAATGGGGCTTTTATCCCGGTGAATGGGGCACTGTATCCCCGTGAATGGGACATTTTATCCTGGTGAATGGGACATTTTATCCTGGTGAATGGGACACTGTAGCCCGGTGAATGAGACACTGTATCTCGGTGAATGGGACACTGTATCCCGGTGAATGGGACAATGTCTCCTGGTAAATGGGACATTGTATCCCGGTGAATGGGACATTGTATCCTAGTGAATAGGGCACTCTATCCCGGTGAATGGGACATTCTATCCCGGTGAATGGGACATTGTATCCCAGTTAATAGGACATTGTATCCCGCTGAATGCGACATTGTATCCCGGTGAATTGGAAACTGTATCCGGGTGAATGGGACATTGCATCCTGGTGAATGGGACACTGTATCCCGGTGAATGGGACACTGTATCCCGGTGAATGGGACACTGTATCCCGGTGAATGGGACATTGCATCCTGGTGAATGGGACACTGTATCCCAGTGAATGGGACACTGTATTCCGGTGAATGGGACATTGTATACTACTGAATGGGACACTGTTCCTGGTGAATGTGACACTGCATCCCGGTGAATTGGACATTGCATCCTGGTGAATGGGACAGTATATCCCAGCGAATGGGACACTCTATCCTGGTGAATGGGACAGGGACACTTTATCCTGGTGAATGGGACATTTTAACCTGGTGAACGGGAAATTGTATCCCAGTGAATGAAACAATGTATCCCGGTGAATGGGACATTGTATCCAGGTGAATGGGACAGTCTATCCCGGTGAATGGGACACTCTACCCTGGTGAAAGGGACACTGTATCCTGGTGAATGGGATATTGCATACCGGTGAATGGGACATTGTATCCTGGTGAATGGGACATTGTATCCCGGTGAATGGGACACTGTAATCCGGTGAATGGGACATTTCATCCAGGTGAATGGGACATTGTATCCCGGTGAATGGGACATTTTAACCCGGTGAACGGGACATTGTATCCCAGTGAATGAGACAATGTATCCCGGTGAATGGGACATTGTATCCAGGTGAATGGGACACTGTATCCGGTGAATGGGACAGTCTATCCCGGTTAATGGGACACTGTACCCTGGTGAAAGGGACACTGTATCCCGGTGAATGGGACATTTTATCCCGGTGAATGGGACACTCTATCCAGGTGAATGGGACATTTTATCCCGATGGATGGAACAATGTATCCTGGTGAATGAGACACTGTATGCCGGTGAATGAGACATTGTATCCCGGTGAATGAGACATTGTATCCCGGTGAATGGGACATTGTATCCTTTTGAATGGGACATTGTATTCCGATGAAAGGGACAATATATCCCAGTGAATGGGTTGCTGTAATGCGGTAAATGGGTCACTGTATCCCGGTGAATGGGATACTATATTCTGGGGAATGCAGCACTGCTCCCGGTGAATGGGACACTGTATACCCGTGAATGGGACACTGTATCCCGGTGAATGGGACACTGTATCCCGGTGAATGGGACACTGTATCCCGGGGAATGGGACATTTTATCGCACTGAATGGGACATTGTATCCTGGTGAATGTGACACTGCATCACAGTGAATTGGACATTGCATCCTGGTGAATGGGATAGTGTATCACGGTGAATGGACAAGGTATCCCGGTGAATCGGACACTGTATCCCGGTGAATGAGACACTGTATGCCGGTGAATGGGATGCTGTATTCCGGTAAATGGGTCACTGTATACCGGTGAATGGGATACTATATTTTGGAGAATGGGGCACTGATCCTGGTGAATGGGACACTGTATCCCCGTGAATGGGACAGTGTATCTTGGTGAATGGGACATTTTATCCTGGTGAATGGGACGCTGTATCCCGGTGAATGAGACACGGTATCCCGGTGAATGGGACACTGTATCCTGGTGAATGGGTCAATGTATCCTGGTAAATGGGACATTGTATCCCGGTGAATGGGACATTGTATCCTGGTGAATAGGGCACTCTATCCCGGTGAATGGGACATTGTATCCCAGTGAATGGGACACTCTATCCCAGTTAATGGGACATTGTATCCCGCTGAATGGGACGTTGTATCCCGGTGAATAGGACACTGTCTCCTGGTGAATGGGACATTGCATCCTGGTGAATGGGACATTGCATCCTGGTGAATGGGACACTGTATGCCGGTGATGGGACACTGTATCCAGGTGAATGGGACATTGTATCCCGGTGAATGTGACATTGTATCCCGGTGAATGGGACACCTGACCCTGTTGAATGGGTCATTGTATCCCGGTGAATGGGACATTATATCCCAGTGAATGGGACACTCTATCCCGGTGAATGGGATACCTGACCCTGTTGAATGGGTCATTGTATTCCGGTGAAAGGCACAATATATCCCGGTGAATTGGATGCTGTATTCCGGTAAATGGGACACTGTATCCCGGTGAATGGGACATTGTATTTTTGTGAATGGGATATTTTATCCTGGTGAATGGGACACGGTAGCCCGGTGAATGAGACACTTTATCCCGGTGAATGGGACACTGTAACCTGGTGAATGGGACAATGTATCCTGGTAAATGGGACATTGTATCCCGGTAAATGGGACATTGTATCCTAGTGAATAGGGAACTCTATCCCGGTGAATGGGACAATGCATCCCGGTGAATGGGACACTGTATCCACTTTAATGGGACACTCTATCCTGGTGAATGGGACACTGTATCCCGTTGAATGGGACACTGTATCCTGGTGAATGGGACATTGCATCCTGGTGAATGGGACACAGTATCCCGGTGAATGGGACACTCTATCCTGGTGAATGGGACATTGTATCCTGCTGAATGTGACACTGCATCCCGGTGAATTGTACATTGCATCCTGGTGAATGGGACAGTGTATCCCGGTGAATGGGACATGGTATCCCTGTGAATGGGACACTGTATCCCGGAGAATGAGGCACTGTATCCTGGTGAATGGGACATTGTATCCTTTTGAATGGGACAATGTAGTCCGGTGAAAGGGACAGTGTATCCCGGTGAATGGGACGCTGTATCCTGGTGAATGGGACACTGTATTCCGGTGAATGGGACATTCTATACCGGTGAATGGGACATCCTATAACTGTAAATGGGACACTGTATCCCGGCGTATGGGACATTGTATCCCGGTGAATTGTAAATTTTATGCCGGGGAATGGGACACTGTATCCAGTGGAATGGTACACTGTATCCCGGTGAATGGGACATTGTATCCCAGTGAATGGGACATTGTATCCTGGTGAATGGGACATTGTAAGCTTTTGACTGGGACATTGTATTCCGGTGAAAGGGACAATGTATCCCGGTGAATGGGATGCTATATTCCGGTAAATGGGACACTGTATCCCGGTGAATGGGACATTGTATTTTGGTGAATAGGGCTTTTATCCCGGTGAATGGGGCACTGTATCCCCATGAATGGGACATTTTATCCTGGTGAATGGGACATTTTATCCTGGTGAATGGGACACTGTAGCCCGGTGAATGAGACACTGTATCTCGGTGAATAGGGCACTCTATCCCGGTGAATGGGACATTCTATCCCGGTGAATGGGACATTGTATCCCAGTTAATGGGACATTGTATCCCGCTGAATGCGACATTGTATCCCGGTGAATTGGACACTGTATCCGGGTGAATGGGACATTGCATCCTGGTGAATGGGACACTGTATCCCGGTGAATGGGACACTGTATCCCGGTGAATGGGACACTGTATCCTGGTGAATGGGACATTGCATCCTGGTGAAAGAGACACTGTATCCCAGTGAATGGGACACTGTATTCCGGTGAATGGGACATTGTATACTACTGAATGGGACACTGTTCCTGGTGAATGTGACACTGCATCCCGGTGAATTAGACATTGCATCCTGGTGAATGGGACAGTATATCCCAGCGAATGGGACACTCTATCCTGGTGAATGGGACAGGGACACTTTATCCCGGTGAATGGGACATTTCATCCAGGTGAATGGGACATTGTATCCCGGTGAATGGGACATTTTAACCCGGTGAACGGGACATTGTATCCCAGTGAATGAGACAATGTATCCCGGTGAATGGGACATTGTATCCAGGTGAATGGGACACTGTATCCGGTGAATGGGACAGTCTATCCCGGTGAATGGGACACTGTACCCTGGTGAAAGGGACACTGTATCCCGGTGAATGGGACATTTTATCCCGGTGAATGGGACACTCTATCCAGGTGAATGGGACATTTTATCCCGATGGATGGAACAATGTATCCCGGTGAATGAGACATTGTATGCCGGTGAATGAGACATTGTATCCCGGTGAATGAGACATTGTATCCCGGTGAATGGGACATTGTATCCTTTTGAATGGGACATTGTATTCCGATGAAAGGGACAATATATCCCAGTGAATGGGTTGCTGTAATGCGGTAAATGGGTCACTGTATCCCGGTGAATGGGATACTATATTCTGGGGAATGCGGCACTGCTCCCGGTGAATGGGACACTGTATACCCGTGAATGGGACACTGTATCTCAGTGAATGGGACACTGTATCCGGTGAATGGGACACTGTATCCCGGGGAATGGGACATTTTATCGCACTGAATGGGACATTGTATCCTGGTGAATGTGACACTGCATCACAGTGAATTGGACATTGCATCCTGGTGAATGGGATAGTGTATCATGGTGAATGGGACATGGTATCCCGGTGAAACGGACACTGTATCCCGGTGAATGAGACACTGTATGCCGGTGAATGGGATGCTGTATTCCGGTAAATGGGTCACTGTATACCGGTGAATGGGATACTATATTTTGGAGAATGGGGCACTGATCCTGGTGAATGGGACACTGTATCCCCGTGAATGGGACAGTGTATCTTGGTGAATGAGACACGGTATCCCGGTGAATGGGACACTGTATCCTGGTGAATGGGTCAATGTATCCTGGTAAATGGGACATTGTATCCCGGTGAATGGGACATTGTATCCTGGTGAATAGGGCACTCTATCCCGGTGAATGGGACATTGTATCCCAGTGAATGGGACACTCTATCCCAGTTAATGGGACATTGTATCCCACTGAATGGGACGTTGTATCCCGGTGAATAGGACACTGTCTCCTGGTGAATGGGACATTGCATCCTGGTGAATGGGACACTGTATGCCGGTGATGGGACACTGTATCCAGGTGAATGGGACATTGTATCCCGGTGAATGGGACATTGTATCCCGGTGAATGGGACACTCTATCCCGGTGAATGGGACATTGTATCCCGGTGAATGGGACACTGTATCCCGGTGAATGGGACACTGTATCCCGGTGAATGGGGCACTGTATCCCGGTGAATGGGGCACTGTATCCCGGTGAATGGGGCACTCTATCCCAGAGAATGGGACACTGTATCCTGATGAATGTGACACTGTATCCCGGTGAATGGGACATTGTCTCCCGGTGAATGAGACACTGTATCCTGGTGAATGGGACATTGTATCCTGGTGAATGGGACACACTATCATGGTGAATTGGACATTGTATCCCGGTGAATGGGGCATTGTATCCTGGTGAATGAGTTACTGTATCCCGGTGAATGGGACGTTGTATCCTGGTGAATGGGATATTTTATCCTGGTGAATGCGACACTCTATCCTGGTCAATGGGACATTGTATCCCGGTGAATGGGACACTGTATGCTGGTGAATGGGACACTGTATCCTGGTGAATGAGACACTGTATCCCGGTGAATGGGACATTGTATCCTGGTGAATGGGACACTGTATCCCGTTGAATGGGGCAATGTATCCCGGTGAATGGGACACTGTATCCCGGTGAATGAGACACTCTATCCCGGTGAATGGGACATTGTATCCTGGTGAATGTGACACTGTATCCTGTTGAATGGGACATTGTATCCCGGAGAATGGGACATTGTTTATCCAACCGAATCACTGGATCAGATTTAATGTCTCATCCCACAAACGAATAGACTGGATATTGTCATTTGGAGCAAAGTACTTGATGAACCAAATGATTTGTTCAGTTATGTTTTATTGTTACACCAGACTTTAGCAATAACTTTATTCCAACATTTGTTGGGAGTTGGTGAGGAACTAAAGCTGGAGTTAACGCGCTCAGTGCAAACATAAACCTGTACAAGATTCATGCCTCACGCCTTTAGTACCCTCAATTATCTCTTGCGTTCTACCACCACTTCTTCATTGAACTGCACCCAAAACCAAATTTCATGTGGGCAAAAGCGCTTGTAGAACTGCCGCCTAATTTAAGATTAAGAAGTGCTTCCCTCCGCTTTTATATTCTTGAGCTTTAACCCGACACGCATCATTCACATCAACATTTCCAATTCAGGACCGTCTCTTGGGTGATACATCCACAGCCCAGCTTCGTCTGCATCACACTGCATGAACTGAAACGTGAAACATAAATACACGTTTGCCTGAAGTGGTTCACCACAACACGCACTGTCTAGTGATCGGGAAAGATCTGAAACATCAAAGGGCAATCCGTTTGTCAATAGTTCCCCTTTCGCACAGCTACAACACATCGCTGTCTTCCTCTAGGCTTCACTTTCATTTTTAAGGCTTTAAAAACAATCAATTGGACGTTAATGTGTGTTTACTTAAAATAATTATTTACATTAATTAAATATACAGACGTTAAATATGTGATCATTTATTTTTAATAAGTTAACCTAAAAAATAAATATATTCCAAATATAAGATAATAAAAGTGTAACTGTATTCACTTTCCTGCCCGCCGCGCACACTGAGGTCTCGCAACTGATCGGTGAAACCCCTTCTGGGGATCGATTTCAGAATGGTCCCAGTATAAATGTTTAACGACCCAGATACAACTATTTACCAACAATGGCACGAGTACAAGCATTCACAACTCAACGGTCTGCTCATTTCATGAACAGATTACATAAAAACAGTTCACAAATAGAGATCCGGTATAAATAATTAATGGCCTAGCTAGAAAATATTTTTGAATTTAAAAAAAAACAAAGCATAAACGAATTGTGCATTGACTTTAGATTAGTCTGGGAGTAAATTCTCACACTGATACAGTCCTGGAGTAAAGTCACCCCGAGACATCTCATAATAACTCTGCACACAGACCAGAGCAAAGGAGGTGAAAGCATTCCTCTCTCAGAGCTGCAGCAGACAGGTAGCCAGGAAAAGCAGTCAGATACAGAGCATCCTCCCAGGCCGGGGACCCACTGTGGGTGAGGAGTTTGAATTGAATTCCTGGGCCATTTAACCCAGTTATCGAGGCACCTGGCTCTGCAGCAGCTACTTGTACCACGTCACCTGTGGACCCAGTGCCCGTGGTGTGGCCGCCAGCAGCAGCTCATTCCTTGAGCTCAACCTGGGTTGATCCCCAGGAAACCATCACAAGAAGAACAAACACCCCCCATTCTCCCCCCTCACTCTCCCCCCCCCCCGTCACTCATCCCAATGCACTCGCCCCCCTCACTCTCTCCCCCCTCACTCTCTCCCCGTCACTCATCCCCCCTCACTCTCACCCCCTCATTCTCCCCCTCACCCTCAATTTCCCCCGCTCACTTCCCCCCCTCAATTTCCCTTCCTCACTTTCCGCACCTCACTCCCCCCTCACTCTCTCCCCCTTCACTCTCCCCCCCCGTCACTCATCCCAATGCACTCGCCCCCCTCACTCTCTCCCCCCTCACTCTCTCCCCGTCACTCATCCCCCCTCACTCTCACCCCCTCATTCTCCCCCTCACCCTCAATTTCCCCCGCTCACTTCCCCCCCTCAATTTCCCTTCCTCACTTTCCGCACCTCACTCCCCCCTCACTCTCTCCCCCTTCACTCTCCCCCCTCCCCCTCAATTTCCCCCGCTCACTTCCCCCTCCCCCTCAAGTTCCCCTCCTCACTTTCCGCACCTCACTCCCCGCTCACTCTACCCCCCAACTCTCCAAACCCCCTCACTCTCCTCCCCCACTCACCCCTCACTCGCTCTCCCTCACTCAACCCCACCCCACTCTCCCCCTCACTTTCTCCCATCACTCTCCCTCCGCACTTTCTCCCTTCTCACTCTACCCACCCTCACTCTCCCCCCTCACTCTACCCCCTTGTTATATATGTAAACTTGTAATACCTGTTTTAACAATCAGAAGGCTCATCCCCTGGAGTCCCAAGGGACCACACAATCCCTTGGGAGCACAGGTACTTAAGGAGGCCTCACAGGTTGGAGAGGCACTCTGGAGACCTACAATCAAAGTCTAAGGTCACACTTTACTTTAAGCTCACAGTATCTGGTCAGACTCTTTATTCATACACTATAACTGGTGACGAGATACAGATGACAAACCCCACTGCAATGATGCAGAGAACAGTGGGCATCCTGGAGAAATTTTCGGAGGGAGATGATTGGGAAACCTTCGTGGAGCAATTCGACCAATACTTCATGGCCAATGAGCTGGAAGGAGAAGCGAACGCTGCCAAATGAAGGGCGATTCTCCTAACTATTTGCGGGGCACCTCATGAAAAATCTGCTTGCTCCAGCGAAACCACAGAGAAATCATGTTGTCATGTATGTAACCACAATGTAACACCACTGTATTACTGTATACACTCAACCTAGATGCACACCTTGACCACAAGGGGTGAACTTGTGGGAGACACTCCTTACCTGATCACACAGGTATAAAAAGGGAGGTCCCATGCAGGGTCATCATCTTTGGAGTCCTGTGAATAAAGAGTTAAGGTCACAGAGTGACCTTGTCCCCACAATGTGTCTCGTGTGATTTCATACTGTAGAGTAAGGACTTTACATAGATGATGATTTGTGCACACTGGTCTGAGAGCATCTTAACCTGAAGGAAAGTGTTCTGATGGAGAGGTACCGGTACTACACGTGCAAGAGGTCTGAAGGCCAGGAAGTGGCGAGCTATGTCGCCGGGCTAAGATGCCTTGCAGAACATTGCGAATTTGAAGGATATTTGGAGCACATGCTCAGGGACTTCTTTTTACTTGGCATTGGCCATGAAGTAATACTTTGCAAACTTTTGACTGTAGAGACCCTAACCTTGAGTAAAGCTATATTGATAGCCCAGGCGTTCATTGCCACCAGTGACAACACTAAGCAAATCTCTCAGCACACAAGTGCTACTACAAGTACTGTGAACAAAGTGATGTTGTTTTCGAATCTTAACATACAGGGCAGGTCACACATATCTGCAGCTACACATCCGCAAATGTTTCAGAGTCCACCATCAAGAGTGATGAATGCTAGGCCACTAACACCTTGTTGGTGCTGCGGGGGTGATCATCATTTCCATTCATGCCACTTCAAAGAGTACGTTTGCAAAGGCTGTGGAACAATGGGACATCTCCAATGTATGTGCAGGCAAGCTAATCCTGCAAACCACCATTTTGCAGAGGAGCACATATCCACGGTGGATCACGATGAACCAGAGCCTCAGATATAGAAGGCAGAGGTATATGGGGTGCACACATTTACCACACTGTGTCCCCCGATAATGCTGAAGGTTGAATTAAATGGACTCCTGATGTCAATAGAGCTGGACACAGGCACGAGTCAGTCCATTATGAGCAAAAAGACTTTCGATAAATTGTGGTGCAGCAAGGCCTCAAGGCCAGTTCTGATTCCATCCGCACTAAACTGAGAACTTAGACAAAGGAACTGATTTCCGTAATCGGCAGTGCTACTGTAAAGGTCTCCTATGATGGAGCGGTGCACAAATTATCACTCTGGGTGGTAGCAGGTGATGGCCTCACACTGCTCGGTAGGAGTTGGCTGGGGAAGATACTCTGGAATTGGATGATGTCCGAGCACTCTCACCCGTCGACAACACTTTGTGTGACCAGGTCCAACCAAGTTCCCCTCGCTGCTCGAACCAGGCATCGGGAAGTTCCAAGGAGCAAAAGTGCAGATCCAACTAATTCCGGGGGCGCGACCCATCCATCACAAGGCGAGAGCAGTACCGTACATGATGAGAGAGAGGGTGGAGATCGAGCTGGACTGGCTGCAATGAGAGGGCATCATTTCGCCGATCAAATTCAACGAGTGAGCCAGTCCAATTGTTCCAGCCCTCAAGGGAGAGAGCACCGTCAGAATCTGCAGTGATTACAAAGTAACTATCAATCGTTTCTCCCTGTAGGATCAGTAACCACTACCAAAGGCAGATGACCTTGTTGCGATGCTGGTAGGAGGAAAGATGTTCACGAAGCTGGAATTGACCTTAACCTACATGACGCAGGAGCTGGAGGGATCATTGAAAGGCCTCACCTGCATCAACACGCACAAAGGTCTCTTCATTTACAACAGATGCCCATTTGGAATTCGATCAGCAGCAGCGATATTCCAGAGAAACATGGAAAGCTTACTGAAATCGGTCCCATGCACCGTGGTCTTCCAGGACGACATCTTGGTTACAGGTTGGGACACAGTCGAGCATCTGCAGAACCTGGAGGAGGTTCTTAATCAGCTTAATTGCATGGGGCTGAGGTTAAAATGCTCGAAGTACATTTTCCTGGCACCTGAAGTGTAGTTCCTGGGGAGAAGAATCGTGGTGAACGGCATCAGTCCCACTGATTCGAAGACGGAATCAATCGAGAACACACCGAGGCCACAGAACGTGATGGAGCTGCGGTCGTTTCTAGGATTCCTGAACTACTTTGGTAACTTCTTACTGGATCTCAGCTCACAGTTAGAACCACTGCACACTTTACTGCGTAAAGGAGATGAATGGGTATGGGGTAAAAGGCAAGAAAATGCCTTTGTAAAAGCTAGAAAACTGTTATGCTCAAAAAAATTGCTTGTGTTGTATGATCCATGTAAGCGTTTGGTACTAGCATGTGATGCGTCATCATACGGTGTCGGGTGTGTATTGCAACAAACTAATGAATCTGGGAAATTGCAACCAGTTGCTTATGCATCCAGGAATCTGTCTGAGGCTGAGAGGGCCTACAGCATGATTGAAAAAGAAGCGTTAGCGTGTGTTTATGGGGTAAAGAAAATGCATCAATATCTGTTTGGGCTCAAATTTGAATTCGAAACTGACCATAAGCCACTGATATCCCTCTTTTCTGAAAGTAAGGGGATAAATACGAATGCATCGGCCTGCATCCAGAGATGGGCGCTCACGTTGTCTGCATACAACTATGCCATATGCCACAGGCCAGGCACAGTAAACTGTGCCGATGCCCTCAGTAGGCTGCCATTGCCCACCACGGGCGTGGAAATGGCACAGCCTGCAGATTTAGTTATGATAATGGAAGCATTCGAGAGTGAGCAATCACCTGCTACCGCTTCACAGCTTAGAACCTGGACGAGCCAGGACCCCTTACAGTCCTTAGTAAAACACTGTTTGCTTCGCGGGAGCTAGTCCAGTGTCCCATTAGAAATGCAGGAAGAAATAAAGCCATACCAGCGGCGCAAAGATGAAATGTCGATACAGGCAGACTGCCTTCTGTGGGGTAATCAGGTAGTGGTACCAGAAAAGGGCAGAGACACTTTCATTAGTGATCTTCACAGTACCCACCCAGGCATTGTAATGATGAAAGCGATAGCCAGATCCCATGTGTGGTGGCCCGGTATCGATGCAGTCTTAGAGTTCTGCGTGCACAAATGTAACACATGTTCACAGTTAATCAATGCACCCAGGGATCACCACTAAGTTTATGGACTTGGCCCTCCAAACCGTGGTCTAGGGTCCATGTTGACTGTGCAGACCCGTTCTTGGGAAAAATGTTCCGAGTGGTTGTAGATGCGTACTCCAAATGGATTGAATGTGAGATAATGTCGGCAAGCACGTCCGCTGCCACCACTGAAGCCTGCGGGACATGTTTGCCATGCACGGCCTGCCTGATGTCCTTGTGAGTGACAACGGGCCGTGTTTCACCAGTGCTGAGTTCAAAGAGTTCATGACCCGCAATGGGATCAAACATGACACATCTGCCCCGTTCAAATGAGCATCCAATGGTCAGGCAGAGAGAGTAGTGCAAACAATCAAGCAGAGCTTGAAGAGGGTAACTGAAGACTCACTGCAGACTCGCCTATCCCGAGTCCTGCTTAGTTACCGCACGAGACCACACTCGCTCACTGGGATTCCACCCGCTGAACTGCTCATGAAAAGGGTACTTAAGGCAAGGCTCTCATTAGTCCACCCTAATCTACATGAACAGGTAGAGAGCAGGCGGCTTCAACAAAGTACATATCATGATAGTGCAAATGTGTCACGCGAGATTGAAATGAATGATCTTGTATTTGTGTTGAACTATGGACAAGGACCCAAGTGACTTCCCGGCACTGTTGTGGCCAAAGAGGGGAGTAGGGTGTTTCGGGTCAAACTTTCAAATGGACTCAGACTCATCTGCAGGAAACACATGGACCAAACCAAACTCACATTCACGGACTATCCAGAGCAACCCACATTAGACCCTAACTTTTTTGACCCCCCAAAACACAGCAATGGCAACCGACCCAGCGGTTGACCACGAAGCAGAACCCATCACCCGCAGTAGCCCAGCAGGACTCACCACACCAGGCAGCACAGCAAGGCCAGCTGCACAGCAGCCCAGCGAGGGCCCAACAAACGGCTTACCAAAACCAGCATTTGCACCGAGACGATCGACCAGGGAAAGAAAGGCCCCAGATCAATGCACCTTGTAAATAGTTACACTGTTGACTTTGGGGGCGGGGGGGGGGCGGGTGTGGAATGTTGTTATATATGTAAACCAGTCAATACCTTGTTTAACCAGCAGAGGACTCATCCCCTGGAGTCCCAAGGGAGCACTGGTACTTAAGGAAGCCTCACAGGTTGGAGAGGCACTCTGGAGACCTCTAATAAAAGACTACGGTCACACTTTACTTTGAGCTCACAGTATCTGATGATACTCTTTATTCACGACTCTCACTCCACCCCTCACTCTCCCCCTCACTATCCTCCCCTCACTCTTCCCCCCTCACTCTTCCCCACCCTCAATCTCCCACCCTCACTCTTCCCCACCCTCAATCCCCCACCCTCACTCCCCCTCACTCTCTCACCCCTCACTCTCTGACCCCCTTACTCTCCCCACTCACTCTCCCCACCTCACTCTCGACCCCCCTCATTATCCCCCTCACTCTCCACCCACTCTCTCCCTCCGCACACACCCCCCCCACCACTCTCCCCATCACTCTCCTCCTCAATCCCCCACCACTCACTCAACTCTTACTCTCACCCCTCTCACTCACCGTCTCACTCTCCACCCTCACTCCCCCCTCACTCTTCTCCCACCTCATCCACCCTCACTCTCCCCCCTCACTCTTCTCCCACCTCATCCACCCTCACTCTCCCCCCTTACTCTCCCCCTCACTCTCCCCCTCCCTCACTCCCCCTCACTCTCCACCCTCTCACACTCCCCCCTTACTCTCCCCTCACTCTCTCTCTCCCCCACTCTGCCCCCTCACTCTGCCCCCTCACTCTTCCCCCCATTCTTCCCCACCACTCTCGCCCCTCACTCTCCCCCCATTCACTTTACCCCCATCAATCTCTCCCCCCACTCTCCCCCTCACTCTCTCCCCACTCACTTTACCCCCCTCCCTTTACCCTCCTCCATCTACCCCCCACTCCCCACCTCACTCTCCCCCCTCACTCTCTCCCCACTCACTTTACCCCCTCCCTTTACCCCCTCAATCTCCTCCCACTCTTCCCCCTCACTCTCTCCCTTTCACTGTCCCCCTCACTATCCTACCCTCACACTCCCCCCTCGCTGTCCCCCTTTGCTCTCCCCCCCCTGACTCTTCCCCCCCCCCACTCTCTCCTCCCATCTCACTCTCCACCCCCTGAATCACCCCCCTCAATCCACCCCTCACTCTCCCCCGCCCCCCCCCCAAATCAGGCCCTGGTGAATTATCGGCCTTCAATACCATCAATTTCCATAATACAATTTTCTGACTAATAAGGATTTCCTTCAGTTCCTCCTTCTCGCTAGATCCTCATATTTCCAGAAATTTATTTGTGTGTTCATTAGTGAAGACAGAACAAAAGTATTTGTTCAATTGGTCTGCCCTTTTTTTGTTCCCCATTATTAATTCACCTGAATCCGACTGCAAGTGACCTACATTTGTCTCCACTAAACTTTTATTCTTCACATATCTATAGAAGCTTTTGCAGTCAGTTTTTATGATCCCTGCAAGCTTACTCTCATACTCAATTTTTCCCCCATCTAATTAAACCCTTTGTCCTGCTCTGCTGAATTGTAAAATTATAAAATTCTCCCAGACCTCAGGTTTGCTGCTTTTTCTGGCCAATTTATATGCATCTTCCTTGGCTTTAACACTATCCCTTACATAGCCAAGGTTGAGCCACCTTCCCCATTTTATTTTACACTAGACAGGTATGTGCAATTGTTGAAGTTCATCCATGTGATTAACAGCTACAAATCCAAGGTAAATTACAAGCACACTTGTCTGAACTGTTGCACCTCTGGAAATAATAGGGTATTTGTGAAAGTTTCAACGTGACCGTGAAAGTTTCAGAGCATATGAGGAGTGGCTAGAAATGTTTCTCACCACAAATAATATCATTGAAGTTCCCAATGATGAAAACCATAACTGGGTGGTGTTGGGACAATAAAGGGCTATTTTCTTAATTGAAGCAGGGCCTGAGGTGAACATTTGCTTGTGCCTGACAAGCCAAAGGACACAACTATTAAGCAGATTCTAACTAAGTTAGAATGGCACTGCAACCCTGAGCCCCTGGAAATTGCTGTAAGTTATCATTTCTGAATACAAGATCAGTTAATCGAAAAAAATATCAGGGAGTACGTTGTAGCATTAAAAAAGCTATCTATTCATTGTAATTTCAGAAACTTTCAGGATCAAGCATTGTGTGAATACTTTGTTTGTGGGATGAAAAATGGTGCAATCAGAAGAAAGTTATTCACAACTCCTAACTTTTGATTTAGCTTGTCAGACAGCAATGTCAATGAACATGGCTGACCGATATTCTCGAGAATTTCATACAATTTCCAGTCATCAGACAACCAAGGTGAATCACCTGCAGGTTAAAAGTAAAAGGCAATTGGGCCCCAAAGTCTCAGAAACTGGCGATGGTAACAGAGCATTGAAGTCCTATTTGGGACAACACATTGCTCAAAGTTGTTAATATGTGAAGGCAGAGTGTTTCATCTGCAGGAAAACTGGGCATCTTGCGAAGGCATGCCGACTGAAGGGTAAACCAGCTTTCAAAGCTATGAGTAGAAATTCCCAGAGACTACATAGCATGGAAGAAAAGCAACAGGATGAGGTGGTTTTAGAGCTACACATCATCAGGAGCACGAGGGTAACTAACAGCGATTCGAAAAGTATCATAATCCACATAGAGGTTGCAGGAACCAAGATACCCATGGAAATCAACACTGGTGCATCCATGAGCATTGTATTGGAGTCGCTATACCTCGCCAAATTGCGTGATTTCCCATTGGAGAAATCCAAGATAGAGCTGCGTGGCTACTCGGGAGAGAACATTCCTGTGGTGGGTCGTATCACTGTACCGGTGAAATACAAATATCAATTTCAGAGCTTGCCTCTAATAGTAGTGGCAGAAGACAAGCCTGCCTTACTAGGAAGAAATTGGTTGGCATCACTGAAGCTGGACTGGAGTGAGATGTTTCGTGTTGAAACAAAGGATGATATCATCAAGAATTATCTAAAGGTATTCTGCAAAACAGGCAATCCGATCCAAGGCTTCAAGGCGTGTGTCAGGGTACAGAAGGACGCTAGGTCGGTTTACTGCAAGCCATGTTCCATACCACATTCACTCAAGGAGAAAGTTGAGCAAGAACTCAAAAGACAAGAGACTGAGAACATTATTTCTAAGATAGATCTATGTAATTGGGTTTCACCCATTGTTGTTGTACCTAAGTCCAATGGTATGGTAAGATTGTGTGGTGATTATAAAGTAACCATAAACCAGGTTCGAGAGGGTAATGTCCTCAATACATTGTCAAATGTAGAAGATTTGTTCACAACACTGACAAGGGGTGGTCAGATTTTCTCAAAGTTGAATCTTACGAATGCCTACTTACAGCTTGAACTAGTTGAGGAGTCCAAGTCATGCTTGACTATAAATACTCATCTAGGCCTATATCAATTTACTAGGCTACCATTTGGAGTGTCTTCCGCACCTGCCATATTCCAAGGGGTGATGAACCAGATTTTGCAAGGTATTGAAGAGGTAGTATGTTATTTAGATGACATACTAATTTCAGCACCAAATAGGAAAATTCAAAATTCATAATAACATATTGAATGAAGTCCTCAAATGGCGAGAGAAGCACAGAGTATGAGTGTCTGCTCGCAAGTGTGAGTTATTTCAAAACTCAGTGGAGCAGTTCAGGTACATAGTAGACAAAGATGGTTTGGATTCTGTTTTGGGTACTGTGGGGGGGGGTGACTCATTAGGGGAAGGCAGCAGCAGCCAAGTTCATGGCACCGTAGGTGGCTCTGCTGCACAGGAGGGCAGGAAGAAGAGTGCGAGAGCTATAGTGGTAGGGGATTCTATTGTAAGGGGAATAGATAGGCGTTTCTGCGGCCGCAATCGAGACTCCAGGATGTTATGTTGCCTCCCTGGTGCAAGGTTCAAGGAGGTCTCGGTCGGCTGCAGGACTGTTTGGAGGGGGAGGGTGAACAGCCAGTTGTCATGGTGCATATGGATACAAACAATATAGGTACAAAAATGGGATGAGGTCCTACAAGCTGAATTTAGGGAGCTAGGAGTTAAATTTAAAAGCAGGACCTCAAAGGTAGTTATCTCAGGATTTTTACCAATGCCACGTACTAGTCAGAGTAGGAATTGCAGGATAGCTAAGATGAATACGTGGCTTGAGGAGTGGTGCAGGAGGGAGAGATTCAAATTCATGGGACATTGGAACCGGTTCTGGGGGAGTTGGGACCAGTACAAACTGGACGTTCTGCACCTGGGCAGGACTGGAACCAATGTCCTAGGGGGAGTATTTTCTAGTGCTGTTGGGGAGGGGTTAAACTAATATGGCAGGGGGATGGGAACCTATGCAGGGAGACAGAGGGAAGTAAAATGGGGGCAGAAGGAAAAGACAGAAAGAAGAAAAGTAAAAGTGGAGGGCAGAGAAATCCAAGGCAAAACTCAAAAAAGGCCACTTTACAGCAAAAGTCTAAAGGTACAAAGTGTGTTAAAAAGACAAGCCTGAAGGCTCTGTGCCTCAATGCGAGGAGTATTCGTAATAAGGTACGAATTAACTGCGCAGATAGCTATTAACAAATATGATATAATTGGGATTGCGGAGACATGGCTCCAGGGTGACAAAGGCTGGGAACTCAACATCCAGGGGTATTCAACATTCAGGAAGGATAGACGGAAAGGAAAAGGAGGTGGGGTAGCATTGCTTGGTAAAGAGGAACTTAACGCAATAGTAAGGAAGGACATTAGCTTGGATGATGTGGAATCTGTATGGGTAGAGCTGCAGAATACTAAAGGGCAGAAAATGCTGGAGGGAGTTGTGTACAGATGACCGAATAGTAGTAGTGAGGTTGGGGACAGCATCAAACAAGGTATTAGAGATACGTGCAATAAAGGTACAGCAGTTATCCTGGGCGACTTTAATCTACATATTGATTGGGCTAACCAAACTGGTAGCAATGTGGTGGAGGAGGATTTCCTGGAGTATATTAGGGATGGTTTTCCAGACCAATATGTCGAGGAACCAACCAGGGAGCTGGCCATCCTAGACTGGGTGATGTGTAACAAGAAATGACTAATTAGCAATCTTGTTGTGAAAGGCCCCTTGGGGAAGAGTGACCATAATATGGTAGAATTCTTTATTAAGATGGCGAGTGACATAGTTAATTCAGAGACTGAACTTAAGGAAAGGTAACTTCGATGGTATGAGACATGAATTGGCTAGAATAGACTGGCGAAAGATACTTAGAGGGTTAATGGTGGATAGGAAATGGCAAACATTTAAAGATCACATGGATGATCTTCAACAATTGTACATCCATGTCTGGAGTAAAATAAAAACAGGGAAGGTGGCTCAACTGTGGCTAACAAGGGAAACTAGGGATAGTGTTAAATCCAAGGAAGAGGCTTATAAATTGGCCAGAAAAAGCAGCAAACCTGAGGACTGGGAGAAATTTAGAATTCAGCAGAGGACAAAGGGTTTAATTAGGAGGGGGAATATTATGTGCCCTTCCTATTCCCATATCGCATTTCCAACTCAGTAACAGTTTGCTGTATTTTTGAAATAAGTTATTGCGTAAGAAAGACAGAAAACAAGAAAGAAAAAAGAAATAAACAAAGAAAAAGAAAACACAGAAATATAAAAGTATATAAGAAAAGAAAAAAGTAAAACACAAGAAAGAAAGTCTAACTAAAAGAAACAATCTGATCCAGCCGGAAGGAGGACATTCTGCAACATGTACCTGTAGCGGCTCTTTGAGAGATCTACCAATTAGTCCTAGTCCACTGCCCTTTTCCCATAGCCCAGACAACCTCCCTTTCCACTGTGTACTAAATTCCCTTTGTGTGTTATTATTGGATCTGTTTCCCCCTCCTTTCGGGCAGTGCATTCCAAACTCCCCAAAATAACTGCATTAAAAAATCATGATATCGCTGTCCAGTCATTAAATCTGTGTCCTCTGGTTACTGACATGTAAGAACATACAGGCATAAGAAATAGGACCATGAGTAGGCCATATGGAATTTCGAGCATGTTCTTACATTTCAATAAGGGCCTACCTCTTATCCTAAGCCTGCACATCCTAGTTCCAGAAACTCCAGTTAGGGTTAAGGAAACAACCTCTCAGCATCTATCCTTTCAATCGCCTTCAGAATCTTGCATGTTTAATGAGATCACCTCTCTTTCTTCTAAACTGCAGAGAATATCGGTCCATTCTACACAATCCTTGCCACTGGAAACAATTTCTCCTTAGTAACACTAACCAATCCCTTGATAATATGGAACACCTCAATTAAATCATAAATACATAATAACGTAAGATACAGGAGCAGGATTGGGCCATTCGGAGCTTGGAGCCTGCTCCACCATTAAATATGATCACGGCTGATCTTCGACCTCAACTCCACTTTCCTGCCCCATCCCCATATCCCTTGATTCATTTAATATCCAAACATCTATCGATCTCTGTCTTAAATATACTCAACGACTGAGCCTCCACAGCTCTCTGGGGCAGAGAATTCCAGAGATTCACCACCCTCTGAGTGAAGAATTTTCTCCTCATCTCAGTCCTAAATGGCCGACCCCTTATTCTGAGACTGTGGTCCCTGGTTCTAGACTCCCTGCACTTACCCTGTCAAGCCCTGTAAGAATTCTGTATGTTTCAATGAGATCACTTCTCAGTCTCCTAAACTCTAGAGAATATAGCCCTAATTTACCCAATCTCTCCTCAAAGGATAATCTCTTGTATGATCTATTTCTCCATCTCTTTCCATCCTTCTAGAAACATAGAAAATAGGTACAGGAGTAGGCCATTCGGCCCTTCGAGCCTGCACCGCCATTCAATGAGTTCATGGCTGAACATGCAACCTCAGTACCCCATTCCTGCTTTCTCGCCATACCCCTTGATCCCCCAAGTAGTAAGGACTACATCTAACTCCTTTTTGAATATATTTAGTGAATTGGCCTCAACAACTTTCTGTGGTAGAGAATTCCACAGGTTCACCACTCTCTGGGTGAAGAAGTTTCTCATCTCGGTCCTAAATGGCTTACCCCTTATCCTTAGACTGTGACCCCTGATTATGGACTTTCCCAACATTGGGAACATTCTTCCTGCCTCCCTCAATAGCACCTCCCTCTCGCTCCATCGGCTCTGTTCCCATCGATGGTTCAGCTGGTGAGCTATAGTCGGCAAGAGCATTGTAACAAACAGAACGTTACGGCAATGATTGAGCAATATTGCGATTGGTGCTCGCTCGAAGCGCAGAATGGGTTAATTTATTAACTTGTAATTCCCACAGCGGCAGTGATCTGAAATAGTCTGGCATCAGTTTGCAAAGGAGGGAAGACAATTCTCGCTATGTATTGGCTTTCCATATTTCTGCTTTCCAATTCCTGTATGTATGAGACAGCAAATCTTACTGTCCTCATTTTGTACCATTGCTATCAGGTTAACAACACTGATGAGATTATTTATTGATGTAGTCTTCTTCATTAAACAAATACAAAAACTTTGCTTTGCTTTGATCCAAGTGAGAGTTAATTTAATCTGGTAAAGGATCATCCAAAAATTATTCAATTTCACTCTTTCCGATCTGAGCCTATTTGTCTTTGTCTTTTCCAGTTTAGAATTTGGCGCATTTATACTTTTATCAATTCGATAAACCCGACTAATTGAACTTAGCCTTTAGAGCAAATAGAAGCGATTTCAGAAAACTAACTTGTTCCATTCCTTTTCTCTCCCTGCTGCTCCTGACTCTGTCCCTTTCATATTCCCTGACACCATCTATTGTCCTCTGACTGATCGATTGGGCTTACTGTTGTTTTATAATCCGTTAGATGTTCGGTCACAAAAACTAGTTGTCCAGACCCCTTCGGCCACCATGCAATGAGACTTGGGTGTCTTGGTACATCAGTCATTGACAGTTGGCATGCAGGTTCAGCAGGCAGGGAAGAAGGCAAATGGTATGCTGGCCTTCATAGCTAGAGGATTTGAGTATAGGAGCAGGGAGGTCTTACTGCAGTTGTTCAGGGCCTCATCTGGAATATTGTCATCAGTTTTGGTCTCCTAATCTGAGGAAGGATGTTCTTGCTATTGAGGGAATGCAACGAAGGTTCACCAGACTGATTCCCAGGATGGCAGGACTGACATATGAGGAGAGACTGGATCGACTGTGCCTGTATTCACTGGAGTTTAGAAGGATGAGAGGGGATCTCATAGAAACATATAAAATTCTGACGGGACTGGACAGGTAAGATGCAGGAAGAATGTTCCCAAAGTTGGGCAAGTCCAGAACCAGGGGTCACAGTCTAAGGATAAAGGGTAAGCCATTTAGGACTGAGATGAGCAGAAACTTCTTCACTCAGAGAGTTGTTAACCTGTGGAATTCCCTACCACAGAGAGTTGTTGATGCCAGTGCATTGGATATATTCAAGAGGGAGTTAGATATGGCCCTTATGGCTAAGGGGATCTAGGGGTATCTAGAGAAAGCAGGAAAGGGGTACTGAGGGAATGATCAGCCATGATCTTATTGAATGATGGTGCAGGCTCGAAGGGCCGAATGGCCTACTCCTGCACCAATTTTCTATGTTTCTATATCCAGGTTCCAGGGGAAGAAGCCGGGTTCTACTGCAGCATCGGGCAGGGCAACATGAGTAACTATGGGTGGGACTGGTACCTGCAGATCGGGGAGCTCCTGCATTGGATCGGATCGGTCATGTTTTCTGCGGCTAACTATAGAACAAAGTCTGGCATCAAACATGACCCTGACGGCACCACATTCACACTGTCCCTGAAAAACACCCGGACTCAGGACAGCGGCATGTATTACTGTGTGGCGACCCAGGATGCGCACAGTGTTGTTAGATTGCACGGGGTCATGGCAAAAACCTCACTGAGCAAGAAAGGCACCTCCGCCAGCGGGGATAGGAAGGGACTGGCATTCGTGGTCATGAGATGACTGTAGTGGTGATGAAAGACTTGCATTTCTATAGCGCCTTTCACGGCCACTGGACGTCACAAAGCGCTTTACAGTCAATGAAGTACTGTTGGAGTGAATCCACTGTAGGAAGGTGGGAAACGCACCAGCCAAATTACGCATAGCAAGCTCCCACAAAGAGCAATGTGCTAATGAGATGATCTGTGTTCTAATATGTTGATTGAAGGATAAATAATGGTCCCAGGACACCAGGGTAACTAGTCATTTGTGGCTAATTGGAAATCTACATCTGGCTAATTGGGGACCAATGGGCGGGTAATTGAGAATCCAGACGCCTCTAGTGGGGAAATGCAGATGTGGATAATTTTATTTCTGATTACTGGATGAAAAATGATCAAATACACAGTCGTTGGGAATGTGAACGGTGTCAGATCTAGTCAGCTATTGGTTATTAGCAACCTCATTGATTTTCATTGGGTCAATCAGGAGAAGGGGCGTGTCCAATCTGCATCACTTCCTCATGCTCTTCATCTTTTCCTCAATGATTTGAACAGAGCGGGTTTGGTTTCTCAGAGACTCCACGCTTCTGTTCTCGCTCCTTTCACTATTAAGGGAAACGCTTCACGTTAAAGATGTATCTCTTACTGGGTCTGATTATCTTGTTTCACTGTAAGGAACCTTTTCAAACAATGATTCTCTTTAATAAATGTTTTCTTTATTTTTCTCTCATTCTTTCCTTCTCTCATGTTTTACTTCTATCTTTCTCCCAAGCTTACAATTCCCGGATTACTGACCTGCTCCTCTCCCCGTCTAATCGCAGACGCGGACTCAGCGAGTATCCACAGCCTTCCCCTGCTCTCTCCGGATTTCCCGGGGAGAGAGTGGCACTGAGGTGCGATGTGAAGGGCCTCAGTAACCCTGACCTGTTGTGGTACAGGCAGGATCCGGGGAAGTAGCCGCAGTAGATATTTTACTCCGCGGGCACCAATCACATCAATCCAGAGGGGATGGTGGAAGGTTTTATCGCCGACTGACCGAATGGTAAAGATTTCAACCTGAAGCCCTCCCGCCTGCGGGCGGATCAGTCGGCCGTGTATTACTGCGCCCGGAGTCTGCGCAGTGACTGAGGGAGCTGGAGGGGCCCGACACAAACCCGAAAGGCGGCAGGAAACAGCTGTGGGTGGTGAACCAGCGCAACTTAGCGAATTATTGGGTTAATATTGCAGAGCGAACATGTTTTGGTCGAGCAATGCGTTAGAATAATTGTGAGATATTAGATGTAGAGGATGTGGAGAAGGTGCATAGAAAGATTTGCGAGGATGACGCCACATCTGACAGGTTGTAGCTATCAGGGAAGAACAATATTAAAAGGACTTGGTTTTTTATACACTGACTTTAGGGTTTCTTTCTCCACAGTAACAGCAGAGGGCGCTCTGGGACCATTAAATAAACAGTTGCGTTTAAAAGGTTTAATGAGAATACAGAGAGAGGAGGAGGCCATTCAGCCCATCGAGCCTGTTACACAGGTACAGGAGGAGGCCCATTCAGCCCATCGAGCCTGTTACATAGGAACAGGAGGAGGCCCATTCAGCCCATCGAGCCTGTTACATAGGAACAGGAGGAGGCCCATTCAGCTCCTCGAGCCTGTTACACAGGTACAGGAGGAGGCCCATTAAGCCCCTCGGGCCTGCTACACAGGAACAGGAGAAGGTCATGCAGCCCCTCGAGCCTGTTACACAGGAACAGAGGGTGGCCCATTCAGCTCCTCTAATCTGTTACACACAAACAGTAACTGGTAATTGGGATTAGCCTCGATAACCTCTTGTTGGCCGATGCAGATATGATCGTAAGTACTGCAAGGAATCGAATACGGCCAGGGTGATCTCCTGGACTAGTTTCGATCGCCTGGATGGGTCGAAGAGGAATTCTCCCAGGTTTTCTTCCCCAAATTGGCCTGGGTTTATATCTGGTTTTTGCCTCTCCCAGGAGATCACATGGCTCCAGTTGGAGTGGAGTGTAGAATGTTTCAGTATAAGGGGTGTCGCAGTTGTGTGAGGCGGACTGGTTGGGCTGGGTGCTCTTTGCCTTTCCGTCATTGTTCATAGGTTTATATATAACCTTTTGGGCTGCTGACTGAGGGCCATGCGGCTCTTTGTCGGCCCCGTGGACATGATGGGCCGAAATGGCCCCCTTCTGCACTGTAAATTTCTATGTTTCTATGTTCCTAACACAATGAGGGAATTCAGCCCCTTGAGTCTCTTACACATGAACAGGAGGAGGTCCATTCAGCCCCTCTACTCTGTTACACAGTAACAAGAGGAAGTCATTCAGCCCCTCAAACCAGTTACACAAGAACAGGAGGAGGCCCATTTAGCCCCTCGAGCCCGTGACACAGGAACAGGAGTCCCATTCAGCTCCTCGAGCCTGTTACACAGGAACTGCAGGAGGCTGTTCAGCCCCTCGAGCCTGTTACACAGGAACAGGAGACCCATTCAGCCCCTCGAACCTGTTACACAGAAATAGGAGGAGGCCTATTCAGCCCCTCGAGCCTGTTAAGGACAGAGTGAGGCAATTCAGCTCCCTGAGCCCGTTACATTAGTAACGGGAGGAGGCCCATTCAGCATCTTGCATCTTTCCGAAAATGACATGCGTCTGTGACTGTTTTGCTCACTCACTTAATCTCTCTATGTCCCCAGTGCAAATTCCTGTTCCCATCTGCTCCACTCACAGCCACTCAGAGAGGGATGGGTGGGAGTATCAGCCAGGGAGACCTCGACACAAACCCCACAGTTGGCAGATAACACCTGCAAATAATGAGCCAGCATGGTGCCGCGTCCTGTTGGGCTTATTTTGCACAGCGAACGCAGATTTTGATAAGAAGAGGAGACAGCTTAGCATTAAAGTGAAAGTTTAAGTATATATTGGAGAAGGTGCAAGGAAAGATGTACAATAATGACACCAGAATTGCAGATTTATAACCATTAGCAAAGCTTGGAAAGCTGAGGTCGCTTTTCTCTAGAAAAGTGATGGGGAATTGATAATCTGATCGAGGTCTTTAAGACATAAGAAATAGGAGCATGAGTAGGCCATATAGTTCCTCCAGCCTGCTCCACCATTCATGGCTAATTATCGACCTCAACTTCACTTTCCCGCCCAATCACCAGATCCTTAGATTCCCCGAGAGTCCAAAAATCTATAGATCTCAGCCTTGAATATACTCAGAGTTGCAGCATCCACAGCACTCTGGAAGAGGGAATTCCAAAGATTCATCACCCTCTGAGTGAAGAAATTCCTCCTCATCTCTGTCTTAAATGGTCTTCCCTTATCCTGAGACGGTATACCTCTAGTTCTTGACTCTCCAGCCTGGGGGAAACAACCACTCATCATCGACCCTGTCAATCCCCTTCAAAATCTTGTATGCTTCAATGAGATCACCTCTATTTCTTCTAAACTCCAGAGAGTATAGGCCCATTTTACACAATCTCTCATCATAAGACAGCTCTCTTATCCCAGGAACCAATCTAGTTAACCTTCATAGCACCGCCTCTATGGCAAGTATCTTTTCTTGGATAACAAGACCAGAGCTGTGCAAAGTACTCCAGTCACACCAAGGCCCTGTACAATCGTAGCTCGACTGCCTTATTCTTATACTCTAATCGCCTTGCAATAAAGGACAACATAC
This sequence comes from Pristiophorus japonicus, assembly GCF_044704955.1. NCBI lineage: Eukaryota > Metazoa > Chordata > Chondrichthyes > Pristiophoridae > Pristiophorus > Pristiophorus japonicus. The sequence goes on along the minus strand of NC_091987.1, from coordinate 26,458,677 downwards.
CATTTGCCTTCCTTATTGCTTGCCAGACTGGCAGGATAGCTTTTTGTGATTCTTGCAAAAGGACACACAAAACTCTCTGAACACCAACATTTATAAGTTTATCACCATTTAAAAATATTCAGTTTTTCTATTCTTCCTACTAAAGTAATTAAGCTCACATTTCCCTACTCAATCTGCCAACTTACTACCCACTCACTTAGTCTATCTGTATCACTTTGCAGATGCTTTGTGTTCTCCTCACGGCTTACTGTCTCACCTAGCTTTGTATCATCAGCAAACTTGGATATATTGCACTCGGTCCCTTCATCTCGGACATTAATATAGATTGTAAATAGCTGAGGCCTCAGCATTAATTCCTGCGGCAGCCCACGAGTTACAGCCTGCCAACCTGAAAATGACACATTTAAACCTACCCGCTGTTTTCTATCCGTTAACCAATCATCTATCCATGCTAATACATTAACTACAATCCCATGATCCCTTATCTTGTGTAATAACCTTTTATGTGCCACCTCATCGAATGCATTTTCAAATTCTAAATATACTACATCTGCTGGTTCCCTTTTATCTACCCTGCTAATTACACCCTCAAAGCACTCGAATAAATTTTTCAAACACGACTTCCCTTCCATGAAAAAATGTTGATTCTGCCTAATCATGTTATGTTTTTCTAACTGCCATGATACCCCTTCTGTGGTGTATGTAGCACACGAAACACTGACTCCACACGCTCTGTTGTTGATCTAACTGCTGTGACCTTGGTCCTTTATTCACTAGCTTCAGAGTGCCCACAGGTGTGCTGGGGGGGCCTTACATACTGCCTCGTGCAGTTACTTTCAGGTCTCCCACCGCAGCGCCCTCTGTGGTGCACCATTGTACTTGTCATACATTTGAGGTACTGGCACAAAACACATCACTTCCCCACTCAATTCAAAAAGCCGTTGCTGAATTCCCTAAATCGAAAAATGCCTCAACCCATTAATGTTGTTAGTCATGAATCCGCGTCCCTGATTTTAACCAAAGATACATTACAGCATTGAAATAACAACTCTTATCATGATTCGCAGTTCATGTCCATTATTATAGACACAGTGACCACCTGTCATTAAAGTATTAATTCATGTCATACATCCATCATCCTCATTCCATAGCACATTTGGTCTCTCTCTCTAGCCTTACAAATGCCCTTTTAAGACTCCCGGGAGCATTTCCCTTTTAAGACACCATCTTGTGGCTCCCACAAGGTGTTCCTCAGATGCTGCCATCTTAGGTTCTCTGCTGGCCTTTGTCTCCGTTGCCACGAGGCTCACTGCCATTTTGAGTTCGCTGGCGAAGAAAGAAGAAAAAAAAAGAACAGGAATACTTAATGGACACAGGTGCAGAGCCCTGAACTCTTTGCCAGACAGACACACACTCTCCATTGGAGGCTCTATAGTGGGCCTGCCGGCGCCGAGGCCGTTCCTTCTGCGGCCTCCGAGGTTGCCCGACTGCGGCCGCTGAGGCCGCCCGACTGCTTCGCCCGCAGCATCCCGCCGGCCCGCACCCGAACAATAGGGCCATCGCACCTGGAGTCTGGCTCTCCTTGAGGCTGCTCATCTGTGGAGGCTGAGGCTGCAGTCTGTGGAGGGATGAAGTCTTCCCAGCTCCCACGAACCTTTCCCATCCATCTTCTGCCGAGAAATGTTGGCCCACAGCCTGCAATGATCCATAAGGGTAAACCGTGCGTCTCGCCCTCGTGAGATACCTGCACATCCACTCTGCCGAGAACAGGTATCAGCACCTCGGTGTAAGTACGCAGCTTAGCCGTGACCGGGGCCAGCTTGGGTCATGCAGTCGGGTTATCCCACAGTTTCTCAAAAGTTCTCTGGCTCATTAATGATGGACCTGATCCCGTATCCACTACCATACTCACTGGGACTCCTTCAATTTTTACTTCCATTATCACTGGGGGCGAATCGTCAGTGCACGTGTACAGTCCCATCACCTCATCTTCGTCTGCCTGCCCCTCGCTGAGCAGTGGGTCATCCTCCGTCTCCTCAGCCACGTGGTGAGTCCGATTTCTTTTACACATACGCTGAAGGTGGCCTTTAATGTGGCAGGTATTGCATGTGTACTCCACAAACCTGCACCGGTGAGCCCCATGGCTTCCTCCACAGCGCCAGCATGGTGCTGCTTGATTAGCCCACCTCAGCGGACTCTGAGTTCTAGGACCCCGGGGTTCGTGCTCTCTGCCCTGGGCAGAGCCACGTTCAGCCGTACTGTCCGTGGTGGGTGCTATCCTGTGGACGGTGCCTGCCAGGTTCGAGGCTGTGTGGATTATTTGCTTGGTGCTGCAAGTCGAGGTCATATATGCCCGGCTGATGGTGATGGCCTTTGTCAGGGTGACTGTGGGTTCCGTGGCTAGCAACTTGTGAAGGAGGCCCTCATGGCCAATCCCCATGACGAAAATGTCCCGCAGTGCCTCGTCAAGGTGTGCCCCAAAATCACACGGCGCCGCGAGTCTCTTGAGGTCCGCAGCATATTTGGTGACATCCTGGCCCTCGGGTCTGCAGTGATGGTAGAATTTGTACCTGGCTGTGAGGATGCTCTCCTTCGGTTGTAACTGGTCATGAATGAGTTCGACCAGCTCCTCGTATGACTTGTCCCTGGTGCTCTCGGGTGCCAGCAAATCCCTGGCGAGACAGTAAACCTCATCACCGCAACTGGAAAGCAATATCGCCTTACGCCTCTCTCTCAGTGCGTCCGTGTCCTCCATCAGGTTGTTTGCTGTGAAATAGTACTCGAGCCGTTCCATGAAGGCCTCCCAATCATTGCTCATGGTAAAATCATTTAGCGAGTCCAGAATAGCCATGGTTGCGTTGAGTTCGTCCGCTTCCTTGTCGTCAATGTGGTGTATGTAGCACACAAAACACTGACTCCACACGCTTTGTTGTCGATCTAACTGCTGTGACCTTGGTCCTTTATTCACTAGCTTCAGAGTGCCCACAGGTGTGCTGGGGCGGGGCGGGGGGGGGGGGGGAGGGGGGGCTTTACATACTGCCTCGTGCAGGTACTTTCAGGTCTCCCACCGCAGCGCCCTCTGTGGTGCACCATTGTACTTGTCATACATTTGAGGTACTGGCACAACACACAACACCTTCTGTAACAATTGATTGCAGCATTTTCCTGATGACTGATGTCAGGCTAACTGGTCTGTAGTCCTCTGTTTTCTCTCTCCCTCCTTTCTTGATTATCGATGTTTCATTTGCTAACTTCCAATGCGCTGGAACCATTCTAGAATCTAGCGAATTTTGAAAGTTTTAAACCAATCCATCCACTCACACTGCAGCTGCCTCTTTTAGAAAACTAGGATGTAAGGCGTCAGGTACAGGGAATTTGTCAGCATTCAGTCAAATTAATTCCTTTGGTATTTTTGCTCTACTTATACTAATTACATCAAGATACTCACCTGTATCAGACACTTGCTTAGAACATACATTTAGAAGCTGTTACAATATGTTTTTGCATTATTATTAAAGCCATCGATGGCGTGGCTGTAGAGAAGGATATAATTTAAAAAAGAAAGAATGAAAGAGAATGAATTACTGAACAAACAAAAAAGCAAAGACAGGAAGATAGAAAGAAGGAAAGATTTGGGGTTTGATCCACTGACACTGTGTTTTCCTTCTCCACAGGGATGGAAGAGGGCGCTCTTGGACCAGGAATCACATCTGCCTGGAACCTGGTTCAGTCAGTACTGGAGGAGGCCATTCAGCCCATCGGGAATGTCGTAAAATGGAATAGAACTATGACGTATATAATTTCCTCAACAGCAGGACATTACTTGGAGCAATGAGGGTCGTTGAGGACATCCAGGAAATTATTGCCTCTTCCATTTAGCTGTCTTATTCGGCAGCCAGCTCAGCCTGTGCTATCACTGATGTGGAACGGGTTCACTGCAGTCTGAATACAGCAGGACATTTTGCAGTTTCCCCAGTCAAAGGCGACATTTTGAGTCCTCCTGGTCGTCACTGGCCCAACCCTGAGCCCAACCATGCGGTAGGACAGAGGGGAAGGCCTTGTGACCCCGATATTGTGGCACCGTCTGTCTCACGCTATCAGAGTCTTTACTCGTTGGAGGTCAGAAGGATGAGGGGTGATCTTATAGAAACATTTAAAATAATGAAAGGGATAGACAAGATAGAGGCAGTGAGGTTGTTTCCACTGGTCGGGGAGACTAGAACTAGAAGGCACAGCCTCAAAATAAGGGGGAGCCAATTTAAAACCGAGTTGAGAAGTAATTTCTTCTCCCAGAGGGTTGTGAATCTGTGGAATTCTCTGCCCAAGGAAGCAGTTGAGGCTAGCTCATTGAATGTATTCAAATCACAGATAGATAGATTTTTAACCAATAAGGAAATTAAGGGTTATAGGGAGCAGGCAGGTAAGTGGAGCTGAGTCCATGGCCAGATCAGCCATGATCTTGTTGAATGGCGGAGCAGGCTCGAGGGGCTAGATGGCCTACTCCTGTTCCTAATTCTTATGTTCTTATGTAAAACATTTGCTTACTCCAGTCTTGTCTGTGTGTGTGTGAGCCACGAGCCACTTGTAGCTATTTTGGCAATGTGAATGTGGATAATTGGGCCGTTGCATCTGTCTAATTGGGGAACGGGTGGGTAATTTTTTTAAAAATTCGTTAACGGGATATGGGCAGCGCTAACAAGGCCGCCATTTATTGCCAATCCCTAATTGCCCCTTGAGAAGGTGGTGGTGAGCCGCTTTCTTCAACCGCTGAAGTCCGTGTGGTGAAGATACTCCCACAGTGCTGTTAGGGAGAGAGTTCCAGGATTATGACCCAGCGACAATGAAGGAACGGCGATATATTTCCAAGTCAGGATAGTGTGTGACTCAGAGGGGAACGTGGAGGTGGTGGTGTTCCCATGCACCTGCTGCCCTTGTCTTTCTAGGTGGTAGAGGTCGCGGGTTTGGGAGGTGCTGCCGAAAAAGCCTTGGCGAGTTGCTGCAGTACATCTTGTTGATGGTACACACTGCAGCCATGGTGCACCAATGATGGAGGGAGTGAATGTTGAAGGTGGTGGATGGGGTGTCAATCAAGCGGCTGCTTTGTCCTGGATGGTGTCGAGCTTCTTGAGTGTTGGTGGAGCTGCATTCATCCAGGCAAATGGAGAGTATTCCATCACACTCCTGACTTGTGCCTTGTAGATGGTGGAAAGGCTTTGGGGAGTCAGGAGGTGAGACACTCACTGTAGAATACCCAGCCTCTATCCTGCTGATGTTCCCAGAGTATTTAAGTGGCTGGTCTGATCAATGGTGACCGCCAGGATGTTGATGGTAGGGGATTTGGCGATGGTAATGCCATTGAATGTTAAGGGGCAGTGGTTAGACTCTCACTTGTTGGAGATGGTCATTGCCTGGTACTTGTGTGGCACGACTGTTACTTTCCACTTATCAGCCCAAACCTGAATGTTATCCAGGTCTTGCTGCATGCGGGCATGGACTGCCTCATTATCTGAGGAGTTGTGAATGACACTGAGGAAACATGGAAACATAGAAAATAGCTGCAGGAGTAGGCCATTTGGCTCTTCGAGCCTGCACCATGATTCAATAAGATCATGGCTGATCATTCACCTCAGTACCCCTTTCCTGCTTTCTCTCCATACGCCTTGATCCCTTTAGCCGTAAGGGCCATATCTAACTCCCTCTTGAATATATCCAATAAATTGGCATCAACAACTCTCTGCGGTAGAGAATTCCACAGGTTTAAAACTCTCTGACTGTGAAGTAATCAGCGAACATCCCCACTTCCAATCTTATGACGGAAGGAAGAGTGCTGATGAAGCAATTGAAGACGGTTGAGCCTAGGACACTGCCCTGGGGAAGTCTGCAGTTATGTCCTGGGACATTGATGATTCACCTGAAACCACCACAACCATCTTCCTTTGTGCTGGGTATGATTCCAGCCAATGAAGATCCTCCACCCCCTGATTCCCACTGACTTTAGTTTTACTGGGGCTCCTTGGTGCCACACTCGGTCAGATGCTGCCTTGATGTTGAGGGCAGTCACTCTAACCTCACCTCTGTAACTCAGCTCTTTGGTCCATGTTGGGACCAAGCTGTAATGAGATCTGGGGCCAAGTGATCCTGGCAGAACCCAAACTGAGCATTGGTGAGTGGCTTATTAGTGAGTAAGTGCCACTTGATAGCACTGTCGACGACACCTTCCATCACTTTGCTGATGATTGAGAGTAGACTGATGGGGTGGTCATTGGCCGGATTGGATTTGTCCTGCTTTTTGTGGACAGGACATAGCCGGGCAGTTTTTCACATTGACAGACAGATACCAATGAGAATGCAGCTGTTTCTAGTGGGAAATTCAGATTTGGATAATCTCATTTCTGCTCAGTGAATAAAAAATCAGCCACAAAGACTGGTGTTGGGAGAGTAAACGGTATCAGATCTAGTCAGCGATTGGTTATTAGAAACGTCATTGAATGTGACTGGTTCGATCGGGGGAAGCGACGCTGCCTCACTTTCTCAGACTCTTCATATTCTCCTCAGTGTTTAATAAATAACCGGTCTGGCTCCTCACAGAATCCACGCTCCTGTAATCACTCCTTTCATCAACAAGACACCATCAAGTAAAAGATGCAGCAGTTACTGGGTCTGTTGATCATGTTTCAACGTAAGGGAGTTTTTCAAAGATTAGTTCTTGTCACTAACCTTTATCACTCTTTCTTTCTTTCTTTCTTTCCATACTTCGATTCTATCCCGGTGCATTTCCCGATTGTCCCTATTTACTGACCTCCTCCTCTCCCCATCTCTTTCCCAGACGTTAACTCACAGACCATCAGCCAGACTCCCGGAGCTGTGTCCAGATTGCCCGGGCACGGAGTGCAACTCAATTGCGATGTGAAGAGCACCAGTAGCCTTCAAATGTACTGGTACAGACAGGACCCGTGGAAGGAGCCGCAGTTGATGTTTATGTCCCTAGTTGCAAAAAGCGTGACTACAGAAGGGACGGTGGACGGTTTTACCGCCGAACGACCGAATAGCAACGAGTTCAACCTGAAGTCCTCCCGCCTGCGGGCGGATCAGTCGGCCGTGTATTACTGCGCCTGGAGTCTGCACAGTGACTCGGGGAGATGGAGGGGCCCGACATAAACCCCAAAGGCGGCAGGAAACACCTGGCGATGGTGAACAAGCGCGGTATCGAGTTATGTTGGGTTTATTTTACTGAGCTCACATGGTTTTGACAAGTACTATAGAGGGTTTAGAATAAAAGTGAGAGATTAGATCTGGCTGTTGTGTAGAGGACACAGAGAGGCTGCAATGAGATTTAGATAGGTTAACCGAATGAGCGAAGGTTTGGCAGATGGAATATAATGTTGGAAAATGTGAGGTCATCCACCTTGGGAAAAAAAACAGTAAAAGGGAATATTATTTAAATGGGGAGAAATTACAACATGCTGCGGTGCAGAGGGACCTGGGGGTCCTTGTGCATGAAACTCTTTTAGAGAAAAGTTCGACGCAAATTCAAAATTCGCTGCAAATTAAGGGCTCGTGCAGGATTTGAACCCTGGACCTTACGCAAATTTCAAGTAACAATCCCAAAGCAACAATCATACTCCTAGAGCAACGAGCCAATGAATCCAAACAGTTAGTTTGCAGGTGCAGCAGGTAATTAGGAAGGCAAATCGAATGTTGGCCTTCATTGCGAGAGGGATGGCGTACAAAAGCAGGGAGGTCCTTCTGCAACTGTATAGGGTATTGGTGAGGCAGCACCTGGAGTACTGCGTGCAGTTTTGATCACCTTACTTAAGGAAGGATATACTAGCTTTGGAGTGGGTACAGAACGATTCACTAGGCTGATTCCGGAGATGGGGGGTTACCTTATGGTGATAGATTGAGTAGACTGGGTCTTTACTCGTTGGAGTTCAGAAGGATGAGGGGTGATCTTATAGAAACAAGTAAAATAATGAAAGGAATAGACAAGATAGAGGCAGAGAGGTGGTTTCCACTGGTCGGGGAGACTAGAACTAGGGGGCACAGCCTCAAAATACGGGGGAGCCAATTTAAAACCGAGTTGAGATGGAATTTCTTCTCCCAGAGGGTTGTGAATCTGTGGAATTCTCTGCCCAAGGAAGCAGTTGAGGCTAGCTCATTGAATGTATTCAAATCACAGATAGATAGATTTTTATCCAGTAAGGGAATAAAGGGTTATGGGGAGCGGGCGGGCAAGAGGAGCTGAGTCCATGGCCATTTCAGCCATGATCTTCTTGAATGGCTGAGCAGGCTCGAGGGGCTAGATGGCCTACTCCAGTTCCTAATTCTTATGTTCTTATGTAGAGTCACTGGAGAAGGTGCAAATAAAGATTACCAAGCATGACACCAGAATTGAGAGGTTCAAACGAACAGGAAATCCTGAGCAGGCCGGGCTGATTTGTCTAAAAAAGAGAAGGCTAAGGGGTGATGAGACAGAGGCCGCTAAAGATTAACAACGTGTTTTATATTACAGTGTGTAGAGAATCGATAGAAAGGAAGGAAGATAGGAAGAATAAAAGATAGAAAGGAATAAAGAGGGAAATAAATGAATCAAAAGCGAAATAAAGACAACGAAAAAATGAAAGAAAGAATGCAAACAGGAAACAAAAGAGAATGAAGGAAAGGTAGAGAAAAGATTGAAAGATAGAACGGCTGAATGCTAGTGAAAAAAAGAACGAAATATATAAAGAAGGTATCCAAGTAAAATACTTTTTTCAAACACTGACATTGTCCAAAGGTACAGTAGAGGACGCTCTAGGACAAAGTAACACAACAGTGCCCGGAACATGGTTCAAGATGAACACAGGAATAGGAGGCCATTCAGCCCCTCGAGCTTGTTACACAGGAACAGGAGAAGGCCATTCAGCCCCTCGAGCTTGCTACATAGGAACAGGAGGCCCATTCAGCCCCTCGAGCCTGTTACACCGAAACAGGAGGCCGATTCAGTCCCTCGAGCCTGTTACACTGGAACAGGAGGAGGCCCATTCTGCCCCTGAAGCATGTTGCACAGGAACAGGAGGCTATTCAGCCCCTGGAGCCTGTTACACACGAACAGGAGCAGGCCCATTCAGCCCCTCGAGCCTCTTACAGCCCATCGGGAATGTCGTAAAATGGAATAGAACTATGAAGTATATAATTTCCTCAACAGTAGGGCATTACTTGGAGCAATGAGTGTCGATGAGGACATCCAGGAAATTATTGCCTCTTCCATTTAGCTCTCTTATTGGGCAGCCATTCATGTCCCAGCTCAACCTGTGCTATCACTGATGTGGAACGGGTTCACTGCAGTCTGAATACAGCTGGACATTTTGCAGGTTCCCCAGTCAAAGGCGACATTTTGAGTCCTCCTGGTTGTCACTGGCCCAACCCTGAGCCCAACCATGCGGTAAGACAGAGGGGAAGGCCTTGTGACCCGGATATTGTGGCATCATCTGTCTCGCTCTATCAGAAAACGTTTGTTTACACCAGTGTTGTCTGTGTGTGTGTGAGCCACGAGCCACTTGTGGCTATTTTGCGAATGTGATTGTGGATAATTGGGCCGCTGCATCTGTCTAATTGGGGAACAACGGGTGGGTAATTTTTAAAAAATTCGTTAATGGGATGTGGGCAGTGCTAACAAGGCCGCCATTTATTGCCCATCCCTAATTGCCCCTTGAGAAGGTGGTGGTGAGCTGCCTTCTTGAACCGCTGCAGTCCGTGTGGTGAAGGTGCTCCCATAGTGCTGTTAAGGAGTGAGTTCCAGGATTGTGACCCAGCGACGATGAAGGAACGGCCGATATATTTCCAAGTCAGGATGGTGTGTGACTCGGAGGGGAACTTGGAGGTGGTGGTGTTCCCATGAACCTGCTGCCCTTGTCCTTCTATGGTAGAGGTCGCGGGTTTGGGTGGTGCTGCCGAAGAAGCCTTGGCGAGTTGCTGCAGTTCATCTTGTAGATGGTACACACTGCAGCCATGGTGCGCTGGTGGTGGAGTGAGTGAATGATTAAGGTGATGGATGTGGAGCCGATCAAGTGGGCTGCTTTGTCCGGGATGGTGTCAAGCTTCTTTCGTGTTGTTGGAGTGCACTCATCCCGGCAAGTGGAGAGTATTCCATCACACTCTTGGCTTGTGCTTTGTAGATGGTGGAAAGGCTTTGGGGAGTCAGGAGGTGAGACACTCGCCGCAGAATACCCAGCCTCTGACCTGCTCTTGTTGCCACAGTATTTAAGCGGCTGGTCCAGTTAAGTTTTTGGTCAATGGTGGCCCCCAGGATGTTGATGGTGGAGAATTCGGCGATGGTAATGCCGTTGAATGTCAAGGGGCAGTGGTTAGACTCTCGCTTGTTGGAGATAGTTATTGCCTGGTACTTGTGTGGCACGAATGTTACTTTCCACTTATCAGCCCAAGACTGAATGTTATCCAGGTCTTGTTGCATGCAGGCGTGGACTGCTTCATTATCTGAGGAGTTGTGAATGACACTGAGGAAACATAGAAACATAAAAACATAGAAAATAGGTGCAGGAGTAGGCGATCCAGCCCTTCAAGTCTGCACCGCTATTCAATAAGATCATGGCTGATCATTCACCTCAGTACCCCTTTCCCTGCTTTATCTCCATACCCCTTGATCCCTTTAGCCGTAAGGGCCATATCTAACTCCCTCTTGAATATATCCAATGAACTGGCATCAACAACTTTCTGCGGTAGAGAATTCTACAGGTTGCAAACTCTCTGACTATGAAGTAATCAGCGAACATCCCCACTTCTGATCTTATGATGGAAGGAAGAGTGCTGATGAAGCAATTGAAGACGGTTGAGCCAAGGACACTGCCCTGGGGAAGTCCTGCAGTTATGTCCTGGGGCATGGATGATTCACCTGAAACCACCACAACCATCTTCCTTTGTGCTGGGTATGATTCCAGCCAATGAAGATCCTCCACCCCCCGATTCCCACTTACTTCAGTTTTACTGGGGCTCCTTGGTGCCACACTCGGTCAGATGCTGCCTTGATGTCGAGGGCAGTCACTCTAACCTCACCTCTGGAATTCAGCTCTTTTGTCCATTTTGGACCAAGCTGTAATGAGGTCTTGGGCCAAGTGATCCTGGCAGAACCCAAACCGAGCCTCGGCGAGTGGCTTATTACTAAGTAAGAGCCACTTGATAGCACTGTCGACGACACCTTCCATCACTTTGCTGATGATTGAGAGTAGACTGATGGGGTGGTCATTGGCCGGATTGGATTTGTCCTGCCTTTTGTGGACAGGACATAGCCGGGCAGTTTTCCACATTGACGGACAGATACCAATGAGAATGCAGCTGTTTCTAGTGGGAAATTCAGATTTGGAAAATCTCATTTCTGCTCAGCGAATAAAAAATCAGCCACAAAGACTGGTGTTGGGAGAGTAAACGGTATCAGATCTAGCCAGCGATTCTTTATTAGAAACGTCATTGAATGTGACTGGTTCGATCGGGGGAAGGGACGCTGCCTCACTTTCTCAGGCTCTTCATATTCTCCTCAGTGTTTAATAAATAACCGGTCTGGCTCCTAACAGACTCCACGCTCCTGTAATCACTCCTTTCATCAAGAGGACACCATCAAGTAAAAGATGCAGCAGTTACTGGGTCTGTTGATCATGTTTCAATGTAAGGAAGGTAACTATAGGCCGGTTAGTTTAACATCTGTAGTGGGGAAAATGCTTGAAGTTATCTTTAAGGAAGAAATAGCGGGACATCGAGACAGGAAGCAGACGCAACATGGAATCATGAAGGGGAAATCACGTTTAACTAATTTACTGGAATTCTTTGAGGATATAACGAGCATGGTGGATAGAGGTGTACCAATGGATGTTGTGTATTTGGATTTCCAAAAGGCATTCAATAAGGTGCCACACAAAAGGTTACCGCAGAAGATAAAGGTACGCGGAGTCAGAGGTAATGTATTAGCAGGGATAGAAAATTGGCTAACTAACATAAAGCAGAGAGTCGGGATAAATGGGTCCTTTTTAGGTTAGAAATCGGTGGTTAGTGGTGTGCCACAGGGATTGGTGCTGGGACCACAACTGTTTACAGAATACATAGATGACCTGGAAGAGGGGACAGAGTGTAGTGTAACAAAATTTGCAGATGACACAAAGATTAGTGGGAAAGCGGGTTGTGTAGAGGACACAGAGAAGCTGCAAAGAGATTAAATAGGTTAAGCGAATGGGCTAAGGTTTGGCAGATGGAATACAATGTCAGAAAATGTGAGGTCATCCACCTTGGAAAAAAAACAGTAAAAGGGAATATTATTTCAATGGGGAGAAATTACAACATGCTGCGGTGCAGAGGGACCTGGGGGTCCTTGTGCATGAATCCCAAAAAGTTAGTTTGCAGATGCAGCAGATAATCAGGAAGGCGAATGGAATGTTGGCCTTCATTGTGAGAGGGATGGAGTACAAAAGCAGGGCGGTCCTGCTGCAACTGTACAGGGTATTGGTGAGGCCGCACCTGGAGTACTGCATGCAGTTTTTGTCACCTTACTTAAGGAAGGATATACTAGCTTTGGAGTGGTACAGAACGATTCACTAGGCTGATTCCGGAGATGAGGGGGTTAACTTATGATGATAGATTGAGTAGTCTGGGTCTTTTCTCGTTGGAGTTCAGAAGGATGAGGGGTGATCTCATAGAAGCATTTAAAATAATGGAAGGGATAGACAAGATAGAGGCAGAGAGGCTGTTTCCACTGGTCGGGAGACTAGAACTAGGGAGCACAGCCTCAAAGTACGGGGGAGCCAATTTAAAACCGAGTTGAGAAGGAATTTCTTCTCCTAGAGGGTTGTGAATCTGTGGAATTCTCTGCCCAAGGAAGCAGTTGAGGCTAGCTCATTGAATGTATTCAAATCACAGATAGATAGATTTTTAACCAATAAGGGAATTAAGGGTTATGGGGAGCGGGCGGGTAAGTGGCCAGATCAGCCATGATCTTGTTGAGTGGCGGAGCAGGCTCCAGGGCTAGATGGCCTACTCCTGTTCCTAATTCTTATGTTCTTATGTAAGGGAGTTTTTCAAAGATTAATTCTTGTCACTAACCTTTATCACACTTTCTTTCTTTCCTTCCTTTCTTTCTATCTTTCTGTCTTTCTGTCTTTCCATACTTCGATTCTATCCCGGTGCATTTCCCGATTGTCCCTGTTTACTGACCTCCTCCTCTCCCCGTCTCTTTCCCAGACGTTAACTCAGAGACCATCAGCCAGATTCCCGGGGCTGTGTCCAGATTGCCCAGACACGGAGTGCAAATCTATTGTGACGTGAAGGGCACCAGTAGCCCTCAAATGTACTGGTGCAGGCAGGACCCGGGGAAGGAGCCGCATTTGATGTTTATGTCCCTAGTTGCAAAAAGCGTAACTGCAGAAGGGACGGTGGACAGTTTTTACCGCCGAACGACCGAATAGCAACGAGTTGAACCTGAAGTCCTCCCGCCTGCGGGCGGATCAGTCGGCCGTGTATTACTGCGGCTGGAGTTTGCGCAGTGACTCAGGGAGATGGAGGGGCCCGACATAAACCCCAAAGGCGGCAGGAAACACCTGGGGATGGTGAAGCAGCATGGTGCCGAGTTATATTGGGTTTATTTTACTGAGCTCACATGGTTTTGACAAGCACTATAGAGGGTTTAGAATAAAAGTGAGAGATTAGATGTGGAGTCACTGGAGAAGGTGCAAATAAAGATTAACAAGCATGACACCAGAATTGAGAGGTTCAAACGAACAGGAAATCCTGAGCAAACCGGGCCGATTTGTCTAAAAAAAGAGATGGCTAAGGGGTGATGAGACAGAGGCCGCTAAAGATTAACAACGTGTTTTATATTACAGTGTGTAGAGAATCGATAGAAAGGAAGGAAGATAGGAAGAATAAAAGATAGAAAGGAATAAAGAGGGAAATAAATTAATCAAAAAGGAAATAAAGACATAACGAAAAAATGAAAGAAAGAATGCAAAGAGGAAACAAACGACAATGAAGGGAAGGTAAAGAAAAGATTGAAAGATTGGAAGGCTGAATGCTAGTGAAAAAATAGATCGAAATATATCAAGAAGGTATCCAAGTAAAATACTTTTTACAAATACTGACATTGTCCAAAAGGTACAGTAGAGGGCGCTCTAAGCAAGAAACACAACAGTGCCCGGAACATGGTTCAAGATGAACACAGCAACAGGAGGAGGCCCATTCAGCCCCTCGAGCCTGTTACACGGGAACAAGAGGAGATCCATTCAGCCCTTCGAGCCTGTACATAGGAACAGGAGGAGCCCCATTCAGACCCTCGAGCCTGCTACACAGGAACAGGAGGCCAATTCAGCCCCTTGAGCCTGTTACACAGGAACAGGAGGAGGCTATGCAGTCCCTCAAGCATGTAAAACAGGAACAGGAGGCCCATTCAGCCCCTCGAGCCTGTTGCACAGGAACAGGAGGAGGCCATTTAGCCCCCTCAAGCCTGTTACTCTGGAAGGCGAGGGAAACAATCGTGTACTTGCTCCTACTTTGGGATTTAATCAGATCATGGCTGATCTGTACACCACCTTCATTTAGCCGCCTTTGCTGCATATCCCATAATAACCTAACCCGGCATAAATCTATGAAACTGAGCCTGACGAGCTCCAATTTTCTCCCATCATCCGCAGCTAATTGAGGAAGAGAGTTCCAGATTAATTTAATACTTTGTGTGAAGTAGTGCTTCCTGACCATGCCTGAACGGTCTGGGTCCAGATTTAAGGTAATGCACCCTATGTAATGGACTCCCCCACCAGAGGAAATAGTTTCTCTGCCTTATCAACTGCTTTTAACATTTCAAAACTTCAATTAGATCATACCTTAATCTGCTACATTCAGTGGAATACACGTCTGTACAATCTGTCATCCCAATTTAACCCTTTTAGCCCCAGACCATTCTAGTGATTCTGTGCCACTCCCTCTCCAAGGCCAATATATCCTTCCTGAGGTGCGGTGCCCAGGCCTGAATGCAGTTACTCCAGAGGGAGCGTGACCAGAGCTGTACACAACTGCAGAATAATTTCTGGAGCTTTATATTCCAGCCCTATCCCGGCTCTCTGTTTCTTTTTAATCCTTTCATACTGGCTCGTAGTGAGTTGTTTACCTGGACATGTAAATCCCATTACTCCTCCACAGTTTCTAGATATAGCAAGTACTCTGATATGTCTTTCGTCGGTCCAAAGTAGATCAAGTCACACTTTCCAACAATGACCTACATCTGTGACTGTTTTGCTCACTCATTTAATCTCTCTATGTCCCCAGTGCAAATTCCTGTTCCCATCTACTCCACTCACCGCCAATCAGAGAGGGACGAGTGGGGGTATCAGCCAGGGAAAGGCAGAGAGACAGGGCTGTGAATCAGAGAAGGGAGGAGTGGTCAATTAGAGAAGGGCTGGGCTTTCAAATCTGTGAAACCTCATAATGTTCTTCATAATTTCCTCACAGACCGGATGCTCACCTTTTCGGTTCTTTAATTATTAAGGGGACAACTTGAACCAATTTAACCTAGGGGTAAAGTCATGGCAAAAGAGCTCGGACACGTGTTATGCTCCTCCTGTACTATGTGGGAAGTCAGGGACGCTTCCAGTGTCACTGATGACTATATATGAGAGAAGTGCATCCACCTGCAGCTTCTGACGGACTTCATTGCGGCACTGGAGCTGCGGGTGGATTCACACTAGAGCATTCACAATGCTGAGAATGACGTGAATAGCACGTTTAGTGAGTTGGTTTTACCGCAGGTAAAGGGTACACAGCCAGTCAGGGAATGGGTGACCAACAGGAAGAGCAGTGCAAGGAAGATAGTGCAGGGGTCCCCTGCGGTCAAGCCCTGCAAAACAGATACAACGCATTGGGTACTGTTTAGGGGGATGACTCATCAGGGGAGAGCAGCGGCAGCCCATGGGTGGCTCTGCTGCACAGGAGGGCAGGAAAAAGAGTGGGTGAGCGATAGTGATAGGGGATTCGATTGTAAGGGGAATAGATAGGCGTTTCTGCTGCCGCAACCGCGACTCCAGGATGGTATATTGCCTCCCTGGTGCATGGGTCAAGAATGTCTCAGAGCGGGTGCAGGACATTCTGAGAAGGGAGGGTGAACAGCCAGCTGTCGTGGTGCATATAGGTACCAACGATATAGCTAAAAAACGGGATGAGGTCCTACGAGATGAATTTAGGGAGCTAGGAGCTAAATTAAAAAGTAGGACCACAAAAGTAGTAATCTCATGATTGCTACCAGTGCCACGTGCTAGTCAGAGTAGGAATGGCAGGATAGCTCAGATGAATACGTGGCTTGAGGAGTGCTGCAGAAGAGAAGGATTCAAATTCCTGGGATATTGGAACCAATTCTGGGGGAGGTGGGACCAGTACAAACCGGACGGTCTGCACCTGGGCAGGACCGGAACCAATGTCCTAGGGAGAGAGTTTGCTAGTGCTGTTGGGGAGGAGTTAAACTAATATGGCAGAGGAATGGTAACCTATGCAGGGAGACAGAGGGAAATAAAATGGAGGCAGAAGCAAAAGATAGAAAGGGGAATAGTAAAAGTGGAGGGCAGAGAAATCCAAGGCAAAAAACAAAAATGGCCACATTACAGCAAAATTCAACAGGGGAAAAGTGTGTTAAAAAGGCAAGCCTAAAAGCTCTGTGCCTCAATGCGAGGAGAATTCAGAATAAGGTGGATGAATTAACTGCACAGATAGCAGTTAACGGATATGTTGTAATTGGCATCACGGAGACATGGCTCCAGGGTGACCAAGGCTGGGGACTTAACATGCAGGGGTATTCAACATTTAGGAAGGATAGACAGAAAGGAAAGCAGGCAGGGTGGCGTTGCGAGTTAAAGAGTATATTAATGCAATAGTAAGGAGGGACATTAGCTTGGATGGAATCGGTATGGGTGGAGCTGCGGAATACCAAAGGGCAGAAAACGCACGTGGGAGTTGTGTACGGTCCAACAAACAGTAGTAGTGAGGTTTGGGATAGCATCAAACAAGAAATAAGGGATGTGTGCAATAAAGGTACAGCAGTTATCATGGGCGACTTTAATCCACATATTGATTGGGCTAACCAAACTGGTAGCAATGCGGTGGAGGAGGATTTCCTGGCGTGTATTAGAGATGGTTTTCTAGACTAATATATCGAAGAACCAACTAGAGAGCTGGCCATCCTAGACTGGGTGATGTGTAATGAGAAGGGACTAATTGGCAATCTTGTTGTGCGAGGCCCCTTGAGGAAGAGTGACCATAATATGGTAGAATTCTTTATTAAGATGGAGAGTGACACAGTTAATTCAGAAAGTAGGGTCCTGAACTTAAGGAAAGGTAACTTCGATGGTATGAGGCGTGAATTGGCTAGAATAGACTGGCAAATGATACTTAAAGGGTTGACGGTGGATAGGCAATGGCAAACATTTAAAGATCACATGGCTGAACTTCAACAATTGTACATCCCTGTCTGGAGTAAAAATAAAACGGGAAAGGTGGCTCAACCATGGCTAACAAGGGAACTTAAGGATCGTGTTAAATCCAAGGAAGAGGCATATAAATTGGCCAGAAAAATCAGCAAACTTGAAGACTGGGAGAAATTTAGAATTCAGCAGAGGAGGACGAAGGGTTTAATTAAGAGGGGGAAAAAAGAGTAAAAGAGGAAGCTTGCTGGGAACATGAAAATTGACTGCAAAATCTTCTATAGATATGTGAAGAGAAAAAGATTAGGGAAGACAAACGTGGGTCCCTTGCAGTCGGATACAGGTTAAGTTATAATGGGGAACAAAGAAATGGCAGAACAGTTGAACAAATTATTTCGTTCTGTCTTCACGAAGGAAGACACAAATAAACTCCCAGATGTACTAGGGGACCGAGGTTCTGGTCAGAAGGAGGAATTGAAGGATATCCTTATTATACAGGAAATTGTGTTCGGAATATTGATGGGATTGAAGGCTGATAAATCCCCGGGGCTTGATCGACTGCATCCCAGAGTATTTAACGAAGTGACCCTCGAAATAGTGGATGCATTGGTGATCATTTTCCAACAGTCTCTCGACTCTGGATCTGTTCCCATGGACTGGAGCGTAGCTAATGTACCGCCACTTTTTAGAAAAGGAGGGGGAGAGAAAACATGCAATTATACACCAGTTAACCTGACAACAGTAGGGGGGAAAATGTTGGAATCAATCATTAAGGATGAAATAGCAGCGCATTTGGAAAGCAGTGAAAGAATCGGACCAAGTCAGCATGGATTTATGAAAGGGAAATTATGCTTGATGAATCTTCTGGAATTTTCTGAGGATGTAACTAGCAGAGTGAACAAGGGATGTGGTGTATTTGGACTTTCAAAAGGCTTTTGACAAGGTCCCACACAAGAGATTGGTGTGCAAAATCAAAGCACATGGTATTGGGGGTAATGTACTGACATGGATAGAGAACTGGTTGACAGACAGAAAGCAGAGAGTCGGGATAAATGGGTCCTTTTCAGAAGGGCAGGCAGTGACTAGTGGGGTGCCGCAGGGCTCAGTGCTGGTATCCCAGCTCTTTGTAATATACATTAATGATTTAGATGAAGGAACTGAGTGTAATATCTCCAAGTTTGCAGATGACACTTAACTGTGTGGCAGTGTGAGCCGTGACGAGGACGCTAAGAGGCTGCAGGTTGACTTGGACAGGTTAGGTGAGTGAGCAAATGCATGGCAGATGCAGTATAATGTGGATAAATGTGAGGTTACCACTTTTGGGGCAAAAACATGAAGGCAGAATATTATCTGAATGGCAGCAGATTACGAAAAGGGGATGTGCAACGAGGCCTGGGTGTTATGGTTCATCAGTCATTGAAAGTTGGCATGCAGGAACAGCAGGCGGTGAAGAGGCAAATGGTATGTTGGCATTCATTGCTAGGGGATTTGAGTATAGGACCAGGCAGGTCTTACTGCAGTTGTACATGGCCTTGGTGAGACCTCACCTAGAATATTGTGTTCAGCTTTGGTCTCCTAATCTGAGGAAGGACGTTGTTGCTGTTGAGGGAGTGAAGCGAAGGTTCACCAGACTGATTCTCAGGATGACAGGACTGACATATGAGGAGAGACTGGATCAACTGTGCCTTTATACACTGGAGTTTAGAAAGATGAGAGGGGATCTCATAGAAACATATAAGATTCTGACAAGACTTGACAGGTTAGATGCGTGAAGAATGTTCCCGATCTTGGGAAAGTCCAGAACCAGGGAACACAGTTTTAGGATAAGGGGTAGACCATTTAGATGAGGGCTGAGATGAGGAGAAACCTTTTCACTCAGAAAGTTGTTAACCTGTGGAATTCCCTGCCGCAGAGAGTTGTTGATGCCAGTTCATTGGATATATTCAAGAGGGAGTTAGATATGACCCTTACGGCTAAAGGGATCAAGGGGTATGGAGAGAAAGCAGGAAAGGGATACTGAGGTGAATGATCAGCCATAATCTTATTGAATGGTGGTGCATGTTCAAAGGGCCGAATGGCCTACTCCTGCCCTACTTTCTACGTTTCTAACTATCTGTTACTATGTCTGATGATGTTGTTTCATGTTAAGTGATTTTTCAGAATATAAATTTTGTTCATAAATATTTTTTCTTTCTTTCTTTCTTTCTTTCTTTCTTTCTTTCTTTCTTTCTTTCTTTCTTTCTTTCTTTCTTTCTTTCTTTCTTTCTTTCTTTCTTTCTTTCTTTCTTTCTTTCTTTCTTTCTTTCTTTCCTTCTTTCCTTCTTTCTCTCTTTCTTTTTCTCTCTCTTCCTTTCTTTCTTCCAGTCTGAAGGAAGATGGAGAAGTGGGAGCTGCAGCATGACTCACGAGCATCATCAATCATCAATATACTTTCATGAGTGACGGTGCATTGAACATATGGGAAGGTGAGAGTCTCCGCTGGAGATGCGTTTGGACTACAATAAATCCCCTTCGTGGCCTACTCATTACGAGGTGGGAACCAAGTCAGGACATCCAATTTTCTCACTCTCCCTCTCAATGTTATTGTATGTGATCCCTGAGGATATAAACCACATGAGGCCACATAGGCTGGCTAACAGTAAGCAGAGAGTCGGGATAAATGGGTCCTTTTCGGGTTGGAAATCGGTGGTTAGTGGTGTGCCACAGGGATTGGTGCTGGGACTACAACTGTTTACAATATACATAGATGACCTGGAAGAGCGGACAGAGTGTAGTGTAACAAAATTTGCAGATGGCACAAAGATTAGTGGGAAAGCGGGTTGTGTAGAGGACACAGAGAGGCTGCAAAGAGATTTAGATAGGTTAAGCGAATGGGCTAAGGTTTGGCAGATGGACTACAATGTCGGAAAATGTCGGAAAATGTGATGTCATCCACCTTGGAAAAACAAACAGTAAAAGGGAATATTATTTGAATGGGGAGAAATTACAACATGCTGCAGTGCAGAGGGACCTGGGAGTCCTTGTGCATGAAACTCTTTTAGGATCCTTGTGCATGAAACTCTTTTAGGAGTTAACAGAAAAACATTAAACCGTGCCCCCCGATCTGGGGGATCCTTGTGCATGAATCCCAAAAAGTTAGTTTGCAGGTGCAGCAGGTAATCAGGAAGGCGAATGGAATGTTGGCCTTCATTGCGAGAGGGATGGAGTACAAAAGCAGGGAGGTCCTGCTGCAACTGCACAGGGTATTGGTGAGGCTGCACCTGGAGTACTGCGTGCAGTTTTTGTCACCTTACTTAAGCAAGGATATACTAGCTTTGGAGGGGTTTAGAGACGATTCACTAGGCAGATTCACTAGGAGATGAGGGGGTTATCTTATGATGATAGATTGAGTAGACTGGGTCTTTATTCGTTGGAGTTCAGAAGGATGAGGGGTGATCTTATAGAAACATTTAATGAAAGGGATAGACAAAATAGAGGCAGAGAGGTTGTTTCCACTGGTTGGGGAGACTAGAACTAGGGGGCACAGCCTCAAAATACGGGGGAGCCAATTTAAAACCGAGTTGAGAAGGAATTTCTTCTCCCAGAGGGTTGTGAATCTGTGGAATTCTCTGCTCAGGGAAGCAGTTGAGGCTAGCTCATTGAATGTATTCAAATCACAGATAGATAGATTTTTAACCAATAAGGGAATTAAGGGTTATGGGGAGTGGCCGGGTAAGTGGAGCTGAGTCCACGGCCAGATCAGCCATGATCTTGTTGAGTGGCGGAGCAGGCTCGATGGGGTTGGTGG
The DNA here is from genome assembly GCF_044704955.1 of Pristiophorus japonicus. Classification (NCBI taxonomy): domain Eukaryota; kingdom Metazoa; phylum Chordata; class Chondrichthyes; family Pristiophoridae; genus Pristiophorus; species Pristiophorus japonicus. The sequence goes on along the minus strand of NC_091987.1, from coordinate 26,437,452 downwards.
CCTACTCCAGTTCCTAATTCTTATGTTCTTATGAGGGGTCAATAAGAATATTTGCCCTTCAAGGTGGGGAGTTTGTAAGAATAAAAGTGTTTATTAATGATCAAAATTGATTCTTTTTATGTATAAATATTAAACGTGTATAAATGGACAGGCCTGTTTGTGTTGAGTTAAAATGCAAGCCCACAGATTGCCAGCATGGGCTAATTTCTGTAAGAAACAAAATGAAAGGCCCCAGAGCTGCCACATGGCTTTCGTGCATTGGAAAGCCATTTAAACGAACCAGAGATGGCTGACTAGTCCAGCCAACCACATCCCTCAGTACCCCTTTCCTGCTTTCTCTCCATACCCCTTGATCTCTTTAGCCATAAGGGCCATATCTAACTCCCTCTTGAATATATCCAATAAACTGGCATCAACAACTCTCTGCAGCAGGGAATTCCACAGGTTAACAACTCTCTGAGTGAAGAAGTTTCTCCTCATCTCAGACCTAAACGGCCTGCCCCTTATCCTAAGACTATGTCCCCTAGTTCTGGACTTCCCCAACATTGGGAACTAACCTGCATCTAACCTGTCCCATCCCGTCAGAACTGTATACATTTCTACGAGATCCCCTCTCATCCTTCTAAACTCCAGTGAAAAAAGGCACAGTTAATCCAGTCTCTCCTCATATGTCAGTCCAGCCATCCCTGGAATCAGTCTGGTGAACCTTCACTGCACTCCCTCAATAGCAAGAGCGTCCTTCCTCAGATTAGGAGACCAAAACTGAACACAATATTCCAGGTGAGGCCTCACCAAGGCCCTGTACAACTGCAGTAAGACCTCCCTGCTCGTATACTCAAATCCCCTAGCTATGAAGGCCAACATACCATTTGCCTTCTTCGCCGCCTGCTGTACCTGCATGCCAACTTTCAATGACTGATGAACCATGACACCCAGGTCGCGTTGCACCTCCCCTTTTCCTCTTCTGCTGCCATTCAGATAATATTCTGCCTTCGTGTTTTTGCTCCCAAAATGGATAATCTCATATTTATCCACATTATATTGCATCTGCCATTCATTTGCCCACTCCCCTAACCCTACTCCTGCACCTATTTTCTATGTTTCTATGTTTCTATGTGTGAGGAGAGCCAATAAGGAACTGCCCTGGAACCAAGGTCCAAACGTGAGGTTTTCTGAGGAGCAATGAACTTAAGGAATATAAAAAACACAATGCAGGAACTGATCTCTCTTCCTTCTCTTCTCTCTCCTGAAACCAGCCAGAAAGGGAAGTAACGTATATCACTTTTGATTATAACCTCATTGCATCTCTGTTGTAGCTAAGATAGACTCGTAGGATAATCGACGATTGCTGATATGTGCATATGTGTGCTTTTTTAATAAACCGCTCTTCCAGTTATGTTAAAATAATTTTCTCATTGTCAAATTTAGTGCCAGAGATTTAGAAATCTTACAAGGCAGATTCAGCATGGATTTATGAAGGGGAAGTCATGTTTGACAAATTTGCTGTAATTCTTTGAGGATGTAACGAACAGAGTGGATAAAGGGAAATCAGTGGATGTGATGTATTCGGAGTTCCAGAAGGCATTTGACAAGATGCCAGGTAAAAGGTTACTGCACAAGATAAACGTTCATAGGGTGGGGAGTAATACATTAGCATGGATAGAGTATTGGCTAACTAACAAAAAACAGAGAGTCGGGATAAATGGTTCACTCTTGGCTTTGCAATCAATAACTAGTGGGGTGTCGCAGGGATCAATGCTGGGACTCCGACTATTTACAATCTATACTAACGATTAGGAAGAAGGGTCTGAGTGTAACGTAGCCAAGTTTGCTGAAGATACAAAGATGGGAGGGAACGCAATGTATGAGGAGGACACAGAAATCTGCAAAAGGAAATAGGCAGGCTCAGTGAATCTGCAAAAAATTGGCAGATGGATATAATGTTGGAAAGTATGAAGTCATGCACATTGGCAGAAAAAAACCAAAGAGGAAGTTATTATTTAAATAGAGAAAGATTGCAAAGTGCCGCAGTACAGCGGGACCTGGGGGTACTTGTGCATGAAACACAAAAGGTTAGGATGCAGGTACAGCAAGTGATCAGGAAGGCCAATGAAATCTTGGCCTTTATTGCAAAGGGGATGGAGTATAAAAGCAGGGAATTCTTGTTATACAGGGTATTGGTGAGGCCACACCTGGAATACTGCGTCCGGTTTTGGTTTCCATGTTTACGAAAGGATATATTTGCTTTGGAGGCAGTTCAGAGAAGGTTCACTAGGTTGATTCCAGAGATGAGGGGGTTGACTTATGAGGAAAGGTTGAGTAGGTTGGGCCTATACTCAATGGACATCAAAAGATTGAGAGGTGATCTTATCGAAACGTATAAGATTATGAGGGGGCTTGGCAAGGTGGATGCAGAGAGGATGTTTCCACTGATGGGGGAGACGAGAACTAGAGGACATGATCTTAGAATAAGGTGCCGCCCATTTAAAACTGAGATGAGGAGAAATTTCTTCTCTCAGAGGCTTGTAAATCTGTGGAATTCACTGCATCAGAGAGCTGTGGAAGCTGGGGCATTGAATAAATTTAAGACAGAAATAGACAATTTCTTATGTTCTTATGTTCTTACGAAGGAAAGAAAGAAAGAAAGAAAGAAAGAAAGAAAGAAAGAGAAAAGAAAGAAAGAAAGAAGGAAGGAAAGAAGGAAAGAAAGAAAGAAAGAAAGAAAGAAGGAAAGAAAGAAGAAAGAAAGAAAGAAAGAAAGAAAGAAAGAAAGAAAGAAAGAAAGAAAGAAAGAGGACAGGTTTGTTGGGACAAATAGACTGTAGCAGTTCAGTGACAATTAAATGAGAGAAATGAAGGCAGGATGGCCTTTTAGTGAACAGGGTTATTCCTGTATTGTGTAAATCTGTGGGTGACATTTCCCAAGTCTGTCCTCGATAGTTGTCCCTATAACAGGGAGTGATCCCAAATCACTATACGCGCCTGTGGATTAAGAATACTTTTCTGGTTTTGTCAAATCGACTAAAGCCAGGATGTCAATGGCAGAGCAGATCAAATATGTCCGTTAATGAACAATAGGAACAGGAGGAGGTCATTCAGCCCCTCGAGCCTGTTCCGCCATCCAACCTGATCAGCGCTGATCTGTTTCTGAATGCCACCTGCCGCCTTGGTCCCATCATCTTTAATAACCTTACTCAACAAAAATCTATCAAGTTCAGTTTTGAAATTTGCAACTGATGCCCAGCGTCAACAGCATTTTGGGGGGACAGAGTTCCAGAGCTCCACTACCCTTTGCCTGAAGTGCTTCCTGACGTCACCCTGAATATCCTGGCTCTAATTTTAAGGTTCTGCCCACTTGCTCTGGACTCCACCCACAATGGGAATAGTTTATCTACCCTATTAACTCCTCTAATCAGTCAATTAGATTTTAAGTAAAAATATGGAGAGTAAATCGATTCGAGCATTTAGGGAGTATCAGAAGCCAGTGCAGTCCCGGTAGTGTGTGTGGGTGCTCGAGAGCGAGTCTGTATCTCGCCCGTGTACCCACCTCGGGACTGATCCTTGCATGTAGCGGTATAGTCAGCTCCCGGGCCCTGGGACCACAGCACATCCTACAGGCGGGGCAAGGTGAGGACCCGAGGTCCGCCCGGATCACCGAGCGATTCTGCGCGAAGAAAACTGCAGAAATCTCCTGTCTGCAGGTATCGGCAGTGCCGCAGAACGACACGGCGCGGTATGTCAGTGCCTGCAATGCTGCACAGAGACCAACACTCGGACTGAACCTTGTGACAGACAACCGCCCGTCACAGGCACTGACCCCTAACTGGTTCTAAAGTTAGATAGATAGATAGATAGATAGATAGATAGATAGATAGATAGATAGATAGATAGATAGATAGATAGATAGATAGATAGATAGATATGATGACACATACATGGGCAGATAGATGGGCAGAGGGATAGATAGGTATAGACATAGGTAAACTGTCGGAGAGTTACATAGATAGATAGACAGATACATAGATACACAGATGTATGGAGAGTAAGACAGACAGATAGACATAACACTAGCTATAGACAGATAGACACCGATAGATAGATAGCTAGACCGATAGATAGATACATTTTCTCAGATCTCTCCCTCTCCCCCTCTCTCCATCCCGCTGCATCACTCCGTGTCTCGCAACCATCGCTTCCCTCGTTCACTCTCTCCACGTCTCTCTCCCCCTCTCTCTCCCTTTCGCCCTCTCTCTAAATGTATCTCCCGCTATCTGTTAGGAGGGTGTAAAATGAGAAAATATCCATTAACATCCGTGTCTTTTACATGAGCGGCGAATGAAACAGTTCTCCAACGGCCCAGATTATGTATTAGTTTCCCAGGCGGGATGGGTGAGACATGATTTTTACCCAAATACCATCCCAGAACCTGCTGCTATCGACAAGCTCCAAACCTGGTCTCGCAGCCCTTTATGTAAAAAGGTGCTTTCTGATCTCACGCCTGAAATTCCTCGCTCTATTTGTTCCAGACTCCTCCACCAGAGAAAATAGTCTCTATGTATCTACCGCAGCACTGACTTTTAACATTACAAAAACACAATTATTTCAACACTCAATCTTTTACACTGAAATAAATAGAAGCCTAGTCTATGAATATGCACCCACAATGTAACCCTCTGAGCCCCACTATCGTTCTGGTCAATCTGCGTGGCACTACCTCCAAGGCCACTGTATCCTCCCTGAGGTGCGTTCCCCAGAACTGACCATAATGTTCCAGAGTCTGACCCAGGCTCTGTACAATTGGAGCAGAACTTCCTCCCGTTAGTATTCCAGCCGCCTTGATATAAAGGCCAACATCCCATTCGAACTTTAGATCCCTTTTTGCATCTCTCTCCGGGCTTTTAGTGATTTGTGCCCCGAGCACATCACTGCCTTTGCTCCTTCCCAGTTGCCAGCATCACAGCAGTTAGACAATTCTCCGACCTTCCATCCTCAGACCGGCGAGGGTCACCTCAGACTTGCTCACCTCAAAATCCACCTGTCACTGGTTATATCATTCACAATCTGTTTGGGTCCCTTTGCAACTTCCTGCTTCCCATTGGCTCTACTCCCTGCCAATCAGAGGGGGGTGGGCTTCCTATCAGAGGGGGAGGGGCTGGGCTCTTAATCAGAGGGGGAGGAGCGGGTCTGCCAATCAAAGGGGGAGGGGCTGGGTTGCCAATCCGAGGGGGCGGGGACACTATTGCTTACCCTTCCCATGTTTCCTCAATAATTTGGAAGGAGCGGGTTGGATCCTCACAGACTCAAGGCTCTTATTTTCGCTGATTTCATTTTTAAAAATATATCTTAAAGTAAAAGATGTATCTGTTACTGAGTCTCGTGATGTTATTTCAATGTACGTGATTATTTAACTCAATAAACGTTGTGAATAGCCGCTCATTACACTTTATATCATTATTTCTGACTTTCTTTCTATCTTTCTTTCCTTCTTCCATCCTTGCTTTCTTAATTTTATTTCTTCCTTCCCTTACTTCTACCTTTCTTTCGGTGTTTCCATACTTCGATTCTATCCCGGTGCATTTCCCGATTGTTCCTGTTTACTGATCTCCTCCTCTCCCCGTCTCTTTCCCAGACGTTAACTCACAGACCATCCGCCAGACTCCCGGGGCTGTGTCCAGATTGACCGGGCACGGAGTGCAACTCAATTGCGATGTGAAGAGCACCAGTACCCCTCAAATCTACTGGTACAGACAGGACCTGGGGAAGGAGCCGCATTTGATGTTTTACTCCACGACTACCAATTACGTGGATCCAGACGGGACGGTGGACGGTTTTATCGCCGAGCGACCAAATGGCAACGAGTTGAAGCTGAAGTCCTCCGACCTGCGGGTGGATCAGTCGGCCGTGTATTACTGCGCCTGGAGTCTGCACAGTGACTCAGGGAGATGGTGGGGCTCGACACAAACCCCACCATGGCAGGAAATACTTGTGGATGGTGAGACAGCGCGGTGCCGAGCTATGTTGGGTTTATTTTACTGAGTTAACACTGTGTTGAAAAGTAGTAAAGAGGGTTTAGCATAAAAGTAAGAGGTTAGATGTAGAGTCACTGGAGAAGGTGAAAATGAAGATTAACAAGTAGCACACCAGAATTGAGAGATTGCAACGCCAGTACATCCTGAGAGGCCGGACTGATTTGTCTAAAAAAGAGAAGGCTAAGGGGTGACCTGACAGAGGCCGCTAAAGATTAACAATGTGTTATATATTACAGGGTGTAGAGAATAATAGAACGGAATGAAGAATAAAATAAAGAAAGGAAGAAAGAGGGAAAGAAAGACGATACGGAAGAATGAAAGAAAAAATACAAGCAGCAAACAATAGAGAAGGAAGGAAAGATGGAGAAAAGTAAGAAAGCTAGAAAGGCAGAACGATAGTTAAAAAAAGTAGAACGAAATATGGAAAGAAGGAATGCAAGTAAAATACATTGTTCGAACACTGACATTGTGTTTTCTTTCTCCTAAGGTACAATAGAGGGCGCTCTAGGACCCCGTGACACACCAGTGCCTGGAACCGAGTTCAAAATGAACACAGGAACAGGAAGAGGTTCATTCAGTCCCTCGAGCATGTTACATAGGAACAGGAGGGGGCCATTCAGCTCCTCGAGCCTCTTACACAGGAAGAGTAGGAGGCCCATTCAGCCCCTCGAGCCTCCTACACAGGAACAGGAGAAGGCCCATTCAGCCCCTCGAGCCTGTTACACAGGAACAGGAGGAGGCCATTCAGCCCCTCGAGCCTCTTATACAGGCAGACCAACTGCACAAATACTTTGGTTCTGTCTTCATGAAGGAAGACAGAAATTACCTTCCAGATGTACTAGGGGACCGAGGGTCTGGTGAGAAGGAGGAACTGAAGGATATCCTTATTAGGCAGGACATTGTGTTGGGGAAATTGATGGTATTGAAGGCCGATAAATCCCCAGGGCCTGATTGTCTGCATCCCAGAGTATTAAGGAGGTGGCCCTAGAAATAGTGGATGCATTGGTAATCATTTTCCAACAGTCAATCGACTCTGGATCAGTTCCTATGGACTGGAGGGTAGCTAATGTAACACCACTTTTTAAAAAAGGAGGGAGAGAGAAAACGGGTAATTATAGACCGGTTAGCCTGACATCAGTAGTGGGGAAAATGTTGGTATCTATTAATAAGGATGAAATAGCAGCGCATTTGGAAAAGGTGACAGGATCAGACCAAGTCAGCATGGATTTATGAAAGGGAAATCATGCTTGACAAATCTTTTGGAATTTTTTGAGGATGTAACTAGTAGAGTGGACAAGGGAGAACCAGTGGATGTGGTGTATTTGGACTTTCAAAAGGCCTTTGACAGGGTACCACATAAGAGATTGGTGTACAAGATCAAGGCACATGGTATTGGGGGTAATGTACTGGCGTGGATAGAGAATTGGTTGGCAGGCAGGAAGCAGAGAGTCGGGATAAACGGGTCCTTTTCGGAATGGGAGGCAGTAACTAGTGGAGTGCTGCAGGGCTCAGTGCTGGGAGCCCAGCTCTTTACAATATACATTAATGATTTGGATGAAGGAATTGAGGGTAACATCTCCAAGTTTGCAGATGACACTAAACTGGGTGGCGGTATGAGCGGTGAGGAGGATGCTAAGAGGCTGCAGGGTGATTTGGACAGGTTAGGAGAGTGGGAAAATGCATAGCAGATGCAATATAATGTGGATAAATGTGAGGTTATCCACTTTGGTGTTAAAAACACGAAGGCAGAATATTATCTGAATGGCGGCAGATTAGGAAAAGGGGAGGTGCAACGAGGCCTAGGTGTCATGGTTCATCAGTCATTGAAAGTTGTCATGCAGGTGCAGCAGGCGGTGAAGAAGGCAAATGGCCTGTTGACCTTCATAGCTAGGGGATTTGAGTGTGGGAGCAGGGAGGTCTTACTGCAGTTGTACAGGGCCTTGGTGAGGCCTCACCTCGAATATTGTGTTCAGTTTTGGTCTCCTAATCTGATGAAGGACGTTCTTGCTATTGAGGGAGTGCAGCAAAGGTTCACCAGAGTGATTCCAGGGATGGCTGGACTGACATATGAGGAGAGACTGGATCAACTGGGTCTTTATACACTGGGGTTTAGAAGGATGAGAGGGGATCTCATAGAAACGTATAAGATTCTGACGGGATGGGACAGGTTAGATGCGGGAAGAATGTTCCCGATGTTGGGGAAGTCCAGAACCAGGGGACACAGTCTTAGGATAAGGGGTAGGCTATTTAGGACTGAGATGAGGAGAAACTTCTTCACTCAGAGAGTTGTTAACCTGTGGAGTTCCCTGCCGCAGAGAGTCGTTGATGCCATCTCATTGGATATATTCACGAGGGAGTTAGATGTGGTCCTTATGGCTAAAGGGATCAAAGGGTATTGAGAGAAAGCGGGAAAGGGGTACTGAGGTGAATGATCAGCCATGATCATATTGAATGGTGGTGCAGGCTCAAAGGGCCGAATGGCCTACTCCTGCAACTATCTTCTATGTTTCTATGTTTCTATGTAACTCCTTTTAACATTTTCTAAACCTTAATTAGATCATAGCATAATCTTCTACATTCAATGGAATACACGTATGTCCAATCTGTCGTCGCAATTTAACCCTTTTAGCCCCGGATCATTCTAGTGATTCTGTGCCACCAACTCTCCAAGGCCAATATATCCTTCGTGAAGTGCGGTGCCCAGGCCTGAATGCAGTTCCTCCAGAGTGAGTCTGCCCATTGCTGTATACAACTGCAGAATAGCATCCGCCCCTTTATATTTCAGCCCTGTTGAGATCAAGGCTTTTTGATTTTTTTTATACTTTCCTACTGGCTTTAATGAGTTGTTTACTTGCACCTGTAAATCCTATTACTCCTCCACAGTTTCTAGATTCTCACCATATAGAAAGTCCTCTGATATATCCTTCCTCGGTCCAACGTGGATGAAGTCACACTTTCCAACAAATGTGACTGTTTTGCTCACTCACTTAATCTCTCTATGTCCACAGTGCAATTTCCTGTTCCCATCTCCTCCACTCACGGCCAATCAGAGAGGGACGAGTGGGAGCATCAGCCGGGGAGAGGCAGAGAGACAGGGCTGTGAATCAGAGAGGGTAGGGACTTTCAAATTCATAAAAACTCTTTATGTTCTTCATATTTTCCTTGCAGACACCACGCTCCTGTTATCGCTCCTTTCATTATTAAGGGAAAAGCTTCATTTGAAAGATATATCTGTTACTAGGTCTGATGATGCTGTTTCACCATAAGGCACTTTTAAAAATATAAATCTTGCTAATAACAGTTTTCTTTCTTTTCTCTTTTCTTCTTTCTTTCGTTCTTTCTTTACTTCTTTCTTTCCTTTTCACTTTCACTACTTCTCTCTCTCTTTTTCTCTCTCTTTCTCTCATTTCCTTATTTCTTATTTCAGCCCCCAGAATGCCCGTGCTCACTGACGTCTTTCTCTCACCGTCCCTTTCCCAGATGTGAACTCACGGACAAGCCGCCGCTGTCTCCAGATTTCCTGGGCAGGGAATGGAACTGAAATGTGATTTGGAGGACACCAGTACCCCGAATATATTGTGGTACAGACAGGACCGGGGGAAGGAGCCGCAGTTGATGTTTTACTCGACGGGCACCCAGAGGGGTCCGTGGACGGTTTTACCGCCGAGCGACCGAATGACAACGAGTTGAACCTGAAGTCCTCCTGCCTGCGGGCGGATCAGTCAGCCGTGTATTACTGCGCCTAGCGTCTGCGCAGTGACTCAGGGAGATGGAGGGGCTCGACACAAACCCCAAAGGCGGCAGGAAACACCTGTGGATGGTGAAACAGCGCTGTGCCGAGTTATGTTCGGTTTATTTTACACAGCAGCATAGTTTTGACTAGACGTAGAGACGTGTTAGAATAAAAATGAGAGATTAGATACTATGGCAGTGGAGAATGTGCAAAGAACGATTAGTACATCTGACACCAGAATTGAGAGGTTCAAGCTATCAGGAAATGCTGAACAGGCTGGGCCTGTTGTGTCCAGAATATGGAAGGCTGAGGGGTGGCATGTCAGATCTTTAAAGATTAACAACCTATTGTGTAGGCTATGGCGTGGAGAAGAAAGGTAGAAGGAAAGGATATTGGAAGAATAATTGAAAGAAAAGAAGAAAGCGGGTAAGAAATAAAGGAAGATTGAAAGAAAGACACAAAGAATGAACGAAAGAATGAAAAGGAATTGAAGGTAGTGAAAAGAAAGAGTGACAGACAGACAGAAGGATAGTAAAAAGCGAGAATGAAATGTGGAAAAATGGAATGCTAGGAAACATTTTTAAAAAACTGACATTGTGCATTCTTTCTTCACAAGGTTTATAGAGGGCGCTCTTGGCCATGAAACACAACACTGCCTGGAATATGATTCAAAAGCAACACAGGAACAGGAGGACGCCATTCAGCCCCTCGAGCCTGTTACACAGGAACAGGAGGAGGCCCATTCAGCCCCTCGAGCCTGTTACACAGGAACAGGAAGAGGCCATTCAGCACCTCGAGCCTGTTACACATGAACAGGAGGAGGCCATTCAGCCCCTCGAGCCCGTTTCACAGGAACAGGAGGAGGCCATTCAGTCCGTCGAGCCTGTTACACAGCAAGAGGAGGATGACATTCAGCCCCTCTATCGCATTACACATGAGCAGGAGGAGGCCCATGCAGCCCCTCGAGCCTGTTACACAGAAACAGGAGATGGCCATTCAGCCCTTCGAGCCTGCTGTGCCATTCAGCTACATTACGGCCGAGCATTATTTAACTTCTTTGCTGCAAATCCCGAGATACCCTTACCCAACCAGAAATATATCATGCTCTGCTTTGAAGGCTGCTTTGAGCCCGAGCCTCAACAGCATCTTGGAGGCGAGATTGCCATAGTTCCACTACTGTTTCTCTGAAGAAGTGGTTTCTGATGAAATGCCTGAATGACCTGACTCTAATTTGAAGATTGGGTCCCTATGTTTTGGATTCCCCCAAACGGAGGAAATTAATTTTCACTACAGAAACATAGAAACATAGAAAATTGGTGCAAGAGCAGGCCATTCGGCCAATCGAGCCTGCACTGCCATTCAATAAGATCCTGGCTGATCATTCATCCTCGTATCCCACCCCAGCCTTCCCTCCATACCCCCGATCCCTTTAGCCATAAGGGCCACATGTACCTCCCTTCTGAAAATGTCCAACGAATTGGACTCAACAATATTTTGTTGCAGAGAATTCCACAGGTTCAAAACTCTCTGGGTGAAAAAGTTTAGAAACATAGAAATATAGAAAATAGGTGCAGGAGTAGGCCATTCGGCCCTTTGAGCCTGCATTCGATAAGATCATGGCTGATCATTCCCTCAGTACCCCTTTCCCACTTTCTCTCCATACCCCTTGATCCCCTTAGTCATAAGGACCATATCTAAATCCCACTTGAATATATCCAATGAACTGGCATCAACAACTCTCTGTGGCATGGAATTCCACAGGTTAACAACTCTGAGTGAAAAAATTTCTCCTCATCTCAGTCATAAATGGCCTAACCCTTATCCTAAGAAGGTGTCACCTGGTTCTGGACTTCCCCAACATCGGGAACAATCTACCCGCATCTAACCTGTCCCGTCGCATCAGAATCTTGTATGTTTCTATCAGACCTCCTCTAATCCTTCTAAACTCCAATGTATAAAGGCCCAGTTGATCCAGTCTCTCCTCATCTATTCGTCCAGCCATCCCGGGAATCAGTCTGGTGAACCTTTGCTGCACTCCCTCAATAGCAAGAACGTCCTTCCTCAGATTAGGAGACCAAAACTGAACACAATATTCCAGGTGCGGTATTACCAAGGCCCTATACAACTGCAGTAAGACCTCCCTGCTCCTATACTCAAATCCCCTAGCTATGAAGGCCAGCATGCCATTTGCCTTCTTCACCGCCTGCTATACCTGTATGCCAACTTTCAATGACTGATGAACCATGACACCCCGGTCTCGTTGCACCTCCCCTTTTCCTAATCTGCCGCCATTCAGATAATATTCTGTCTTCGTGTTTTTGCCCCAAATTGGATAACCTCACATTTATCCACATTATACTGCATCTACAATGTATTTGCCCACTCAACTAACCTGTTTAAGTCACCCTGCAGCCTCTTAGCATCCCCCTCACAGCTCACACCACCACCCAGTTTAGTGTCATCTGCGAACTTGGAGATATTACACTCAATTCCTACATCCAAATCATTGATGTATATTGTAAAGAGCTGGGATCCCAGCACTGAGCCCTGCAGCACTCCAATAGCCACTGCCTGCCATTCTGAAAGGGCCCGTTTATCCCGACTGTCTGCTTCCTCTCTGCCAACCAGTTCTGTATCCAAGTCCGTTTATTACCCCAAATACCATGTGCTTTGATTTTGCACACCAATCTCTTGTGTGGGACCTTGTCAAAAGCCTTTTGAAAATCTAAATAAACCACATCCACTGGTTTTCCCTTGTCCACTCTACTAGTTATATCCTCAAAAAATTCCAAAAGATTTGTCAAGCATGATTTCCCTTTCATAAATCCATGCTGACTTGGACAGATCCTTTTCCAAATGCGCTGCTATTTCATCCTTAATAATTAATTCCAACATTTTCCCCACCTCTGATGTCAGTCTAACTGGTCTATAATTACCCGCCTTCTCTCTCCCTCCATTTTTAAAAAGTGGTGTTACATTAGCTACACTCCAGTCCATGGCAACTGATCACGAGTCGATAGACTGTTGGAAAATGATCACCAATGCATCCACCATTTCTAGGGCCACATCCTTAAATACTCTGAGATGCAGACTATGAGGCCCAAGGGATTTATCGGCCTTCAATCCCATCAATTTCCCGAACACAAGTTCCCGCCTAATAAGGACATCCTTCAGTTCTTTCTTCTCACTAGACCCTCGGTCCCCTGGTACTTCCGGAAGGTTTTTTGTGTCTTCCTTCGTGAAGACAGAACCAAAGTATTTGTTCAATTGGTCAGCCATTTCTTTGTTCCCCATTATAAGTTCACCTGAATCCGACTGCAAGGGACCTACGTTTATCTTCACTAATCTTTTCCTCTTCACATATATGTAGAAGCTTTTGCAGTCAGTTTTTATGTTCCCGGCAAACTTCTTCTCGGAGTCCATTTTCCCCCTCTTAAGTAAATCCTTTGACCTCCTCTGCTGAATTCTAAATTGCTCCCAGTCCTCATGTTTGCTGCTTCGTCTGGCTAATTTATATGCCTCTTCCTTAGATTTAACACTATGCTTAATTTCCCTTGTTAGCCACGGTTGAGCCACCTTCCCCATTTTATTTTTATTCCAGACAGGGATGTACAATTGCTGAAGTTCATCCATGTGATCTTTAAATGTTTGCCATTGCCTATTCACCGCCAATCCTTTAAGTATCATTTGCCAGTCTATTCTAGCCAATTCACACCTCAAACCATCGAAGTTCCCTTTCCTTAAGTTCAGGACCCTAGTTTCTGAATTAACTGTGTCACTCTCCATCCTAATAAAGAATTCTACCATGTTAGGGTCACTCTTCCCCAAGGGTCTCGCACAACAAGATTGCTAATTATTCCTTTCTCATTACACATCACCCAGTCTAGGATGGCCAGCTCCCTAATTGGTTCCTCGATATATTGGTCTCAAAAACCATCCCTAATACACTCCAGGAATGCTCCTCCATCGCATTGCTACCAGTTTGGTTAGCCCAATCAATATGTAGATTAAAGTCACGCATGATAACTACTGTACCTTTATTGCATGCATCCCTAATTTCTTGTTTGATGCTGTCTCCATCCTTACTACTACTGTTTGGTGGTCTGTACACAACTCCCACTAGCGTTTTCTGCCCCTTGGTATCCCGCAGCTCCACCCATACCGATTCCACATCATCCAAGCTAATGTCCTTTCCTTTTATTGTATTAATTTCCTCTTCAACCAGCAATGCCACCCCGCCTCCTTTTCCTTTCTGTCTATCCTTCCTAAATGTTGAATACCCCTCGATGTTGATTTCCCAGCCTTGGTCATCCTGGAGCCATGTTTTCATGATGCCAATTACATCATACCCGTTAATTGCTATCTGCGCAGTTAATTCGTCCACCTTATTCCAAATACTCCTCCCATTGAGGCACAGAGCCTTCAGGCTTGTCTTTCTAACTCACTTTGCCCCTTTAGAATTTTCCTGTAATGTGGCCCTTTCTGCTTTTTGCCTTAGGTTTCTCTGCCCTCCACTTTTACTTTTCTTCTTTCTATCTTTTGCTTCTGCCCCAATTCTACTTCCCTCTGTCTCCCTGCATAGGTTCCCATCCCTCGAGCCATATTAGTTTATCTCCTCCCGAACAGCACGAGCAAACACTTCGCCTAGGGCATTGATTCTGGTCCTGCCCAGGTGCAGACTGTCTGGTTTATCCTCATCTCCGTCCTTTATGGCTTACCCCTTACCCTTAGACTGTGTCCCCTGGTTCTGGACTTCTCCAACAGCGGGAACATTCTTCCTACATCTAACCTGTCCAGCCCCGTCAGAATTGTATACGTTTCTATGAGATCCCCTCTCATTCTTTTAAACTCAATTTGAGTTTGAGCCTAACTGATCCACTCTTTGCTCATATGTCAGTCCTGCCATCGCGGGAATCAGTCTGGTGAACCTTCGCTGCACTCCCCCAATAGCAAGCACGTCCTTCCTCAGATTAGGAGATCAAAAGTGAGCACAATATTCAAGATGTGGTCTCACCAAGGCTCTGTACAACTGCAGCAAGATTTCCCTGCTCCTGTACTCAAATCCGCTCGCTATGAAGGCCAACGTGCCATTTGCTTTCTTTACTGCCTGCTGTACCTGCATGCCTACCTTCAATGACTGATGTACCATGACATCCAGATCTCGTTGCACCTCACGTTTTACTAATCTGTCACCATTCAGATAATAATCTGCCTTTCTGTTTTTGCCACCAAAGTGGATAACCTCACATTTATCCACAATATACTGTCATCTGCCATGCATTTGCCCATTCACCTAACCTGTCCAAGTCCCCCTGCCCTTTCTACCCTTTCCACTCTTTTTATTGGTTTACAAACCTCAATCAGTTCACCACTTAATCTCCTATTTAATGTCATTCAAGCCATGGTGATGCAAGTTGTCCTCTTAATTTTGAACCTCCAGCCCGCTCTCATTCTAGTAAATCTGAATTGAAGCCCATTCCAGGCTAATATATCCTTACGGAGTTGCTGTGCCCAGAACTGGAGGCAGTTCTCCAGAGAACGTCTGTGGAAGAATCTGTGTAACTGAAGCATAAATTATTTCCATCTGTATTCCAGCCCCCATTAAATAAAGGACAACATTTCATTCACACTTTAAATGTTTTTTTATATCTATCAACAAATTGTTAGTGATTTACGTACATTCTATACTAAGTCCCTTGGCTCCTACACAGTTACTAGTTTCTCACCATTTAGAAAATACTCTGATCGAGCTTTGTTTTCTCCAAAGGAGGTGACCTCACACTTGCCTCTTGAACTGCCTCTGCCACTATTTTTTCCACTCACTGAATCGGTCTAAATCCCCAAGGCAACTCCCTCTTCATGTAACTGCTCAAATCATTGTGAGGGACGGTCAATCAGCGAGGGAGCGACGGGGTTGTCAATCCTGCAATATCTGATAATGTTCTTCATATTTTCCTCAATTATTTAAAAGGGTGGTGCTGCTCCTCACAGACACCACGATCATGTTCTCGCTCCGTTGATTATTAAGAGAAAACCTTCCATTGAAAAATGTATCAGTTACTGGGTCTGATGATCGTACTTCACCGGAAGAGACTTTCCCAAACAATACATCTTGTCAGTAAAATTTTCTTCCTTTCTTTCTTTCTTTCTTTCTTTGCTTCTTTCTTTCTTTCTTTCTTTCTTTCTTTCTTTCTTTCTTTCTTTCTTTCTTTCTTTCTTTCTTTCACGTATCCGACATGGTTACTGCTTGTGTGCCACCAGAGGGCACTGCATTGGGAGACTTGCAGGTTACCTGTACAGGTGTGCCTGGCCTAGTATAAAAAGCAGGCCACCAGATGTGATCTTCACTCTGGAGTTATCAATAAAGGACTAAGGTCACTGCAGTTCAAGTACAACACATTGCCTCGTGGAATCATTATCAGAGCATCTAAAGATATAACAATTGGCGATGAGATTACGGACCTTCATGCGAAAATGGCTACCCTTGGCATGTTGCAGCAGTTTGCCGATGGTGATGATTGGGATGCCTTTGTGGAGAGGCTCGACCACCTCTTCACAGCAAACGACCTGGCAGGCGACAATCCGTCCACACTGGTTGATAAACGCAGAGCTATCCTGCTAACCAGTTGTGGGCCCACTGTCTATGGCCTCGTCAGGGACTTGCTGGCACCATCGAAGACAACGACCAAGACATATGAGGAGCTTGTAACGCTGATCCAAGAACAACTGAAGCCTAAAGAGAGCATCCTCATAGCCAGACACCGGTTTCTAGATTCTCACCTTATAGCAAATACGCTGATATATCCTTCCTCGGTCCAAAGTAGATCAAGTCACATATTCCAACAATGAACTACATCTGTGACTGTTTTGCTCACTCATTTAATCTCTATGTCTCCAGTGCAAATTCCTGTTCCCATCTGCTCCACTCACAGCCAATGAGAGAGGGACGAGTGGGCGTATCAGCCAAGGAGAGGCAGAGAGGCAGGGCTGTGGATTAGAGAGGGCCGGATCTGTCAATCAGAGAAGGGCTGGGCTTTCAAATCTGTAAAACCTCATAATGTTCTGCATAATTTCCTCACAGACCGGACGCTCCTGTTCTCGGTTCTTTCATTATTAAGCGAAAAACTTCAACTATCTGTTATTCGGTCTGATGATGTTGTTTCACGCTAATTGATTTTTCAGAATATAAATCTTGTTAATAAATGTTTTTTCTTTCTTCCTTTCTTTCTTTCTTTCTTTCTTTCTTCCTTTCTTCCTTTCTTTCTTT